>NC_135820.1:47322031-47922031 GCF_964213995.1 Mustelus asterias
CATGCGCAGTTCAAAAAGAAGTCCGAAGCAGCACGCCTGGGCGGGGAGGAAAAAGCAGAGAGCGGCTCTCTGACCCAGATCGTCTTGTTGGGGGGGGGGGGGGGGGGGGTGGGGCGCGGTGGGTGGGAGGAGGAGAGGGGGCGGGACCCAGATCACCCTCTGGGGGGCGGGGAGGGTGGGAGGAGGAGAGGGGGCGGGACCCAGAACACCCTCGCGGGGGGGGGGCAGGGGAGAAGTGCGGGGGGAGGAGTGTGGGGGGGGGGAGGAGTGCGGGGGGGGGGGTGTGACGGGTCCATCTGGCTCACCAAGTCAGTTACAATACTACGTTCAGCATCTACTCAACCATCTTGGATACAAAGAATTATGGCATTAGGGTTCTGCATGTAAGCCTTGCTTATGCTAAAAATTATATCCTTGGTGTTGGCAGCCATTCCTGATGTTACAGTACTGATAGAACCAGGAAGATCGACCAGTACCATTCATTATCCTTTGTATCCAAGATGGTTCAGTAGATGCTGAACGCAGTATTGTAACTGACTTGGTGAGCCAGATGGACCCACAAGGCAGAAGGACCATCTTTGTGTTGACCAAAGTGGATCTAGCTGAGGAACATACCGCTTATCTTGCTAACGGAAGGATGGTGGAGGGAGACCAGTGATTGAGGTGGGTTGGGGGTGTGCTCTGTGGGGGGGGGGGCCTGCCTCCCAGGGGGTCTGATCCGGGGGGGGGGGTCCATCGGGGTGGTTAGCGGGGGGTGGTCCGCGAAGGATGGTCGAGGAGGATGGTGACTTCACAGGGGCAGAGAGGGGTTTGGAGGTTCCCCTGCAGAATAGAAATCCGCTTCGGACTTTTATTCTGCAGGTTGCTATAAGCGCGGATCCGGAACGGGCCAGAAGACGGTAAAGTGGGATTTGGCGGTAGGATTGGCCGCGCGGTTCATTAAGTTGATTTAAATGCATGCTAATGCATTTAAATCGTCGGGCCGCCCGATTCAGGCATGGGCCGGACCCGCGCCCGAATCGGGTGTCGGTAAAGCCGCGATCTGCTCGGAATCGGGTGCAGATCGCGGTATAGGCCCAATACCCGACTTTACCGTGATGGGCGTGAAGTTTTGGTAAAATCGGGCCCAATGAGACCATTTCCATTCAAACTGAAAAGACTAAGAAAATATTTAAAATAGACACTTAAAAAACATGAACAGTTTGGACAGTCTGAATAAGGAAAGACTATTTTCTCTGTTTGGGATGCTCGTAATGAGACAGAGGCCATCATTTTTAACTTTACACTTAAGGCTAGGGAGAGAGTAGGAGCTATTTCTCTATTCTCAAGGTTTTTGGAGCACTTTACCACAGCGAATGGTAAATACTTGTAGCAGAGGAAGGTACTCACTCTGCAAGCGCATTTGTAACAACATGCATTGATCCCAAAATAGCCTGTGCAAAATAGAATTTATTACTTAATCTGGCACCAGTAACACACAAGAGACAATTAAAACCAGATGTTAAAGGTGCGCTTCAGAGATTAACGCTTAATCATTCAGGAATGTTAATATGTAATGGGAGTCATTTTGTCTGGTAATCTGCAATGATCTGCAGTTAAAATTTCAATACTATAAGGACACTTTTTCATCATCCTTTCTCCCTCTTATCCCAATATCTTTATTTACTTTTGTTTAGAATATATCATACAATGTCACTGATCATTCAGACAAACAATTGCTGTGCAAATCTTAAAACAGGCCTGAAGCTGTGTAATCTTGACAGGCTTCAGTATGGTTGGAAACTTATCCCGATTCATTCCTCACTTGTTGCGTGCGATCCATGAATGCAGTTCTGTACTAGATGATGTAATATCTGAATTAGTTCTAGTTATATGTGATTTTTGTCTGGTTCCACCTCCTGCATTCTCATTGTCTCAAGAAAAGAGACATCCTTTCACCACATGTGGCACACATTATATCGCAATTAGGAATACTCTGTCTGAAAATTCCCAATCCACAGTGGAATCCAGGTTGAACATCTTCATACAGGCTTATCCACGCTCAGAATTCCAACCTCCTGTTAGCAAAATACTGATGGCCTGGTAAAATGGCCCTTAATGGGACATTGACGCATTCAAATTCACTTCCTGTCTCCTTAAGGCTGGAAAATTATTCAATCCCTTAGATACTATTGGTAAAATTCCCAGATGGTGGGACATGTTAGGGAAGGTGATCTGCCAAGGGTTGCACCTAATTAATTTAGAATTCGGTAATCTTTTCATCCTCGTTGAATAGATTTCTTTTTCACCTCCAACTGGCCTTGCCCTTTAACTATTTTTCCTCTTCGTGTTTCGAAAATGTTCCACGATTTAACCTGTATTCTTTATAGTATTTCTGCAAATGAATTCATAATGGGGCTTGGCTGAGAGCCCAAACATCCATTAGTCTGTTGGAACAGCTGCACCTCATGGAAAACATTGGTTAATTGAGCGCTCTTACTCTGTGTGATCTATTCTGTCAATTGAACAATGTTTATTTATACAAGATAAAGATTTGTCAAGTGCTTAAAGTTAAAGTTTTATTTATTAGTCACAAGTAAGGCTTACATTAACACTGCAATGAAGTTACTGTGAAATTCCCCGAGATGCCATACTCCGGCACCTGTTCAGGTCAACGTACCTAACCAGCACATCTTTCAGACTGTGGGAGGAAACCGGAGCACCCGGAGGAAACCCATGCAGACATGGGGAGAATGTGCAAACTCCACACAGACAGTGACCCAAGCTGGGAATCGAACCCAGGTCCCTGATGCTGTGAGGCAGCAGTGCTAACCATTGTGCAACCGTCTGCAATGTCCCTTGCAATGTCTGCTGTTGATGCATTCAAAGATTTGGATGATTGATGCTTTTATGGAGTTGCAGTGGAAGGTGATTTTTTAAGAAAGCAAAACATTATGAATGAATGATTTTTTAAAAATGTTTTCACACATCCTTTTGTTACTATAGGATTGATTGGCTTTGCACAAAGTGTATAGCAGTGAATGGGCATGGAACATAGGAAATAGGAACAGGTGTCGGGCATTCAACACACGTGCTTCAGACATATCATAACTGATCATCTACCTTTTACACCATTTTTCCCACAATCCTCTTGGTGTTATTACTATCTGGAATTCTATCGACTTCAACTTGAGCATACCCAGTGACTGAGCTTCCACAGCCCTCTGGGGTAGAGAATTCCAAAGATTTGCCACCTCCTGAGTGAAGAAATTCCCCACATCTCAGTCTTAAACAGCCTGCCCCTTTGTCTGAGACTGTATCCCCCTGGTTCTAGACTCACCAGACAGGGGAAGCACCCCATTCACATCTATCCTACCATGCCCTGTAAGAATTTTGTACGTTTCAATGAGATCACCTCTCATCAAAACCCTAGAGAATACAGACCTGTTTCCTCAATCCATCCTGATCAGACCATCTCGCTGTCCAAGGGATTAGTCTGGTGAAACACTGCTGCACTCCCTCTACGACAAATACATTCTTCCTTAGATAGATCAAAACTGTGCACAACATTCCAAATGTCTTCTCACCAAGACTCTATACAATTACAGCAAGGAGGCATTACTCCTGTAGTGAAGTCCCTTCACGATGAAGGCCAACATACTATTTACTTTGCCGCACATACATGCTAACTTCTAGTAAACAAAGACACCCAGGTCCCTGAGAACATCAATATTTTCCAACATCTCAGCATTTAAGAAATACTCTGTGTGCGATCTTACCGGCCGTTTACACCATGCTCCCGCTGCAGCGAAGTCGGAGAATTTGGCTGCCACTCAAATCTCTGTTCACCGCGGTGAGTTGTGAAAACCCCACCAGTGTGAACGGTGGTAAGATTCCGGCCTCTGCCTTTTTGTTGTTTTTCTACCCAAGTGGATAACTTCACACTTTTTCACATTATATTCCATCTGCCACATTTTTGCCTTTCACTTAGTCTGTCCAAATCCCCTTGAAGCCTCCTTGCATCCTCCTCACAATGCACAATCACATCTGGTTTTATGTCATCAGCAAATTTGGAAATATCACATTTGATCTCCACATATCATTTATATAGATTGTGAACAGCTGTGGACTTAGCATTGATCCTTGCGGTACCCCACTAGTAACAACCTGTTATCCTGAGAATGACCCATTGTTCCTACTCTTTGTTTCTGTTTGTTAGCCAATTTGAAATCCACAGCGGTATATTACCCTGATCCCATGTGCTCTAATTTGTTTACGAACCTCCTGTGTGGGACCCCATCAAAATCCTTCTGAAAAATCCAAAGGAACCACATCCAGTGGTTTTCCTTTTACTATGCTACAAGTAACATCCTCCAATAGGTTTCTCAAACTGATTTCCCTTTCATAAATCCATGTTGACTCTGCCCAACTGTATCGTTATTTTCCAAGTGTCCAGTTATCACATCCTTTAAAATAGATTATAACATTTTCCCTATTCCTGATGTCAAACTAACAGGTCTGCCATTCTCAGTTTTTTCTTTGCCCCCTTTTTAAATAGTGGGATTACATTTGCTACTTTCCAGTCTACAGGAATTTCAGCAGAATTATAGAATTTTGAATGATAACCACCAATGCACTATAGTCTCTATCAATAGTCCATAGTCTGTAGTCAATTCACTATAGTCTATACTCTATAGCCACTGGAATACAGTGCCATTGGATGGAAGTGCCATAGCTTGACATGAAGTATATGAGGTGTCATGGGTCGATGGGCATAGCTTAATATGGGAGGACATGGTTAATACCTTCTGAACTTGCCTTTAAAAAGGTTTCCTCTTCCAGTCTATGGTTCACGACCCCTCTGAGGAATCATGAACCATAAGTCTTTTAAAAGCTGGCCCTGGTCCTTGGAAATTGCAGGGGAATGGGGCAATACCTATCAATGGTATGGAATCAGCCAGAACCGAAACTCTGGAGTCAGCCAGAACTGGGTGCGGGGGTAGTGTGGCTCACGGCCCACTCTACCCCCATACCCGTAATCCGCACTGTTGAAAATTGGGGGGAATCCCAGAATAGGGTCCCGGCTTCCATTTTCTCACCTCCACAGAGTCTCCCCGACACTGTGAAAATCCAGCCCATTTAATTCACAGATTTAAACTCAGTGCTGCCTCCTTTGTTTAAATAAAAGAACAGTCCTGAACACATTGGATTAAACTTTTCCTACTTTCTCACTTACATTATTTTTAAGATGTGGAGTTGCCAGTGTTGGACTGGGGTAGGCATAGTAAGTAGTCTCACAATACCAGGTTAAAGTCCAACAGGTTTATTTGGTAGCACGAGCTTTCGGAGCACTGCCCTTCATCAGGTGAGTGCAGGATTTGGTTCACAAACAGGGCATATATAGACACAAACTCAATTACAAGATAATGGTTGGAATGCGAGTCTTAACAGGTAATCAAGTCTTTACAGGTGCAGATAATGTGAGTGGCGAGAGGTACAAGCACAGGTTAAAGAGGTGTGAATTGTCTCCAGCCAGGACAGTTAGTGAGATTTTGCAAGTCCAGGCAAGTTGTGGGGGTTACAGATAGTGTGACATGAACCCAAGATCCCGGTTGAGGCTGTCCTCATGTGTGCGGAACTTGGCTATCAGTTTCTGCTCAGCGATTCTGCGTTGTCGTGTGTCGTGAAGGCTGCCTTGGAGAACGCTTACCCGAAGATCAGAGGCTGAATACCCTTGACTGCTGAAGTGTTCCCCGACAGGAAGGTAACACTCCTGCCTGGTGATTGTTGAGCAGTGTCCATTCATCCATTGTCATAGTGTCTGCATGGTCTCCCCAATGTACCATGCCTCGGGACATCCTTTCCTGCAGCGTATCAGATAGACAATGTTGGCCGAGTCACAAGAGTAGGCACCGTGTACCTGGTAGATGGTGTTCTCACGTGAGATGATGGCATCCGTGTCGATGATCTGGCATGTCTTGCAGAGGTTGCTGTGGCAGGGTTGTGTGGTGTTGTGATCACTGTTCTCCTGAAGGCTGGGTAGTTTGCTGCGTACAATGGTCTGTTTGAGGTTGCGCGGTTATTTGAAGGCAAGTAGTGGAGGTGTGGGGATGGCCTTGGCGAGATGTTCGTCTTCATCGATGACATGTTGAAGGCTCCGGAGAAGATGTCGTAACTTCTCCGCTCCGGAGAAGTACTGGATGATGAAGGGTACTCTGTCCGCCGTTATTTTTACTCCTGTCTTGCTTTTGATAATTAAAGCCACCCAATATAATGGTCCTGTTATTTCTACAAAATTCTCTCATTGTCTACACTTCCTTTCCTCCCTTCAGCAATCTGCATATTAAGCAGCTTTATAGATCAGCTATTCTCTTCTAAATCCTTCGAGCTACCCAAACCACTTCCACTTTTTGCACTTTCTCTTTTGTACACAAGCTTTGGAATCTTTAGTTCATACTGCTACTCCCTACCCACCCTCATTTCCCTTGCTCTATCCAAATCTGATTTTTGTGGGGGTTGGGGATGGATTGAGGGAGTAGGTGGTGGAGGGGGGGTTGTGTGGTGATGATAGGGCTACTTGGGAGTTGCAGTGTATATACCTAGATGGCACTGTTACACATGTAACTTCTCAGTATTGGGATTCAATTGGAGATCGCACTAAATGATATATTTTCTCTCCACTACCTACATTTAAACAGAGATTAAAGAATTTGGAATTCATGTTTCTTTTAATGTGGCTTCATTTGTATTACCTTCTGTTAATACTTGACAAGGAAGGATAGGCTTGTGCAGTATGCGTTCTTGGAATTCTGGACAAGCTTGATGCAAGAGTGCCTCTCTAGCTGTTGTATGCTGTGAAGATGATTGCTGAGAAAGGAATAAAGCACTGGGATAGAAGAGTTATTCTTCTAAATTTATAGTTAACTAATGTGGTTGGAAAGGACTAGGTTAAATGTAAATTCTGTGTTGCTAACTTAGTTTGGGAAGTGACTAAAACAAGCACCAGATGCCCAAAGCACATCAACATTCTGTTTTTAATGTTCTCCAAAATAATGAGCATATGATTTTCAGGCTTCTAAATTATCTTTAAATTTTAAACTAATTCACAGAACTCCTGGTTGGGTGCTCAGGGTGCTATTGCTGTAACAAATTCCCTTTTGAATTTCTGTATATTTTTCAATATCAAATTTGAAGCAATAGAAATTGATTTTTGTGCTTTCATCAAACTATTCTCTTCATCAGTATTTGTGTTTGGATCAGGATTTCCATTTGAGGAAAATAAATGTAAATAATCTCCAGCAATTCTTCACTTGCACTCAAAAGTTTCTTGTCCGAATTTGGGATACCTTTGCCAATTTTTATGCTGCATTACATTAAATACTCAAACCTGTCATCCAGTAACGTGTTTTTTTTCCTATTGAATTACATTGCTTTTATTGTCTTTACAACTCTTGTCAAAAGATGCTCCTGATGCAAAAGACATGAGAGTAAGGCTGAGAGTCAGTGTGGTACAACCATTTTGTAAGTCATTCGCTTGGATTCTACTCTTCCTGCTGTACCCTCCCCAAGCATCTAGTTTACTGGATCAGTATCAGATAGTTCACGTTGCAGTGGGAGTTAAACTCGCTGACGAGGTAAGTCAGGAAAAGAAAACCAGCTGTTATGTGTTGTAGCACATCAAAAGCTTGCACTAATGAACTGCCAAGTGTTCTTTTACACAGGTCCCAAGTTGATATTTTATCAGATATGGTCTTTGTTTCAAAACTTGAAAATTACAATCTTCAGCTATACCAGTGTTTTTTTTAACATATTCATTGTTTCTACTTGGCCATATGTAGTTTGTCTTTCCTGCACAGATTTAGAAGGTTACATAGTTATCCATGGTTGCATTTGTAGAATTCATTTTAAATTGACTGACGAATATAGGAAATATTTCAGCAATTTATCAGCATTGGTACCTTCTGCTTCTTTAAATTAGTGAATGAGTCGAGTAGATAGAATCCCTAATGCAGAAGGCGGCCATTCGGCCCATCGAGCCTGTAACGATGACAATCCCACCCAGGCCCTATCCCCGCAACCCCATGTGTTTACCTTCTAATCCCCATGACAATAAGGGGCAATTTATCATGGCCAATCCACCTAACCTACACATCTTTTGACTGTGGGAGGAAACCGGAGCAGCCGGAGGAAACTCAAGCTGATACAGGGAGAACATGTAGACTCCACACAGACAGTGACCCAAGTCGGGAATCGAGCCCGGGTCTCTGGCGCTGTGAGGCAGCAGTGCTGACCACTGTGCTACCGTGCCGCCCAACTGAAAAGACTTGTTGACTGGAGCTTCTTTTCCTAATCCCCAACCACCATTGCATTTTGAATATTTCTGGCAACCATCGTTCTCCAACTTGGGCCTCAGCGCCCACATTGTTCATCTGGATGCACCTGCAAATCAAGATCACAAATGCTGCTGTGCGGTGTTTGAAGTCCAGTTGGAAGAATGCCAAGTGATTTTTCAAGTGAACACTCATTTCCCTCCCTGTCTCTCCTACCCCTTTTCCAGCATTATTAGCAACTTCGATTTTCCAGCAGAAAAGAAACAGTCACCATATAGAAGACCAATATCGATGCATTGAAGATGTAGATCTTCGATTTCCTGTGGCTGGTTCCACTGTCTTTTCCATAGACATTGTTAAGTATCATGAATAGTGAGTTGAAGTAGGTGCTGGAGCTATTTTAAGTCAATATATGTCATTCGCTCTTCATCATTTAATTCTAAGTAACATTCTTGAACTCTGTTCTTTCTTTCTGTCTTCACTTTGGTCCTTCTGCTCTTGATACAATGTTCTGCCTTGCCTTTGATCCTCTCTCTGGGATTGCTTCTTAAAATATTAATAGGGCTGTTATTGTTATAGGGAGCATACCCTGTAGACAGGTCAGGGATCTGAATCAATTCATAACAGTTTTAGAAGCTGCTCTATGAACTGGGAGAAATCATGGCATGTTTATAACTAGCTGTGCACTTTACTAAGTTGTATTGTCCAGGACATACGGCCAAAGTCACCCATAAATTACAAGGGACTTGATGTGGAATCTGGCAGCCCCTTCTTCATCAACATACGTGCACCCCAAAGCAATAGGTTATTTTAATAGTGTAGCAGTGTAAGTTTTAGATCCGGCAGTCACAGATTAACCATAAAGGGCATCAAAGTCATAGGTGATTTTAAACTAAGTTATTAAGAAGCAATAATTTAGATGTGATGCACAAAAAAGTATCAGGGCCTTCCACTGTTGAGAGGGGTTCAGTGATCCTGGAGTAAAACAGGTGGATGTAGCCAATCTCTGCAGCTGGACATGGTGGTCTTTCGTCTGTCTGCTTGCAGCAGTCTTCTTCTCTCTTTGTCCTTTGTCTTCTTGAGCAGACAGAGACATTGGGGAACTCTTTTATGTCAGCATCTGCCTGATGAGAACAGCCTCCAACTGCTGGTAATATACTTTCTAGGGTCTGGTTGTTTATCCTAGGTCAATCACTTGCTTGCTTGAGTAGCTCTGGCCAATGACTGAAGAACAGGTAACCAAGATGCCGCCTCCCCTCTGTCCACCAAATTGGCTGAGGTCATCTTTTTGCTTGTCTCGTGCTCAGTGCCATTTGTTGACTCCTGCCTGATACTGACATAGATAAGAGGATCCACAAGGCACACTAAAACTCCCTGAGAGCACCATGCTCATTGGATATTATTTCTGTTTTAGCTCAGCTCCTGACTGCTAGATATTGTTTCTGCATTTATTTCAGATAGAGGAGAGAACAGCCTTCTAGTATATGGCCTCACACTGTGCCTGCCAATTCTATGATGTTCTGAAAAGTACTTATAGCAGTAGAAAATGAAAGAATTGCTGGATAATCCTTTTTTTTTTTGGATTCACTGATTTCAGGAGGAATGTTGGGCCAGAATATAGTGCATTCTTTGAAAACGTATGAGAGCAGGGGGGCAGGACCTTGATTTAGTATCTTACCTGAAATGTACCCCCTTTGACAAACCTTTGACCCCCTTCACTGAAGTCTCATTCTGTATTATGAACTCAAGTCATGGAACTTGAACTCATAGTCTCCTGAGTTAGATAAGAAAGCTACCCGCTAAGCCAAGCTGACACTCACTGTTAAGGAAAGAAAAGCGGTTTGCCACAGCCCCCAACACCTGTTGCATTTTCCACTTTCTCTTGCTTTAACTTTGACCACCACTTTTTGGGACGCCAGTGGAAAAATGTTTGTTTTGTTTTGGCTAATACACGGAAGGTGGAAAATGGAATTTGGACATCACTGTGGAGATGGGGGGAAAGTTTGAGGATGGCAATTGAGAGAGAAGCTTAAATGGAGAGAAGGGTTAATGGGCTTTAAACACCGAGGCCTGGATTTTCGCAATGATGGAGGGCCTCTCCATTGCTGTTGAACATGACGGGTGAGGCTGAAAATCAGAAGCGCTGCCCCACTAACGCAGCACCGAGCATTTTTTTCAGGGACAGAATGGGCCTGAGTTGAGATTCAGGTATGTGCGGTTTACATTTAAACCAGCAGCTGCATTAACTCGTATGTGATTTGGTGTCAGCCTTGTAACAGATTACACCTGGTAGGAGCAGATCTGAACTCAGTGGATTTGTTTGGATAGCCAGGGTCTCCTTTTTGAGAATTCAAGGGACCTCTTTTGAACTTGCTTTACATTTGCATTAATTACCCGAGAATTGACAAGAACTCAACTGTCTGACTTTAAATCGAGGGAGTAGGAGAGTGGGGCTGCTGGGCTTACAGGACAATTGTTTTTGCCTCTACTGACTCATGTACCCAGGTACCAGAGCGTGCTTTGAGTTTGAGATGGGCGCGATAACACTTTGAGCAAAACAAGATGGGCTTGCCACACTCACACATAGCGGCCACAGAAATCAGTCAACTGGAGCAGCCAGGTCTTGCAACAAATGGCACAGGTGTCGCACTGTCTCCTTTTGGACATTTCTATATGATTAGCAGGTTCAGGATGGTATTCTCCAGGCCCGCTAGCATCTCCCCACACCCTGCCCCGAGTACTTCCCGCCAGCGGGGTTTACAACTGCTCTCCACTAATAGGGAGCAGGTGTCATCACCCCGCTGGTGGGGACAGAGGCCACTGAGTCCCCCCCTCCCCCCCCCCGCCCCGGCAGGTCAGGGGAAAGAGGGAAATGCCCCTTGGGCACTGCCAGCCTCGCACCTTGGCACTACCCAAGGGGCAAACTGGCACTGCCCACCAGGCACCAGGTGCTGCCAAGGCGGTGGGGCATACTGGGGGCGGGGCCTATTGGGGGCAATCGTTTGGGGAAGGACCCGCTGCCACTCTAAGATAATCGGTGGAAGAGGGAGTGAGGAGGCAATTGCGGGCCATTCGGAGGGGGGGGGGAGGATTGGTCGGGCTTGGTCATAGTGGTTGGGGGGGAGGGGTCAGGACTGGCGGGGGGGATGTCGGGGCAGGCCATTGGAGGGGAGGTTGGGGCTGGTCGTAGGGGTGGGAAATCAGGGCTGGCGGGGGTCGGGGAGTTGTGGGCTGGGCCAGTGATTGGAGACCGGCGATTGCGAGGCTGGCGGTGGGGGGTTTGGGGGGGGGAGGGGGGGTTGGGGGGGGGTTGGGGGGGGGGTATGGGGGTTGGGGGGGGGGTTGGGTGGTGGGCAGCGCATCCACTGATCTCCGCACTGACAGATTGAAGGCACATGCTGTGGCCCTCTCAGCCCTATGCTGCTGGTGTCTTGAGCGGGAATACCCCCCTCCCCTCCCCCCTCTTTTCAGAGGGAATTGCGCACGGGCACCGCTTTGCACAGAGATTCATTCCAGTAAGTATGCACAAAAAACAGGCAGGAATCACTTCCGTTTTCCTGCCCATTGGGCACTTAGTTGTTCAGGGAGAATTCTGGCCAAGGAGTCTGCAGAGGGATATAAGCAGGTTAGGGAAGCGACCAAAAATTTGGCAGATGGAGTATAAGGTGGCAAAATGTGAACTTGTCCACTATAGCTGGAAGAATAAAAAAGCAACATATTATTTAATTGGGGAGAGATTGCAGAGATCTGATCACTTCTACTTACCTGGCAGGAGGGAGTCAGTGATCAAACAGTTGATCTTCCAGGTTATGGTAGAGCCAATGATCAGGGTAGCCAATGAGGTTCAACAGAGGCATCGCCTGTTGCAATTTTTCAAAGCCATCTCAGTCTTTTAGCTAAGATGAAGTGTCAGATTAAGCCCAAGATTGGATGCAATGCCTCATCATGTCATCTTGGATCTTGTTTGTCCCTCTTGTGGGGTCCCTAAATTGGATTCAATTAGAATTTGCTTTCTGAAGCAAGCAAGGAGATGGATTTAAGTCTGCCCGGTCTACCCTGGGCATTGACTTTATAACTTTTAAGAACGGAGTAAAAAATTTAAAGAAAATCTGAGGTACAGAAGGACCTTGGTGTCCAGGTACATGAATCACAAAAAGTTAGTATACAGGTACAGCAAGTGATTCAGAAGACAAATAGGATGTTGCTGTTTATTGCAAGGGGATTAGAATATAAAACTAGGGAACTTTTGCTGCAGTTCTATAGGGTATTGATGAGACCACTTCTGGAGTACTGTGTATAGATTAGGTCTCCTTAAAGGACATAATTGCATCAGAAACAGATCAGAGGAGATTCCCTCAACTAATTCCTGGAATGAAGGGGTTATCCTATGAGAAAAGGTTGGACAGGTGGGACCTGTATCCAGTGGAATTTAGAAGAATGAGAAGCAATCTTATTGAGATATGTGAGATGCTGAGGATGTTTCCTCTTGTGGGAGAGACTCGAACTTCGGGATACATTTTTAAATAATGGGTGCCCCATTTAAGACAGATGAAGAGGGTTTTTTTTCATGAGAGTCATAAGTCTGCTGATCTCTCTAACCCAGAGAGTTGCGGAAGCAGGGTCATTGAATATTTTTAAGACTGAATTAGATGGGTATCTGATTGACAAGGGAATCGGAGGGTATAGAGGGTGGGGAGGAAAGTGGAGCTGAGGCCTCGATCAGATCAGTCATGATCTTATTGAATAGTGGAGCAGGCTCTAAGGGCCAAGTGGCCACTCCTACTCCTAATTCATTCATGCGTATTACTAGAGCAGACAAACAGGGCACCCATCTACCATCTCATCTGGAGTTTGGCTGATGCAATGCATCTTTACTACTGCAGTGGTACATTGGCCAAGATAATTGACTCAAATCCTGGCATGGAATTTATTCTCTGACTCTGATCTGAGGAACGAATGCATTAACTGATAGTATTGATAATGTTTGTGCAATTCAAAGCAATCCAGCAGTAATATGAGGCGGTGACCCCGTGCCAAGTTTAGAGAAAGTGTTGAAATGTAAAATCTGTGCATTTTACAGCTGTGAGTGGTTCTGCAGCAAACCTGTATTTTGTCTGCCTTGTGACCTGTGAGGGCTCTGGCGTGACTGCTAATTAATTCTTACTCTGTCTGAAGGAATTCAAGCTTTCGTGTCACCTCAAGCAGAATTTGTTATTTCTTGAGATTGGGAGAACGGCTGTATTTAGAGTTGCGAGTAACTAACATAAAGGTACAATTGTTGGGTTCCTATGCTTTAAAAGTAGGTGATTAAGCAAATAATCTTGGGATTCATACAATGAATAGCTGAAGTAAACGGATGTGTTTTTAAACTCTGCACACATTCACCATGGTTGTCCATGGTAAATGGATGCAAACAAAGTGACCATCCAGAAGACTGAAAAGAATTGGAAGAATCTGCTTTAATTTAATTCATGAAAGGCATAGATAACTTGATCAAGCAAGTAGATGGCTTTGCTTTCCTCAATTTAGCATGGTATTGTGAACCCTTCTGGTGCACATATGGTTTATTTTTTTCCCCCTCTGTCCACACCCACATGAAAATCACTTGTTAAAAGTGGGAATTCACTCTGCCTCAGTGGTTTCACCTCCGCACAGCTGCACAGATCATAGCTACACTCTGAGCAGGCATCTTTTCACTTTGATGGCCATGGAGGATCGGTTCGACACACTTTGAGTAGACTACTGCATGACTGAAGCCGTCTATTGGCTGGGGGGTTGGGATGAAGTGTGGTGGATTCTCAAGCTACTGCTACAGGTACATGAATCTTTCTGTCAGCCGAGATTTCTCAGGATTACACAATTCTTTCATGTGAATATTTCAGTAAAAATTTGAGATCTAGGTCATAAGACTCCATGAGCTATCAATTGGATAACTCATTGCAAATGTCCGATCTCGAACATTAACTATTAATTTGCCTGATACTTTCTATTCAGGATGCATGGGGAAAAAAATCAGATGTAATGTTACCTGAGATTCAACACAGTTTAAATAACAAACCACGATTATAGCTAATCAGGGGCCAGCTTTATCTTCCAACAAATTGCAATCAATATTGTAACTGATTGTAATCAATAATGAAAATTTAACCTGAATGTTTCCCTACACTGCCTCAACATGGCAGTTCACAATTCTCTGTCCAACTGAAGGTAATGCTCCTTTAACCAGTACATATGTGGCTCTGCTTGCGCCAAGACCAGAAAATCCCACCCAAGGTCAACAGACCTTTGCATGGTCCGTCCCCACCCACTACGTCTCTCGTGGTGGGCAGGATGGGAAAATTCCACCCATAGGGTTTTACAGCACAACATGAGGCCCTTTGGCCAACTGTGTCTGCACTGGCCATCAAGCACCCATCTATTCTAATCCTACTTTCCAGCACCTGGTCTGTAGCCTTGTATGTCATCGCATTTCAAGTGCTCATTTAAATGCTGCTTTAATGTTGTGAGGGTTCCTGCCTCTACCACCCTTTCACGCAGTGAGTTCTGGATTCCCACCACCCTCTGGGTGAAAATGTTTTTCCTTAAATTCCCTCTAAATCTCCAACTCCTTACCTTAAATCTATGCCCCTGATTATTGACCCCTCTGAGAGGAATAATTTATTTCTATCTACCCTAATTGTGTCCTTCATCATTTTGTACACCTCAATCAGCTTCCCCCTCCGCCTTCTCTGCTCCAAGGAAAACAACCTCAGTCTAGCCAGCCTCTCTTCATGGCTGAAATGCTCCAGCCCAGGTAACATCCTGGTGAATCTCCTCTGCACCCTCTCAAGTGCAATTACATCCTTCCTATAGTATAGTGACCAGAACTGCACACAGTACTTTAGCTGTGGCCTCAGGAGTGTTTTATACATCTCCTTCATAACTTTCTTGCTCTTATATTCGGTACCTGAATAATAAAGGCAATTATCCCATATGCCTCCTTATCCACCTTATCTGTCTATCCTGCTGCCTTCAGAAATTTTTGGCTATACATCCCAAGGTCTCTCTGGTCCTCTGTACTTCCGAGCATCCTTGCATTCATTGTGTATAATCTTGCCTTGTTAGTCCTCCCACACTTTTCAGGGTTGAATTCTGTTTGCCACTATTCTGCCCATCTGACCAGCCCATCTATATTGTCCAATAATCTATGACATTTTTCCTCGCTATTTACCACACCACCAATTTCAGTGTAATCTGCAAACGTACTGATCATCCCCCCAACCATCACGTCTATCTCATTATCTGACAGAGCATAGGGTAGAAATCAGGAGGGAGCAATCATTTGTGTAATGTCCTAACTATGTTAAGGGGTTGTGGGTTTCACACAGAAGGAGAAGATGTGGTTTGCACATGTAAATTCAAACGAACAACAACAGATTCATTCTAGGATCTCTGGCCTGTACAGAGAGAAACTGAAACCAAAAGCAGGAGCCTGTAAAATACCCCAAATGAAATCACCATCTAATCATGTGATCAACTCTTAAAGCAATCTTACAACAACTAAATATATAACATCACTCCTCCTTTACTCCCTCGGGGTGGCACGGTTAGTATTGCAGCCTCACCAGGGACCCGGGTTCAATTCCAACCTTAGGTCACTGGAGTTTGCACGTTCTCCCTGTGTCTGCGTGGGTTTCCTCCAGGTGCTCCGGTTTCCTCCCATAATCCAAAGATGTGCGGGTTAGGTTGATTGGCTATGCTAAATTGTCCCTTAGTGTCGGGGGGACTAGCAGGGTAAATACGTGGGGTTAAGGGGATAGGGCGTCAGTGGGATTGTTGTTGGTGCAGGGCTGATGGGCCAAAAGGCCTCGTTCTGCACTGTAAGGATTCTGTGGTTTACTTCTATGATCACGATACCAAATTACTACAGTGTTATACACAGGATCAGTAATATTCTAGACACAGTACTATGCATCATTACTCATTTTACCCAGCCAAAAAGAAATTTTATCAGGAGGATGTCTATTCTTCTTTGGTTGTATACGATGTTCTGGAATTTGGTCGTCATGGACACTAGATGTGTGATTTGGAACTTCAGTAGACACTTCTTCTCTTGGAACTAATTCGGCATTACCTGACTCCAAACCTGTCTCAGCTCATCTGCTACCGGAACATTCATCCATGGTTTTGTTACCTCTCAACCTGACTATTCCAATCCACTCCTGGCTGGTCTCCCACATTCTCCCCTCTCAACATCATCCAAAGCTCTGCTGCCCATGCTCTTACTCACACCAAGTTCCAGTCACCCATTACCCCTGTACTTGAGGACCGACACTGGTTCCTGCTCAGGTTTTTAAAATTCACATTCTTGTTTTCAAATCCCCTCATGGCCTCAGCTCTTCCTATTTTCAATTTCCTCTAGCCCCACACCTCTCCAGGGTACCTACACTCATCTAATTCGTGTTATAATCCAGGTCATAAACTCCAAGGTGTTTTATGGAGTCAACCTAGATCATAAGTTTTGAATAGGTTGGTGAGTGGGCCAAGATTTGGCGGATGGAGTTTAATGCGGATGAGTGTGGGGTTATCCATTTTGGTCACAGGACTAAAAAGCAACTTATCTAAATGGAGAGAAACTTCAAAATGTTTCGGTGCAGAGGGATCTAGGTGTCCTCATGCGCGAATCACAGAAAGTTAGTATGCAGGTACAGCAAGTAATAAGGAAGGCAAATGGAATTGTGCCATTCATTGCCAATGGAATAGAGTATAAAAGTAGGGAGGTGCTGTTGCAATTGTATAGGGCATTGGTGAGACCGCATCTGGTGTACTGCATGCAGTTTTGGTTCCCTTACTTGAGAATAAATGTAAATACATTCAAGCCAGTTCAGAGAATGTTTACTTGATCGATTCCAGGGATGAAGGACTTGTCTTGTGAAGGGAGATTGAACAGTTCCGGCCTATACTCTCTGGAGTTTAGAAGAGTGAGTGGAGATCTAATTAAGATATATAAGATGCTGAACAGGATTGACAGGTTTGACGTGGAGTGGATGTTTCCCCTTGTTGGACATTCTGGAATGAGGGGCCATAGTTTTAGGCTAAGGAGTGGCAGACTTAAATAAGGAAGAATTATTTTACAGAAAGGGATGTGAATCTGTGGAATTCTCTCCTGCAGAGTGCAGTGGATGCTGGAACATGAAACAAACTTAAGGAGGAGATAGATAAGTTTTTCATTATTAGTGGGGTGAAGGTTTATGGGGAATGCGCAGGAAGTGAAGTTGAGGCCAAGATGAGATCAAACCATAATCAAATTGAATGGCGGTTCGTACTCGAGGAGCTGAATTGCCTACTCGTCATTCTTAGGGTCTTATGCACGTTCAGAGCTAGGGCAAGAGGCAACTTCAGAGGAATGTTGGCCTGGTAGGCCAGTGAAAGGGAGGGAGGCAGCAGAGTCAACTGACTGAATAGCCTTAATCTTAGTGACAAAGAAGCTCGTGAACTTGTTGGAAATGAGGGTTGAAAGGACAAGGGAGAGGGATTACAAAAGATAGTTTTCAGTAGGGAGGAAATGCCAAGATTATTTTTCCCTATCAGATTGATCCTTGAATCGTGAGCAGTTTTGTCAGACAAGTGCAGAACCTGATGGTGCTTTGTGGCCCAGCCTGATCTAGGGGCCTGTAGATATCCTTTCAAGTCCAAGGAAGTGGAGATAGTGGCCGTACCAGGGTATATGGCTGGGGTGAGAGAGAATAATGCCTTTATTGGGGATTAGGGTTACAAAAGTGGAGGTGGGGGTATGGTGAATGCCAAAATGTTGCTTTGAACGGAGGACCAAAGGCTAAACAGTTGGGATTTTGTGAGCGCAGTTTTAAGTGATTGAGAGTTAACTTTGTTCAGGTATGAATACAGAAGGAGATAGGGTTGGGTAATGGAAAGGTGATGTGATTGGAGGATCATACAGGGAAGTGTTCAGAGTTGGCCAAACCTACGATTGGTATGATGGAAGTAGTGAGGCTGTGAATGAAGATTGCAGTGTTTACCTGGTAGGCAATGAACAGAGAGAGAACATAAATGAATTGAGATGGTGATTGAAATCTTCATGTATGAGTATTGATGGGTACAGTGGTTGAGGGACAAAAGTGGTGAAGATAACTCATGAGATATCTTTTAGCATTGTTGGGTGGGCGGGAGAAAATGAGGATTTTAAATGAGAAGTTAAAAGACGTGAAACAAGGTGAGATGCTCAAAGGAGAAGAATATGCCAAAGGAATAGGTGAGATCCTGTGCTAAGTGCCACACGTAGACAATGGTCTCGGGATAAGATATAGCCAAGTAGGGAAGCTTCACCCCTCAGCCATGTTTCCATTAAGGCCATGATGTTGTTGCAATAGTCCACAATAAGCTCATGGATGACAACGGCCTTGCTCATGAGTAAAGCAGACATCTTCACTTATGACAGAGGAAGGCTATTGATTTAACAGCTGAAGGTGTTTGAGCCTAGGTAACAACCCTGAGAAACTCCTGCAGTGATACCCAGAATTGAGATGATTGGCCTCCAAAAACCACAGCCATCTTCCTTTTCACTTGCTATGACGCCAACCAGTGAAGAGTTTACCCCCAGATTCCCATTGACTGCAATTTTGCCACGACATATGACACATTGGCTGGAATTGTACCGCGCCCCCGCTGCCACAAGAATCAGAATGGGCGAGGGGCAGGCAATGGAAGGCCTATTGACCTTGGGGGGGATTTTACGGTTTTGGGATGAGCGAGGTTGTAAAATCCCGCCCATTCAGTCAATCATTCTTACCTTGCCCCCAACCTTACCCCACTGCCCATCCATCCACCCCCCAACCTCCCCGTTATCTTGAAGTTTGGGCTAAAATGCACCCACCAGTATAGTCAGGAGAACTTAAACAGCAGAAGAAAGAAGTTGGGGAGAAAGATGGCCAAGCCAATTGCCCAATGTTTGGTTTGCAGTGAGAGGAGCTCCCTCAGGAGCCATCTTGAAACAAAATACCCATTCAGGCAAGTGGAAAGTTTTTTCACCACATGCTGACTTATGGCCCTAAGTGATGACAAGGCTTTGTGGGGAAGTCAGAAGATGTATCACTCGTCATAGCATACCCAGCCTCTGACCTGCTTTGGTCGCCACCTTATTCATTTGGCAGGCTCAGTTATGATTCTGACAGACGTCCCCAGATATCGCAAAGAATTTAGTTAAAACTCACTGGCTGACCTCTCAATCCCCCTGTGCTTGTGCAGAGCAAAGTATATGAAGCAAGTATTATCCGACATAAAGGAAATGGGAATAGTAACAAGACTGTATGATTATAGAGGCCAGGCCAATTCAAATTTTTTATAAAATGCAAGTCCCCTGAAAGCACTCCAGAAGTTGGAACTTACTCAAGTAGTGCTGCAGTAAGAGTAATGTCAGCACCATAATTAACAGCCATTCCCTTAGTGTCCTTAGTGAGACATTCTGATGTATCTATTGCGTGAGCAATCTATTCATTTTTCTAGCGGAGACAGGAATATTAAGATTCCAAGAGGCTCCACTCATTCATCAATAGCAAGTTTAAACCGAATGTGAAGTTTTTTGGGCTTTGTTTCATGGGTGCTAAGACCATTCCATGTCTTCTTTTAAAAAGGCAACATCAGTTGTAGTTGTCTATCTGAAGTTCCATTAAAGCTGAACCATGTCTGTTTTATTTTGCAATTGGTAATATTAATTTGAAATAACCCCTTCGAGGACATGTGAACCGCGCACTTTCGGGGATTAAAGAGGGGGCAGAGTTTGATCTTGTTTTTTTTACCTGGAAAATTGGTTATAACCCAGTTGCACCTCGATTGTCCAGTCATTTTCATTTCAGAGGGAAACGGGAGGAATTTCCACAGAATTGTGTCAAAGGAATTTCCTCGACTCCCTTTCTTAAAATATATTAAATTGATTTTGTGCCATTTCAGACTTATTTTTCAACAAAACGTTGATTAGAAGATAATATCATGCTGGAGGTCTATCATCCACTCCGACTAAATTAATTGATTAAAACTATGCAGGAAATGTCATGACTACCTGGGTTGGTGCACGGGACTGATGTAGGATCCGCTTGAAATTCCAAATTGTAGACTCCTTTTGGCTTCAAAAAAAGGTGCAAAGCAATTATAAGTGTTGCACCAAGTGACATAAAGGCTGTTATGTGAAACCTGTTGCTTTCTCCTCAGAAAGAACATTTTGGATTGGAAAAATACCGTGTGAACTCCAAGGTCAGGTGTACAAGCTCATATGCAAACAGAGTACTGTAGTGGTACACTGGTAGTGTGCCCTTTACTTTAGTGAATGCCAATATTCTGTATATATTTGATTGTCATTTAGAAACATTCCCAGAATGATCAGTTGTCCGGTATTTTTATCAAGTAGGTTGTAATTGGAAGTGGACTGCATGAACATGAAGCAAAAAAACAGACATGTTGAACGCAGAATGGATCCGATGAAGGATTGCATACACAGGATGTCAATAATCTGTCTTTTTAGTTTATAGGCGTTACTCAATCTGCTGTGTATTTCTAGCATTTTCTGATTTTATTTCAGATGTCCAGCGCCTGCAGATTTTACTTTCTGGAGGTTATGAGCTGCAGTATATCACGTTGGTTCCGTTAATTTATTCCTTTTCGCCCAGTCTCAGATTACACAGCAAAGTTCACAATTCATTTGTTGACAGCATGCTGGAATGCCAGTGTGCTATAACCACTTCAGTTTAGTTGGCAGCTCTTGCTTTCTTACCAGCTCCCTGTTGGATGTTAATTACCTTTCTAATCCGATGAAACGCTTTATTCCTTTATCTGGCAACTTGACCGTTTTGGATTGCACTGCGCAGGAACTGATACGGTACTAGAATGTCCAAGAGTTCAAACTGCAGTGACGGTTTAAAGCCTGGGGTGGATTTCAGGGATCTGGGGTGGTTAGGTGGCATCTTTCAGTTAGCCACATACGAATGCATCAGGAAGCTTACCGATGCCCTGTTCAGAGGAACCAATGATTTTGTGCAATTTACCACAGACTCGGAGAGCCAGGCGGCCAGAGCTGTGGCTCTTGCTGCCATTGCTGGATTTCCACTGGTACAAGCAGCAATTCTTGCTCACATGTGGGTCTGAACCACGGGAATCATAGCGGGTGGGCGGATGGACCGTGCAAAGATCTGTTGTCCTCGGGAGGGATTTTCTGTTTTTGGGATGAGCGCGGCCAGAAAATCCCGCCCGAGATGTCAGTACTTCTGAGGTCTCACAATAAATAGTGTATCCATATCCCCATGTCACCCATCATCGATAATCAATGAGGTCCCATCCTTTTAAAAGACCCCATTAATTTTCAAAGCCCCTGAACATCCAACACGCATGAATAAAATGCTTCACACCGTTTATTCAAACATAACTGATCACATCCATGAAATGATTTGGCACCCATGCCACCTATGTACTATTATAATGTTTTAATTTGACCTTTCCTTCCATTACCCCTTGGTGCTAACCCAACGTCTGTTGGGAGAGATGTGCGGAGTTCACACATTCTTCCCGTGTCTGCATGGGTTTCCTCTGGGTGCTCTGGTTTCCTCCCACACTCCAAAGGTGTGCGGGATAAGTTGATTGGCCATGCTAAATTGCCCCTTAGTGCCCTGGGAAGCGTAGGTTAGAGAGATTAGCGCGGTAAATTTGTGGAGTGGCAGGGATAGGGCATGGGTGGGATTACCACAGACTCAGAGAGCCAGGCGGCCACAGCTGTGGATCTTGCTGCCATTGCTGGATTTCCACTGGTCAGTGCAGACTCGATGGGCCAAATGGTCTCCTTCTGCACTGTAGGGTTTCTACGATTCTATGATTTCTATCTGCAGCTGAGGTGAAAGCAGATCCGCTGAGCACTCTGTCCCAATGCCTGAGATGACCTTGGTGAGTCTGCAACACGCCGGATCTCCACCTCTGAGGACGATGGCACTGACCGCTCAGAGGATGCACTGTCACATCATTCCCCCGCACCCTCCACCGGCACATAGAAATATAGAAAACAGGAGCAGGAGTAGGCCATTTGACCCTTCTTGAAAAGAAAGACAGTCATCTCTATGGGTATGTGTTTGTGATTAGGGTCAGGGTCGCAATCTGGTGAGTGCATCACAGACATGCCACTGCAGCTGATTCAGGATGTGCCAGCCAGGCCTCTGGTAGTCAGACACTGTTGGAGCCCAGCCCCATGCTGAGCACCATAGAAATGATAAGCTTCTGGGAACGGCTGTAAGACACCTGATAGAGATACAGGCAGGGGAACATCTGGCAGAGATGTCAGAGGCCATGTAAAGATTGGAACAAAAGGTAGAGGAGTCCATCCAAGTCCTGGGTTCTTGTCATGGTTCTGGCATGCAAACAGTTGGCATCCTCCATGGAGAGGGTGGTGACTGTTATGCAGTGCCAGGTCCAGCAGAAATCTCAGTGGCTGCCAGATATTCATTTGGACCTGCATTTTGTGATTCTGGTCATGGGCTGTTTACATCAGGGCGAGACAGGCAGGGGATGAGTCTCCGGCCTGCTGACAGTCTCCTGCACTGGTTCAGGCGCACCCTCTTCGATCTCACCTGCTGGTGGCATCGGGGTCTCTAGCAGAGGCGAGGGGGTGTGGCATTGCACCCTTGGAGCACCTTGAGATGACACCCCCAGGATGTGTTGCTGGTGTCCCTCCCTGTTGGTGTCCCAGAGGAAAAGGGGTACCCAGAGGGATATTGAGGTGCCTTGTTACCCTCTCACCTAGCCACTGCTGTAATGCACAGTTACGCACAATCCTTTTTCCCATCAATATGTCACTCATGCCTCCTATATCCCCAATTCTCAGCCAAGTGGGAGACATTCTCACTTTGATGCCTTGAGACTCAAGCCTGATCTCTATCTGCACAGGGACGTTCAGCTTCCTCCCCTGCTAGTTTAGCAGGACTCAATGTGCAGAGGACTGCAATGAGTCTTGGTGTGCTTTGTGTTCTTTTGTCCTGCAGGCAGGCAGAATGATTCAGTGCCATCTCAATGGGCAACTAACCCTTTAATGGGCATGCAAGCCTATGACAACTAATGCCACCTCCCTAGTGAGTGTTCCACACATGCACTTTCCTGCAACTGGTTCAGATTTCACTGCATGAAGTGGTTCCTACGCATTCAACCCACAGACTCCATCTGCTGCAGAGGCCTGCAACCCAAACTCCCGCTTGGCATACTTCTCAACTCACACATTTACACTGCTTGATGCCATCATAAGTGTCATTTTGCAGTAACTTTGCAGCATTAGATCAAGCCTCGTTTGTGGACTTCACAGCTGCTTTCCTCCACTGCCACCTCTATCATAGAGTCAGAGAGTTTTACAGCATTGAAACAGGGTCTTTGGCCCAACTTGTCCATGCCGCCCTTTTTTTTAAACCCCTAAGCAAGTCCCAATTGCCTGCATTTGGCCCATATCCCTCTATACCCATCTGACCCATGTAGCTATCTAAATACTTTTTTAAAGACAAAATTGTACCCGCCTCTACTACTACCTCTGGCAGCTTGTTCCAGATACCACCCTCTGTGTGAAAAAAGTACCCCTCTGGACCCTTTTGTATCTCTCCCCTCTCACCCTAAACCTATGCCCTCTAGTTTTAAACTCCCCTTCCTTTGGGAAAAGATATTGACTTTCTAGCTGATCTAAGCCCCTTATTATTTTGTAGACTCTGATAAGATCACCCCTCAGCCTTCTACGCTCCAGAGAAAAAAGTCCCAGTCTATTCAGCCTCTCCTTATAATTCAAACAATCAAGTCCCGATAGCATCCTAGTAAATCTTTTCTGCACTCTTTCTAGTTTAATGACATCCTTTCTATAATAGGGTGACCAGAACTGTACAGAGTATCCCAAGTGTGGCCTTACCAATGTCTTCTACAACTTCAACAAGATGTCCCAACTTCTGTATTCAATGTTCTGACCAATGAAACCAAGCATGCTGAATGCCTTCTTCACCACTCTGTCCACTTTCCATTTTCAAGGAGGCTTGAAAGACTGCCTCGGTTCGGCAGCATGAGCTGCTGCTATCACAGGAGAATAAGACACCCAGTCATTACCAGACAGCCTGGAGGAGAACCAATAGGAAGGTATCGCTGAATCGTTGGGCCACTCTGCGCGGGGACATAAAGAGGTGATCATGCTCAATAAGTAGAGGGAATGTAGCAGTTTCGGGGATCCAGAGGGGAGATGGATCTGAATGGGAGATGGGGGGAGGTTTCAGGATGGCAGTGGTTCCAGGGATCCGGGGGGGAGGTGGATCTGAATGGGAGATGGTGGGGGGGAGGTTTCGGGATGGCAGTGGTTCCAGGGATCCAAGGGTAGACAGATTTGAATGGCAGGGGAGGAGGGGGTTTTGGGATGGAGTAGTTCCAGGGATCCAAGGGGTAGACAGATCTGAATGGGGGGTGGGGATAAGGATGTTTAGGAAGTTCCAAGATCCAGAGGGAAGACGGATCTGAAGAGGGAGGAGGAATTGCAGCAGTTCCAGGGATGACGAACACCTGACAAGCAGTCAAACTGATGTTGCTGGATTGCAAGGAGTGGATGCCCATATGAGTGAAGTTTAAATATGGCGCCGTACCTTTGAACCCATGAGGTAACAGCAGGGTTAGCAATTTCCTGCCTGTCCCTGTCACATGATTGGCTGGGACCCTCAGCTCTGCATGTTCAGTTGGCTGGCCGTCGCGTGCTTGAATGTGGTCAACCATTCCGCCTCCAAGTGAGAGTACCGCAACATCAATCCTCCCATCGGGACGTTCAGCGTGAAAAGATTCCGCCTTTGGTGTGATAACATCAAGAAAAAGTGAAATCTACTTTTCTGAAATTTTCCCCCATTCATGGTAATATCTAGTTTGCTTTACATGTTAGTTTAACACCAATACAGCTAAACTCTCCCAAATATTTTTACTCCAAAGATACGTGCTGAAAACTGAAATCACCCTTTTGCTGTGATGATATTGTCCTTGCACACAACCATGCTGTGACAAAATTGGGAGTAAAATAATACATTGTGATTTGGTCAAAGAAGCTGCTTATTTATCAAAGCTTGGATATGCACAGAAATTGAAATGTTTAGTATTACACTTTCATGAAAGGATGGTCGTAAAAGAAGGTTGTAGTGCCAGGTTTGAATAATGTAGAATTTTGAATGATTTGAGCTGGGTACAGAATATAATCGATTTTCAGATATTATTGTTTGAGTACAGGAGAAATTTAGCTTAAAACACATAATTGTGAAATCTATTTATCCTCAAGAGCGTTGCCAATTGTGTGCTAATTACACACAGGTGTTTGTCTTGTTTTAAATCTCTATTTTCTCTGACCTCAGAAAATTGCAAATATTCATATGTAGAAAGCACAATTTGGTACAACAATGGGTTAGATAATACAAACTAGAGACGGTTATTCCATTCTCTTTTACAAATATGTAAGTGGGTAGGATACTGGACGTGTTTTCCACGTTAGCCTGTTTAGTTACTGCAAAACGTATCAATCTACAGGTTCAGAGTTGAGAAGAACTGGTCAAGGAACCAAAGATTTGGACGGGATTTTCTGGCCCTTCCCACTGGTGGGATCGGCCGGTCCCAAAGAAGGTGACCTCCCCCCGATGCCGGGTTTGCCAGCAGTGGGACAAGCAAGCCACGCAAAACGCCGCAGACATCGATGGGGCCAGAAAATCCCACCAGCGGCCAATGGCAACCTGTCTCCGCCACCGGCAAACACGCCACAAGGGGTAGAACAATCCGCCCACGGTGTTGTTTAGATGCAAGGTAAAAGCAACCACAGCTTTTCAACCATGAGAGTGCTGAGGCAAGAAAATCTATTTGCATCAAAACATAAAATCTACTGAGATAGCGGGGAGAGTATGTGGAGTGCTCAGTTGAAGTTGGGATTTCTCAGACTAGCAGCCATTGACTGTGGGCCAAGAGAAGAGATTCATGACCATCAACTATCAGAGAGCTAAAGCAGACTGATCCTGCACCACGGCAAATATCTGGAGGCTATAGTCTGGCGAGAAAGCAGCCACCTTACCCTGATTAGTACTGGAAAAATTTGAACCCTGTGCAGATTATCAAACTATTTTTCTCTCCTGGATGAGATATTTAAAATTAACAGTAATGTCGGGGGCATTGGGCACCCATGCTCGCTGTCCGTGCGAATGCCAACAGGGGCTCAAGATCCAGAAGTTGCAGATTCCATCAGCAAGATTGCGATTTTGGATCTTCCCCACCCCTTGCTGGCATCGTCATCAGGTTCACGTCCATAATGGCCATTGGGAAAGGACTGATTACCGGTGGTGGGAGGGGGGGGTGGTGGCTGCTGGGACTAACTATTGGGTGGGGGGAGGGGGTTGGCGGAAGAGGTCCATTGTTTGCTGTGGGTGGGGAATTTGTGGTGGCAGGGGTCGAGCGCTGGCTTTGATTAGTGGGGGGTTCGGATGCCAGCTCAAATCAGGTGGGTCGAGTACAGGCTCTGATTGTGGGGTCAAGGATTGGGGCAGAGCTATTGAGACTTCTGTGGTGGGCTTGGGGGGAGATTTATTGGTTTATTTAAAGAGGGCGCCCCAATCTCAGTGCGGCTGGGTTTTGCTGGCATATTGAAGCCCCACACCCCCACATGACCCCGTAAGACACAGAGTGTGGTAAGATCTGGAGAGAAAACAAGCCTGTTTCCTCGCCGGAGACAACACTCTGTCATATTTGGTAACATTTTACCCATAGTATACCTGTTGATAAGCAACTGCGGGACGACCCAGGGGAGATATTGCAAAAGGTAATTAAAGCTGTAGGAACGTCTCTGTCGCAGTAAAATAGATTCAGCAATAAATATATTTAAAGAGTTACATGTCCAAGTTCTATGCGGCATAAGAACAAGCCCATTCCTCAGGAAGGTTCCCTGAGATTTGGAATATTGTTATCATTTATTTATCCCCAGTTATGAGCTGTTCCAGTGGTTGAGATGGAGGCGAGTAAACTATGATATCAAAATGTCCATCAAAGCTTTGATTGCAATTGAGCTATCTAGATGGGAGAACAATCAAGAATATTTAAATTGGTTTTAGCAAGAGTCATTTTTGTTAAGACTTTTTCTTTTAAGTGTAATCCAGTATTTCAGAATTGTTTTGTAACATGTCATTTTGGAGGATATTTTACATTTAGAATAATTGTTCTTACATAGCATGCATTATGGTAAGCAGTACAACTCATCATGTTGAAGTGTCTCAGTGTTTTGTACAACTCATTAATTTTGAAGTGCAATGCGATTGTGTTATTGTGGCAAGTTCAGATTCTACGTCAATACCGTTCCACGATCAACAATGAGACAAATGACCAGTTAGGCTGTTTTTTTGATGGAACAGCTTAAGGAGGAATGTTGGCCAAGATATTCAAAGATTACACTGCTCTCTGAAAACTATTGGAAAAGGCCTTCAGGGCTTTGGATTACCATCTTCTCTGCCGGGCAGCATCTGTGACAGTACAGTACTTGCTAAGTGAACAGCAGACTGCAGAAACCTCTGTCCAGTATTATGCTAAGAAGTCTCACAACACCAGGTTAAAGTCCAACAGGTTTATTTGATAGCAAAAGCCACAATTTTCGGAGCACTGCTCCTTCGTCAGATAAGTCATTGGTCTTTGTCATTGGAAGGAGCAGCGCTCCGAAAGCTAGTGGCTTTTGCTACCAAATAAACCTGTTGGACTTTAACCTGGTGTTGTGAGACTTCTTACTGTGTTTACTCCAGTCCAACGCCGGCATCTCCACATCAGTATTATGGTAAGCAGGACAACCTCATCATAAAAACTGAGGCTTCAATGTCGGCGCGGTGGCACAGTGGTTAGCACTACTGCCTCACAGCATCAGGGACCTGGGTTCAATTCCTGGCTTGGGTCACTGTCTGTGCAGAGTCTGCACATTCTCCCTGTGTCTGCGTGGGTTTCCTCCAGGTGATCCGGTTTCCTCCCACAGTTCAAAAGTGACGGTTAGGTGCATTGGCCATGCTAAATTCTCCCTCAGTGTACCCAAACAGGTGCCAGAGTGTGACGACTAGGGGATTTTCACAGTAACTTCATTGCAGTGTTAATGTAAGCCTACTTGTGACACTAATACAAACCTTAAACTTCAGCCTTTTAATAAACACCATGTCCGCTGAATGCTGATCTCACGAATTGGGGGGGTATGGGACTCCAGCAGCAATCCAACCATGGCAGGGGCTGAAGGCTGGTTTTATGAATACATGTTCTCACACTTAATCACCTAGCAGTACCTTCCAGTACCTGTCTCCCTGACGATTTACAGTGATTGATGGACATCAAATCCGCCAGGTCCACTCTTGTTGACCAGATACAAAGTGGCATCAATCTTGCCATGAAAATGCTTCTGACACAGATCACGTTCTTTTGCCCTGCTGGAGGAGGCAGCATTGAGGGGGGAAAATGCAGGGGAATGAAATAAAGATGGGATTCAATTTGCTTAATGTCACAGTAATTGGTTTACCGGCCATTGCGGGGAATGTTAATTGAGCCGTTTTGAAGAAAGAAAAGTTGTCTATACATAGGTTATGGATCGATGCTAAAGCACACGTGTAGAAAATGCACAAAGTGCAAAGTAAACTGTAAAATAAATGTCAATCCACTCCAAGTAAAAGGATTGGAACATATGGGGGAAATCCTGTTCACTTGTGCATTTTTTTCAAACCACTTTAATTAATAGGAAGCAGTCTGTTCAGACTCTGCACTTTTTAACTTCATTTTAAGGTTGTATAGACAGGTTTTCTTCAGTCCCTTCTGTTCCTGTGACTCTGATGACAAAATACCAGTTGAAAAGTTGGCATGGTGTTCATCAGAGGAGTAGAGCTTCCTGGAATAGCTCCAGCTGTCTGTGTAGATGGTTACTGAAACCTTTTGTTTAAGATGTGATTGATGGAAAGAATTTCTGGAATATGAGGGGAAGTTTAGCATTCGCCACCCGTCAGAAACAGAGTAAGTATTTCATCTAGTTTTCGCATGCCTGATTTTTTTGGACACTGGAAATTCCTGCCTCAGCCCAAAACAGTTATCCCAACATCAGGAGCGTGGACTGATCGCCAAAGAGGCCCTCCAGGTAAATCTCAAGTTTTCCTTAAAGGCCGACATTGGCCCCCATAGGGGAAGTGTAGACTTTTCCTGCTCAAGATTCTCCTATCTTCAAAGTTGGGTGCCACTTTACACCACTTCCTGCTAGTCTCCCTCCCATTTCAGGCAGATAACCACCAGCGACATGTAAAGGCAGTCTGGCCATGAAAATCAGCTGACTTCCCAATGCCCTTCCCATGTGCACGGTGGTTGGCACTGCTGCCTCACAGTGCCAGGAATCCGCATTGGATTCCAGGCTTGGATCACTGTCTGTCCGGAGGCTGCACATTCTTCCCATGTCTGCATGGGTTTCCCTCTGGGTGCTCTGGTTTCCTCCCACATACTGAAAGATGTGCTGGTTAGGTGCATTGGCCATGCTAAATTCTGCCTCAGTGTACCCGAACAGACTCTGGAGTGTGGCGACTGGAGTATTTTCACAGTAACTTCATTGGAGTGTTAGTGTAAACCTACTTCTGACACTAATAAAATAAAAACTTCACAGGGTCACCAATTCCCTCAGAAAAGTTGAAATTTGTTGTAGGGTGTTGATTACAGTTCAGTCGGTCTGAAGAAGCCTTCGTAATCATCTGTAGGTTAACTGTAATACTTTATTGAGTCAGAACCAATTACAAATTTAAAGTAAAGGGTACAAGCTCGGAGATGTCTCCATGCTGGCTGGTACACACGGCTCTGTCCAACACTTGACTGACTGAGTATGGATCTTGTGCTCTCTTACGTCGCTATGTAGGCAGCACTGTACTCAGTCCCACATTAACCCTATATGTGTCTGATCGTATATGACCAAATTTACTGGACAAACAGTGATAGTACTGCATGGTCGTGGAATGAAAATATGAATAAACTAGTGATCCAGGGAATCTAAGCTCAAATCTGAACCTGGCAGTTTGAGACGATGATTGTTTGATTGAAAATAATGCTGGAGAAAATGAAATCCAGTATCTGTGAAAGTGGTCAGACCTTGAAGAACTTATTATTTCTCTTCGCTTCCCACTCACTCCTTTTGTCTCTCTCTCTCTCTGACAACTTGTTTTCACACTTTCTCCTCTTCTGCTGCATGTCTCTCATATATGTTCTCAAATTACTATTGCTGAATCTTAGGGCTGGATTTTCCCATCCCGAATTGGGACAGAACAGAAGCGGGACGGGGAAAAAAAGTGACTGTTACATTGCGTGCCAGAGGTTCCACCTTCGTTTCTTGCCTCCATCATTTCCTTGAGGGTGATGAGGGGATGGGGATGGGAACGTGTCTCGGAACCCATCCATCCTATTAATTAAACAATTTACATAATTGCAGGCTCAAGAGTCATCCTTGGTAAGTTTTCCAGTTGTCAGGGAGGTGGCTGGAGTTCAGCAACTATCAGGAAGTAGACCAGCTGAGTAGAGACGGGGACATGGTCAACTCTAAGCTTATATGGGAAGATACATTTTTAAATGGCACTGAAGGACTTAATCATTGCAGAGGGCTCCTCGCTCATTGTGTAAAAAAAATCACTGATTTGAAAAACACATCGCCAGTCTACTCTGTCCTGGGTTCCAGACCTGCTCCCCGAATTGTAGGAGATTTTTAACCTTGGCAACTTTCTCCACATAATCAAATCCTTTTAGCATCTGAAGCACTTGAGTCAAATCACCATTCAATCTTCTATGCTTGAAGCAATACGAACAGAGTTTGTGTAACCTGTCCTAATTTAAACCTCTCCAGCTCCAGTATTCTTCTCGTGAATCTGTACTGCACCCAGCTACTGAGGTTAATATAACCTTCCAAAAGCTAAACACAGTACACCAGATAAGGCTGAACCAAGATATTCAGCAACAAAAACAGAAAATGCTGGAAAAACTCAGCAGGTCTGACGGCACCTGTGGAGAGAGAATAGAGCCAACGTTTCGAGTCGGGATGACCCTTCGTCAGAATCCAGCTCTGAAAAAGAGTCATCCAGACTCAAAACATTGGCTCTATTCTCTCTCCACAGATGCTGTGAGACCTGCTGAATTTTTCCAGAATTTTCTTGTTTCCATCATCTGCAGTATTTTGTCTTTATCTAAGGATCTTCAGTTTGAATGAAGTCAAAGTTCATTTATTTATTAGTGTCACCAGTAGGCATACATTAATGCTGCAATGAAGTTACTGTGAAAATCCCCTAGTTGCCACTGGGGAACCAATATAGTCACATGAACATGTAATGAATTTGTTCTGTTTCTGATAAATTTCCACATTATATATGTATATTCAATTATTGTATTTTGTCTTCTATTTGTAACATTCCATATTCAGTGCTCACAATAAAAATTCATGCATGGAAAAATAATCTAATTTTTCTGTGTGTGAATGCAAGCAATTTATTCATACAAATAACCACATCTGTGATTCCAAATAACACTTTAGAGGAATAAAACTTCCAAGATCCGCTCACTTCTATCTAATCAGCATATTATTTTTAATTCATAACTGGTAACCAATAAGGCAGCAGATACTTGTGCCGTGTCACTTTAAATAGTCAATGAAATGTTTTTAATTTTTTTTGAGGAAATAACCGATAAAGTATGTGCAATTTTAAGAAGTTTTTGGTTGCCATACCTGAAGCTTGTTGTTAAAATTAACATTCACACAGTATTGAAGGAGGTGGATAATAAGCTTAGAGAGATGTTTAAAGTTTATTTATTAGTGTCACAAGTAGGCTTACATTAACACTGCAATGAAGTTACTGTGAAAATCCCCGAGGTGCCACTCTCCGACGCATATTTGGGTACACAGAGAGAATTTAGTATGGTCAATGCACCTAACCAGCACATCTTCTGAACTGTGGGAAGAAACCGGAGCACCCAGAGGAAACCCATGCAGACACGGGAAGAACGTGCAGACTCCGCACAGTGACCCAGCCAGGAATTGAACCCAGGGCCCTGGTAGCGGGGCTAAACACTGTGCCACCCTGATAAAAGAATTGAAACCAACATTCTACACTAGAACTGCAGGCAAATTTATCTGTTTATGACTTCAGATGCCAGATGAAATCTTATGCAGAGACGGGTTGGGTGATCTATTTTGGAAAGAAGAATGTACATTAAATGGTAATACCTTGAAAGGAATAGCTGAAGAGTTCAGAAACCTTGGAGCTCTGATGCATAAATCTTTAAAAGGAGGAGGACATATTGATAAAACTGTATTTAAATAAAAGGGTTTCGGTCTTAAAATTTAAAACTGACTCTTACAAGTGTTAAACAAAAGAGCTAATATAAAGCCTATACAAATCACTGGTTGGGGCAGGCCTATTATTATGGTCTGTTTTGGGAGCCTTGATTTTAGAAGGGAGCTTGGAGAGGGTGGAGAAGGGATTCATTAACATGGCACCAGGGATGAGAATCTTTACTCATAGAGAATCTGGGACACTTTTCATCAGAGCAGAGAAGGTCAAGAGGAGACTGATAGAGCCCTTCAAAATTTTGAACAATTTTAATGAGGTTAATTGGGTAAAAACTGTTTCCACTTGCTGGTGAGTCAGTAATTAGAGGATGTTACTTTAAGATCATTTATCAAAGTAACGAAGGGAGAAGTTATGAATTTTTTTTGAATAGGATTGCTAGGACAGAACCTACAGTGCAGAAGGAGGCCATTCGGCCCATTGAGTCTGCACAATCCCACCCAGGCCCTCTTCCCATAACCCCACATACTTACCCTGCTAGTCCACCTGACACTAGGGTCAATTTAGTATGGACAATCCACCTAACCCGCACATCTTTGGCGTGTGGGAGGAAACCGGAGCACCCAGAGGAAACTCACGCAGACATGGGGAGAAAGTGTAAACTCCACACAGACAGTGACCGAGACTGGAATCGAACCCAGGTCCCTGGCGCTGTGAGGCAGCAGTGCTAACCACTGTGTCAACATGCCACCCAACGTCTTAAGGAGAATGTCCTGTCAGTAAGGGTGGTAGAAGAAGAATTCATACCTTTATAAGAGCATTAAATTTGAAATTTGACTGGCTATCAAGAAGGAAGTGAATGTGACCAAATGGCTCACTCTTCAGGCAGTTGGCACAGCATAATGGTACAAATTGTCGTCTTCCAACACTTAAAATTCTGTGCTGCTATTATGCAACATTCTGTTTAATGGCATTCTATCTTCCTTGATATTATTCCAGTAGGATGCAGGCTACTACGACTACCCCAAAAAGTGGGTGTTGCGGAAACCTGCCGCTGGTTAAACTGAGTCGCTTCTGATCAGCTGCCAGAACATGAACGGACACCTATCCCACATTTCAGCACAACTTAGAAATGACAGTACCAGTCTAGAATTGAATTTGAATGGGTACTGACCTTTCAGAATTTGCTCAAATGCTTTTACAAACATTAAGGACTCAAACGAATGCTAATCAGGATCAGGTTAGACATGCTGGATGCATAGAGAGGGTGAGGGGAAGGTGTAGATTTTGACTTGGTGTGATAATGTACACTGGGGGAATGGTGAATTGATGGCTTGCTTTGCACCACTTCCGAGTTTTCTTTCCATTGACATCAAAGGCAGTAAAAATTTGGAGAGATTTTCAATGGCAGCCGATTCACCATCAGCTGTTTTAGACAATTGTACAAAGTCCAAATCAGCCTGTGGCCTGAGCACGTCCTTTCTGAATGGCAGACCCATCACTGACCATCTTTGTGCAGTTGCATTTTATTGACCAGAAGTACACAAAAACATCTCATCTCATTTTTGGTTACGATTTCACCCTCCATATGAATATTCATTTCTAATGTCTTGTTTCTTCCAAGCTTCTTCATCCTTGCTGTGGAACAGCACAAAAAATGGAAATTCACAAATCTAAATCTTTCATTCGAGATACTGTCAGGGTAGAATTAGTCGCCGTTAGTTTAAGATGATAATTTGGACATTTCTTTTTGGTCAGCTGGGTGTCCAGTAGGTGAAGTAATTCCTCATCACGTTTAAATATCTTGGAACCAAACTTCTGAGCGAGGTGGCAATTGGCAACGGCCAAACCTACAGGAACCACAATTCTGCATAAGATTCTTCATCAGCTATAACCATGAAGCTAATTGGCGCAGGGTACTGGTAACCCTCCTGCTCCTGGCTTAACCAAGTCCACCCTCAGCATTGGGATATTATTTGTACTGGAGTGAGAAGAAGAATCTCAGCTCCCAGTGGCAGCTCTAGACCTTTCAGATCCTGTGTTCATTGGCAACACCACCCTGCCAGGGTTAGATATCAAACTACTGAGCTTCACTATAATATTGAAAAAAGAAAAATGGGCAAAGGAAATACTTTTGGCTTAACAATGAATGCAATACTGTAGCACATCTTGTCCATCATTTCTTCCAAAGCTCAGTGTTGTCTCTTGCTATAGTGTCCTTTTTTTTGTCCGTCACACAATTAGTTTATAGTGCAGTAAATCTGATGTGGGAAAGTTTGTAGTTAGCTGCCCAAGCAAACGTAATTACCTAGTTAGCATTCAAAATGTGTTTCCAACAGTAAATATAACTGTGGTTGGAACAAAGCTCTCTAAAGAAACTTTGTTCTTTTAAAGCTTATTGGCAGCTTTACCGAGAATCGCCTAGTCACGTTTATAATGCTGATGAACACCAGTTCTACGCAGCAGCAATATGGCTGACGACATTGCCGGGCCAAACAAATGTTGCAGGTCTGTCAGTGACATTTAATTAACAGTGATTCTGTACTTTCAGTCCTACTGCTGAAAATAGCTCCGTCAACCGTTTTATTTCTTGTTGACTTGGTTTCTCCCGGTCTCTGCGTTTACTGATCTGAAGCGACATGAATAGAAAATAAATCAGATTCCTTCTCGAGATCGCTATTAAAAATAATCAATTCGCATGCAGCTTGGCGAAGAAACAATTTAGCTGAAGCACGCAGAACTTACCTTGAACGGTGCAAAAATGTAAAACTCTGCTGATTGAAAATTTGATTTAAATAACTGTCTCCACATGGCTTTTGTGTAACAAGTTAAACCCAGAGGTCAGCTCTTTATGGATTTGACTGCACTACAAATAATGGGAAAGTTGTTATGTGGCGGTAGATTTTATATAACACAACCTGATATACTGCAGAGACATTCAAGATGACAGTGGCTACTCGTGAAATTGCTAAATTATGCTTTCATTCGAAAAGTTTAATGGAAAATGGTGTAAGATAATTGAACAGGGCAGAGCGAGTGCAGTACACTTTTATTGAAGAACCAGCCTTTGCGCTGAGGTGGAGTTAATCACAAACTTTTTTCTTGCCAAAATCGTTCAGAGAGAGTGGTTATAACCGAAGATAACATTCAATTTATTCAAACAGATTAAGATAACAACAAAAGCGAATCTGAAACTGGGTGACACCTTGTATCCTTTCTATTATGGCTAACTTGAAACATCATTTTGATAATCATTGCAGTGAACCTATTCTGCTTGACGTACAAGGATGCAAATTTAGTCATGATATTTGTACACGTGATAATCAAGGGTGTTGTTGAAATCCCATTTCCTCGTTTGCAGTAGTCAAGCATTCTGTAGAAAATAAAATATTCTTAGCCTTGCTAAATAAATGAGGATTGAAGAATATCTTAGCTCTTTTCTTCCTACCTAGAAAAGATGGCATTACTCTTCATAAAGTATGTTAGAACTTGCGATGAATATTCATATTTGACATCTAAGAAATTTTAAATCGTTCATATTTCAAAGTTGTCACACACTGAAGCTCAGTCAACCCACTTGCTTGCAGATGTACCAGCCCATACTTTCAACCAGAAAGCATTACGTTTCCATGGCAATTCATTTGTGTATGTTCAGTGTCATTTAAATTATTATTTTCAAACACGATATTTAATGAAGGTGCTTGCAGCCACGTAACAAAAATGATAATGTAGCATACATGATTCCGGAGACTTGGAAGGCTCTAAAATTATTTAAACTACAAAGTCTTTTTTTTAAGTCCTTGCTGGTAGCTCCCAGCTATTTAGTAAGCAAGCTAATATTTCTGAGGCATATATTTGTTTTTTGAGGACATTTCAGAATGCAGTGGATGGTGTGCTTATGGATTTTCAAAATTGTTAGTATAGCAACATGTAAGAAGCTTGGTGATTAAATTGAGATTGTGGCATTTTGAGAATAGTTGGTTCATAGCTGTTATGTGGATTGGAGGGATATAAATGGTGGTTGCTCCACACTCCAGAGGTCATTATGGGGAATATTGTTCTCAGTGGCCTGGATTTTGCAGCGGTAATGATGGCAAAACGGCCAGCGTTATTGAGTAAGAACTTAATTAATACTTGGTATTGCTCCTTTGAAACTGACAGCAACTTCTGGAGTCCAGGAATCTGCAGATAAATTAGGAAGTCCAGAGGTTTTTATCAGTGATTCTATGCTTCTCCTGGGGACATGCTGTTGAAGACTGCAATCATTTAGAAATCATGAACTGATGAAAATTTATATTCTTACGCGATGAGTATTAAATGGTAAAAATCTTTGATTGGATTACAGCTTGCTGCCTGAGCTATAACTGGGTCTTTAATGCCATACTAACTTCGTAATTACTGCTGAAAAACCTCTCTGGTTCTGAAAATCTAATTCAACATTTGCAGAATGTCAAACTTCTGCATCTAGAAATAAAAGGAACACTTTTCAAAGTTTATGATATTTCAGCTTCTGTCTTAATCTTTCAATGTCTGTGAAAATATTTCAAAGTTATTGCTTGCTTACCCTGCTTGATGACATTGTTGTTGCTGAATGCCTGGAAATCCCTTTAACATAGCACCAGATTCAAACTGCCAGGGAAAGCCCTGGCACAGAGATTGCCAGATCTTTGAGTGGCTTTATTCATGGTTGGTGACGAATGTCATAATTTTATAAACATATAAATGATCGAAACTTGGATATAGCAGACGTTATCAAAATTTGTCGACAGCAACTGTGGAAATATGGTTACTGTGTACATGGAGAGCTATGTGTGACTTCAAGAGGACATGGAATGGATAGAGATGGCAGCAAAAATTGAATATAGAAAAATAAGAAATTAAACATTTTGAAGGAATGATTAGGAAAGGGCATGTACATTAATTGGGAGAAAGCAGCACTGAGATGCAATAATTCAGATGTTGTGGGACGGATAAGTTCATTTTTTCAAAAATATGGATTCCTAATTCATTTAACTGAAGTCTCAGTTCTCAAAGATTAAATGTTAAACTTAGGTCACAGCTAGAAAATAGCCTATTTTTGAGCATCTTCTCCTGGGAAGGATGTTATCTGGGGAAAAGGTTCGCGAAATGCTGTCAGGATGAGAGCAGATGTTAGTTAAGAGCAGAAGCTACAGAAACTAGATTCTTCATTAAACAAAGAAAGTTAAGAAAGAGATCTGAGAGAGATGCTCAAAATTATTAGATAATCTTCAGTGATGTAAATGGGGGAAACATCTCTCATATCACGAGAGCCTGAATTTTCATAAAACTGCAAGATCTCTGTCCTTAAGTCAAAATGGCTCCAGGTAATTCCAAAGCCCTGGCCCTGAACATGGCATTCCAGCCCTGAAGTTGGCCTTCACCATTTTCGATAGGTGCTGGGAATGGGGGCAGAATGCACATTGGTGATTAGTTGTCTTTGATTTGCAGCTATGAATACAATGTTTGTTTGTGTAGGGGATTAAGTGGTTGAAAAATATTTAAATGTATTGAATGGAATGTATTGATGAATATACTTGAAAAAAACATATTGAAGTCTGTAATAGATGCTTAAAAGTTTATTTCATTTCACCATGGCTCCTGAGGTCTGCCCATGATTGATGCTGGAGAGTTGGCATGGCAAGTGTCAGGGAAAAGGGTGGTGGCTGAGGTACATTGGTTGGCTTGAGCTGACACTAAGCTGATGTAGGAGCCAATAAGGGCCATAGGGATGAGTAGGGTATGAGGAAGCGTGACCAATGTATAGAGGGGCATAGTTTGACATGGAGGGTATGAGGGGCCATGAGACATGGATAGAGGGGCATAAATACATTGACATGGAAGGGGTGCATGGTGGAATGAGGTAGAATGAATTGGCATGGGGAGTGTGTGGGAAGGGGGACAGGGTTTGAGGGTAGACTTTGGTTTTATAACTTTTTTTAAATAACTGGGACAAAGTTCCATCACATCAAAGGGGGCCTTTTTCACGGCCCAACCTGACACCTGGTAACCCCGATGTTGCCTTCACAATCTTTCTGGGGGTGACGGGCTCAACGATAGGAATCCAGCGATGGAGGTGAAACCCAAAGCCCACTGTCCTGAGAGACCGTAACTGTTGTTAAATAAGTCTGCTGTCCAGTTTTGGAAACAGTGATCAGTGAGATGCGATGCTGTGCAGTCATTTTTGAGATGCCACTAAGTCCTGCTGCTGGAAAAAGGCAGAAGCAAAGTTGTTCATGGCCGCTGTGACTTTGACAGTTATCGGTTGGGCATGGGGAGCTAGCTGAGAGATGTGAGATCTTCGGTGATGAAAATGTAACCATCCATCTGGAGAGTTGCAATCTCCTCTGGCACTGCTTCCCAGTCATGTCCAGGTATCTCCAATTTCAACAGTTGATCCTGTGTCCAGGGTTTGGTTTCCTGTCCCTCTTTCCTCTCCTTTGCCTTCATGAAGCCTGGAATTTTGCCACAAAGTGCTACTAGGTCCAAAATCTGACAGTCATGCCCCCATTATTGACTTCCTTCTGAGAAAGTGACTGCCCAGTTGTCTATGGCAGCCTTGCCTAATGTACTTCTGCCCCCATCGATGCCAGTAGGATATGGGCGCACTGTTATTAAACTGTAATTTAGTTAGGGAGAAGAATCTCCTGGTCTCGTTGGATTGTAGCCATGTATATTAAATCAAATTAGGACACTAATGGTAGAGCCTTTATCTTGTGCACTGGAGGAAAACTAATGCTGTTCCGTTATTTAAAAGGGGAGACAGAACATGTCAGTGAATTATGACAAGTTAGCTTAGCATCGGTTATACGAAATAAAATAGAAATTTTAATCAGAGACATCATTGAAAAATACATCCAGAAACCAAAAAATAGGATAGTCAGCACAGATTTCAAAAGGGAAGGTCGTGCTTGAGCAAACTTATTGAATTCTTTGGCGAAATAATGAGTAGAAAAAGATGTAGCAGAAGTAATTAATATACTTGGAATGTCAAAAAACGCTTCAATAAGGTATCGCATCATGTGGCCATCTGCCTCCATGTACAGTTACCAACCCTCCAGGATTGGCCTGGAGTCTCCAGGACCTGAAGATCAACCTCCAGGCCACTGCTGTAAGTAGCCCTGGAAAAAAAAAGCACCGGGACCTTAAAAGGATTGGTTTTTTTTGTAATTTTCTTTGAACAGTTCTTTTTGCAAGATATTAAAAGAATATTGAAAAGGGGAGGGCGGAGGTAAAAAGGCTGTTTGGCTGATCATTTACAGCCAATCATTATCCAATTTTGCTTTCCATTTGGCCATATGTCACAAGTGTGGATGTGTCGTCCGACTAATGGCTGGAGTGTGGGGGCAAGTCATGTGATGAAAGCTCCAGGAATACATTTAATCACAGTTGGCAACCCTGCCTTCAGGGGTAGTGGGCTCAACTCTACCCTGCGCCCAACCCCCAGAACAAAAATTGCGCCATTTTGGGCACTTTTTTGCCACGCAGGTGCACCAAGCTTCAAGATCTCCCAACTACCTGACATGACAATGAAATTCCAGCCCATCACACTTAACAGCCTGTAATCAGGGAAACCTTTCCATTTCTAAATGCGACTTTTATATAAAAAAACATTAAACGAAGTAGAAAAAAAGCTTCTCAGCGGGAATAATTTCAAGAAAAACACTCAAAATATTTTGCTCTTTCAGTTGAAAATTGGCTTCATTGTCTTCTACAGCTGAAAGCATGGGCACATTTACATTCATATTTGCACCATCCCTGATTGAAACTGGTTGTGTGGAGAGAGAGAGAGAGAGGGAGATGCAGGGTGGGGGAGTAACTTTGGATGAGAGGGAGATGGAGGACACGAGCCATTGAGTGATTGCTCTTGGGGGAATGTGCAATAGGGAGCACAGGCATGAGTGAGCATGCTTGATGGAGCATGTGCATGAGAGAGAGTGCAACTCGAGAGTGCAGCTCTGGAGAAAGAGGAAGTACAAATGATTGCATAATTGAGAGCACGTGAAAGTGTGTGCAACTGAGAGCATGTGAAGAATCTGATGAAAGGACGATTGGGAGTGTGTGAAATTCCATACTTGAAAGTTCAGCAAATGGAGTCGATGTTCCCCTAACATTGGTCTGAAAATTCTGGAGCAAGTTCTGTTCACCATCCTCCCCACCACCACCCCCGAAAAGTGATTGTGGTCCTGCAATGACTGACCTTTGACATTTAAAAACGCAATAATGCAGCGGTTAATGGTGAAGAGTACAGCCTCTGCAGAATTGCTGACCTTGTGCTGCCATTTCCCCAGTCACACAGTTAAGCTTGGACAAAACTGACTGTCTGAACCCTGATATTCTATGATGAATCACACTGAAACATTGGCTGGGATTTTTGCCGCAGGGGATGCAGTGGGCTGGAAGATCCCGGTGGCAGGGGGAGCCGGCAAATCACTGCCATCGTTGCAGGTTGCCGCCATTGAAAGTTGTCCGACAAAAATCTCAGTTTGACCTGAAAGCAAATATTTAAAAATTGGCCCTTAGTCGTACAATCAACATGTCAAAGGTGGAACGGAATTTCACCTCTTTGTCCATTCTAAATGTGGTCATATTTTGTAATATTGCTGCATGCGCCACAGCCATTTTATCGCTGTTTTAATTTCTTTTGGCAGCAGCTGGCTTCATCTTGGATGCTGATGGCAAATTCAATCATTGCAGTTGATGCTATGAATACAGACTGAAGGACTAATAATCATGTGATAATTATACCACATTTATTGAGCAGTCATCACAGTTGATTGCAGTGGAACCTCAATTATCTGCTTCCTTACTACCTGCCATAATTTTTACTGGGTAGAGCCTTGTGGGTGACTGGCCTCTGCGTAGCTTCGTTTGCTATGTGTACTTTATTTCATTTTCCTGGCACATGGAACTTTTCTTATTTGGATTGTAATCGTTTCCCTCCTGTTGCATATGGTGTTGCTCTTTGAGTGCTTCCAACTATCTATCATTTTTCACTTGGGTGAGGGAAGAGTCCTTTGTGGCATATAACATACTCTTCCATTTTATTAACAAGTAAGTCCGGTTGAAATGAATGGAATGTCCTCAGTACAAACCTCGTTATAAGAGATCTGAATGTTAACCTGAAGGTAAATATAAATGCAGTATTCTATGATCTAAGATCTCCGCAAAAGATACTGAATGATATTTAAGATTTCAAAACACCAAAATAATCAGTTTGTATCTCATTAAATTTAAGCCTTTAAACCTCATCAGCTGGACTAGCTGTATAATGTATAATAAATGCTATAAACAAATTGCTGGATTATAATTATATTCATCATCGGCAATGCACTAACAAATGTCAGAGTTTTAATATATGTAAATATGATGAGACCTGAACGACAGACATTTGATAGCTGCAGATGCGTGTTGCATTTGGGCACTGAGAGCACAAGGTTACGATGTCTTTATACAGCAATATTACATCGTAGCACTGTGTACAGTGGACAAAGGTGACAAGAATGATTAATGCTCGAACACAGTGTCCACTCAAGCAGTGGAACAGTAATAAAGGTATTAATTTGCCTGCAAACATTAAAGCATGTACAGTAAGACAGATTTTCAACCACTGTGAGAGCACTGTAGCTAAACGTGGTACATTAAATTCATTTAATACAATGAATAACTGGCTTAATGAGATTTGGAACATCTAGCAGTTTCAAGGCGTGTGGATGGATGATGCTTTGATGCCTACAATCAGTGAACAGCATACGTTATGCAGATTTAGTGCATCACGTCTACAGTGTGGAAACAGACCATTCAGCCCAATTGGTCAATGCCAGCATTTATGTGCCACACAAGCTTCTTCCCATCCACCTTCATCTAAATCTACAGCATACTCTTCCATTCTGCCTCGTGTGCGTATTTCATTTCCCTTTTACATATTTATGTTTTTCTTAATGCATTCAAGGGATGTGGACATCGCTGGCTAGGTCAGCATTCGTTGCCCATTCCTAATTGCCCTTGAGAAAGTGGTGGTGAGCTGCCTTCTTGAACCGCTGCAATCCATGTGGTACCCCACAGTGTTGTCAGGGAGGGAGTTCCAGGATTTTGACCCAGTGACAATGAAGGAACGGTGAAATATTTTCCAAGTTAGGATGGTGAGTAGCTTGGAGGAGAACTTTTGGCCAGTCATTTACCCATGTACCTGCAGCCCTTGTCTTTCTAGATTGTAGTGGTCGTGGGTTTAAAAGGTACTGCCTAAGGAGCCTCAGGGAGTTATTCAACTACAATACACCTTATGGTAACATCTTCCACATTCTTCCCATTCTTTGGATAAGGAAGTTTCTCTCCTGAATTCCCTCTTGAATTTATTAGTGACTATCATATTTATGGTCTCTGGTTTTGCTCTCCCCATGTGGGGAGCAAATATTTTGTCCATATTTATCCTGTCAAACCCCTGATTGTTTCAAAGCCCTTCATCATTTCACATCTAGCCTTCTCTTTTCAAGAGAAAAGGAAGAGCCAATAGTCTGTCTATCTTTCCTAATAGACACAACCTCTGAGTTCTGGCATCAACCTTGGGAACCTCTTTTGCATCTTCACTAATGCATCTATATCACCTTTATACACATTTAGCATCAGTCCTTTTCAATTTTATTCCCCTAAACATGAACCCCGCACTATTTACTTTGTAAAATTGCATTATTAACCTGCATTTCTATTTTCAATGATTTGCTTCTCTAGCCCATTGAGATGCTTATTATCTAAAATGCATGTGGCCTCCTTATTCTTCCCAACAAAATGCACCACTTCACATTTATGTAGATTGAAATTAATTTGCCAGTTAAATGCCCATTCTGCAAATTTCTTGGAGCCTTGCTGTGTTGTGCCACATTCTTCTCTTGCAAGAACAAATCTCCTAATTTGATGGTGTCACAAATTTTGAAATCGTACTTTTAATGAGTATGATTCTTTGTGTGATAAGTATAAGCCATCCAAGTTGTTACTGTAAAATATGAACATTGGTGAGACCAAGACTTGCTGGCCCAAAATCCCGAGACTTAACCCAAGACCGGGAGAAATCTTCAGTTGTTCCTTGGGACTGATCGTAGTCGAAGCAGTGTCTTCTGGCACTGCTGGGACTGTAGAGCTGCCATCTGGTCAGGTTGGCAGGCAGTTCTCTGGGGTAGAACTTGCTGCCCCCAGGGGAAGAAGCCTCACTCTGCACTCATTAAGGCTGCTCCCCAATATATTTTCTTCTGCTTTGTAAGTGCCTTGCAATCCATTCCGCTACCTGTCCTTTAACCCCACATGCTCTTAGTTACAAGTCTATGATGCGGTACCTTAAAGTTATTAGTCACAAGTAAGTTACATTAACACTGCAATGAAGTCACTGTGAAATTCCCCTACTCGCCACACTCTGGCGCCTGTTCGGGTCAATGCACCTAACCAGCACATCTTTGGACTGTGGGAGGAAATTGGAGCACCCGGAGCAAACCCACACAGACACGGGGAGAATGTGCAAACTCAACACAGACAGTGACCCAAGCCGGAATCGAACCCGAGTCTCTGGCGCTGTGAGGCAGCAGTGCTAACCACTGTGCCACCATGCCGATGAAGAATTGTTGAACATCCAAATATTTTACATCTGCTATATTATCTTTTTCAACTGTTACTCCTTCAAAGAATTTAATAAGATTAGTCAAGCATGATCTTCCCTTTTGAAATCTGTGCTGACCATCATCTATTTGATTTCCATATGTTATGATTAAAACTTCTATTATCTTTCATGTCACTGATGTTCAGTTAACTTGTCATAATTCACTGATATGTTCCATAGCCGCCTTTAAATAGAGGAATAACATTAGTTGTTGTCTGGTATGTAAGAGGTAGTCTCTGTTATTACTTTCCAAATTTCATTGCATATACATGGGTCCGATCCACTGGACCAGAGTTTCTTTTCTCTAATTAATAACAGTGCAGTCATACCCCACTGGCATATTCTGGGGCAGAAATGCAGTGGGCAAGGCTGCCATGAACAATTGGGCAGCCACTTAGCCAGAAGGATGGAAATTTTAGACCTTGTGGCAACACCCATTACAAGAAGGGCAGAACCCCAGGCATTATGAGGGCACAGGGGAGGAAAGAGGGGCAGGAAGGCAACAGGAACCAAACCCTGAACATGGGATCAACATTGAAGTTGGAGATACCTGGACATGACTGGAACGCAGTGCCACAGGAGACTGTGACTCTACAGACTGATTGTCAAGTTCTTGCACATCTCAGCTAGGGTCCCCATGCCTAGCCAGTAGCTCTTAAAGTCACAGAATGCCATCTTCCAAGGGTCAGCTGCAGACCTCAGTGGCACCTCAAAAATAGCTGCCTATCACTGCATCTCACTGATCACTATTGCCCTGTTTGACAACAACAGTTGTGATCCCTCATGACAGAGGGCTTTGGATTTCACCTCCATCACTGGATTCCCCCAGGTATAGGGTATCATCGATTGCACCCATATGGCCACTAAGGCTTCCTGGCTGCTGACATGATTTCTTCATCCTCCTTCAGTCCAGGTTACCTCAAATCTTCACTCCCAGCCCCAAAGTGCATGAATGGATTATAGGGTTTGGAAAAACCCTTGAAGAGATGGCTACTGACCTCTTGGTGAGAGCTCCAGACAGAGGCATAGAAGCCATACAACCAATGCTACCTGTTCAGCAGGACAACCATTCAGCAGACCATTGGGCTTTTCAGAAGTGATACCCCGCTGCAAATGTCTTGGTCATTGAGGTGGTCCTCTTTAGAGGCATGGATCTCGAGGAGGATGAGGGGGCCTTGAAAGAAGGCACTGCATTAGTGGAGGAGCAGGAAGTAAGGTTGGAGGAACTGGAGGTAGATAGAGATGCTGCTGAACTGAGATACTGCATGATGAGGTAGCTTCTACCTGCCATCGTCCAAGAAGAGGATCTTCCTCCTCCCCTTCCTCCATGGCCTCCAGCATTACATCCAGATTGGCATTCGCGAAGCAAGGGTCTGCCCCAGCCTTGGTGCCAGGCCTCCCACTCCCATGTGACATTTGCTTCCCTTGGTAAAGTGGCAGGCTTTGGAACAATCAGCAACCTCAGCGATGGCTGCCATGGCGTGTCTCAATGAGTAACACACTTCATCTGACCCAGCTCCATTTTCTTCCCGCACTGGCTCTAATTGGAAAGGAAACCTCTCTCCACACCAGTTATGATTTTATTCCCTCAAAATTCTGAAAGTTAATCAGTTTTCCCCTGGGTGCAGATTTTTTGACTCAAACCCGGTTCCTGTTTCATGCCACTCGATGGTGAAATTTCAGTCCATAGTTGTGTGGTTAACTCCATGATTTCAGTAAATTTGTAAGATTAAATACTGGATGCTGAAAATTTAATAGGGATTAGTGAAAATCTATAATTCATTCGCAATATATTTTTATAGCAGTTATTACACTCAGGGAAATTGTGATATTGATTAGAAAATAAAACATCTTAAAATGCCACTGGTAAAATTTGCAACGCAGCGGCACAAACTAAGAACTCCCGATCATGTAGCTTTGCAATTCATTGAATGGCTTTTTTTTGATTAGGCCGTCCTTGATGTGGCAAAACTGTTTTTCATGCACAGGCGGCTGTTTCAACTCAGAAAAAACATGTAATAAACCTAAGCAGTAGTGATAGGACAGGACAAAATGGAAATGCTAGCCATGACTCAAAAGCCTACAAAGGCTCACTCTTGTACACATTAGCAATGGTGTTTTCAGTGTTTTACTTGTGAGAAATGGTTTATGTGGTCTGCGCTTTGCTCTCTGCCACTGTGGGACATTAAGTGCTGGTCCTTTGCAATAAAATGTGACAACGTTATTTAGATAATGCGGCGTCCTTTTTATTTCTTTATTGCAGGAAAATGGGAACAATTGATGGTTAGTTGTAGTACCTGCAGAATGTATTAAATGTGACAACTACAGTTGATAAGAAACGCAGGTGCAAGGCAGCAGTTACACTGGTGTGCTGACAGAATCCTGTCAGGACGCATGACTGTTCTCATTGGCAACTCATTAAGTGTGGCATTCCTGCTACTTCCTGTGCTGGACTTAAGTGATGGCCTCCTTTGTGCTAAATAACTTCGAGAGAATCTGAACCATCCTTTCAAAGAGAAGGAAAGCCTTACTTTGCTGTAACGTTCGGGGAATGTAGCCGTCTCTTCAGCAGCGATACAACTGTAATGCTATATTAGAAACCGATTAGACAGGGTTGCAGCAAAAAATCCATTTCCCATTACCTGACACAATATTGTTCTGGAAGAATGTCAGGTTTTTTCACCCCCTCCCCCCCCCCCCCTCCCCCCACCACCTCCATCTTCCATCTGTAGATTTTAAGGACATTTTCTTCTGCTATTAAATTTGACATTTTCAAAGAAACCCAGGATGTTTCTCATCCTATTTGCTCCTTGCTACTTCATATTAATTTCCAAAACAGAAAGCACTTGCACCCCACAGTTCTCTGGAAATGTCAAGTGCATTAGTCCTCCATTTATCCAATTTCTGTTCTACCCGGCTGCTGTGTTAACTGATAAGTGTTCAGCTATGGAAATGCATTTCAAGAGGCAGAACATTACTGCAGGCAGGTGTTCAGCAAAATGCAGAGAGCTGATGGAAATAAGAAATGCTGCCATTAATTTAACTGAAAGTTCAGACATTTCATTGATCGTCACCCCAAAACTGTTTGAGGTGACATTTGTGTGTACCCATTGTAAAATTAGGCTTCAATAAACAATGATGGCGAAGGATATTCTCAGAGATTGGCACTGCATTGTCGCCATTATTACCGGCCCTTTCAAGCTAAGTAAAATTCCTTGGAAAAGCTAAGATTGGGCTGCAGAGACATTTTCTTTTTTCCCCCCTGGATCCAGAGACCGAGAAATCAGTGCAAGTACTGAAGTACCCAATTCTCAAAGCACCGGATGCTATTTGTGTTGCTTGCTAGCCAACTAAGTGCTTGGAATTCGCCCTCACGAACAAAGGCGAAGATCCACAACCAGGAAATAGGCGTGGATCGTGATTTTTAAACAACTGTGTGATGCGCGATTAATTCACTCGGGAGGCTGGATCGTACCCGGGAAATAAAGGCTTTTATTAGCAACAAGAATGGAGCATACTGCTTAACAATACAATCCCAGACTAAAGGGTCACTAGGAAGTGCAGTGACCTTTATACTCCTATAAGAAGGCGGAGCCAACCGGAGTGTACCACAGAACAATACCAACAGGTGGAACACCCTAACCCTACCCCCAACAGTAACAAGAGTAACATATGTACAAGTACCCATAGTGATAACCATCTATGGTTCACCACACTGTGTATACATAGTTTGTTATTTTCAGCGTTTGAAGTGTCAGCCTCGACTCAGTGGCGGCGTTCTTCCATCTGAGCAATAAGTTTGAGGGTTCAAGTCCAATTTCAGGGATTTGAGAGCAAAATCTCAGGCTGGCGCTATAGTGCTCGACTAAGGAAACTCCGTCGATGCTGGTTTTAGAGAGATCATTAAAGCTGAGGCCTCATCTACCCTCTTGGGCCAAGAACCCATGGCACTATTTTGGCGAAAAGCAGGGGTGGTCTCTTGGCTGATATTCATCCCTTAACCAGCACCGAAACAGATTATTTAGTCCATATCGCATTGCTATTTCTGGGGTCTTGCTGCACAATGCCAGTCCCATTCCTGATAACCCGAGGATCAATTTTGTTTGCTGTTGTTTTGATACTTGCGCAGGTTGGTCCATGCATGTTATTTTGGTTGTCAATTAGGATCCATGCCCAATACGTTTGGAATGCTCTTGTAGTAGTTAGGTTTCTTAGTTCTGTTAAATATAGTCCAATCTGGTTGAATTGGATGGGAAGAATTTCAGAATCTAAATGATTAGGGAGAAAGCAAAAAAAGTTAAAGTGTTGTGTGGCAAACAAGGGCACAGAATTAAATGCTGAAACTACCCAGCAGGAGTTGAACTTTTTGTTGATTGGAAGGACATTATTTCCATAAATTATTTGCTTTATTTACATGGGAGCTCCAATCTTGGATTATGAATGATACATTTTTCAAAATTTTCCTCAAAATGTTTGAAATATATTTAATTATGTTTATGACTGTTTCTTAGCTGAATCTTACCATAATTCTGACACAGCTAGTGGGCTAATTTGGTGACCATTGTTCTTCATGGGGCGGCACAGTGGTTAGCCCTGCTGCCTCTCAGCGCCAAGGACCTGGGTTCAATTCCAGCCTTGGGTGATGTTCACCCGGCAGTAAGGATACTTCAGTTGCAAGCAATAAAAGAACTAACTTCACAAAGTCAATCAAAGAAAAAGTTCATAAAGAAATTTCATTACACCAACACTCAGGCCACACAAGTTCCCCACAATCCCCATCTGCTTTCTATTCATACCTGGTTAGGCTCACCACAACATAATTTTGCCATTGGTTATATTGTCTACGGCCTGCTGACCCTCACAGCATATTACCATTGATTACATTATACCAGATTTCAATGTTATCATTGGTTACATTATAAGAGGTGACCGTCTATGTGGAGTCTGCATGTCCTCCCTGTGTCTGCGAAGGTTTCCTCCGGGTGCTCCAGTTTCCTCACACAGTCCAAAGGTGTGCAGGTTACGTGGATTGGCCATGTGTGAGGTTACAAGGGGTGGGCTTAGGTGCTCTTTCGGAGGGTTGGTGCAGACTCAGCATAGAAGAAATTACAGCATAGAAATCCTACAGTGCAGAAGGAGGCCATTCGGCCCATCGAGTCTGCACCGACCACAATCCCACCCAGGCCCTACCCCCACATATTTACCCACTAATTCCTCTAATCTACGCATCCCAGGATTCTAAGGGGCAATGTTTAACCTGGCCAATCAACCTAACCTGCACATCTTTGGATGTGGAGGAAACCGGAGCACCTGGAGGAAACCCACGCAGACACGAGGAGAATGTGCAAACTCCGCACAGACAGTGACCCGAGCCGGGAATCGAACCCGGGACCCTGGAGCTGTGAAGCCGCAGTGCTAACCACTGTGCTACCGTGCCGCCGTGGGTAACTCGATGGGCCGAATGGCCTCTTCTGCACTGTCGGGATTTTACGGTTCTTTTTTATGATTCAGGATGTTCAAAAGTTACAATAAAACCATTAAAAGAAATAAGCCGGAATTTTCCTGATGTTCATGCCAATGGGATTTTCCAATCCTGCTTACGACGCACCCCTGCAGTGGGTTTCCCAGCGGTGAGGTGTCATACAATGGGAAACCCTGTTTGGACAACAGCGGGACCAGAAGATCCTACCCCTGGCCAATGGCGGGCTGCCCCCCATAGCAGATTGTGTGGAAAATCACGTATTTGTTGTGACAATTGTGTGTGCTTTTAATTTAAGTGAGGCATTTAGGATCTTATTTGTCGATATTCAGTGTATTAACATAAATCCCACCTCAATGTTGCATTGTGCAATTGAAAGTCAAGCATAATGTCATCCACAGCTCAAATAATGTAGTCTACTTTGCTCCCTTAGTGACAAAGGAAGGCTGCCATTTAAAGCTATGCTGAATGCAAAAGAACGTTGTTTGTTACAATTCATTAGTTCAAAGTTCAGCAGGCTACAAAAATTTCATCAGTTCGGCAAAATTCTTTTCAGTAAGCTATTTTAGTGTCAGTGACCCTTTTCTTTCCAGGGAAGTTGGAAGTGTGAAATTTGTCCAATGCCTTCATGCTACACTGCTGAACAATGGTAGAATGATGAAGGGTGTGAAAAATTAACCAAATCAAAATGTGACATCAAGGGGACACAGAATTAACAAGCGTTCCAGTAGCTGTCACTTGTGTTTCACAATTGAAAGAATTTTATGAGTTTTGAATAAGGGTTGGCATGCCTTTTCTCTACAATTTCACACTGATGGCAGATTTCGCCTGCATTATTCAGGCATATGTTGTGGGCCATATCAGTCTTTCATTTACCAATGCTAGATCCCTGGTTCAAAAGAGAAAAAGAAGCAAACCACGTTCAGACACCATTGGGGAGATTTTTTGCCCCTTCCCCACAATGGTAGCAGTGCAGCAGCCAAGTTAAATTGGAGATGGTGGGTTTATTGCTTGACCCTGACCGGCTTCTGTGCCCTTCTTCCTGGAGTCTTCTATGAAGCAGTCGAGGTGTCTGCCTGATTCAAGAGGAAGCCTCATTACCCACATTGGATTCCACTGACTTGCATAGAATTCCAATGTCATTTTCTGACCCAGGTGGAGCAATCACTGTGCCCATTGATTGGTCATCCAGCAGTCAAAATCCATCCTCCACCTTTTCAATGTTTGGTTTATTGACCGGAATTCCAAATTGGGCTATTCAACTCTGAACAAACAGATATCTGGTTATTAACCAGAGAGCAAGTAAGATCATGTTATGATCAAATTAGTGGCTGGGAATTAGAAGGCAGTGACTTAAGGAATCAGTTCAGCTTAGGTCATGGGAAAATGCTTATGTTGTGGATAACAGGGATGCTTCTGTCAATCCAATACAGAATTATTTAATTTGCTGGAAAACTACAGAATTTATTTGACGTTCTGTAAATGTATGCTCTACAAATGGTCAAATTAACTATGATGCTGTAACTAAGTTGTTATACAGCTTTAAGAAAAGGTACAAATTCAAATCCTTAAACACATGTATATGATGGCTTTTAATTCCTTTCGCAGTCATCAATAGTAAAAAGATTTCAACAGCACCATGCGGTTTTCACATATGTTCCTGGGAAGCAGTATGTCAGTTACACCGGCAGTAAGCTGGGGAGTAACGAGTGATAAAGAGCATCATCCAATTAAGAGAAAGTGATGTGATCCATAATCCACAATTCCAATGAACTGCCAGTTCTCACACCTATATTTAATGTGTATTTTGGCAGAAAATGTTAATTGTTTTCAAGTTCAAAGGCAGTATCTATGCAGTTTTCAAATTTAAATTATTGTTCATTCCTCACCACCCTGACTCCAAACTCTTAAATATTACAATAATCCTCAGTTCTGTACAAGGGCCACATGGACCTCCAAACGTTAACGGTGTTTCTCTCCCCACAGATGCTGCCCGACCTGCTGAGTTTATCTCACATTTTCTGTTTTTATTATCTCCAACATTCCAGTTTTCCAGTAACCTATGCAGAAATATTATGAAGCAAACGCCGAAATCTTGCTGCCATTCACGCCAGTGGATTTCCATGGCAGCGTGGGATGCATTCACTGGTGGGACCATTAGATCCTGCCACCAGCAAGTGGCATGTCACCTTATTTTTACTCATTTGTGGGACAGGGGCGTCGCTGGCTGGCCAACATTTATTGTCCATCCCTAGTTGCCCGAGGGTAGTTGAGAATCAACCACATTGCTGTGGCTCTGGAGCCATGTGTAGGCCAAACCAGGTAAGGAAGCAGATTTCTCTCCCTAAAGGACATTAGTGAACCAGATGGGTTTTTCCGACAATTGGCAATGGTTTCATGGTCATCAATAGACTCTTAATTCCAGATTTTTTTTTAAATTGAATTCAAATTCCACCATTTGCCATGGCAGGATTCGAACCCAGATCCCCAGAACATTGGCTGAGTTTCTGGATTAATGGTCTTGTGATAATATCACTAGGCCATAGCCTCCCCCTCACCTCCTGCCGCTGCTAAACATGTCGTGGAGAGGAAGAACAAATCTGCCCATTGTTTGATGGAAACACTGGCTTGGGATTTCACTTCCTCAAAGAAATCAAGTGGGTTGATCGGAAAAGATTTTCCCCATCTGAAGTAAATGATGATTGTTGTTTGTTTCCATGTAAGCATATTGATAGCTCAGTGCTGATGCAGTGTCTTGTTACCACACCAACTATTCACACATCCTTAAGGCATGTATTTATTTACAATGAGGTACAGTCTCCCTAAAGCAGATTCACTGGTTGAGGCAGTGTTGTAGGGGTAATGTTACTTGACTTGTAATCCAGAGGCCCAGTCTCGGGGGGCACGGATTCAAATCCCACCGCAGCAGCTGGTCGAACTTACAATCAGTTAATTAATATGGCACATAAAGGAAGTCTCAGTAATGGTGGCCATGGCAACCATGAATGATTGTTGTAAAAAAAAACATCCGGTTCGCTAATGTCCTTCAGGGAAGGAAATCTGCTGTCCTTACCTGGTCTGGTCTACATGTGACTCCAGACCCGCTGCAATGCAGTTGACTTTTAACTGGCCTCTGAAATGACCTCACAGACCTCTTAGTTCAAGGGCAACAAATGCTGGCCTTGCCAGCATAGCCCACAATTCATGAAAGAATAAAGGAAAAAAAATCACGCGTTGCCAATAATGTCAGATTACAAGATTGGCCAATTATGACCAGAGGGCACAGCTGCTGTCCAATTAAAGATGGTGACTGGCCTCCAGATGCTGCAATAGGAATCCCTTTAGTGGAAAGCTGCAGCCTTTGAGGCCATTTTGAAATGTACTCAGAGCACAATTGTTGAAATTAAAAAGAGAAACCCTTGCAGGCAAAATGCTGTTGTAATTCCAAATTGGCCTCTTTGAAAATGGCCTGGGGGCGGCAAGATGCCAACAAACTGGCATGCTGCTCTCCCACAGAGATATTTCTGCCGAGCCATCTCCGGTCCCACCTGTTGTAATATGCCTTTAAGGGATAGCATTATGCCATCACTGGAAGGGAAGTACATCATGTGATCCATTCTCAATTTCACTTTGACCTATGAGCAGAATATAGGGACACAAGCTCTGCTGCTGATGATATCTTCAAGCTTTCTATCCATGTTCTTATGTGTCCAGTCTAAATAAATGAACCATGTTTATCAAAACTCATCTGAGTGATTGGTGCCTTTATATTATTCTAAAAACACAACTGCATCCACATCAGGCTATGAAAATCCAGCCCCAGGCGTAATTTTGGCAAATCAACAGTGCATTCCCCCCTCAGGCCAATATATCCTTCCAAAAGTGTGATACCCAGAACTGCCTCACAATACTTAAGTTGCTGTTTAATAGGGCTTTATATTGCTGAAACATAACTCCTACCCTTGTATCTAATTCCACTAGATATAAAGGCTAGCATTCCATAAGCCTCTTTAATTATTTCCTGTACATGTTCATGGGACTTGAATACCCCGTGTACCTGAATCCATTGTGTGTAGTCTCGATGGGGGTTTTGGAGATTGTCTATTCTCTCAAAACATGATAATCAAATCTCTAGTTCCTCAAAATCATTGCGCTTTATTTACAGCAAGTGTTTACACATTTGGATCTCTACTCAAGGCAACATCATGCATGCTTTTGAAGTTTATCCTTTTCAAACCCCTAAGTGGCCTTGGCCTTCCGCGGTATCGAGCTTTTTAACCATTTGGGAAGTAGCTTGTTCTACCTTTCTTTGTTCCAAACTGGATGAGCTCACAAAAAAGTAATGCCTACATTGAAATCCATTTGCCAAAGTTTTGTCCATTCACTTAATCTATCGATATCTCTGTGATTTTATGCTTCCATCTACACTGCTTGCAATGTAACCTATTTGTATGTCAGCAGTAAATTTGGATATGTGGTTGTCAATCCCATCATCTAAGCCATTAATAAATATGGTGAATCCCACAACACTGATCCTTGTGGGATACCACTTGCACAGCCTGCCAATTAGAGTACCTGCTCATTATCCCTTCTCGCTGTCTTGTGCCGTTCAGCCAATTTCTAAGTCGTTCAATAATTTATCTTGAATTCCAAGGGCTTCAACTTTAGCTAACAGATTACTGAACATCTGTAAGTAATTGCCCTGCATGATCATTTTGCATTTACTCTCCTATTGTTCTTTTGCTTATAGCACAGCACTGTTAACAGTTGGCCCAGAAAGTAAAGTGTTCCATTGTCTTTGACTGAAATGTTGGTGAAAATCAGCCTCCTGATTCTACCCTCATTTATTTGAATGCTATCCTTTTTACATTGTCAATCAGGCTGCTTGTCTTTGATGTGAACTCATGTTAAGCTTGATCATTCTGGATTCACATTCATCCAGGAGAACTACAATTTTCATTCACAAAGGTGGTTATGGGCTTTTACAGTTTCCCTTTACACATAATGTCATGAAGCAGCCAGCAAATAAGTTTATCTATTCTGACTCTAAACCACTTGACTTTCCCCGGTTCTAACTTGGGTCATTGACATGTGCCACTTAGATAACTTCCTATTCTCACATAACCTTCTCATCCCTTTGTGGAGAAGAAACTGTCCTCCTTGTGTTTGTCCAACGTGAGCGTCTGACCCCTTTTGAAAGAGCGATTCAATTAGTCGCACACCCTTTGCTCTTTTTGTGAAGTGCTGGAATTTCTTCTTTTCAAATATTTAGCTAATTACCTTTTGAATCGAATCTGCTATTGCCACTCTTTCAGGCAGTGCATTCCGGATCATAACGTGTTTAAAAATAATTCTCCTCCTACTCCCACCCATTGGGCGCGATCTTACCTGCCGTTCACACCATGCTCCCACTGCAGCAGGATGGGAAAATCCTGCTGCTATGAATGATGATAAGATTCCGGCCATTATGTCTTCAGTTAAATCTATGACCTCTGACCCAATGTCATTGGATATGGTTTCTCCCTATTAAAAATTCTATCAAAACCCCTCTATTTATAGAAAAGGTTTCTTTTTTTAGCAGTTTGAAGTTTGCTTCTCAGTCTCCTTCCTATTCTTTCAAATTCTTCCCTTATTTTCTGATATTCTCTCATATTTCTATCATACATTTAGAGTAGGCATGGTGGCACAGTGGTTAGCACTGCTGTCCCACAGCACCAGGGACCTGGGTTCAATTCCTGCCTCGGGTCACTATCTGTCTGGAGTTTGCACATTCTCCCCGTGTCTGCGTGGGTTTCCTCTGAGTGCTCCGGTTTCCTCCCACACTCCAAAGATGTGCAAGTTAGGTTGATTGGCCATGCTAAATTGACCCTATTGTCAGGACAATGAGCAGGGTAAAAATGTGGAGTTACAAGGATAGGGGGGAATAGGGCCTGGTGGGATTGTTGTTGGTGCAGGCTCAATGGGCTGAATTGCCTATTTCTGCACTGTAGGGATTCTATGATTCTAGGAACCTTCAATTTTTATTTGTTTCTCGCCTCTTTATCCATAATGTACTTGAAATAGTCTTTTTAATGGTGTCCGTGTATTCTGCCCCTTTACAATCTCCCTTTATAAAACTATCCCATTGTTGATCTCTGGGCCAGCAATTTATCTTTGCATCTTACCTTAGCTGGGTCCTCGTCTTTCTCAAATCTTCCCTGTTCCATTCTGGTGCTCTTATTTTTCATTTGGACCTCCCACTTTGTCATATCTGAGTAGTCTTAGCATCCAATCAGGGTTTGCCTGGATTTCCATCTGAAGTGTCTTATGTCAATCATCTACCTCATCTTTATTACTTACCAGCTGCCTCATAGTGATAAAAGACACTTGACATTTGACCTGTAAAGTACACGATTAAGGCTGGTGTTGTGCATGGACCACATTAAACAAATCACCAGAATGTTGTGAGGCAGAAAAATAGTTTACAGAATGACCTGCCAAAGATTTGCATGCCTTGGAATGCTGTCTAGTTTGAATTTGCAATGTAATGGATCATGTGATTAATTCATACACATTGGTTGGCCACCTTTGACTGACACTTTATCAGCCCCATTGTAAATGTAATTTTAATGACAAAAGACTTTAACAATGAGGGCACAGACTTGATTTACAGTATAAAAATAAATATTTGAATTTGATCTTGGGCAGTTTATGTTTTTAGCTTGAAACCAAAAAAACCAAAACTGCATTTGGATGCTATTTTCTATGGGAGAGGTGGAATGGTTTAATTGTAAAGGAGCTTTGTTAATGAGGAAGTAATGCAAATGACACCAACAATAAATAAACAGCTGAGAAATACAGAAACTAATAAATGTGCAAAACTTGAAAAATCCTATTTCCAGGCATTGTTCAGGCGAGAGTTTTATCACCTAATTAGTGCAACTTAGAATTCTTGTTCTAAGTTGATCATTACCAGTGAAACATCAAATGATAGCATGCAAGTTCATCTGCTAGCATTTGTCTGTTTTACATTAGAGAAGCTATGTCAGATGGGACACTTTACACAGAAACTTGAGCTGAATTTAAATCGTCTTGTTCTTGACCGTATCTTCACTGGCCCTGCCACATGTAGCATGGTGGCACAGTGGTTAGCACTACTGCCTCACAGCGCCAGTGACTTGGGTTTGATTCCGGCCTTGGGTCACTGTCTGTGTGGAGTTTGCACTTTCTCCCCCTGTCTGCATGTGTTTCCTCCGGGTGCTCCACTTTCCTCCCATGGTCCAAAGATGTGTGTGTTAGGTGTATTTGCCATGCTAAATTGCCCCTTAGTGTCAGGAGGACTAGCAAGGGTAAATGCATGGGGTTACGGGGATAGGGCCTGGGTGGGAATGTGGTCAGTGCAGACTCGATGGTTCAAATGGCCTCCTTCTGCACTGTAGAGATTCTATGATTCTATGCCCCGCATCCCACCCATCCCATAAAACCAGTGCCCTGAACTGAAGATGAATTTGGGTAAATCATTTTGTTTGAGGGAGACATACGTTGCATATTTAGCTTCAGAAGTCAGTAAAAAGGATCATTTTTTGAGCTGTCTGTGCACTGTCTTGGAAGAAATCAGCAACTTCAATTTCAGAGGCTTTTGTACATAATTTTGGAACGTGCTCGGGAGAAATTTCATCAATGTGCAAGGCAGTGACTGTGCCTTGAGGCCATTTAAAGTGGAGAAGCTTGTGAAGCTAAAACAGTTTGATGTGTAATTGCAAGAGGAAATGAAAAACCTGCTGAGCATGGCAGGATGTAGTGCCTTATCACCCTTTGTGTGCATCCAGCAAGAGATGAAATTGCCAGTGGACCCAGTGACATCAACAAAAACGGTGATATTTTTCATGGCCTAGTGTGTTCTGAATCAATGCTGCAGCCGTGTGATTAGAGCAAGAGGGGGGAACAATCAAAGGCTGCATTTATCAGATTGTTTCCCAGTTATTCCTCATGCTCAAGCGCCCGGTGTGTTCTGTGACATGCAAAACGGTACAGCCTTTTGAGTGTGCTTTGTTATATAGCTTAAACAGTGCACTTTTTATTGAAAAGGACAATTGGAACTTCTCCAGTAAACGTGAATATTGAGATTAGGAAGTGCCTGATGAAGGGGTGGCACGGTGGCAGAGTGGTTAGCACTGCTGCCTCACGGCGCCAGGGACTTGGGTTCAATGCCAGCCTCGGGTCACTGTCTGTGTGGAGTTTGCACTTTCTTCCCAATTCTGTGTGGGTTTCCTCTGGGTATTCCAGTTTCCTCCCACAGTCCAAAGATGCGCAGGTTAGGTTGATTAACCATGCTAAATTGTCCCTAGTGTCAGGGGGGATCAGCAGGATAAATGAGGGTACTGGAATAGGGCCTGGGTGGGATTGTGGTCGGTGCAGACTTCTGTACTGCAGGGATTCTATGATTCTAAGTTGGATTCTGCAGGATGATCTGAGAAGAGATTTGTGTAGCTTTCCAAACAGAATCATTCAAATTTGTGTTAACTCTTAGTTACTGATATTTAACAGAGCAGTTTGATTTTTTCCAATTGATTTCAAAAATATTTTTATTGATTGATTGCCATGCAAAATAGTTACGCAACCCGCGAGTGGTTCGCATCCCACTTCTGAGAGGGACAAGTGGTGTACAGCCATGCGAGTTTGAGCAATAATAGGTCTGTGATGCCCTTCGATGTCTGGGGCTGCATGTATGCTGCACTGAATGGATCAGTGTGTTTCTACCCTACGCCGCTGGGCTTGGGTAAGAATGATGCCTTTAAATGATGCCCATTTAAAGGCATCATCCTGCCGCTGCTGGTGTCCCGGTGGGGAACCTGCTATTGGGGCAGCGTGAAGCCTTCTGCAGACGGCCCATCATTCAAAGGCATTCAGTGCCTGATCAAAGGACTTGGTGTCAGGAGATGGAGGTGGGGGGAGAAACATTGAAAGACATCCTCCCTGCTCCTTCACCTTGCTGGTGACCCTTCCCCTCTGATCTCCATCTTGCCATCACTCATCTGTGGCTTGGGCCTCTCGATGAGCCGAGGCCTCTCCCTGGATCCTTTACTGCCAGCAATCGCTACTCCCTATGATACTTCCGATAATGGGGCGCTCTGGCCTTTGTTGGTGGGATTTCTGATCCCTAGATCCTAAATTCTGGAAAGGCTGGACGTTGGCCACTTAAGTGGCTTAATTCCATTGGATCTTCCACAGTGGAGTGGATTCCCCAATCTGTGGGTGACCCCCTCTTGCCAGGATTAATTTCTGCCCTCTCTTCCCTCATCTGAAAACAATATGTTTTCAGTAATCTGTCTTTCGAAGGATTGACCCTAAGGATTATCAATTAAATTGCTGCGTTTAGATGGCTGAAGATGCGGAGCCAATCGTTGGGCAAAGGGAATTGGGGAATTGTACAGAGACCAGAGTTTTTGGGGAAAATAGAGTTCTGGGGAGGTGCTGTCAGACTGAAGCAGGTGACAGATAGGGATGGGTAAGCCCAGGAGGGAATGTTAACAGAAGGGACTTTTTACATTGGAGGAAATGGGAAGCTTAGGAGCCATTGTAGATTAGTGAGCATAGAAATAATAAATGATTAGGACCTGAAACAGGAAAAAAATACGTGCAGCAAGCCTTTGGATGTCCTGAAGTTTACAGAGGATAGAAAGCTGACCAGAAGAGCATTGGAATGGTCAAATCTGGAGGTGACAAAGGCTTGGATGAGAGTTTCAGTGACAGATGGCAGCCACAGAGGGGGCCAATGTCACAAAGGTGGAAATTGGCAGTATTTGTGGTGAAGGAAATGAGCTTGGAAGCTCAGTTCAGAGATTTAAAAAATACAGAGATTGTGAACCATCTTATCCAACTTTTAACACGAACTTGAACACGAGCCGACAAGGTTGACGAAACCGTATTCAAACGCACAGCAATAAACTGTGCAATTATTGCTCTTTTGCTTCCTTTAAGATGCGTCAAAATCTGGCACTGACATCAGCTATTCTTCGAACACCAAACATGATGTCAGAAGAATAGTTCAAGATGGCTACATTTGGTTTGCCATGAGCGATAGAAACAGTGACCGTGCTAATGGCATGGGCTGAAAAGAACATCAATCTACATGATTACAATCAGAAGAAATGGTGGCTTGAAGAGTGGGTCAAATTTTACTCATAGGTTCGGGAGAGAGCAGTGGAGAGGGGTGTGGATTGATTAAGATCAGTGAATCATGCAGAAAGGTGTCCGATGAAGTATAAAGGGGAGGTAGAGTGCGGTTATTCCCTTTGGTTAAAAAAAGGGGAGAGGAGAATACTCTTTAACAGGTATGAAACTTGAAAACTTTAACATTCAGAGGGACTTACCTCGTAGAAGGAATACAGAGGCTTGGATTTTCATCAAGTTAGACTGACACAAGAGGTTTTTAAAATGGAGAGTGGGACTTGATTCACCATAGAAAGCACATAGAAAGCTTAGATGCACCACAGAAAGCATTCTTTCTGGTTGTTTCACAGCTTGGTATGGCTCCTGCTCTGTCTAAGACCGCAAAAAACTACAAAGGGTCGTGAATGAAGCCCAATCCATCACACAAACCGGCCTCCCATCCGTTGACTCTATTTACATTTCCCACTGCCTCAAAAACGCAGCCAATAATCAAGGACCCCACACATCCCTGAAATACTCTTCCACCTTCTTCCGTTGGGAAAAAGATACAAAAGTCTGAGGTCACGTACCAACTGACTCAAGAACAGCTTCTTCTCTGCTGCCATCAGACATTTGAATGGACCTACCTCGTATTAAGTTGATCTTTCTCTACATCCCAGCTATGACTGTAACACCATATTCTGCACCCTCACCTTTCCTTCTCCCTGATGTACTCTATAAATGGTATGCTTTGCTTGAATAGTGTGCAAGAAACAATACTTTTCATTGTATACTAATACGTGACAATAATAAATTGAATCAAAAACTTGATTCTACATTACCTGTGCTCCAAACCTGAGTAGCTCCATTGGCTGGTGGGGGCAGTGGGGGAGTGGGATTAAATCTGAAAGTCTGGATCAATATGAGACAGCCAGCTGCATTATAATATATAAAAAGCCAGACCACCCTCTGGGAGTGAGTTGGAGTTCTGCTGCCTCTCACCTCAGATCCCCCTGACTCAGCTAAAAGTGGAATTGGAATATTTAGAGAGAATTTAGGGCCAGGATTCAAATTTTTAAACCACTTTAACCACCTGTGCCTGAACCCAAGCCTGCCTTCTTTATGAAATTAGAAATCCTCTCTAAATGTCCAAAGATATGCGGGTTAGGTTTATTGGCCATGCTAAAATTGCTCCTCAGTGTCCTGGGATACGTAGGTTACAGGGGTAAGTATGTGGGGTTATGGGGATAGGGTCTAGGTGGGACTGTTGCCAGTGCAGACTTGATGGGCCGAATGGCCTCCTTCTGCACTGTAGAGATTCTATTCTATGTCAGGGAAACAATCTGATTGCACATAAAAGCTGTGTTGAGGTCAAAGGAAGTGCTGAAGAAGTCAAAGTGGATGTCATTACTGTACCTGTGTGTGTGCTGCCCCAGGTGGTTGGATGTCATTGCCAATGGACAGCGTGTGTGCACTTAAATATAATTTTTTAGACAACTGCAGATGCACATTCCAAGTGTGAACTTCCCTTCTTGCAAAATTAATGTGCTCATATGTAGAGTCATAATTTTCTACACTAATTCATTCTTTTGCCCTGTACTCCCCAGACTTTTAAAACCAAGTTAGACATTTCCTAATAGCTAGATTTATGTTATCTTCTCTCCCAATCTTCATAACCCATATATATGGTCTTTGGCTCCTCCATTTGATCACCCATTAAAACACTGATGATAGTTGATATTGGATAAGATTAAATTGACTTATGTAACTTCTAAATTAATTGTTAATTTGGCACAGAACATAGAACATAGAACATTACAGCGCAGTACAGGCCCTTAGGCCCTCGATGTTGCGCCGACCAAAAAAAACCCAATCTGAAGCCCATCTAACCTGCACTATTCCAATATCATCCATATGTTTATCCAATGACCATTTAAATGCTCTTAATGTTGGCGAGTCCACTACTGCTGCAGGCAGGGCATGGTTTGGATATTTTGGATTCTGAGACATCTACCACTTATTTTTGAGGTACATATATCCTGATGAAAATTGCTCATCTTGAACTACTCTTCTGACATCACGTTTGGTGAACGGCTAATGTTGGTGCCAAATTTAGAAATGTGTTTTAAAGGAAGCAAAAAAGCAACAATTGCACAGTTTATTGCTGTGAGTTTTGTCACCTTGGTGGCTTGTGTTCAAGTTTAGGCCATATAGAATGAAAAATCTTCTGTCTTTTCTTGGCTGACTGAAATTAGTTTGTGCAGTCTCATTCCGATTCCAGCTGGCATAAGTCCACAGAACAAAATTGCCCTCCAAGAGATGAACGTTTTGGGAATGGAGAATTTTAAAAGGTGCACGATTTGGAATTAGAAGCACACATTGTTGTAGTCGGTACGGCTCGACAAAAGTCATCAATCTTCCTTTTCCTCACTTCTTGACATGGTGATGAAGGATTAAAGGCACAATTCCAATATAAGAGCACTAGTATAAAACCAGATGAAGGCCATTTGGCCCATTTTTCCTGCACCTTGCATTTCCTCAAACTGTTTGTTGTTCAGTCCTCCTGTTGAGCTTCCTTGATTGTCCAGTTGTCAAAAGCATTTCTCAGTGAAGGATTGACCTTTGGTCTCTGCGGACACAACTGATCTCAACCAGCGTGCCAATCAAGCAGCTGCTTTGTCTTGGATGGTGTCGAGTTTCTTGAGTGTTGTTCCAGCTGCATTTGGTCAGACAAGTGGTATGCAATCACGCTCCTGATTTGTGTCTTGCAGGAGGCTTTGGGGAGTCGGGAGGCGAGTTACTCTGTAGGATTGCAAGCCAAAGACTTGCTCTTGTAGCTACAGTATTTATGTGGCTGGTCCAGTTCAGTTTCTGGTCAGTGGTCACCCCCAGAATGCTGAAACTGGGGGATTCAGTGATGATAATGCTATTGAATGTCAAGGGGAGATGATTAAATTATCTCTTGTTGGAGATGATCATAGCTTGGTACTTGTGTGGCGCAAATGTAACTTGCCACTTACTACCCAAGTCTGAACACTGCACAGTCTTGCTGTAAACGGACACAGGTTCTTTCAGTATCTGATTAGATCACAAACAGTGCTGAACATTGTGCAATCATCTGTTAACAACCCAATTCTGACCTAATAATGGCAAGAAGGTCATTGATGAAGCAGCTGAAGATGGTAGGCCTTAGGATACTACCCTGTGGAACTCTTGCAATGATGTATTGGAGCTAAGATGATTGACCTTCAACAACCACAATGATCCTTTTTGCTCGGTATGAGTCCAACCAGTGGAGAGCTTTCCTCCTGATTCCCATTGACTCCAGTTTTGCTCAGGTTGCTTGGTTCCCAAGTGACATTGATTATGCAGCTCAGGTGCATCAGGTCGGGTGCAGTCCTAGCAATGGCCACCGCACATGGCGGCACGCTGGAATTGTAAAGCCAAGATCTGCCAGCTTTTCATTTGGCTGACAGACCTTGGAGCCAGGATCTCTTTCCTTAAAGGGGCAGGTGTCTTGACACCGGGCAGTTAATTGCCCCATATGGGGTAAATTCCGATCTCAGCTCCCAGAACGTCCAAGGCAGGGTTGATTCCGACTTTCCAGTCTGTGGATGAAGCCACTGTCGCCTGTTAAATTCTAGCCGTGATGTTCTTAAGGTTAAGATGCATCTGCAAGGATCGTCAAGTCTTGAATAAATGCCACTCCTCTCATTTCCCTGCAGCAAACAATAACTTGCATTTATATCGTACTTCAATGTAAAAGTAGTTCCAGCTGTTTCATAATCTTTCACACTTGCATGAGTTATCTGTGAGAATCTATTCCTCTTGCTTTTTGAGGGGAAGGTATTGTGAGCTTCAAGAGTAGACAAAGAGCATTAGAAATGCACAGCGGATTAGCCAATATCAAAAAGAGAAAGATAGGATCCCCTTTTTCATGAAATGTTTCTACCCTAACTCATTCAAATGCTTATTGTCCTCCTCAGCATCCCAGTATTTCTTTATTTCTGTTCCAGAATGTTCAGCTTTTCCTCTGTATTATGTTCTCCTCTCTTGCTGGAGACGTGCCAGACTTGTGCTCATGTCCTCTAGCCCTGTAATTGCTTTTTAAATTGAATAACCTGCTTATGTTCACATTACTCCTGCCTTTCAGTGTCTTAAGGAGCCGTCCTTCAATTTGTTCAGGATGAAGAATACATTCTGCTTCGTCGGTCTATCCTCCTAATTTGAGTTTGGATTCTTGAAATCACCTTGATTAATCTTCTGTTCAACTCCTAATAGAACAATATCCTTTCTTAGCTGCAGGTGTTGAAAGTTGCAACAGTGCTCTGAAAAAATCCTATGTAATAGATTTTAACAGTTTAAAATAACCTGCTTCAAATTTTAATTAAAGGACTTGAAGATGCTTATAAAAGTATGTGTTCTTGGTGTTGGGTTTAGATTTAGCGGATACATTTGGGCATGAGGTTTTATTCAAATCCCACCACAGCGGATGGTGGAATTAAAAGTCTAAGTGTCACCATGAAACCATTGTTAATCATCATTGAAAACCCATCTGGTTTACTAATGTCCTGCAGGGAAAGAAATCTGCTGTCCTTACCTGGTGTGGTCTACAGGTGACTCCAGATCCACAGCAATGTGGTTCAATCTTAACTGCCTTCTGAAATATCATAGATCATAGAATCTACAGTGCAGAAGGCGGCCATTTGGCCCATCGAGCCTGTATCGACAACAATCCCACCCAGGTCCTATCCCCCTAACCCCACATATTTACCCTCCTAGCCTCCTGACACTAAGGGGCAATTTATCATGGCCAATCAAACTAATCCACACATTTTTGGACTGTGGGAGGAAACCGGATCACCCGGAGGAAACCCATGCAGACACGGGGAGAAGATGCAAACTCCACACTGACAGTGACCCGAGGCCAGAATTGAACTTGGGTCCCTGCCCAGCAGCAGTGCTAACCACTTTGCCACCGCGCCGCCCAAAATTCAAATTGCACCATCAGCTGTGATTTGAACCCAAAGTCCCTGGATCTTAGCTTTACTCTTTAGTGACAATACCACTCCACCACTGCCACATCCAAATGGCCACTCAGTTCTAGGACAATTAAGGATGGACAGAAAATGGCCTAGTCAGCAGTGCCCACATTCCATGAATAAATAAAAAGAACGTCCATGGTTCATTGAGGCAGCTGCTTGTATAAACCAGCAACAGTCTCCACTCATGTGATTTTGGTGAGGTAGGCATCTGAAACCTAAAGATTAGGCCTGGTAGGAGCAGATCTGAATCTTGTGGATCTGTTTGGATAGCCAAACTACCCTTTTGGGGAGGTAAGGTACCCCTTTGGAAAAGTTCCTCGGAGATCTTTGGAAGATGTAAGGCAAACTTTTGGCCCTGACAGTGCACTGTTTGGAATAGTTCAGGTGTCCTTTGGGATTCTTAAAGGTAGATATGATAAAAAGTAAATAAACTCATTGGAACTGTCAAAGAACTGTCAAAGCTGTCAAAGAACTATTAAAGCTGCCAAAGATGTATCAAACTTTCAAAGAACTGTCAAAGAACTGTAAAAGCTCATCGGAACAGGCAAAGTTAATTGTAACTGCCAAAGCTGCCCAGGTATTAAACTCCCAAAGGGGTGCTGCGGGTGGTTAAAGTAAAAGTTAAAGTAAGTTTATTTATTAGTCACAAGTAAGGCTTACATTAACACTGCAATGAAGTTACTGTGAAATTCCCCTAGTCGCCACAGTCCGGCGCCTGTTCGGGTCAATGCACCTAACCAGCACGTCTTTCAGAGTGTGGGAGGAAACGGGAGCACCTGGAGGAAACCTGTGCAGACACGGGCAGAACGTGCAAACTCCACACAGACAGTGACCCAAACGGGAATTGAACCTGGGTCCCTGGTGCTGTGAAGCAGCAGTGCTAACCACTGTGTTACCGTGCCACCCGAGGAAGGCCTCTCCATGCCTCTTAGAGGGGCATGGAAAGGCCGTCCAAATCATTTAGTTAAAATCTGGACCTTAGGGTCTAAATGATATTTACACAGAGACCTCTTTCTACCTTTGTCGATGGGTACTTTTCAATTATATATGTGCAAAGTACCAATTGCCTTATATTTTTCTTCACGTTGGGTCACATCTATTTTTCTTTGACTGTTCCGAAGTAGCCCAGGTCTCTTTTCAAAACTAATATCACCAAATCTGATAGTATTAGCTGATTACCATGGGTGATTTGGAGACCTTTCTCATCCCAAGCAGGAAGAGAAAATTTGTTCATTTTTAAAAAAATGATAGTAATCAGCGGATCAGAGGACAAAACTCTAGAAGTGTTTTGGCCAAGAAGTATGAAAAGCTGTGGAAGCCATCACACGGCTGGCGATTGAATACTAATGCAGCTACAAAGCTTGAGCATCCTATTTGTTGGAGCGTTTTATAATAAACATCCATCGTTTTTGCCTTGCCTTCAGTTGTAAATAAAGTGTCGCATTTTGTTCAGGTTTTTTTGCATGTTGGTGTCTGATGGGACTGATATTTTGTTTCTCTCGAACACTGGGTGCTGAACCATGCATTGCCTGTCACAGCTGCTTAAGAGGGCCTGTGCTTGTTGACAAATGTCAAACACATGGGAGCAAAGTGGAGTCCCGTGGGGCTGCAACTGCACTTTGCAGCTTAAGTGAAAGTAATGATTCTCAAAATGGAGCACTTTGTGAAATTTCAAACAGAATTGTTTCAAGTAAAAGTGTCTTTACCTCATTAACTGGCTGTTGTGCAGAAAAAAAGCAACATAGCCACCTATCAGCCTGTGGCTCTCTGAATCACTGTGCTAATCACCTACGGGTGCTTGCGTATTGCCGAGAGTATTAACACTGGCTAACTTGATTTTACACGTTCAGTTGCATTTCTTGAGCCTGTATTTATTCTGTTTGGATTTGATTTGATTTATTGTTGTCACAGGAATGCAGTGAAAAGTATTGTTTCTTGGGCGCTGTACAGACAAAGGAGAGGAGAAGGAAAGGAGAGGGTGCAGAGTGTCATGTTACAGTCATAGCTAGGGTGCAGAGAGAGATCAGCTTAATGTGAGGTAGGTCCATTCAAAAGTCTGATGGCAGCAGCTTGAGTCGGGTGGTACGTGATCTCAGACTTTTGTATCTTTTTCCCGACCAAAGAAGGTGGAAGAGGGTATGCCTGGGCTGTGTGGGGTCCTTGATTGGAGTGAGCAAGGCTCTGATGAAGATGCCAGTTTGGCTGTGAGGCAGGAGGTTGAGGGTTCTGTAATAGAAAGCTGTGTTAGTATTATGTGATAATAAAATTAAGTTAACTATTCCAAAGATTTTTTTTTTGCAAACCACAACTGCCTCTGTTCCTGTAAAAAGCTGTAGCGCTACTGCAAGATAGAAATGACTGAGATAAGCAGCTAGTTCCCTGTGCTTTGTTTTACTGTCTCCAAGTTTATTGCAACATTTATGAGTTGAAGTTAATGTATTAACATTTTCCCTCTTTACTTCGGGCTATATATCCCTGCAGCTGAGCATCCTAACCCAGACTTCTTCAACCGACAGGCTGAAGGGATCCAGTAATAGCTCTTCCACCTCTCACCCCCTCCTACTGCCTTCCCCTTTACCCCGCCCCCCCCCACTCCGCCCGCCCACCCTCAATAGCTCCAGCCCTCAATGCCAACCGTGATTGAAAAGCTTGCCTCTCGAAAATAACATGGCTGAAATGGCTGCATTTAGCAGACTGGGAAATTAAGACTTAGACCCCAATTCTCTACACTGCCACTGCAATACACTGTGGCATCGACAAAAATAAAAAAAGGACACATCATTGCTTTCGCTCCAAACAGAATTTCAATAACATTGGATAGTGTGCTACATAAAGCAGAATAAATTAAAGCTGAAAATTCCGAATTTGGGGAGGGTGGTAAAATCTGTATAATAATCTGTTTTCCTGTATTGAAACAGAAATGTCACCACAGAAGGAAGCCATTGTGCCTGTGGCAGCTGTAGTTCCGCCATCAAAGCTATGTCAAATCCCATTTCCCCTGTACTTTTGATATTTTGAAGTGTTTATTTTATCCAATTTCCTGAATTAATTCAAGTTTGTTAGCCTGTGGTAAAACATTCGCAATTCTATTAAGGTTTTCGTGGAAAAACGTCTAATCTCCCCTCTCTGCCTCTAGTGCTAATTGTGAATTTATGTTGTTCTTGCTGCTGATTCATTAACTGATTTGAAATAATCTTTCACTATTTACTCACCCAAATCCTTTCATAATTTTGAACATTTCTATTAGATCATCTCTTTTCCAGTGAATATAGCCCTAATTTAAGACACAGATTTAGGCATGACATTAGTTTGTATTTTCTTTCTCTGTTGTTTTTTTTTGTCAAAAAATATTGATGGCCCACATTTTTCAAATGGCAGGGTCTCCCTTCCTGCCATCTGAAGAATCCTCGGGGAGCACATCCCACTGACACCGAGTGGCCTGCAGTCATTTCACAATTTAATGAGCATTAAGTGGCTGCAGGCCGGGCTTCTATCTCCCCTCAGACTGCCCGCCAGCTCTCCAGCCCCTGCGCTGCAGTGGACAGAAGAAGAAATGAAGAAGGACACCTGAGATTAAGTCCAAATGCTAGAGGCCCAGGTACATTCAGGAGGTCCCAGGGTGGGGAGGATAGGGAAAGTCTTGTGGGTGGGTCAGGGGATGGGGGCGGGGGGGCGGGGGGTGGGGGTTGCATAGGAGATGATTGGAATCTTGAAGGGAATATGTGAATGGAGTGACTCGGATCCGTCGTGGGGGAGGGCAGGGAGCAGAGAGAGGCCCAGAGGCCACCAGACCTTAAGGGGGAGGGGATGCCCCCCAACTTCAGAAGGTGACTTCTGATGTAGGTACCCACCCAAGATTCCCACTTTACTGTTGATTTTTGGCTTTCCCCCATGCAAGATCAATTCTCCAGCCAGCCTAAAAGTTGAGGCTGGGCAGGATACAGACCGTAAGTGGCTAATAATTGGCCACTGAAGGGCCTCAACTCAATTGGGGCAAGGGCAGGCTTCCTGTCCAAGGCCTTTCCCACTCCAATGCAAAATCATTGAGTGGCTGGAGCAGGTGGGAACCTGGGTGGAATTCCATCCCTTCAATTTCATGTCCCCCACCCCCCCTCATCCCCCTACCTCCCCACCTAAAATCCTGCCGGTGGGGAAACATAAAATTCCCCCCCACATTTAATTACATTTCCTACATATAAGTCCAGCTGTTAGCCTGTCAAGTTTTATCCATGGTCTTTCACATTCTTCTCTCAGTTTTCTTTGTCCTCGATCTGATATTGTCAGCAAGTCTTGATAGTGCCTCTATACTTCTGTCCATAGGAGGTCTTGTGGCGCAGGTGGATAGCATCCCTGCTTCTGAGCCAGAAGCTTGGGAGTCGAGTACCACCCCAGGACTAGACAACCAAGGAAGATGCATCCATAACGCAAAGTGTTATGAATTGAGTGTCAATGTGTAAATCCTTCCAAACACGCCAATGGTTGACAGTACGAGTGGGAGAGACTCCAGGTCAGCCTAACTTGATGTGGAGTGGCACTTCTCAAGCTGTAAACCCCTGGCAACAGACTGGCAACTTGTTCTGGAAATTACTAGCTATGGAAACAGATGAAAGTCTGCCTTAGTTCACCACTAGGTGCAGGAAGAGAACTGGAATTGCAATACTTCTATCCAGACCATTTATGTATTTGAAGATGAACAGGAGCTGTGGGCAATCTGCAAGCTTTATTATTATAATCTATTTATACTTACTGGTGCTTTCTGTGCTTCGGTCAATCCTCTTTACAATTATTATCACAAATCTTAATCTTTGCAATTTGTCTCTTACAAGGTCCATATTGAGAGGGTATGATAGTGTAGTGGTTATGCTACCATTCTCCTAATCCAGTGGCCCAGATTAAACCCAGAGAACAAGGGCTCAGATTTCATTATGGTACCTTTAGAATTTGTGTTGAGTTTATAAAAATCGTGACTATGAAGTTGTTGAATTTTTGTAATTCATCAACTGCTCGTAGGGAAAGGAACCTGCTATCCTTACCCCCAATAGCCAATATGTGAATCCAGCCCTGTGGTTGACCATTACTTGATCTCTGAAATAGCCTAACAAGCTACGTAGTTGAATCAAACCACTAATTGTTCAAAAAATAGGTCCACAAACTCAGGACAACTAAAATTGGGCAATAAATTCTGGACATGTCACATTAGACCAATTTTGTTATTTTTATAAAAGAACAATATTCTACCAGCTAACAGAATCTTTCAAGACTAGTATATTATTAAACATATTGGGTGAGATTCTCCGGCCTCTCACCGGTGGGAGGTGGGGTGTTGTTTGGTAGTGGCAGGGTTCTTTGGTCCCACCACTGTCAATGGGAATTCCAATTGACATCACCCCAAACCAGCAGGAAACCCATGGGCGGGTGTGCACTGCCGGCGGGACCAGAGAATCCCGCTGGCATAAATGGCCAGAGAATTCCGGCCATCCTTTTTGTTCCCCTAATACATGTAGTATTCCCTGATTACAGTGAACATGGCTGACCTGTGCCAAAACTGTGCAAGTTCACTCCCTTAATTCCTTGACTATTGACTATTAGTTACATTAACAGACAACTGGCCACTCTGGATTTATAATTTTAAATGAGGAGGAAGGAATATAATGATTCATGCCTGTTTTTGTTGAAATAATTGATTCAATAACATATAAATATCTGACCAATTTTTTGTTCAATAACTGTTTCTTTTCATGTCTAAAACCTTTAACTACTTCTAAAAATGAGATCAAGGGGTTGTAACCTAGCTTTCAAAACCCCTTTTCTAAAGTGACGTTTTCCTAGCCATTTGTGCATGATGTATCAAGACACAATCTAATCTAAATGTGTGGTACTGTAGCTTAGACTTTTAAGGTACATATCTGTACTTCAATAGCTAGCACAGCTGCACTGTAATGAATGAACGTGCTGGATGACTGCTAGTCCTAAATTCGCAGTCACGGATAGGGCACATGTGTAAGGAATAGAGGGTAGTTTATGATTATATTTCAATTTAGAGTGTGGGTATGAGGAAATTGGACCCATCTCGCTTTGTATTATTTCTGCATTTGTGAGGTTGTTCATTTAACTTGTGCAGTGACCTGGAATACACACACACACTGCCATGAGGTATTGAAGGCAGACCAAATGTCTTGTGATTTTTGAGCTGGGATCAGACTGAATGAGATTTTTGTCATTGCTGTTTTCTCTTTACCACTTTGTGGGGAAATGGGATTTGTAACAATGTTCCATTGTCATTTCTTTGGCATAACTGTGGAAACATCAAGTGGGCTGCCTAAATTCTGACTCAGGAGACCAATTTAAATCGCATACAGTTAAAAAAATATTGAGTGCATGAGTAAGCAGCTCGCTAATGCATTTGGCACAGAGCTTGCAGGTACTAATGATATTGTTACCAGAAAAGTAATAAAGAATTGGAATTTTGTGGGGGGATAGGTTATCACTGTATACAACTATTGACTGGAAGTTGAAAGGTGTACTGGTAAACTATTTCCCAAAAGGTTGGAACAATGACCAAGCTGACGGCTGAGGACATTATTGCTCACTGAAGGTCACTTCTGTAAAGTGTAGTAAGCATTTGTTTTGTGCCCATATTCTAAATATGAAGGTCAGAATTTGTTTTTCATCTGTTTGGAGAAAACCATTTGCACTATGCAACCTCAACATACAAACAGAAGCCCTACTGCTGCTTTGTGATGATAATGGCAACAGTCAAAATCATTTCTTCATATAGGACAGCGAGGACTATAGCTCCCCAACTCATCAAAACCCAACCTGCACACTTTCGCAAACTGCACTCCTCACCCACGTGCGACATCACACTCCATTTTTGTCTTTTTACACAAGTCCGGATTGCAATGCATTTTGTGAGCTGGAATGGAATGCATGCGGGGTGTAGGTGCATAGTTGTGCCAGTTAGAAAGCCTGCCTAAGTGCGCCAGTACTGTTTCCCAGCTCCCAGCATTGTTTAAAGGCCCTTGAAACCTCAACCCCCAAATCGCTCATCCCCCTATTCACACCCAATGGCCAGCCCATGCTCCCTCAGATCACCATTGCTGCTCCATGTTCCATCTGTGCACCCCTATTTCAACCCATGTCCTCATAGGTCATCTATGCCATCCCATGCCCATTCTATGCGCCCTCCCCCCAATCCCTGTAGCCACTCACTCAGACATGCTTATAATAGAATCATAGAAACTCTACAGTGCAGAAAGAGGCCATTTGGCCTGTCGGGTCTGCACCGACCACAATCCCACCCAGGCCCTACTCCCATATCTCTACACATTTACCCACTAATCCCTATAACCTATGCATCTCAGAACACTAAGGGGCAATTTTAGCATGGTCAATCAACCTAACCCGCACATCTTTGGACAGTGGGAGGAAACCGGAGCACCCAGAGGAAACCCACGCAGACACGAGGAGAACACGCAAACTCCACACAGACAGTGACCCAAGCCGGGAATCGAACCCAGGTCCCTGGAGCTGTGAAGCAGCAGTGCTAACCACTGTGCTACCGTGCCGCCCCACACAAAATGGCCTTCCAAAACCTAGCACCACCAGATGAAAATGATGTGCAGGAGGAAATCCAGTTTTTGTCCCCATTTGGAACAGGAAATCCAATCTCAGTGGGGGGCGGGTGCGTGCTTTGCATACTAGGCATTCCCGATCTTCAAAAAGACCAGAGGAAAAGGTTCAGGAATGTGGAGGAAAATCAGATTTCTACCAAAAGAAAACTAAGTGTTTTTATTCAAGCCTCAGCACTCAGACTACAATTTGTACCTTACATATTTGTGTGTTGGAGATAGACATCTTGTGTGTTCCTGGAAGCAATGTTAATTGTAAAGTAATGGCAGTTGCCACTTAATCTCTGAGTCAGAGGATCAGGGTTCAAGTCCCAATTCAGGACTTGAACAAATAATCTAATCTGACACTGAGGGAGTGCTGCTTGTTGAAAATGCTGTTTCTTGGACGAGACATTAAAACAAGGCCCCACTGAGGTGGGTATGAAGATCCCATGGCTCCAATCAGAACCTCTACAAATAAAGTTTGGATTTCAGTTTGGATATATGAAAGGATATCTATGAAGAAGGTGCAAAAAAGATTCCCTCACATGAGAACCAGGATGAGAGGTTTTAGTTTTGAGGAGAGACCAGAGAGACTGAGATTCTTTTCCCAAGGGAATAGGGGAGATCCTAAATGAATACTTTGCATCGGTATTCACAAAGGAGAGGGACTTGTTGACTGGGAGTGTCTCAGAGGGAGGTGTTGACCCATTAGAGGGAATCTCCATTACAAGGGAGGAAGTGTTAGGTTTTTTAGGTAACATTAAAACTGACAAATCCCCAGTGCCTGATGGCATCTATCCTAGACTGCTCAGGGAGACAAGAGATGTAATTGCTGGGCCTCTGACGGAAATCTTTGTCTCTTCATTTTCACAGGTGAGGTCCCTGATGATTGGAGGATAGCAAATGTGCTACTGTTATTTAAGAAGGGTAGCAGGGATAACCTGGATAATTATAGGCCAGTGAGCTTGACGTCCGTGGTAGGGAAGTTGTTGGAGAGGATTCTTGGAGACAGGATGTATGCGCATTTAGAACGGAACAATCTCATTAATGACAGACAGCATGGTTTTGTAAGAGGGAGGTCGTGCCTTACAAATTTGGTGGAGTTTTTTGAGGAAGTGACAAAAACTTCCTTGACGAAGGAAGGGCCGTGGATGTCGTCTATATGGATTTCAGTAAGGCATTTGACAAAGTCCCTCATGGCAGGTTGGCTAAGAAGGTTAAGGCTCATGGGATACAAGGAGAGGTGGCTAGATGGGTAGAAAACTGGCTTGGCCACAGGAGACAGAGGGTAACAGTCGAAGGGTCTTTTTCCGGCTGGAGGTCTGTGACCAGTGGTGTTCCGCAGGACTCTATACTGGGACCTCTGCTATTTGTGATATATAGAAATGATTTGGAAGATGATGTAACTGGTGTTAACAGCAAGTTTGCGGATGACACGAAAATGGCTGGACTTGCGGACAGTGATGAACATTGTCGGACAATACAGCAGGATATAGATAGGCTGGAAAATTGGGCGGAGAAATGGCAGATGGAATTTAATCCAGATGAATGCGAAGTGATGCATTTTGGAAGAACTAATGTAGAGGGGAGTTATACAATAAATGGCAGAGCCATAAAGAGTATAGAAACACAGAGGGACCTAATCCACAAATCCTTGAAGGTGGCAGCACAGGTGGAGAAGGTGGTGAAGAAGGCATATGGTATGCTTGCCTTTATAGGATGGGGTAGAGAGTATAAAAGCTGGAGTCTGATGTTGCAGCTGTATAGAACGCTGGCTAGGCCACATTTGGAGTACTGCGTCCAGTTCTGGTCGCCGCACTACCAGAAGGATGTGGAGGCTTTAGAGAGAGTGCAGAGAAGGTTTACCAGGATGTTGCCTGGTATGGAGGGTCTTAGCTATGAGGAGAGATTGGGTAAACTGGGCTTGTTCTCCCTGGAAAGACGGAGAATGAGAGGAGACCTAGTAGGGGTGTACAAAATTATGAAGGGTATAGATAGGGTGAACAGTGGGAAGCTTTTTCCCAGGTCGGAGGTGAAGATCACGAGGGGTCACGGGCTCAAGGTGAGAGGGGCGAGGTATAACTCCGATATCAGAGGGACGCTTTTTACACAGAGAGTGGTGGGGGCCTGGACTGCGCTGCCAAGTAGGGTGGTGGAGGCAGACACGCTGGCATCGTTTAAGACTTACCTGGATAGTCACATGAGCAGTCTGGGAATGGAGGGATACAAACGAATGGTCTAGTTGGACCAATGAGCGGCACAGGCTTGGAGGGCCAAAGGGCCTGTTTCCTGTGCTGTACTGTTCTTTGTTCTTTTCACTCGAGCAAAGAAAGTTTAGAGGAAATCTATTAATTTATTTATAAATGAAATCAGGAAAAACAATCTCCGCTGTTTAGTGACAGTAAAGGCTTTTACTGAAGGGGCACGGGTAGATGTAATGTAGAATTTGTTTTAATTATGTAGAGGATGGACAGCATAACCAGAAACTGTAATAGCAGCAGAAACCATAATTGCTTTTCAAAGTTAAAAGATAAACATTTTAAAAAGAAAAATGTTTACAATGATATTGGGAATATGCAGGGAAGCAACATTAAGTGGATCGAACTGGCACATGTACAATGTGCAAAAATGGTCAGCACAATGGCATGATGATTAGTACCACTGTCTCACAGCGCCAGGGACCCAGGTTCAATTCCGGCCTCAGGTAACTGTCTGTGTGGAGTTTGCACCTTCTCCCCATGTCTGCCCGAGTTTCCTCCGGGTGCTCCGGTTTCCTCCCACAGTCCAAAGATGTGTGGATTAGGTTGATTGGCCATGCTGAATTGCGGGCGGCACGGTGGCACATTGGTTAGCACTGCTGCCTCACAGCACTGGGGACCCGGGTTCAATTCCTGGCTTGGGTCATTGTTTATGCAGAGTCTGCACGTTCTCCCCGTAGCTGCGTGGGTTTACTCCGGTTTCCTCCCACAGTCCGAAAGACGTGCTGGTTAGGTGCATTGGCCATGCTAAATTCTCCCTCAGTGTACACGAACAGGCACTGGAATGTGGTGACTAGGGGATTTTCACAGCAACTTCATTGCAGTGTTAATGTAAGTCTACTTGTGACAATAATAAATAAACTTTTAACTTTAGTGTCAGGGTGATTAGCAAGGTAAATACATGGGGTTACAGCAATGGGGCCTGGGTGGGATTGCTGTCTGTGCAAGCTCAATGAGCCAAATAGCCTCTTTCTGCACTGTAGGGATTCTATGATCACTCTTCTATGATTCCAAAGGATGATTCCTCTGCATGTTAAGTTCTATGACTCAATGAATAGAGCCACCAGAGGTGAACTATTGAGTTTTCTACCGTTGATGTTTAAAAGCTCTTCTCTTTTCTCTCCCCAGAACACTAGTTACACCCCAGAAGCTAAACACAGAAATGCACCCCTCCCTGTGCCTATGCAGCTTATGTCCTATTAGAATACACTGGAAAGTAAAATGGACAGAAATGAGGGTAATCACTCCAGGAAGCTTACACTCCCCCCACCTTTCTTCATTCCCTTCTTTCTCCACTCCAGTTCTGCTGTACATTCACTGAAATAGAACTCCAATAATATTGAGGTTGCAATAACACAGCCAATTCCATGCTTCCTGAGTGGAGCCGCACTCACAGGGAGCGCATCATTGAAATATTGTAGACACATAGCTTATGATTTTCCCCTCTTTAAAATTAATGGACTGAAATTCAAGGGCTTTACATCTGTGACAGATTCCCTACGAATGCTTCTTCCTTCTGATCGCGTGGAATCAGCCCTAATAGTTGATAAATTAATTAGTTGCTGGGTGTTATGATATTGGGGGCCTTTTGTCAAGTAAATCATTACCTCTCATGCGTATCAAGTGCAATATGGGTCTGCTAAACAAATGCTTTAGAAAATTAGGTAGCGTCAATACCATCCACTGAAAAATTGAGCTCTATATTAGTCCCATGTTATTAGCTACAACATACTTTATGATGGTACTCAGCCATTTGCCCATGTTGCTTACCTATGCGCTACTGTCTCTGTAATGTGTGCACATAATTAGACAATTTAAAATGCTTCACCAAGCATCATTTTTGAAAAATGGATGCTGTAACAATGAATCCTAGATTGTTATCTCTGTTAACTCTGTTCCCCTTCTTCCTAATTGTTAATAAAATCTGCTTTGCTCCACTCTGAGCAATCTTTTCCTTGCTGGTGCCGGGCTTCTATTTACATTTCCCCCCAATCAGATTTGGACATATCTACATCTGAAAAATGGTGGAGTGAATTTTCTAATTGTGTAGACGGTGGACTATATGCTACAATATTGCAATTGAGTTGACTGTTTTCCTCACGATGGTAATAACATGCTGCTTTTTGAAATAAACAATGACTTTGTAACTGAACAGAAACTACATGAAAATAGTTTAAATGGCATTTGTGTTGCAAATGGGTGCCATGGCTCCTAGCACGTTGTGCGAGGAATTTTTCAGTGGTTTGGGCCTGGGGGATTAAAATAGTTAGGATAGCTCATTCCACTGTAACACAGTCTGATAGTTCTAATGGAAATACATGAGAAGGCTTAAAATTATTTAATTAAAATTTGGTCTGCAAGCTCTAATTGTCAAGTGTCAATTATTAACTGGCTTTATGGTGCAACAGAAATCCCTACCACCCCCCCCGCCCCTCCCCCCACCACCCACAGCCCTCCGCCCCCCCCCCCCACCCTTCACACACACACCCCCCCCCCCCCCCCCGGTAAGGCATGTCCAAAAAAATCCAGGAGTTAAAATGGCTCAGCTAGTATTCTAATACAATTAACACAAATAATCTTGGCTGCCTAGATGTTAGTGTGTTTTTTTTTACACACAGACCAGGAATAATAGCCTCCTGATATTGTAAGCAATTTTTTTAACATTGTTATGATTTTGTGAAATAAAGCCACAGATTTTTGCAATACAACAAAGAATGTATGCTAATGAATTTCGAGCTCTACATGCCCGAGAATGAGGCTTAGTAGATGAATGTTTTCAGGTAAATTATTGGTTATGCAAGTCAGCACAATAATGGATTGTCAACAAATCACTTAATTTTGCAGCAAATTGTTACTTTTTTGTCAATCAAGATTTCTTTGAAATGTTAAAAGCAGGTGGGAGTAGAATAAATACACAGCTCTTGCAGAGTGCTTTTATTTGAACGTCCGACCCCTGGCTTTTCTGGCATTTGATCGTTTGAATGGACTTAACTGTACCATATTAATGACTAACTTACAAGAACACTATGCCTGACTGTCAGAACTTGAGTAACCATCATATTGTGCTAGGAGCTGAGCTGTATTCGATCTTGTACAATATTTTTCCGTGTTTATGTGCTCCAAGCTATTTTATGAAAGATTTGTCAAAAGTGAACTCGTAATCACATGATATAGCTACCTGTTTAGGATTCTTTAAACTGGCCCACTGAATGTGGCATTGTGTTCTCAAGGGACCTCAGCCTTTGTACAAACTGTCTGTCAACCATGTAGATCAATGGGAATCGGGGGTCAGAGTTTTCTGATGAAGCATTTAGAAATGTGGTCCATTTGTGTGAAAAAGGTGTAATAGATTCCACAATCTTAAAAATGAGTGTAAATCTTCTAAATTACGGATAATTTTATGCTGATAAGGAAATGTGAACCTTATTTCAAAATGCTTACATTAAAAAGCAGTGCCTTACTGAAAGTAATTTAAATTTGCACAAAATAACGACTATTTTTATATTAATTTTTATTTATTTAACCTTTATTTAACCAGATAAGTCAATTGAGAACCAATTCTCATTTATAATAATGACCCGCCCAAAATTCTCAACAATACAATTTACTTAAGTATTAAAAATAATAAAGTACTAATTAGCAGTGAAGGAAAATTGATAGGTTAGCAAGTACAAATATCAGTCCCTTAACCCTTTAACGAAAGGCATCCACGGTGATAAAGTTTGTTCGATTCAGTTTTAGTTGTACATCATTCCAGTCAGTGAAAGCTGCAAACTGAAACGAATTACAAAGAAAGACTCTGCTCACTCTTGGAGTGAACAATGTGATCAAGTTGCATGACCTCGGCCTCTAAGAAGAGACAGCAAAATGTAACAAATGTTTCAAACAGGGTAAGCGTTAGCCTGCGTTAACCTGGCAAGATTAGATAAAATAACAGAAGCCAGAGGAGTTGGCACCTTGTGTGCAATGAAGGCCAGTTAATCAGGGAATACAGGTCACAGTGATGGGGGTGAAAAGGGGCACTGGTCACAAATCTAATGGCAGAGTGAAGGAGAATGTCTATAAGTGTTTATATTGTAAAATCAGTCTATGAGTTTGTGATACAGGTACCTTTAAGGAACCTCACCTTCCAGAGCGTAGACTCATAATAATTCCTTCCTTGAATCAATGTGCTTCATCACTAGATCAATATAGCAACTAAGGAGATAGGTTTGCTATTATGCCTGTTGCTTTGCTATTGTTAGGAACCTACGTTAATTTGCAATCTCTTTTTTTGGGAGGTTTGGTTGAAGAAGAGCATATTGTAAATGGTAGAATCTCAATATTACTAATGCTGTTACTAACTAAAGTCTATGGGTGGGATTTGCCGTCATGCCCCCACACCCAGAAATTCCTGCCCGAGGTCAACGGACCTTTAAATGGTCCGCCAAATTTTCTGTCCAGCCCGCTGCAATTCCCATAATGGGTGGGACTGGAAAATTTACCCCTATGTATTTTCATATGGGGGTGGGAACGGAATATGCTGCGAGATGGCGAGCAGAAACATCAAGAAGAGAAAGGAAGCTTCAGCCAGCATCGAGAGCAAAGATCAATCTTGCTGCAGAAGCAACAGAGCATGTTGCCAGCGCCAACGGGAAGATATCTGAGTGGATTGATAATTTCATTCCTTTAACTTCTCTATATAATGTGTATTTCATCCCATCGGGAGATATGATGAAATAAATGGGTGAGGTGAATTACACCAGGACTCTCTTTGCTTTACTAACTTTTGGACATGCGTCCATTATGATTATGTGATCTTCCCCACTCTGCCATAAATAACACCTCATTCTCAGCTACATTCTCTTTGTTTCTCTTTTTGACCGCTACCTGCTTGTATTTTACATTACAACCGTTTCTTGGGGTCTCAGTTTTTGATTGCAGGGTCAATATTCAGCAAGTGACCTTGCATACAGCATAGGAGTGAAGGCCACATGATCAAATCGCTGTGCAGATTGGAAAACATTTGACAGATTCTCCAGATGACTACCCCACCTGCACCCCCTTATAAAATGATGGAAGTTTGTATGTGGACAAAGGGTGAAGGTTAGGGAGATAACACCCATCGTAGTTAATCTAACATTCCTTACAGAGTGTTCTGAGACCTTCTGTGATCTGGCTGTGCATTGGAATTGGCACCAGTGGCACAGGGATGATAACATCATTAATGATAGACAGTGGGTTAGTTTGTGTCGAATATACCTGCTGTGAAGGTACTTTCACACTTGGATTAAACCAATCTCATGAGAACACTACAATTGTCCTCGTAACAGATTAACGAAGAGGTAATTTTAAAAAAATAAATACATTGGGCCCTATTTTACCATTTTTATTCTAAGTGCTGGGTGGACTTGAAACTGGGAGTGTTTCAGATCCAACATTTAGACCCGTTCTCAGGTGCACCCATACACATTCTGCCTGAAAAAATATCAGCAATTCCAAATCGCGCTGCAGAAGCCTGTGGGCAGAGCTTAACACGCCCGAAACCCTGCAGCGCCGATCGGCATCTCCAAATGCGCATGCGCAAGAAAAAAATGATTGAATGTGGTACCCTGCCATATCTCTCCTGGGCCGGATAATGCCTCCCCCTTACCCTTCCTCCTCCCTCCCCACCCCACCCCACCAATCTCAAGCAGAGAGCTGTCGGATGCTAGGCACCTATCTCCTCACTAACTGGAGCGTCCAAATCGGACTTTTATGGAGCAGGTCTGTTTCGCGCCGATTCTGGATGGGCGAACGTGGTGGTAAAGGGGGAAGTGCTGGTATAGTTGGGCGTGCAGCCCATTAAGTCAATTTAAATCATGCAAATGCATTTAAAATGCCTGACACCCGACTATGCCAGGTTTTCGCACCCGAAAATGGGCGCAACATGATGGTAAAGGCGGGCCCATTATATTGGAGGGGGGAGGGGGGAGGGGGGGTGGTGGAATACATAAAGAACATCCTCTAATCATAGCCATTACCCTGAGACCACGTTTGAATTGACAGTTAGCTTCCACAGATGTTTCTCTGCTGCACTTGCTGAAGATTCTGTCGATTGCATTATCTTTTTGATCACTGCAGTTATGCAATTTCTATTCAGCAAAGTTGCCAGATATTAATAATGTCAATTGGGTCACATAGACACATTTTGTTTTCTACTTTGCAGTTCTATTTTTTTGATTTTTCAGATCTTCTTTGTAGCAAGCACAGGGAAATGGCTACATCTTTATTCATTTTGAAATAGAAAATATTTTCATCTGTGTAGACTAAGCAATGGGAATGATCGTAAGTTTTTTTTCTGCTATCTAGAGTGGTTTTAAATATAATCTGGACGTCCAATAACCCCAGTACTGTAACAGGACGTGAAGGAGATTCGGGCAGATTTTCTGTTCCTGTGCTTGAGCTTGTGAGCAGAAAATCAATGTGTTCCCCGAGGTACTATGTGCTTCCCCCACCTCATTTATTTCTAATTGCTATGGCGGTAAAATAGTGCAAGAAAAAGAGAATCCTCTTCTGTAAATTCTTGTAAATGGGATCAGTGATGTAGTTCTCCAAACAATCATTGCATCAAATCTGTACAAGTGATTTAAAATTTGGTGAAATGCGGAGAGGAGAAATTCTCAAGAAGGTGAGATATTGACTTCTCTGAAAGGCGAGATGTTCAAGGGGCACTTGGCAATGAGGGGAAATATTTTAAGGTTATCTATAATATTACTAGAAAGAAAGACATGTTGCTGAAACTTTTCATCTTACAGTCATCTGGATAAATGCAAGAATACCAAATTTTAAAAAGAGTCATAGAGGTTTACAGCATGGAAACAGGCCCTTCAGCCCAACTTGTCCTTGCCGCCCGTTATTATCACAAGGATCATAGAATTATAGAAGCTCAACTGTGCAGAAGGAGGCCATTCGACCCATTAAGCCTACACCGCCAACAATACCACTCAGCCCCTATCCATGTAACCCCATGTATTTACCCTGCAAATCTAAGGCGCGATTTAGTATGGCCAATCAACCTAACCCGCTAATCTTTGGACTGTGGGAGGAAACTGGAGTATCCGGGGGAAACGCACGCAAATTTGGGGAGAACGTGCAAACTCCACACAGACAGTCACCCGAGGCTGGAATTGAACCCGGAGGTAGCAATGTTAACCACCTACAGGAGAAAAGGGTGCTGATTGGTTTGCAAATCAATCTGCCAACCAATCAGTGCTCTTTCTTCTGTAATATAAATTGCTGTTAATAGTTTGAAATTTGGCATTCTTGCGTTTGTCCTGATGAGTGGAAGACAAAAAACTTCAGCAACATGTCTCTTTTTCCAGTAACATTCAAGTTCTGTACTACCGACTGACTAGTGATCTATAATTGTGAAGTCACTCGCACATGGCGTGTGTACATATACCACATGACAGAATAAAACCTAGCATCTATTTGTGGAACTTTGTAGCACCTGTCCAAACTTCACGTCAGATACATATGGAAATGTGTGAAAGACTGCTCATTTAACTTGTATTTATGCAGCGAAACAGCCTAGCCACCAGTGCTCCTTTCATCTCCAGCAGCTAGGAAATGAAGCTACATTGGCAGCTCCAAGTCCTGCACAGTCAATATTGCCTACAACACCCACACAGGCATTCTTCTCCGTAATGAACTGCAGACAGAGAAACTATTAATAACGCAGCTTACAGCTTTGTAGTTTCATAACGCTGGCCATGTTGTGATCCAGCAACAAGACAGATGTTCCTTTTCTAAAAAAGAAACCTTCCCAGTAGTACTGTAATGTACTCACTGTGCTCTTTATGGAGTGGAGTTTGTCTGCAAGATTTCTTGAAACAATTTTTATGCTTACGTGCTATTTTAACACACAGCAAAAATACAACACCTCAGCAGGATGCATTTTGTACCTTTACTGCAAATTCACCTTCTCTGCGCAGTGTTGCGTTTTGTATTGGCTGTTGATTCAGTGTCAGTTCACGGTTTCCACGTAAATTAAGGTTACACATTAAATCTTAACCCAAGACTTCCTCTGCCTTGAACTCAAATGAATACTATCAATGGATGCAAGAGATGTAGCTAACCTCCCCAGTCATTGTTTGATTTGCATGCTGGTGGATAATGTTTTTTGATGGGCTAAATTTAAAATCTTGTTACTCTGGTGCAATTGGAATTAGTGCCAAATTGTGGTTTTTGATAGCAATGTTAACACTAGAGCAATTTGATGTAGTGGTGTTTATGCTACTATAAGTGCTTGCGCCTCTGCTTTAAGAGGAATGCAATGTGACCTTGCACTGGAATGAATGTACCAATTAATATTTTCTGAATTATTGGCAATGAATTACTATGGCAAAGACTACAGAGGCACAATCATTTTTTTAAAAATGATGCTCTTAACCTGACCTTTTGCACCGGCCTTTATCTCTGGTCAGAGAGGATTTGTGGGTCCTGGATTTTGATGGAACTCAATTTAATCAGTATAAATATCAGGGGCAAATCTGAGAGCTTTAAGGGTCAAATTGAACTCTGAAGAGCAGTGGATGACAATCTTGCATGGGGTTCCTCTTCCAAGGTCTGGCACATTTTAATTGCCTCCTTCAAGTGTTGTCAATAACAGAAAGAGGCAAAGATCAAGTCACTCGAGGCTGCTCACTGAGGGGTACCGGCAGCGAGGGAAGTTTAGGAAGATGGGGTGAGGACGGGGGAGGGAATGCTAGTGGTGAGTGTCTCAGTGCTGTGTGATGGCGAGAAGTCCAGAGCAACAGAGGCCTGGATCTTCCATGTTGAGCCTGGAGGAGCATTCCTGCTGCTATTTGACCACACACCGTAAGTCTTTTTTCAACTTCAAGATCCTTGATAGCTCCTTACAAATTTGGCTGTTATGGTTTCTCCTTCTAAGAGTGAGTTGAAAAGCTATTGAGATTCGTTTACATTATAGGACCAATCCTCCTCGGTTTTGGATTTATTAATGAGGTTCCGGCTGGAGGTGCTCTGTTTTTAGCTGCTGTTCTGCTCCTCTGCCATATATTTGGGACCATGATGTGGAGATGCCAGCGTTGGACTGAAGGGGGCACAACAAGAAGTCTCTCAACACCAGGTTAAAGTCCAACAGGCTTATTTGCTCCTTCATCAATTTAGGACAATTAATATTCTCTTTCTTGTCCTTCATACTTCTGGTGTAAGGCCCACAGCAGTAATTTTGATACAGCATGTTCTGCATGCATGAACCTGTTATATTAAATCGTAAATATGCACTTGTGGAGTATAAGTAAAATACTGTCGCAAACAAATCCACATATAGTAAATCCAAACCATTAAGGGCAGATTTCTGTAAATATGAAATGCCAGTGCTGATATAAAATTACTTTTTAAAAAATAGGTGGAGGTAGCAATGTTACCCTTCATCTGTATTCTGACTCCAGTGGAATCAACTGGGGGTAATTTTAATCTGACCTGCCTGGCAGGATTGGATTGAACACCCAGTTTATGTTCTGTCAAATTAAATCGAGCAGGATGTATAACAAACAAAGATCAGTTCCCCTCCAGCTGGGTGAGGCTAGAGTTACTCTGGTACTTTCCTGGGCATATAAGAAAATAGTGATTGGTCTTTGATTCTGTGCTTTTAGAATTACCAAATTAAATGTGAACATCTTGGGCAGGATTTTCTGGCTGCGCTCGCCCCAAAACCGGAAAATCCTGCCCGAGATCAATGGATCTTTGCATGGTCCACCCCATCGCCCGCTACGATTCCAGTGGCAGGCGGGAAGAGAAAATTCTCCCCTTAGAGTGCCAACACTTAGTCAGCTGCTCTTTGCTTGCAATGTCCTTGATATATGTATAGCTGATGAATTGCTGTCCTGACCTTAAAGTTAAAAGAAAAACTTACCATGTGTGGTCAAATAGAGGCAGGAATGCTTCTGTAGGCCCAACCTAGTAGATCCAGGCCTCTGTTACTCTGGGCTCCTCTCCATGACACAGCATTGAGACACTCAACACCAGCATCTGCTCCCTGGCCCCTGGCTGCCAGTATCCCTGTCTTGATATCAGTGAGCAATCTCAAGTCACTTGATCTTTGCCTCTTTTGTACCATGAATGGAAGGACATTAGTCATGTTTTCCACAAACTGAATTCCTGACTTCAATTGGAAGGTTCAAGTGAGTTGACTGACTTCCTCATAAGGAGGGTGGAACCATCCGAGAGAAAGACAACCCCTGATATTTCATGTTGTGTCAGGTTCAAGAGCAATGAAAACCAGAGAGTAAGTTACCTTCCTGATATTTTGAGTAATAGAAGTACAAGACTAATGGAATTTATTTAAATTGCAAATATATCCAAATGTAATAAACATTGTTTCCTGAATTCCTGCTTTAAAATATAATCAACTGTTTTCCTACTTTATAATTTGAGTTTTCTTAGACTCCCAGTTTACCAAATCTCAACACTGTGGGGAATATTGCTGCTTTACAGGTGCCTTGTCTGTTCGGAATGACCTCTGGACCACAGTGAGGTATTTGGTGTCAGCATCAAACACTCCTATCTCATTTTGGGAGAGAAATATCAAAGAATAGAATTCTCCTAATGCCTAACTTGCCACGCTTCTCATTCCTAGTTTCCTGTCCCCACCTCATTCCTACCACTTTCTCATTCCCAGCTCCCCGTTCCTCAAGGTGTACAATCTTCTGAACTCAACATCATTAATCTCAACAACCTCAGATTCATAGCCATTTCTCCCAATTTCTCAAACAGCAGGTTCTGATTTGGCTATGCTATTCACAGTTCCTCCAAGTACAGCGTTTTGTTTCCTTACTTGTCCTAGTTGCACCTCCTTTTGCCTTGTACTATCATCTCCTTTGTTATTTATGAATCTCTACCCTCTGACAGTCCTTCCCTTTTGTTCTTTTCTTCTTCCTCCTCCAGTGCCCATCTCTATGCTTGCTTAAAAATTCCAACCTTTCTAACTTCTTCCAGATCTGACGAAAGGTCATTGGCCCGTTTCTGCTCAGATCCTGTCTGACCTGCTGAATCTTTCTAGCATTTTCTCTTTATATTTCAGATTTCCAGCAAGATTTTGCTTTTTTAAAAATTTTGTCCTTCTTGTACATCTCCAATCCTCTTACTACCCCGTGCACAATCTGTCTGATTTCCCACACCAGCTTTCATTGTTGCCTTTCTGAGTAAAACTACTGATTGGTTTTGAATCATGGATGATCTTGCATTTTGGAAGGATTCAGTGGGAGCTGGGTTGAGAATTAAGAGTTGATTATGTTTTGAAATCATGTCATGCTCTTGTTTCAGATCTAAATGCCATTTGATAAAGTACAAGATGGTTGCTGGTATCCATGGAACTGTACACCAACATTGGCTGGTACTTCCAATGGGGAAAGGGGACCATTGTGAGCAAGGGGATGGGGCAGAAAGAGAAAAGAGATTGGGGGTCAATCGGTTGTCTTCCCAAGAAAACCTGGAAGGATGCCTCAACAGAAAGACGCAGCTTGGTGGAATAATGATTGTGTCCACAGAAAGAATGGATTCACATGTTCATCATCATTAATTAGGATTTTATTGTTTGTGTCAAAGTAAGTCTCTTAAAGTGTTTGTGATTTAGCTTTTAAAATGTAAGCAGCAAATTAGTAGGCGAGAGACAAAGATCTGAGGGCTCAGCCTCAGAGTAAAGGGACGACCATTTAGAACTGAGATGAGGAGGAATTTCTTCAGCCAGAGCATGGTGAATCTGTGGAATTCATTGCCACTGAAGGCTGTGGAGGCCAGGTCATTGAGTGTATTTAAGACAGAGATAGATGGGTTCTTGATTGATAAGGGGATCAAAGGTAGGTTAGGAGAAAGAGGGAGGATGGGGTTGGGAAACATATCAACTGTGATTGAATGGTGGAGCAGACTCGATGGGCCCAATGGCCTAATTGTGCTTCTATATCTTATGGTCTTAAAATAATTAATTTGAGTGCAGATGTATCTAAATGGGATTTGAGCTTGGATGGTGAGTCCAACAGTTTCTGGGACAATGGGAGTTCAGGGTTGGTTTCTGCACTCAACAAGTCACTGAGATGCCTACATTGTATGTAAGTTAAGTACGTGTCAGATTGCGGAATGACTTGGCAGTTACCATATTTTGACAGCTGACAGTCAGCCAACAGAACATAACTTGAATCGGTGTTTGAATGAAAGCTTCGTCATGTTGACAGGTTTCCATTCTTGGCTGGAGGCAGAATGATCTCCTTCCATACTAATTGTTCCTGTTCAAACATGAAGCTGCTTGTTGACTGCGTCCTGTGAAGTAGAACGACTAATATTGCATTTAAAAAGCATTTTGGTCAACTACTATAAGCCAAATAATGAGCCAGTTCAGACACGGTGTCATTTTGTTAAAACAAGGCAGGTATTTTATTCCAAAATTATAAATCAAGCTATGTAATGGACTTAAATGGTAATTACAAGTTGCTGCAAATTAGGTGTTAGAAAGACATAACCTGATTAAATAACACAAATATAATTGAATTGGTTCCTCACTGGAAGGCTATAAAAGCTGACAGATGCTTTCAACTCAGGAGTTGAAATGTTCAGAAGCTGCTGTACTTCATATTCAGGGAATGCAGCCTCATCATTTTTTTTGGCTATTCCCTGAGGGTTCACTTTAACAGAAATGTCTGTTTTAATGGAAAAAGATGAAATGACAAAGCAACACTGCGAATCTAAAAGAACTCGTTTCTTTTTGATTACAACATTCCGTATCGCAGTTTCCACTCATGGTGGAGTTTGTTTTAAGAAACACAACCCGAGGCTAAACTCTTATGCATCAGATTAATACGAAGAGGGGGGAAAAAAAGAGAAGCAATAATTACTTGCCACTGGAGGCCAGAAAATAAGTTATTCTGTAATTTATTTTGTGCTATTCTTGTAAATTTAATTACTTCATAAATATGGAATGTTCTTAGGTTAAGGAAATTCGTAATCTGTTCATATTGTTCAAACTGGATTGCAGTTTTATTGAATGTTGAATAACGTGAAAAATGTGGTTTCTCCAGGCATATCGTCTGCACCTAGTGCAGGTACAAGACATTTTTTTTCCATCACTGCCTGAAATACCTTTTCTGCTGCTCACCATGGGCAATGTCACCTTTGGGAAGATTTTCTTGTAGCTTTTGTAGCAAATGTCCACGTCGACTACTTGGATTTATGGTGTACCCCCGATTAAATGCCCCTCTCTCTGCACCCCTTTACCTGCCATAGACACAAAGGCCGGAATGCTCTGACCTTGCCGAGCGCCAAGTTCTCCGTGCTGGCAGCGGTAACGGGGCGTGCGAGACCGGAGAACTCCGGCCAAGATCTAAAAGCACCAATGTGAGATTAACAAACCAGCATTTTACAGCCCTGTTATGATAGTCTATAAATTTTATAATGAAGGGTAAAGTCATTCTGTACTGATGTTGATTTATCTGTTCGAGATTGCTCAGAGTCATACTTAAAACCCTCACGTCCACAGACAGGAGATTTTTTAATCCCATGGTGATGTACTCGGTATCCATTTGTTTGATCCTTTAATTTCAACCTTTTTTGATGGCTGGTTTTGTTTTAAATCTGTTTTAATCATTCAATGGCATTATGTAGGGGCTATTTTGTTTTAAGTTTTATTCTTTTATGACTTCCGTATTTATCTGAGCACTAGATGATCCACAGTGTGTAGCACTTTCTGTTAGAACAATCATTCACTCCCCCCAAAATATCATTTTGTTTTCAGGGGCGGCATGGTGGCGCACTGCTGCCTCACAGCGCCAGAGACCCAGGTTCAATTGCCAGCTTGGGTCACTGTCTGTGTGACGTTTGCATGTTCTCCCTGTGTCTGCGTGGGTTTCCTCCGGGTGCTCTGGTTTCCTCCCACAGTCCAAAGATGTGTGGGTTAGGTTGATTGGCTGTGCTAAATTGCTCCTTAGTGTCAACGGGTTAGTAGGGTTATGTGGAAAGGGCCTGGATGGGATTGTGTGGCTTATGCTACCAAATAAACCTGTTGGACTTTAACCTGGTGTTGTTAAACTTCTTCCTGGGATTGTGTAGACTCGATGGGCCAAATGGCCTCCTTCTGCACAGGAGGGATTCTATGGGATTCTACCTTTTTAGTTGTTACTTCTCGCTTAAATTTTGTCTGTCGGTCATTTTTGAAAGGGATGAAATTGCAAAAATTAATATGGTACAACATTTATTGTACATTGAGTGAATCCAACCACACTTGGACATGAGTGACAAAACTTGATTGCAGTGGGAATATCGGCAGCAATGTGAAAGCTGGTCACTTGGGAACTAGTGGTTGAAAAAATGTTACTATTGGTCAAGAATATAATGCACATAAAATGCAGATTGCATTGTCATCACAGTTAGAAGATATGAATTAAATTAATTAAATGTCCCAGTGCTAAGGTGGAGCAAATCCAAGCAAATTTATATCACAAACGAAAACGGAAAATGCTGGAAAAACTCAGCAGGTCTAGCAACATCTGTGGAGAGAGAAACAGAGTTAATGTTTCGAGTCCGTATGACTTCAGAGCTACAGAGATTGAAAGGTGAAGGATGATATACTGGATAAGAGAGGGTGTGGCAGCTGGAGCAGTGATAGATGGGAGCTAGGAGGGATTGCAATAAAGGTGTGGAGGTCACAAGACAGCAGAAGAGTTAGTGGCAGTAGGAAGTGCGATTATTTGCATTAAGGTAAGATATCAGAATGTGTTAATGGGATGATGAAGGTCAGGGCTCAATGAAAGCAAAGCTTGAGAACAAGTGAGGGAAGTTTTTTTTTGCAATGGGACAAAAAATGTTTTGCTATAAAAAATGGTCAAATTCGAGAAGAAAGGTCAGAGTCTGAATTTATTGAACTCAAGATTGAGAACAGAGGGTTGTAATGTGCCTGATCGGAAGATGAAATGCTGCTACTCCAGTTTGCATTGGGCTTTGCCGAAACATTGCAGCAGGCCAAGGACGGACATGTGGGCATGAGACCAAGATACTGCATTGAAATGGCAAGTGACAGGAAAGCTGGGGTCATGCTTGTGGGCTAAGCAAAGGTGTTCACCCAGTTTGTGGTCAGTCACCCCAATGTAGAGGCCACCGTATTAGGAGCAGGGAATAGAGTAGACCAAATTGAAGGAGCTGAAAGTGAAATGTTGCTTCGCCTGAAGGGAGTGTTTGGGGCCTTGAACGGTGAGGAACACAGGGGTAAAGGGGCAGCTGTTGGACCTTCTGCGATTGTGAGGAAAGGTGCTGTAAGAAGAGAATGAGGAGTTGGAGATAATGGAGGAATGGACCAACGAGGATAATCCTTCGAATGGCGTGGAAAGTGAGGACGGGAGGACGCTATCATCATCATCTGGAAGGGAAGAGAAGGGGTGAGGGTAAAGTGCGGGAGATGGGCCATGTTAGTTGAGGGCCCTATCAACCACAGAGAGTTGGGTGATGTGGGGGCAACCTTGGTTAAGAAGAAAGGTAGACTCGTCAGAAGCACTGTTTTTGATGATGACCTCATCGGAACAGCTAAAGAGGAAGAGAAACTGGGAGAATGGGATTAAGTCCTTAAAGGTAGCAGCGTATGGGGTGCTGTGGCTGAGCTACATGTGGGAGTCGGTGGGCTTGTAATGAATATTGGTGGTCAGTCTACCACCGGAAATGGAGACAGAGAGGGAATGGAAGTGTTGGAGATGGACTATGTGAAGGTGAGAGAGGAGTGGAAATTGGAAGCAAAATTGATAATATTTTCCAAGTCCAGACAAGAGCATAAAGTGGCACCAATACAGTCATTGACATCATGGAAAAAGAGTTGTGGGAGAGGGCCTGAGTCGGGCTGAAACAAGGAATGTTCCATGTAACCCACAAAAAGCCATGCTTAACTGGGACCGATGCGAGTACCCATAACCACAGCTTTTATTTGCAGGAAGTGAGACAAATCAAAGGAGAAATTGTTGAGTGACAGAACAAGTTCAGCCAGGCGGAGGAAGGTTGTGGTGGACGGTGGTCAGTTGCTTTGAAAATCTTTATTCACCTAAGGAGCTAAAAAGAGGATCGAACTGCAGAATGAGCTAGTAAAAAGCTAACTATATTTTCTGGGGTAGAATGAACCTACTGGTGTAAAAACGTTATTGCCACAAATTTTAGGAGAGGTGCCATCAGCCACTTTTTAAGTAGATATCCCTCTGAGCTGCAAAATGATCAAGGAGGGTGGATTAACCACATGATGAAAACATCACACTAGCTGCCTGGGTATCTTACCACAACTGCAGAAATGTCATCTTGTAGTTACACACGATTATCTTGTTATATTATTCATAAAGAGCTAGGAACTAATTGCCATGGAATGTACGTCCAGGTGCCACATTTACTGCTGCACTGCAGTCAGATGCCAAGCAACAATGTTTTAGTCTACCAGTAAGAAATGGGCAGCAGTGGTTTGCAATACTGCCTCACAATGTTCGATTCCAGCGGTGGGCGACTGCCTGTGTGGAGTTTGCACATTCTCCCCGTGTCTGCATGAGTTTCATCCAGGTGCTCCAGTTTCCTCCACAGTCCAAAAGATGTACAGGTTAGGTGAATTGGCCATGCTAAATTGCCCCTTAGGGACGCATGATGTGTTGGTTAAGGGGATTAGCAGAGTAAATATGTGGGATTACGGAGATAGGGCCTGGGTAAGATGCTCTGTCAGAGAGTCAGTACAGACTCGATGGGCCAAATTGCCTCTTTCTGCACTGTAAGGACTCTGATTCTCTGAAATGTACTTGAAGCTGTAGCATTTTGAGTCTAAAAATCTGACTATTTTGAAGCACTGAGAATTAGAAGTCATAACCTGATAGCAATTTTTGAGTAAGATCCAACCAAATTTAATTGATTTAATGTTGAATTAGATTGAGAATAATCAACCCAAATTCGTGCCAGAGAGAAAAACAGAGCGAATCATGTAAAAATGAAATGGCTGCCACCACAGAAATAAACACATGGCTATACCCATAATGAATTAGGAATCTGCTAATGTCCTGGAGGCGTTTGAGAAGTTTAGACAAAGTGCTGATTAATATTCCGTATTTTTTAAAAAGGGACAAATGAAGAGGAAAGGGTCAGTTTTTTTGAGCTGGCGAGAAAGGGTTAATTTTTTATGAACTGGGATTTGCGGAAGGAAGCAAATGAAGACAATTTTTTTGAAAGATGAAGCACGCGTCTCTAGTCAAAATCAAATCATTTCCAAGCCTGAGGCAGGAATCAGGTGAGCCTGTTGACAAAGAAAAGATTTCCAGAAACTTACAACTTTCACAACTTGGAAAGTTAGAACTAGTGAATAAGGTCACTGACCCAGGCCCAGATTTTAACTCCCAGGTTGGACGTGCAGAGACTGTGAATTCCCTGTTCTGTGAACCCGACTTTTAAAAATGGTCACTCGCAGTGGGGAATTTGGGTTCTGAGCTCTGGGCTACTGTGGTAGGCGGGTCCACTGGAATGATTGTGGAGGCTGCTGGGTGTGGAGGCGGGCTAGGCCGATGACCTGCTTCTGTGGTCCAGCACTTTGTTCAAGTTATTTTTTTAAAATTAAAATATTCCTTCAAACCTGACCTCTCACCACCGTTACATGTCCCATCAGTACCATTCTCTGCCACCTCATGCTCCTTACCTACTCCCAATGGCCCCTCATATCTCTATGCCAAAACATGCTCCACACCCACCACCCTTTGCCTTTACACCCTCCATGCCAACTCATCTAGCATCCTTTGACCGTTCTTTGACAGTTTTAACAATTCCTTGACAGCTCTGACAATACTTTAACAGTTTTGATTGCTCCTTGACCGATTGATAGTTCTTTGACTTGACTGCTTAACAGTTCTTTGGCAGTTCCTTGACAGCTTTGATAGTTTAATGAATTTATGCGCCTTTTATGCACAATCATGTTTACTTTTAACAATCTCAAAATGTGACACCATTCCCAAAGCATGACTTATGTCTCCCAAAGGCTTCCCAGGATCATATCCAAAGAGAGGTATCTTGCCTCTCTAAAGAGCACCTCGGCTATTTAAATGAATCTGCAAAGTTCTGATATCCTCTTATCTGTTCTAAGCCGCACATTTCAGTTTTACCTTCCTGGTCTACCAAAATTCCATTTTAGTGTGGAGGCAGCTGATGGCCTGACTGACTCTAAACCACGCACTTGTGAACCCTGGCCTGATTCCAGTGTGAAAATAGGAAGTACCATATTCATGGACGGGAGGTGGAAATTCTGGCCATTTCCAGGATTTTCACCATGACGGAGAGGCCAAGCAGAGCAGGCACAGCAGAAAGCTGACAAACTGGTGAAGGGCAGGCGCACAGAGTGGTTGGAAGAGAAACATAAGCTGCTGACTTTTAACATGGAGCTTGAGAAGTATTACAGCCAAAATGACTGACTGCAGCATGCTGCTTTAGCACAGTAGCGGTACAACTCTACCACCAAAGTCCTGCCATGAATAATGTTTTGAGAAAAAAGAAACCATAAAAGACCCTCAAGGTGCTCAGTTTATTTATGAAAGTTGACTTTTAATCTTCTTTACTTAGATATATAAAACAAGTGAATGATTGGGACTGTTGCATTGATAGAGGCATTTTTTGAAGAAAGAGGAGGTGTTATACTGTTACGTAAATCATAAAGAATTGGGAACCAAATGTTCTGCAAATGTACAACAGAGTACCACTCCTACATTGTTGCACAGTACCTTGCAGTAGTATCAGACTGCTTGTCACATGGAGAACTTTAGGCAATGCACTCAACGTTGTTGCAGCATTTTGAATCTAAAAGTGTAATTATTTCTAACATCTGACAACAAGGAGACATAACACACACCAGCTGCAGGTCGACGAAGTAGAAGCCCTTGCGCACTGCTGGGTAACCTGCAGGTGCTTTATTTTCCATCTGTGTCGTCGATGATGCCAGTCAGTGTCTCATTCCGATTGGGGTCTTTGCGGACAAAGTTAGCACAATTGCTGGGCCTGACAAAGAAACCAATACTCACCTGTCTTATGTATTTGTGTGCCCCCAGCTGTGAGCTCCTGCACAAGTCTCAGGATGAGCTCTGGAAAGATCCAGACACAGAGGAGTTGAGGTGGTGACTTTGACAACCATTGGTAAAGCATGGTTAGCAGGTCCCGTTGGCAGTAGTGATGTTCCGGAGGGGCTTAGAATGGCTGCAACCGCCTGACTTGATCTCCTAAGCCATCTGAGACACTGACAGAGCAAGGAAGCTTAGCCTTTATCTGTGCCAGGCATGGCCCCCTGTGAGCTATTTCTTCTGCTCCCTTTTCTTCTGCGGAGCGGGAGCAGCAACCTATTACTGGTATATCTACTGCTGCTGCTTCTGCTGCTACTGACGGTTGTCACCTGAGGTTCAAAGGGACACAGTGTAAATGTCACCCATGTTGATCTAATAGTTCAAACCTTCAAAATGCAAATCAGATTGCTGAACATCCGAAGTGTAGATGGCAGCTCCACAGTGTGTAAAGTAACCTCCCAGCAAAAGAACTGTGAACGAATCCTTTCACCAAAGCAAGTTAGAGATTAGTTGCACAGACCAGTTTTCTCTCCAGATTTTGAACCTCTTTAAAGGAGAAAAATGAGTAGGCCGTCAGTCTGGTGGGGTAGGGACTGTTAGAGATGGCAATGTTCTCCACAGAGATCAGGGTACTGCAGTGGAGCTTGGTGGAAGGACCGGCACGCGAGCGCTGGACCAAGCTAAGTGGAATAGGAATGCCAGGACCAGGCAGGGAGGTCCCACTGAGGGTAGGGAGGTTGGTTGTCAAGAGCAAAGATGTGGAATACTGAGGGTCTCACCATTTCTGCTGACATGTTCCTCAGTTTCCTTAGGATGCCGCAGAGGAAGGAATTCCCCCCACATCAGGCCACAGACATTTCTTCCACGATTCACCTGGCAGTTTGCCTACATGGCACTTAAGTGACCACTTAAGGGCCTCAATTGGCCTCCAGATAGGCCTTCCTCAACTCTTCCCACCTCAGAATCAGGGGACTTCTCCATCCTGCATTCTCCTGTTCCATTATGCATTCTTCCCCAAAGGGAGAGCATTAAATTCTACTTGTAGCTTAAGGTGCAAACTACGATGCTGTAAAAGTTACAAATCAAGATGTAGTGGAAAGAAAAAGCGAGTTCTTATGGGGTGGATTTCTGATGTGTTTATACAGTTACATTGGGATTATGCAGCTCTTCTGTTAAAGTTATGATGAATAATTAGAAAAATTCCATTCTCTTTATCTCTTTGGATATAATTTGGTTTATTATTGCCACATGTATTGGTATACAGTGAAATGTATTGTTTCTTGCACGCGATACAGACAAAGCCTATCGTTCATAGAGAAGGAAAGGAGAGGGTGCACAATATAGTGTTACCGTCATAGCTAGGGTGCAGAGAAAGATCATCCTAATGCAGGATAGGTCCATTTAAAAGTCTGATGGCAGCAGTGAAGTGCTGGGTTCGTGCATTTCACAACAAAAGTGACAGAAACCAAACTGAAAACCTCTTTGCTTTCTGAAGGAAAACTCACACTTTTGCAATAGGAACATAAACTAGTCAGCAGCTCTTATAGCACCTGCAAAGGGGGAAAAAAACCACCTTCATTAGAAGTGGAAACTGGGGAGATAAGGATTGAACTAAACATGGATAGAGAAGTTCAAGAGTCAAGTACATTAACATCTATCACAAAGAAGTGGTTAATGGCTTGTGATTATGTATTTTAAAAATGCCAGAAAGAGCTGAAGATGTCAGGCAATATACAAAGATCAACACTGCAGTGACAAGGGATTACAAAAGCAAATGAGAGAGCCCATAAAAATAACTATAAAATGGAAGGAATTGAAATACAAGCTATGAGTCACAACAGGCAGAAAAATGGAGAAGGTTTAATATGTGAAGTTTCTAAAACAAAGACCAGAAGTCTGCAGAATTCCCAGGATGAATATGGGATAGTGTTGGGTAATGTTTCAATGGGCTTTACTTGGAGCTTAATAAGAGCTAAAAACAGAAAGGTCAGCGTGGAACTAGAAGGTGATATTGTAGCGAGTCAGAGGTGAGTCGGGGTCACATTTAAGGAGAGGTACAGAGAACTGATCACCCAGTTGGTTAATCCAAGGTGTGGGATGTCACATTACAAGCACTGAAGGCTGTACAATAGATTGGAGAACATACGTCTAAGTTTCTCTCTGAAAAGAGTGTTTGGACTTCTTGATAATAATGGGAAGTGGGCCAAATGGACAGCAGTTCCAACAGCTGCAGCAGTATGGAACTGATCAGGGGAACAGCAGCCAGCTGTAGGCTGATGGGAAAGTGAGCAAGGTAATTGGAAGAGCAAGTCTTTCTCGTAAGCGCAGAGAGATGCGAGATATCCTTGGAGATGGATCAGATTGCCATTAGCAGAAACGGCTTAATATAATTTGATGCCAAGGCCAGTGAAATGGAAGGTGAGGAGAAGGATCTTGCTGTCGTTGTGAAAGCAAGCAAAAAGAATGATGGTTGAGGTAAAAGAAACAGAGCAAATACAATGAAGGATTTCTTCAACCACAAATGAGATAAGAAAAAGACGAGCTTTGGAAAAAGCTCAAATGCAGAGTCACAAAGCAGATCCGAGAGCGAAACTGAGAGAAAATCATGGTTTGAATAGTTAATGGTGTATGTGGGCCTTGCAATATATATCATTGACAAGCCCCTTTTTGGAGTCAATAGAGAGAGGTTCAGGACAAGTCACAGATGAAGCACTAAAAATGAGGGATAGATGGGAATGGGAGGTATAGAGTGTGCATTCATTTACATATTGCTAAGCAATCAGTGCACTGGTGGTGATATGGGATGTGGGGGGAAGGCTGCAAGGGCGTCCCTCATGGCTGCCAACATAGCATATAAAACCAATCGCGTTCTTCAGTTAATAAACTGTCCGAGCTGTCACCTATCTCCTTATTCACACACAACCATGCAACTTTACAGGAAGCATAGTGGATTAAATTATTTCGATCGAAACAGCAGCAATATAGTCATCAATATGGGAGAGGCAATTCAGGGAGGGTTGAAACATTATTAACTAATTATTGTCACAAGCGGGTTCAGATTAACACTGCAGTGAAATTACTGTGAAAATCTCCTGGTCGCCACACTCCGGCACCCGTTTGGGTACACTGAGGGAGAATTTAGCATGGCCAATGCATCTATCCAGCATGTCTTTCAGACTGTGGGAGGAAACCGGAGCACCGGGAGGAAACCCACACAAACACGGGGAGAACGTGCAGACTCTGCACAGACAGTCACCCAAGGCAGGAATTGAACCCAGGTCCCTGGCGCTGGGAGCATGCAACAAAAAGGCAGGTGCAGCTGAAACTCCTGCAGTTTGCTGTAGCAACAAATTTGCTCTGAGAAAGTAGGCGGAGTTAACATAGAAGTTGTTCCGTATGGACAGGTTCAGCTCAGGAGCGAAGGTAATGAGATCTAGTAGGATACTGCAGAAGGAAGTAGTTACCTTGGAGACCAACCAGTTGAGGATTGGAGGTGTAGAGGAAGTGGATGCTACAGATGCAATATTTGTCCATTCACTTCTTCCTACATTACAGTATCGGGTTCAAATGTCCATCCAAGTCAGGCAACAATTTTACGTAAAGTTCCTTAAAACCACTATTCTAAATTCACTGCAGAATCTCTGAATTGGGGAAATCGAATAAGATTGAACAAACTATTTGACAAACCTTTCCATTCTGTCTGTAAGTGTGATCCTACATGCAGTTTGCCAATATATATGTTAAAGTTACAGTAACAAATGTTTACACAAATGAACCTTTCCGTTGAAAAGAAACAAGAGAAAGTAATGAAGCCCCGAGGGAACTGACAGCATTTTTCCACGTCTATCCTGCCTTTTAGTTATTCTATGTGTGGTGAACCATCGTTGGTTACCACTGGGGGTTGTTCTTATGTTACTGTTGGGTTAGGGTGTTATCACTGTGGGGGTTGTATAATGTTGTTGGGTTAGGGTGTTTACCTGTGGTAAATGTTATTATGGCACATCCCGGTGGGGCCCCGCCTCCGGAGGAGAGGTATAAGACCCTCTGCTCCGGCAGGACCCCTCCAGTCTGAACTGGTGTACTCGTGTTAGTTAGTTCCATTGTTTGATAATAAAAGCCTTCGATAACTGAAGCCTTGTTCCACGTGCTTGATTGTCGCGCATCAATTTTATTATCAAACAGAAAACTCTCAGCAGTAAAAAGAGAGTATGGAACAGATTTTGAAACCAGATCGTCTGGCGTTGGACCCACGTGCGGTCGGTGCCGCTAACACCTTCGACCACTGGTGGAAGTGTTTCGAAGACTACCTGGCAGCCTCTGTAGCTATTACTACAGACAGCGACAAACTCCAAGTCCTCCACGCAAGGGTAAGCGACACGATTTATCTTGCGATTCGTGCGGCCACCACTTACCCGAGGGCCGTCGAGCTCTTGAAGAAACGATACACAAAACCACCCAACGAGATACACGCTCGTTACCTCCTTGCTACACGACGTCGGCAGTCGGGCGAAACCATGGAGGACTACGCCAATGAGCTCCTGCAGCTTGCCAGGGGTTGCGATTGTAAAGACGTATCAGCCGAACAATACATGTACGACCTCGCCCAAGACGCGTTCGTAGCAGGGGTAGGGTCCTCGTACATCCGGCTTAAGTTACTGGAGAAAGGGAACCTCAACTTGACCCAAGCGATGGAGATGGCTGAGATGCTGGAAGCGGCGTCGAAAAGCTTGGCTCTGTACCCCGAGGACCACGTGGAGACAACGTGGCAAGAGCAAGCTCAAATCCCTCCTCGCCCCGCGGGCTCGCGCTCCCATATCGATCCGACGACGGCGGCAGCTCCAGGCGGCCAGCGATGCTATTTTTGCGGTGGGGCCAAGCATCCACGGCAACAGTGTCCTGCAAAAACGGCAATCTGCAGCCAGTGCGGTAAAAAGGGCCACTATGGTAAAGTTTGCAGGTCGAAGTCCAAAAACGGCAGTGCAGCTTGTAACCCTCCAGAGCGGAGACAGTCTCCTTCGGCGTCGCAGTACCAACGAGGTCCGACCACGTGCGAATCCAGGACGGCGCCATCGTGGCTGACGGAGGAGGAGGAAGACCACCAGGAGTCGCTACGTTTGGCGCCCTCGCCCACGTGCGATTCATGGGGGCGGCCATCATGGTCCACGACGACTAGGAGCGACCAGCAGGGGTCCTCAGCATCAACATCGGCGGCATGCAGTGACGCCCAGGGGTCAACGGTGGCGTCGATCTCCCTGGACCAGACAAAGCACCACAGGCTTGAGAATTCCATGATGGATATCAAGGTAAATGGTCGTACTGTGAATTGTCTGTTTGACAGTGGGAGCACCGAGAGTTTCATACACCCTGACACTGCTAAAAGGTGTGGACTCCGGGTTCTACCTGCCAAGCAGACAATTTCCATGGCATCACAGTCCCGGTCTGTACCAATCCAAGGACGATGTATGGTAACTCTAGAGGTACAGGGCACAATTTACGAGCAATACAGGCTCCTTGTGTTACCTCACCTTTGTGCGCCAATTCTCCTCGGACTAAATTTTATGGTCCACATGAAGAGTGTGATCCTACAGTACGGTGGGCCACTCCCTTCACTGGCAGTAGGGAATCAGCCGCAGCCTCCAAATTGCCCAAAGCGCCCCGCATGCAATCTTTCCACTCTGAAAATCACTACACCATCCTTATTTAAGAATCTGGTACCAGGCTGCAAGCCCATCGCTACTAAGAGTGGGCGTTGCAGCGCTGAAGACCGGATCTTTATTAGATCTGAGGTTCAGCGGCTCCTCAAGGAAGGGATCATACAGGCCAGTGCTAGTCCGTGGAGAGCGCAGGTCGTGGTAGTCAAAAGCGGGAACAAACCTCGGATGGTCATCGACTACAGTCAGACCATTAACCGTTATACGCAGCTGGATGCGTATCCTCTCCCGCGCATTTCTGATATGGTCAATCAGATTGCGCAGTACCGAGTGTTCTCTACCATAGACCTTAAGTCCGCCTACCATCAACTCCCCATCCGCCCAGAGGACCGACAATATACGGCTTTTGAGGCGGATGGTCGTCTATACCATTTTCTCAGGGTTCCATTTGGTGTCACCAATGGGGTCTCGGTCTTCCAGCGTGCTATGGACCGAATGGTGGACCAGAACGGGTTGCGGGCTACCTTCCCGTACCTGGATAATGTCACCATCTGCGGCCATGACCAGCAGGACCATGACACGAATCTCCAACACTTTCTGCGCACTGCATCTCGCCTGAATCTGACCTATAACAGGGAGAAGTGGGTATTCCGTACGCGCAGGTTAGCCATCCTTGGATACGTGGTGGAAAACGGGGTCATTGGCCCTGATCCAGACCGTATGCGCCCCCTTACTGAACTTCCCTTGCCCGCTAGCACGAAAGCACTGAGGAGATGCCTCGGGTTCTTTTCGTATTATGCGCAGTGGGTCCCCAACTACGCAGACAAAGCTCGTCCGCTCATCAAGTCCACGACCTTCCCACTCACGCCGGAGGCCCAATTGGCCTTCAAGGCTTTGAAAAGCGACATTTCGAAAGCCACGATGCACGCGGTGGATGAATCCATCCCTTTCCAGGTGGAGAGTGATGCATCTGATTTCGCCCTAGCCGCCACACTAAACCAGGCAGGCAGGCCCGTCGCGTTCTTTTCCCGCACCCTTCAAGGCCCCGAAATTCGGCACTCAGCGGTGGAGAAGGAGGCTCAGGCCATTGTGGAGGCAGTCAGACACTGGCGCCATTACCTGGCGGGGAAGCGGTTCACTCTGATCATGGATCAACGATCCGTGGCGTTTATGTTCAGTAACACGCAGAGGGGCAAGATCAAGAACGATAAGATCTTGCGGTGGAGAATTGAGCTCTCCACCTATAATTACGATATTATGTATCGTCCAGGGAAGCTCAATGAGCCCTCGGATGCCCTCTCGCGCGGAACATGCGCCATCATGCAGGAGGACCGCTTGAAGGCCCTCCACAATGACCTGTGTCATCCTGGAGTCACCCGACTCTACCACTTCGTCAAAGCCCGCAACCTGCCCTACTCGGTGGAGGATGTCAGGTCAGTGACGAGAAGCTGTCGGATTTGCGCAGAATGCAAACCGCACTTTTATCGACCAGACCGGGCACAATTGGTCAAGGCCACTCGCCCTTTCGAGAGGCTGAGTGTGGATTTTAAGGGCCCCCTTCCCTCAACGGACCGGAACGTCTATTTCCTCAATATAATAGATGAGTACTCCCGGTTCCCGTTTGTTGTCCCCTGTGCGGACACGTCGACTGCCACCGTGATTAAGGCATTTAGTGAGCTTTTTACCCTGTTCGGGTACCCCTGCTACATTCATAGCGACAGGGGCTCGTCGTTCATGAGCAACGACTTGAGGCAATTCCTGCTCTCATTCGGGATTGCCTCTAGTAGAACCACGAGCTACAACCCTAGGGGTAACGGACAGGTGGAAAGGGAGAATGCTACAGTCTGGAAGGCTGTCCTACTGGCACTGAAATCCAGGGGCCTTCCAGTCTCCCGTTGGCAGGAGGTCCTTCCAAATGCGCTCCATTCTATCCGCTCCCTCCTGTGTACGGCAACCAATGCTACTCCCCACGAGAGGATGTTCTCATTCCCTCGGAAGTCGTCCTCGGGGATCTCATTACCAGCCTGGTTGACGTACCCAGGACCCGTCCTTCTGCGGCGACATGTGAGGGCTCGCAGGTCCGACCCCTTGGTCGAACCGGTCCAACTCCTCCACGCCAACCCTCAGTATGCCTATCTGGCATATCCTGACGGGCGAGAGGACACTGTCTCCATTCGAGACCTGGCGCCCGCAGGGGACGTAGCAACTCCTGTCGCTCCCATACCCCCTGTCACGAATCCCCTACTACTTATTTCTTCCCCAGACGTGGCGCGGTCTGCACCGGGACCAGTGCATAACAGTTATACTCCCATGTACAGCTTGCCTGAGACTCGGAGATCGGCGCCACCACAGAAGGTTCCAGGATCCCCTGCACCATCGCCTCACCAGGGCCAACCGGCCCGGGAGTCCTTGAGGGGACAGCCGGACGCTGTTTTGGAGAGAACGCCACCGCAAGCACTTGCTCCGATTTCGCAACCGGTGTTGAGGAGATCACAGCGACGGTGCGGTCCTCCAGACCGTCTGGACTTGTGAATTCTGTACATATATGACCTGTTTTTTGCACCCCGCCGGCCTTTGTTTTTAAAGGAGGGGTGAATGTGGTGAACCATCGTTGGTTACCACTGGGGGTTGTTCTTATGTTACTGTTGGGTTAGGGTGTTATCACTGTGGGGGTTGTATAATGTTGTTGGGTTAGGGTGTTTACCTGTGGTAAATGTTATTATGGCACATCCCGGTGGGGCCCCGCCTCCGGAGGAGAGGTATAAGACCCTCTGCTCCGGCAGGACCCCTCCAGTCTGAACTGGTGTACTCGTGTTAGTTAGTTCCATTGTTTGATAATAAAAGCCTTCGATAACTGAAGCCTTGTTCCACGTGCTTGATTGTCGCGCATCACTATGATAGCTATGACTCAGTAGTAGACCCACTCAGAGCACATTATCTCAGGAGACAATTCAGTATGGTACAGTACTGAGGGAGTGCAGCACTGTTGGAGATTGCTTCTTTCAGATGAAACTTTAAATCGAGGCCCTGGGCCCGATTTTACCCAAATTGCCCGGCGCGACAATTTAACTGCATTTGCATGCATTTAAATCGACTTAATGAAGCGCGCGCCCAACTTTATCATCAATTCCCCCTTTACCAGCGTTCGGCCCAATTCACGTCCGCGCCTTTACCGACCTGATAAATAAAAGTCCAACTTGTACTTTTATTCGCCGAGGCCCACCTTTCGCAGACACCCCCTCTAACCACCCCGGCAGACCCCCCTCCCGGGATCGGACCCCTCTGGGAGGCAGCCCCCCCCAACCCCCCCGGGATGGGACCCCTCTGGGAGGTAGCCCCCCCCCCCGGGATTGAACCCCTCTGGGAGGCAGGCCCCCGCCCCGGCAGAGCACACCCCTAACCTACCTTGATCGTGGTCTCCCTCCACCATCCTTCCCGCTCACCTTCAGTCCTTCAACAGCCTGCAGCACGTTCCTTGACATTGACTTCGAGCCACGGCTGAAGTGACCGGGCTTCACACAGGTCCACTGGCGTCTGCCGGAGGAGGGGGGGGGGCGGGCCCAGTTGGAACTCTGGTGGGGGGGGGGGGGGGAGATGAGGAGAGGGGGCGGGCCCACATCGCCCTCTTGTGGGGGGTGGGAGGGGAGGGGGTGTGACGGATCATCCCCTGGGGGGAGGAGAGGGGGTGTGACAGATCATTACTGGTACACTACCAGCCACAGCCATCTCTCCCGCTCTCTCGCACCTGCAGGGAAGAGTAATCTGTGGCTGGTAGTGAACCAGTGATGGTGCCAGGAGGGATTGGCCGCAGACAGGCAGCGGAACCCCCCCGACCAGAAGATGATATGTCACACCCCCTCTCCACGCCGCCCCCCCCCCCCAGGGAATGAGACGTCACACCCCCTCTCCCCCCCAGGGAATGATAAGTCACACCCCCTCCCCTCCTCCCACCCCCTCCCCTCCTCCCACCCCCTCCCCCTCCTCCCACCCCCTCCCCCTCCTCCCCCCCCCCCGACCAGAGGATGAACGGCAGAGAGGCTCTCTCTGCGTTTTGTTTTGCACCCGGGCGCGTTCTGTCAGGTTCTTTCCGACCTGTGCATGCGCAGTTCGGCGCTCCGACAGACACTTGCCTCCTGGTCTTGCAGAATCTCACTAGCTGTTCTGTCTGGAGACAATACACATCTCTTTAACCTGTGTTTAATGCTCCCTCCACCCACATTGTCTGTACCTTTAAGACCTGGCTGGGTGTAGGGATTAGCATTCCAATCAGTATTCTGTAACTTGATTTTGTGTCTCTGTGCACTGTTTGAGAGCACATTTCCACTCCATCTGACGAAGGAGCAGCGCTCCGAAAGCTTATGGTATTTGCTACCAAATAAACCTGTTGGACTTTAACCTGGTGTTGTGAGACTTCTTATTGTGTTCACCCCAGTCCAACGCCAGCAGCTCCACATCAAAATTTAACCCTCAACCAACATCAGTAAACCAGATGATGTGGTTATTGTTCTTTGAAAGACATTGCCAATTGAAATTTGGATAGTGCATTTTCTACATTGTAGCAGTGACAGCACATAATCATAAAATTCTGTGAGCTGTAAGAAACTTCAAGATATCCTGAACCTGAAGGGCAGGATTTTCCAGCCGCGCTCACCCCAAAACCGGAAAATCATGCCCGAGGTCAACGGACCTTTGCATGGTTTCCCCCCAACCCCCACGGGAAAATTCTCTCCGGAAGTCTTCTCTTTTCTGACATTCTGACAAAGTATCCCACGTTGCAATTGGCTAACTGTGCGTTTACATCTTCTCCACTTTAAGACTTGATTACCTGTAAAGACTCGCATTCCAACCATTATTTTGTAAATTGAGTTTGTGTCTTTATATGCCCTGTTTGTGAACACAACTCCCACACACCTGATGAAGGGGCAGCGCTCCGAAAGCTTGTGGCTTGTGCTACCAAATAAACCTGTTGGACTTTAACCTGGTGTTGTGAGACTTCTTACTGTGTTTACATCTACCACAGTGCAGTTTCCTTTCTTGGTGTTACAACACCAGAGCCATCATACTTCAGTTTTAACCCAAAAAATAGTTAATTCAGCAGATTAGGGATTTTTTAGTATTGAAGGCAAAGATGACAATTCTATTGTAGTATTGCTGTCCAATCCATATTTTCAGAAAATCTGTATGTTGAATATAGGACAAACAAATCTGCATGCAGTTTGAAGTTAAGTGGCAAAGTTTATCTATTTTAAAATAACCCTGATGACCTTAATTTCCCTATTAATTTTGGAAATCTTTGCATATTTATTTATAGATTTCTATGAAGTCTCAACAATAACTTGAAATGTCCCTTTACCAAATTTAGATTTATTTACATAGTAAGCAAACTCAGACAACTTATTTGCTCATAGAGTATAAACCTGGAATGCTGTAACCCTGACACTCCACATTATGTACACATGCAGGGTTACCTGATTGCACAAACCTTTACTGCCTTCATCTGGGAGCTCGTATTCTAAGAGGTTCGTATTGTGGGCCTCGTTAAAGTCAATACAAAACTGGCTCTCCAAAGTCTTGAGGTGTTGCAACTTTAACTCAACAGCAAGAGAAGAATTGTTATTCGGTTTAACTGTATAAAAGCTGTTGTTACTCTCCATCCGGGCCACTTCAAGTAGACTCCTCTTTTTTGATCTGGTGAAAAGATGCTGAAAGTGGAGCTTACAATGATGGTTTGGGTTTCACAGTCAGCCGTGAAGCAACAGCGCTTGCCGCTGACCTTGTAGAAAGCTGCCCACAAGCAAAAGAGACCTCTGTGGTGTGGGTTTTCTCTTTTCTGAATCCATTTTGAATCTGGCTCCAAGTCAAGGGGATCACCAAATGTCCAGCAGCAGTGGTGTTATCAAGCTGGATAAGCTGGGCCCTTGCGCTCTTCAACAGTAAATATGAACTTAGTATGCCATTAAAAACACAGGTACATCTCTTCCAACAAGATGTAACTTTTTCATAGTTTTGTGAAGTGAGACCATAGCGTAAAAGGACAAGTTCTTGTGTCAGTTCAGTGGTTTCTAGTTGATTATAGTCAGTGAAGGGGAGCATCAAGAGTGCACCCTCTGGAGAAGCATTGAATCAGTGACAGCAACTTCTGGATTCCTACACAAATTAGAGTCAAGAAGTTGCTATTCGTTAGAGAGGAGTAATGTTGGCAGTTTCATCCTCATTGCTGCAGCAAAGTCTCTGCTAACGTGTTTTATGAGTGTGTGCTTATTTACAAGGTGGTTAGCAGTGCTGCCTCACAGCGCCACAGACCCAAGTTCAATTCTGGCCCTAGGTGACTGTGTGGAGTCTGCACGTTCTCCCCATGTCTGCGTGGGTTGCCTTTGGGTGCTGTGGTTTCCTCCCACAGTCCAAAGATGTGCAGGTTAGGTGAATTGGCCATGCTAAAATTGTCCCTTAGTGTCCAGGGGGATTTGTGGGGTAAATACATGGAGTTATGGCAATAGGACCTGGGTAAGATGCTCTGTCGGAGGGTTAGTGCAGACTCAATGGGCCGAATCGCCACCTTCTGCACTGTAGGGATTCTATGATACAACACTTTTGGTTCAAAAAAATAGATTGGAGCCACAGGTAACCCAGATGTTTAAAATTTCTGTATTAGTGTCACAAGTAGGCTTACATTAACACTGCAATGAAGTTACTGTGAAAATCCCCTGGTTACCACAATCTGGTGCCTGTTTGGGTACACTGAGGGAGAATTTAGCATGGCCAATGCACCTAAACAGTATGTCTTTCAGACTGTGGGAAGAAACTGGATCACCCGGAGGAAACCCATGCAGACATGGGGAGAATGTGCAGACTCCGCACAGACAATGACCCAAGCCAGGAATCGAACCCGGGTCCCTGGCGCTGTGAGGCAGCAGTACTGACGACATGATGATTGTTTATGGATTTGCTGTATCACATGCTGGAACTATGATGCAAGCAGATATTCATGAATGCAGGGTTTGCAAACATCATTTTATATGTGGTAAGTACATTGTTTAAAAACAGAAAGTGCTGGAAAGACTCAGGATGTGGCAGCTTCTGTGGAGAAACAAAGTTAACTGGCTGGATTTTGTGGGACAACTCATTGCCGCTTATGGCAGTGGGAGCATTGGTTGCTGGTGGCAGTGCACCAACGAGAGGCCCAGAAACATCATGGGGTCCCAGACTAAAGGTGATTGAGGGCAAGATGGAGCTCATGAGAGAGTTAGGGGTGATGGGGGAGTTACTTTCAGCAGTCCCTCACCTTCCTGATGCTGGATCCCCTGATCAACAAGAGGGCCCCCGGTTTATACCCCCCCCCCCCCCCCCCCCAGGAGCCCGCTGGCAAATCCAGCAGTGCTGGCTGACCGTCCAAGGACTTGGGGAGGCCATGAGGTACCTGTTAAATGCCTAAGCTTTGATTTGATTCATTATTGTCACATGTGTTGGGATACAGTGAAAAGTATTGTTTCTTGTGCACTGTACGGACAAAGCATACAATTCATAGAGTACATAGAGGACAAGGAAAGGAGAGGGTGCAGAATATGGTGTCACAGTCATAGCTAGGATGTAGGGAAAGGTCAGCTTAATAAATGGTAGGTCCATTCAAAAGTATGATGGCAGCAGGGAAGAAGCTGTTATTGAGTCGGTTGGTACGTGATCGCAGACTTTTGTATCTTTATCCCGAGAAAAGAAGGTGGAAGAGAGTATATCTCTTTGTCACGCCATTTCACCAGATTCCCTATGTATGGGATCCTTGATTATGCTGGCTGCTTTTCTGAGGCAGTGGGAAGTATAGATGGAGTCAATGGTTGGGAGGTTGCTTTGCGTGATGTACTGGGCTTCATTCACACCTCTTCGTAGTTTCTTGCGGTCTTGGTCAAAGTAGGAGCCATACCAAGCTGTGATACATCTGGAAAGGATGCTTTTGGTGGTGCAGCTGTAAAAGTTAGTGAAAGTTGTAGCGGACATGCCAAATTTCCTTAGCCGCCTGAGAAATTAGAGACGTTGGTGGGCTTTCTTAACTATAGCGTAACTGTGCAGGGACCAGGATAGGTTGTTGGTGAGCTGAATACCTAGAAACTTGAAGTTCTCGACCATTTCCACTTCACCACCATTGATGTAGACAGGGGCAGATCCTCCACTACTCTTCCTGAAGTCGATAACTATCTCCTTCACTTTGTTGACATTGAGGGAGAGATTATTTTTGTCACGCCATTTCACCAGATTCCCTATCTCTTTCCTGTACTCTGTCTCGTCATTGTTTGAGATCCAATCCACCACGGTGGTTTCATCAGCAAACTTGAAAATGGAGTTGGTGCGGAATTTGACCACATAGTCATAAGAAGTATATTATAGTAAGGTATCGCTAAATTGCTGTGAGCTCGGGGATGATGTGTATTAATTATCTCATTAATGAGCCTAATTGACATCCTGCCACTGGGAATCCAGCCTCCAACTTAATCGGGGGAGATTCTCCTTCTCCAGGGAGGCTGACGTGGGACCTCAAGTGGGCCAGGCCACCATGGCTTCAGCTGTGAAGGGCTGCATTTAATCCAGCCTTATGTTTCAGGTTGATGATGTTTTACATAGTCGTTTACACAAATGCTTGCCTCTCAGCTGGTTCTCCTTGCTAATAAGATTTAACCAATGTTGCATATTTTCTCTATCTCATAGTCAGAATCCATAATAAACCCAAAGGGCTCGACATGTGGCCCCGATAGCTTATAGTTAAGTGGAAAGTAGGGTTTCGAGCTGACAAAGCAATGAGGATACCTTTAGAGCAATAGACCAGAGATGAATATGAGCATTAGGTGAGAGGGAGAGAGGAAAGTTAAACCCACCCCTCCCAAGAATCAGAAAATCTTTAGTATTACACTTCATTTTGTATGATTTGTACATGAGAATCCATATTCAATGAAGTGTAGATATTAAGTAGTCTGTGTCGCTTCTAATAATATACCAATACATACATGCTGTCCGTGTAATTTGGAGGATGTTGTGTTTACTCACGATACTGGGAACTAAATACCCGATCTCTCCTCAAAATCTCTTGGCCTACTGTAATTTACATATGTTAGCGCTATAGGTAGCAGCTGTGAAGGAAGAGGTACATTTCACATGGTGTATACTGCATAGTGTTTTGACTGACTTAGTTTGGGGTCTATAAAATATTTAGAACAGTGATCATCATTCAAGAAGTATTTATGACTGGCAAGTATTCTTGTGCTTTAAAATAGCACTGCCTGAGAAGGTTCTAAAATTCTGTTCCGTAATGAACTGTAATTAGTGCCTAGTGGTTTCTGGTGAAGCAATTGCTGGTTCACTGTAACCTTCCTTAACAGGTGCACATCTGCTAAGATGCCAGTGTTGAATGAAAAGAGCAAGTCTTCGGAGGATGAAAGGTCATCAGTTGGGTTCTTTGGCTGTATCGCACAGAGGGTACGGTAATATAGTTGAATTACTGGACGAATAATCCAGAGGCTGAGTTTACATCCCAGCACGGCTTTCTGATTACTGGAATTCTGTTTTTTTTAAATAAAACATCAATGAATGTATACAGTAGTTGGGTGATCCTAAAAATCCAGTGCGTCCTGAGAATGGATGAAAAAAAAATGGAGTGAATTGCTGTCAATAAAAGTGTTAATGAAAAGTTGATGTTCTCTGTAGCGCTAACCTTGTAATTTAAAGTGATGATGTGGAGACATTGAAGGCCCCAGTGTTCTGTATTACATTGTTTTCTTCGGGTTTCCTTGACAGCAGTTCCATCCGACAACTTGTGTTCGCATAAATAGTTATCACACAATATTATCAAGAAAGTGCGTGTGTGTGTGTACAAATATAAAGCCTTAATATGTAGTGCATATCAATCACCAAATACAACTGTATGTAACTAGATGATGCTACCCTTGCCTTCAAGCTGCCAGACTGATAACCTATCACCAAGTTTCAGCCAATGTTAATTTTCAAGAAATACATAACAAATAGGCCAGTAGTCCAAACTGTCAGAAATGAATTTTCTCTCTTCACTTTGGAATGCATAAGCGAACCTTTCTATCTGTGAAACATCTCTTGTTTTGTAACCTTTTTGCTTTGTAGATGGCTTCTAAGCTCTACAAAAATTTGAAGGAAGAAGACATGTATGAATCTTGGCAGAATTTTGATTAATGATAGAAAATGTAGGATATTTTCATTACACTGAGCTGTGTGCCACACTTCCAGCCAGGGAGCAGTTTGCACAAGTCTTTCATCTATCAATCTCACTATGTCTGATTTTTAAAAAAAGTTCATTTCTATGGGATATTATGCGTCGCTGGCTAGGTCAGCATTTATTGCCCATCCCTAAATGCTCTTAGGAAAGTGGTGGTGAACTGCTTTCTTGAACTGCTGCAGTCCATGTGATGTAGGTACACCCACAATGCTGAGAGGGAGTGAGTTCCAGGATTTTGACCCAGTGACAATGAAGGAATGGTGATATACTTCCAAGTCAGGATGGTGAATGACTTGGATGGGAATTTTCAGGTGGTGGTGGTGTTCCCATGTATCTGCTGCACTTGTCCTTTTAGATGGTATTGATCATGGGTTTTGAAGGTTCTGCCTAAGGGGCATTGGTGAGTTCCTGCAGTGCATCTTGTAGATGGTACACACTGGTGCCAATGGGAGTTTTCATTACGTTGATAAAATTAGCAAATTGCAAAATGCCATGTCAGGGCAAGATATAATCTGAAGACAAGTCAGCATTCAGCCAACATGTTGGTGATTTGCTTTTGGCTGGTTGTGGAGTCGTGCCTTTGAAATGAGTTATTTATTTTATCTCAACACTTTAACCAGTGAATGGAGGATCACAGAAAACAGAAAATAAATTCAAGGAATAAGACAAATGTAAACAAATAGTAGTAAGGGAATTGTGGCCAAACCATGCCTTACAAGGGAAATTAGAGATAGTATTAGATTCAAGGAAGAAGCATACAACTTGGCAAGAAAAAGAAATAGGCCTAATGATTGGAAGCAGTTTAACATTCAGCAAAGGAGGACCAAGGAATTGATTAAGAAGGGAAAAATAGAATATGAAAGTAAGCTAGTAGGGAACATAAAAACTGACTGTAAAAGTCTATAGGTATATAAAAAGAAAAGCTTGACAAAAACAAATTTAGGCCCCTTACGGTCAGAAACGGGAGAGTTCATAACGGGGAATAAAGAAATGGCCGAGGAATTAAATTCATACTTTGCTTCAGTCTTCACAAAGGAAGACATGAAAAATGTACCAGAAGTTCTGAGAGAAACAAGTTTTAGTGCGGAGCTGAAGGAAATCAGTATTAGTAGAGAAATGATTTTGGGGAAATTGATAGGATTTAAGGTGGACAAATCTTCAGGTCCTGATAATTTTCATCCCAGAGTATTTAAGAAAGTGTCGCTGGAAATCGTTTGGTGGTTATTTTCCAAAATTCTTTGGACTCTGGATTAGTTCCTACAGACTGGAGGGTAGCTATTCAGAAAGGGAGGTAGAGAGAACACAGGGAACTAGACCAGTGAGCCTAACATTGGTACTGGGGAAGTTGCTAGAGTCTATTATCAAGGATTTGATAACTCAGCATTTGGAAGGCAGTGGTATATTCAGACAAAGTCAGCATGGATTTACAAAGGGAAAATCATGCTTGACAAATGTGTTGGAATTCTTCGAGGATGTAACTAGTAGAGTTGAGCAAGGAGAACCAGTGGATGTGGTTTATTTAGACTTTCAGAAGGCTATAGACAAGGTCTCACGTAACAGACTATTATGTAACATTAAAGCACATGGGATTGCAGGTAATGTCTTGAGATGGATAGAAAGCTGGTCAGCAGTTAGGAAGCAAAGAATTCACATAAATGGGTCTTTTTCTGATTGGCAGTCAATGACTAGTGGGGTTCCACAGGGATCTGTGCTGGGACCCCAACTGTTCACATTATATATTAATGATTTGGAAGAGGGAACTAAATGTATTATCTTCAAATTTGCAGATGATACAAAGTCGGGTGGGAGGGTGAGCTGTGAGGAGGATGCAGAGATGCTTCAGTACGATTTGAACAGCCTGAGTATTTGCATGACAGATGCAGTATGATGTGGATAAATGTGAGGTTATCCACTTTGGTAGCAATGACAGAAAGACAGATTATTACTTGACTCAGTGTAAATTGAGAGAGGTGGATACTCAGCGAGACCTTGCTGTCCTCGTGCATCAGTCGCTGAAAGTAAGCACACAGGTACAACAGGCAGTAAAGAAGGCAAATAGTATGCTGGCCTTCATAGTGAGAGGATTTGAACGGAGAGATAGGGATGTTTTGCTGTAATTGTATAGGGCATTGGTGAGGCCACACCTGTAGTATTGTGTGCAGTTTTGGTGTCCTTATTTGAGGAAGGATGTCCTTGCTATAGAGGGAGCACAGCGAAGATTTAGCAGGCTGATTCCTGTGATGGCAGGTCTGTCGTATGAGGAGAGACTAAGTCGGTTAGGATAATATTCACTGGAGTTTAGAAGAGTGAGAGAGACTCTTATAGAAATTTATAAAATTTTACCAGGGTTCGACAGGGTAGATTCAGAAAGAATGTTCCTAATGATGGGGGAGTTCAGAACAAGAGGTCATAGTTTGAGGATAAGGGGAACCTGAACTAAGATGAGGAGAAATGCCTTCATCCAGAGGGTGGTGAATATGTGGAATTCACTACCACAGAATGTAGTTGAGGCCAAAGTGTTGTCTGATTTCAGGAAGAAATTAGTTATAGCTCTTGGGGCTAAAGAGATCAAGGGACATGGGGAGGAAGGGGGTCAGGATATTGAATTCAATGTTCAGCCATGATCAAAATGAATAGCAGAGCAGGTTCGAAGGGCTGAATGGCCTACTCCTGCTTCTAATTTCTGGTTTCTATTCCAATACCACAAACCAATATGATTTTGGACTTTGCTTTTCAACTGATATGACTTCTTCCATGTACAGTATCAGGCAGAAAAAGATCTTAAACTTTATTAACCTGTCCAATCTGCGCAATTTACTGAGGAGTTGATTGAGTATATGGAGGTTGTTAGGGTCCTGGACCTGAATCCCAAATTACATGAGGAAGCCAGACTAGACCCCACCAATTTTCCTATTTTGGTACAATTATGAGGATAAATGCTTCACTCCAGGGGAAATCTGCTGACAAATTAGAGATCTTTCATAGTAAAACAAACTTTATTTTGTGACACAATTTAAACATAACTAACAAATGAAGCAGCTTAACTATTAACTGTTGAACAATATTTTAAATTGAAAGGAAGCAACTTTACTTCCTGGTTTATGCCTGTTTCAGTTCTAAATAAGCAACATTCCTCTTAGAGACTCAAATGCCACTCTAAATACAGTTAGCAACCATAAGTGTACCTGCTATAAGTTGTATTAACAGTCTTGAAGCTTTCAGAGAGAAATGAATTTTAGAGAACTTGAGCAGACTCCCAGCTAAAACTGCAACTCTAAAACTGCAAAAGCTCTTTTCTCTCTGCTATAGACCCAGTTGATCACATGACTGTGTCAATCAACTTTTAATCAGAAATCCCAGAGGAACTTCTTAAACAAATAAAAGTCCATTAGCTCTATCTAAGCAGAATCATAGAATCTCTACAGTGCAGAAGGAGGCCATTTTCCCATCAAGCCTGCACTGACAACAATTCTACCCCAAGTCCCATCCCCGTAACCCCACACATTTACCCTCCTAATCCCCCTGAGACTAAGGGACAATTTATCATGGCCAATCAACCTAATCTGCGCATTTTTGGACTGTGGGAGGAAACCGGAGCACCCGGAGGAAACCCACGCAGACACGGGGAGAACGTGCAAACTCCACACAGACAGTCACCAGAGGCTGGAATTGAACCCGGGTCCCTGGAGCTGTGAGGCAGCAATACTAACCACTGTGCCACCGTGATGCCAAGTAACTAATTCCTAGCTAAAAATGTGTTATTAACTTGTTTTCACATCCTTGAGCTCAATGTTTTCCAGACACACTGGATGCCTGCAGAATAAATCTGAAATTTAAATATTCTCCTTAAACAAGAAAAACAATATATATATATATATTTATAAATGCAGGCACTTGAGCTGCTTCAAAGAACAATCTAATACTTATTTTCCCAAATACTAGGAGGCCTTCTACAGTCTTGGTCAGAGGTTACTCTTTTACAAAGCGGTTGAAGTTATATGGTTGAAAGAATTTGGAAGGAAGTTTGCAAATGCCTTCACAGAGAAGGTATAGGGAGTGTTTAGCCATTGATCCCTGGAAAATAAATAAGGGGTAATTCCCGACCCCGTTGTAGAACTGTCTGATTATTGGGAGTGCCTTTCAAGGCTGATTCCTGTCAAAAGCCTGGATCTGTCATTTTTGGACTGGCTGCTTCCATTGCAGAAAAACTGGTCTTACACCTCTCCAATTTTCATGGTACAGATTTTACAGTCATGGTTCATGATCCCTTGGACATATCGTGAACCATAGTCTCCATGAGGGAACCTTTAAAAGGTAAGTTCAAAAGGTACCCCTCATGCCTCCTCTGCTGAACTCTGTCCTTCCAATTAACTCCATGGCCCCTCACACTGTTGATGCCCTTCCACCCATCTTTCCAATGTCCCTCATATCCCTAATGCCAGATTTGCATTTCCACTCACCCTCAATAGTCCTCATGCCCCCTATTCCAAGCCATTCCGGCCTCACTGATCCACTGTGTATTACAACCATACATAATGAAGCTTAGCTGAGCACCCAAACTGTTATTATAATACAAGAACAATTGTGTACCAGTGGAAACATTGTTTGATTGATAGCTTAGGATTTCTGATCCATGTGGTCAATTTCACAATATTTGTTCTGAAATTGTACAAAAGTTGAGTGGTTTCAAAGGCTTGTGGTTAATGGTTTTTGAAAGTTCAAAGATGGCTGGCACTTTATTAGTTTGTATTTCGGATTTTTTCAATAGGAGGAATTTCTTAATGAATGATTTTTTTCAAGGTTTTTTTGATACATGCCACATGACCGAACAGGGTCATTGATTCCAGAGAATGTACCGTGAGCCAATGGGAGAAAGTGCTATTCTTTGGCATAGGAGGAATGAAGGGTGATAGAGATTGGATGAAGGCTGAGTTTGATATAAGGAGCATGTGGGACAATGGGGGTCGTGCCATGCCTGGATGGGGCGTGCGGAGTGTTTGGAGGTGAGTGAGTGTGAAGGGTGAAGGATGAGGGCTTGGAGAGCCTGTTTTTATTCTATCTGGGACAAAATCAGATCACACACCAAGGTGGGCCTTTTAAACAGGTTGCCTGTGCATCCAGCAGCCCCAGTGACTGGTTCCACACTTCTTCCTGGGTCAGCTGGCGTGACTCAAGCTCCCAACTGCACCAACAATGAAGATCCCACATTTGTAGGCACTTTCTCCCAAGGCGGGCAGGCTGGGTCTGGAATTTTCCCAACTCCCTACCCACCTTGAGGATGCATCCCATGAAACATCCTTCTTCATGTTGCACAAATAAATCAATCAATATCATAGTTAAATAAATCTTTACAGGTAATATGCAGAACTATTTCCTCCCTTTTTTAGGGCGTGAGCTATTATTGTAAATGTCAAGAATCTGTAAAATTGAAGAGACTATATTTGATTTGATTTATTATTCTCACATGTTTTATTATACAGTGAAAAGTATTGTTTCTTGCACGCTATACAGACAAATCATACCGTTCATCGAGAAGGAAATGAGAGAGTGCAGAATGTAGTGTTAGACTCACAGCTAGGGTGTAGAGAAAGATCAACTTAATGCAAGGTAGGTCCATTCAAAAGTCTGATGGCAGCAGTGAAGCAGCTGTTCTTCTTCCAGTGTTGCTCCTTAACTATTTCTTGTTAAAAGCAAATATTGTTATTGAAACATTTTGTTAATGTATATAAAATTATGTGTATATTTATATATTATAAATCTTTGGATCAGGATTATTATTATAAACATGGTACATTCCTTCCAATTTATCTGAATGCTGGTCATACAATTTTAGAATCTTCAGGTTCGGTGCAATAGGAGGCCATTCAGCCCATCAATCCTGCACTGACAACAATCCCACCCAGGCCCTATCCCTGTAATCCCACGTATTTACCCTGCTAGTTCCCTAACACTAAGGAGCAATTTAGCATGGCCAATCAACCTAAGCTGCACATCTCTGGAGTGTATGTGTTTACCCTGCTAGTCCCCCAACACTAAGGGGCAATTTAGCATGGCCAATCAACCTAACCCACACATCTTTGGAGTGTGGGAGGAAACCGGAGCTCCCGGAGGAAACCCATGCAGACATGTCACTCTTCGTGTTCTGATAAATAAACATACGATAAATTCAGCTGAGATAACCATTTAGAATAGTTTACAAAGCATAAATACTGCTCTGAATATTTTCTCCATGTTCTTCTCCACTTAAATGTTTTCTTGGTAGTACCTGTTGTTTGGTATTTTTGTCATGTGCAGGTGTAATCAGAGCAAAAATATATAATACATTTAAAATCAACTCAAATGCTTTATCTTAGGTTTTGATGTTTTATACTTTTTTCAATCTTAATTGCTCCTAATAATCAAATTCCTTGGGGGGTTTTCATGTGCAGTCACTTTCCATGCATATGCAAAGAAGACTGGTGCTTCTAAATTGCAAGTCCTATTGCGGTCTATTAACGGCCAGCCTAGTTGCTAATCAATTGTGAGTTGACACAATGCTTACTGGGAGCTGTAACATGCAACCTGCTATGTCTCCAGCTGAGAGTGATGGCTCCGAGAACGCTCATTAACTCTGGGCAAAGGCTTCTCATTATAGGGAGAGGCCTATGATGGAAATCATTATTAAAGGCATTTCCAACACAAAGTGTGTTGCAGTATGTTTAATATTTTGTCTTCTTTCTAATTTTCACTTCTGTATTATCTCAAAATTTTATTTTCAATTGTAAGTGCTTAATTGAAGAATCCATGCCAGTTGCAGAAAGGATTGCCAAAAAAATATATTAATTAGATTTTTCTTCCGCCCGTTATTGTTGTTCAGCCATTTGTAATTTGTAATGTTTCTTTAGCTTCATGATTGGTGATTTTTATTTTTTTGCCAGCAGTTTGTTGATGAATATATTGCCCACTTCTTCAGTTGTGATTTATCGCTGTTTTATGATGCCATTGAGGTAATATGCAATCTGGGTGGTGAAGGTTAACATGGCTTCTATAAGAACATAAGGACTAGGAGCAGGAGTAGGCCATCTGGTCCCTCGAGCCTGCTCCGCATTCAATAAGATCATGGCTGAACTTTTCGTGGACTCAGCTCCACTTACCCACCCGCTCACCATAACCCTTAATTCCTTTACTGTTCAAAAATTTATCTATTTATTTTCTATAGTTTGGCTGAACTGTTTATTATATTGTATAGAGGCCCTGCAATACAAGTTTTGATCAGAACTATATGCAGAATTAATCTTGTTTTCACAACACCACAATCTGGTCCTGAGCCTTGGAATGGTTAAGGCATTTTGCATGTTTTGCACTTTAATGTAACCATATGGCATTTTTGACACTGTGGATTACAGTCTTAAAACACAGATGGATAGAAGTTCAAACAAAAATAATACTGTTTTGTAGACACTGACTAAACACATCTAACATGCACCTAAACACATCCCAATCTTTCGTTTTCAATAAATAAGTGAATGAACTGCCAATATGTATGGCCATTATTGGACAGTGTTCTGTGAATGAAATCAATCAGCTCATTGGCACCGATCAGTTTGGAGAGACCATTTCTTTGATAATGTATTTAGTCAGTGTTTCAGAACAGTTTAGTTTATTTGATTAATATTGCATGTTCCAGTGCAATAGGTAGATAGTTGAAGACTCCACTCTCTCCATAATTCACTTTGTTTTTCATTGGAAAGAACTGAAATATGCAGAGATTAGAATAAGATAACAAGGTGCAAATTTAGTGCAGAAGAAATGAATTACCTGACAATTTAAATAAAGCTGTTCTGAATGAAGATTGGACTGTATTGGTTCACAACTTACTTGCAAGGAATCTGTTAATATCTATGCAATATTTCATGTCAAACCATGTAAAAACACATACCCTATACTTTTGACAGATTTAAGAGCATTGCAAAAATGATATCTGAGACCTGCAAAGATATAGTGAGTATGCATCTTTTGAGTAAACGTGGTCTGACTATGCTGTCTATTCCTGTTATCAAAAGGTGCTTCTGAAGGACAATTCAGTATGTTGGAGCCTAAACATCTGGCATAACGGGGTCCTGCCTACAATCTTCTATGTGCTGAAGCCTAATCCCAGCTGCGCTACTGTGGGAACAAATCAAAGCTGTGGTCTCCAGTTGATATAATGGACTTGATTTATTTTAATTAGCCCGAACAATGCTCCTCCAGATCCTCTGTTCTCTGATTGTGGTCTCTCTGTAATGACTCTCCCTCAGGTCCAAATTGTACAGATGCCTGAGGCTTTGTAACAAATAATCCAAAGCCTATTGGCAGAAAGCACAGGATCCGTTACATCACTCGTGTTCTATTGCAATTCAGTTCTTGGATACAAGGGGAGAGAGGCTGGCATAGTGGTAACGTCACTGGACTTGTAATCCACAGACCCAAGCAAATGAATGAATAAAACAAGCAATTGTCGTCATTGATTTAAAGATAAATTTTGATTAATTTAGTTAGTCATGTAAATAGAGAACATAGAATCATACAGCGCAGAAGAGGCCCTTCGGCCCATCGAGTCCCCATCGACACAAAACACCTGAACTCCCATGTAATCCCCTCTGCTGGCACTTGGCCCATAGACCTGAATGTTATGATGCGCCAAGTGCTAATCCAGATACTTTCTAAAGGATGTGAGGCATCCCACCTTCCCAGGCAGCACATTCCAGACCATCACCACCCTCTGGGTAAAATGGTTTTTCCTCACATCCCCCCCCCTGCAAACCTCCTGCCCCTCACCATGAACCTATGTCTCCCCCGTGACTGACCGTCCAACTAAGGGGAACAGCTGCCTCTTATCCACTCCATCCATGTCCCTCATAATCTTGTCTGGTCGTAGGAATCCAGTTCAGAAAGCAGCTTCCGCTGTTTTAATTGTTTAAAATTGAAATTCAGAGAACAGAGCAGATCCCTGGAAAAAAGTTAGCTATACTGCTGTGCCTATCATGGGTCAATGGCCACTATTATTCAAACAGAGGCCAAGATTAATTTATGGCAGCTATGAATAAATGGAACATTTTGTTTGACTCCCCACTTTTGAATATGAATCATGACAAGGTACATGTTTCTACTGAATAATGAAATGGTTTTAAAGATTTCTCGTCCAGCTGAGCAAACCGCAAAGCTGCAGTCTTGGAGCAGAGGTTGGGAAACAATGTATGTGGCTGAGCTTCATGGCTAATATATTCTTCAAAAATTGATAGCCTTGAGACTGGTCTTTTTATTTTGTTCCTGAACATTGACGGTAGGAGTGACTGATGATGCTGAAGGATAGACATTGTCACTACAGCATCACCTGTCCCATTGTGCTGTTGCAACCAGGGGCATGGTCATAAGTTGTTGTGTGTTGCAGGACAGGCTCTCACTGTGCTGCCTTATCCGGAACTGACAGGAGTTACGTGCTAAAAATAAATTGGGTGAAAGGGGGCACACAGGTGGATAAGCATATTCATAGACAATACAGCCCTCAGGCATCTCGCAAAAATGGGGGCGGCAATGCATAATGTAGACATGGTTGGAATTTTGAAATATTTATCTTCCATATTTTAATAGCAAAGTGAGGACTGAGAGAGAATGAAATGAGCTGCTTCCGTCCCAGAGAAAATTGAAGCAATAAATATTTTCAATTAAGGAAAAACCTATACTTCATATGTTATGAAAACATGAATCAAACCCATAATATATGCCTGATGTTTAAAATTATCCCAATATTATAAAAGTATCCTTCAACTGATGATTGAAACTTTCAAATATATTTTATGCTGCCCTCCATATTTTCTAGGATAGAACATATAGATTCAATATATTCTTCTGTGGATTTCAGTACACTTTGAAAAAAGTAATCTTTTTTTTATAGTTTTAGTGGAGTCAGTAAAGCACGATTACACTCGGGGGCTTGTAAAACATTAATAGCTTGAGCCTGTCCATATCCCACTCTTTCTGTAAAAGCCTTTCCACACTGAGACCATGAACTAAGTCAGTACATTGTTTTAAATTAATTTTTCAATTAATTAACAATCCATATGTGTAAAATATACAATCATATGCATATACTAGTCTTGTGATGTAATATGATATCCTGCATTTACTCATGACTAGGAAATATTGTACACTACTAAGGTTACGTCACCACTGGCACAGAGAACAGAAATCTCTCAAGATATCAAAGCCAGCCGCTAGGTGGCACAGTGGTTAGCACTGCTGCCTCACAGCGCCAGGGACCCGGGTTCGATTCCCGGCTTGGGTCACTGCCTGTGTGGAGTTTGCATGTTCTCCCGTGTCTGTGTGGGTTTCCTCCGGATGCTCCGGTTTCCCCTGAAAGACGTGCTGGCTAGGTGCATTGACCCAAACAGTCGCCGGAGTGTGGCGACTAGGAGAATTTCACAGTAACTTCATTGCAGCGTTCATGTAAGCTTTACATGTGACTAATAAATAAACTTTAACTTTAGAATTTTGAACACTTCGGCCACATGGGCACTGCCCAGCCATGTCCCTGATCATCCAGGGGCTCCAATGGCCTCCCAGCCTGGTAGCTAAATGCATGTGAGATCTCATCCACAATTCTCCAATCCCATGATTTGGCCAGGCATGAAGCGGCTGGAAGATGACGACCAACGTACGTGACAGGAAACTATGTACAGACCATTGTGTAACATACAAGTTAAAGAGGGTAACGAAGCATAATCATTAACATATACAGTGAGGCATGGATGAAGCTGTTGCAATTGGTGCATAACTCATTGCATCTCCTTTTTGTAACGCCCCCGACTCTCTTTGTTGTAGAGAAATGAGATTTGAAAGCCAGTTCTAGGCTAGGTAGTAATAAAGTCCTGAAATCTCATGCTTGCTTGGGACCCCTGTACATGTGGTTATGCCGGTTGGTGTAGTGTTTCTCTGACTGGTATGCTTAGTGTAGATAACCCAGAGCATTCTGTCAGTATGTTCTGAGAGTGTAAGGCTCGCTGTGTTTGCCTCTGGAGTAGTCTGCATGTCCGCTGGTGCAGAGGGCTTGCACCATAGGCTGGATGAATGAAATGCTGTGTCATATGTTGGTGCTGGTTCTGATACCATAGGAGGTGCGCACATAGTGGGCACCGTCCGAGGCTACCATGTAACTGTTCATTTGCGGACATGGTTGTATACCGCTGCCAACTAACCACGTGCAGTCTGTATTCTGACAGTTTGACCAGGTGTTAGAGGGTCAAGTCAGTGGCATCTCGATCATAGCGCATTTTGCTTCGCAATTGGCATTGCATGTGGGCACCATTCACGTTGGTTTTAAGTCTAAGTTGCAGCAGAGTCTGAGCAGTAGGAATCGTGGTCCTGGTCCAGAGTCGTTGTGCTGCCGAGGCTAGGCCCTGTCATGGTGGGTTTCACAGGCTGAGGAATGCAGCATAGCAGTCTGTATGATCCCACGCACATTTCTCTAGAAGATGCTTGGCTGAGCGTACCGCCTGTTGGGCCAGACTGTTTGACTGTGGGCTGTTTGTGATATGCTCAAAGTCCCATGAGTGTGCAAAGTTCTGAAATTCTGTGGAGTCGAATGGCGAGCGTTGTCTTTCCCGCATCTCTGCGGTACGCCACGTGTAACGAATTGTCTCTTGAGCTTGATGGTGACTGCGGAACCCATCATGTTTGGCAGGTAGTTGAGTTCAAACCACCCAGAATTCAAAGCAACTAATGTTGTTATTCCATTCAAAGTTATCAGCTGCTGTGAATGATCATGGCAGGTCCTGGGCCTGGACCTCGTGTAGACGCAACAGTTCTTACTTTAGCCAATCCATCTAACCTGCACATTTTTGGACTGTGAAAGGAAATCAGAGCACCCAGAGAAAACCCACACAGACATGGGAAGAATGTACAAACTTCACACAGTCACTCAAGGCTGGAATTGAACCTGGATCCCTGGCGTTGTGAAGCAGCACTGCTAACCACTCTGCCACCGTGCCACACCTATTGTAATGACGTCTATGTTTTCTTCCTGATATGCCTGCTCTGTAGTGAGTAAAAGGCTCTGGAGAGGGCCAAGTCCTGCTCCTTCCAAATTTGTGGACAATGCTGAGATTGTAATGTTGCAGCTTTATCATCATGCACTGTAGCCATGCAGACGCAGTGTGAAGAGACTTTTTTTTAGGATAGTTATAAGTGGCTGATGATTTGTTTCGGAATGACCATATATGAAGTTATGAAATTCTTGACAGGTGAAGGCTAAAGCAAAGAGTTCCTTTTCAATTTGTGCATAATGAGTCTCAGTGTCAGTGAGGGCCCTTGAAGCAAAAGGCCATTCTGCATTCTGCCATTCCGAATGCCAGCTGTGCCAAGCCCATGCTGGGAGGTGTCTGCTGCTTTAAGTGTGGGTGTTCAAATGTCAAAGTATTGTAATATTGTTGGGGCTGCAAGTGCCTGCTCGAGTCTGTTGAAGACCGTTGTGTGGTGCTCTTGCCAACACCACTCGATGTCCTGGTGGAGAAGTTAATGAAGAGGTCTAGTGACCTCATGATAACAGGGGATAAACTTAGAAAAATAATTTGTCATACCAAGAAAGCGTTGTAAGGTGTCCTTGTCCATAGAAATAGCCATTTGTCATATAGCTATTGTCTTGTCTGGATTGGGCTGTGAGTAGATGGCCCATGTAAGGAACTTAGTTGACCTTGAATCTGCATTTATCAGGGTTAAGCTTCAACTGCAAGGTCCTGATTCTGTCAAGGATGAGGCAAAGACATGCATCGTGTTCTTGCGTAGTACGACCCCAAACAAGGATGTCATCAACAATAATCTCACAAAGAGTTGCTCCATGCATTGCTGGAAAATCTCGCTGCCAGTGGAGATCCCATAGGACAAAGAAAATGGCATCTGTCCACGAGAGGCATGAACATGGTTAGTTTCGAAGATTCTTCATCTAACAGGATCTGCCAGATATCACATCAAGACTGCTGAAACCTTAGCATTTGGCATGTCTGCTTTCACCTGTTCCACTGTCTTCATAGGGTGATGAAGTCTGAGCAGCGCCTTGTCCAAGTGCACTGAGTCAATGCAAATCCTGACTCTGCCATCTTTCATTACTGGGTCAACCATTGCTGAACCCATTCTGTGGCCTCATCTATAGGAGTTATGACAGCTAGTGCTGTCATCCAGTGCAGCTCATTGACTACTTTCTGCTTCATGGTTACTGGTACTCTTCTCAGAGCACAGACTGTTGGTGGTACTGAATCATTTCGTCTCATGTGATGTATAACTGGCCGCTTACCAAGGAAGTCATAGTTGAAAAGGTCTTTTTGCTGTCATCACTGGGGCTTGGTATTGTAGAGCATTCACTTCTGGACCAAGTTGAATGAGCCCCAATGCAATGCTGTCCCGAAGACCTAGTAGCAGCCCTACTTTCTGGTCGACTATAGGAAATGTGAAATTTTCCTGTGTGCACTGCGGAGTGGCTACACCTTCGGTGCAGATGGCTTGTCAGCAATAAGTCTGGGTTCTGGGGTCTGGTGCTACATATGGGTCTAGTTACCATAACATTCAGCTGGACAATAGGACACATTTGGCTGCTTTGTCAATCTTTACCTACAGTCTCGTGTTACTGCAAATCATGTTGAGAGTGGTGAAGATCTCACCCTTTTCTGTGACAGTGTCTACAGTCTCGCAATAGAGTGCTGTTGGAGGCATCACTGCTTTGGTTGAACTCCAATCCATGCACTTTGCTGACACTCCAACCTCTGGAGGACCGACCAGCTGCCATGGCAGGGGATCTGCAGTGGTTTCGATATGCAGCATTCAGCGAAGTGATTTCATTTCACACATTTGTTGCGTCTTTTACAATATGCAAAACAAGCTGTTCTGAGGGTGCTGGCCACTGCAGATAAAGAAGGGCGCACCCTGTGCTGCAAATACTTCCGTTTCTATCTAAAGATCTTTGTTTCTTTCTGATTGCTTGTTTGTTTGTTTAAAGTGCAGATAGTAATAGCTATTTGTAATGTTAGATCTTTATCTTGCACAGCTGCTTGTAGACTAAATCACTATGAATTCCACAAACTATTCGATCTCTGAAATAGTTCATTAGTGAAAGTTTCACATGCACCTTTCTTTGCTAGTATTTTCAGGGTGGGTGTGTAAGATTGTATTGATTCATCTGCTCTTTGGTTTGTTGAACTGAACACATGTAGGTTGAGGATTGTTTATTTTACTGTCAGACAGATATTCTTGAACTTATGTAGAATTATTTCAGCGTCCTTTTTTTGCCTTCTCCATCTGGAAAATAAATGACTCAAACTTTTCGATATCCTCAGAGCCTGCTAAATTTAATAAGGTAAAAGCCTGTACCTTTTTGACTTGTCAAACAATGTAGCACTGCAGTAAATATGCCATTCTATCTTGAACTTTTCCCGACTATCTGCAATGTTTTTTGTCAAAGACGAATGAATCGATGCCGTACTGCCAACAGTTTACACCATGTAAGTGTGTTGGGTTCCCTAATCACAGACAACAAGAAATTATAAGAAAGAGTAGCTCAGCATATACTTCATGCATGTACTTTGCCTGCACTCCCATGGATAACTTGCACGCTCTCAGCACCTGACCTCTTTTGTAGCCATGTTGTCACATGACCACTCAGCCTACATCTACCATACATAGAAAAGAATCATAGAATGGTTACAGCACTGGAGACATCTGTTCAGTCTGCTGAGCCTATGCCAGCTCTTTCAAGTAGCAATTTATATAGTCCCACTCCCTTGGCCTTTCCCTGTAGCCCTGCAATTTGTTTTTCCTTAAGGTTTGTATCCAATTCCCTTTTGTAAACCACAATTGAATTTGACTCTATTGCACTCTCAGGCACTCCATTCCAGATCGTAACTATTCACTGCAAGTTTCTCCTCATGTTACCATTGGTTATTTTGCCAATCATTCTAAATCCTCTGGATTTTGACCCTTCTGCCTCTTTGTCTGGCTTCCTCATGATTTTGAACATCTCTATCATATACCCTGTCAACCTTCTCTTCTCTTTAAGGGGAGCAAGCAAGACTCATCCAATCTGAATTCTCTGTGAACATTCTTGCAAATATTTTCTGTACCTTCCCTAAAGCCTTTAATCTATACATAAATTTAAGTTTATCCAGTATATGTGCATTAGTGGTATCCTTATTTGTTATGAATTTCTGCCAAGAATTCATCATTGTCCCATCCCATGATACTGCCCCTCATTATTTAGCTGCTGTTCCAATAATCCTTTGTACACAGTGTGTGCGTATGAGTGAGAGAGAGAGAACCGAAGATAGTAAGCCAGAACAAGAACTTACCTTGCAGACGCGCCCACAACATTATTCCTTGGCTAAGGTGCCAAACTGCAGCCCACAATATGAATTGGTTCCCTTGCATTCAGATTACAGGGTGCAAATCCATTTAACTAATTCACAGGACTTTGCTGCCTCAAAATGGATCTTCTTACAACACTTAGTCACAAGGCTAAGAAAAGCTTTCAGCTTTGCGGTTCGGTAGAACTACTGTAAATTAATTTGACTGCTAGATGGAATTCTTTTCCAATTTGAATTTAACAGATAGGCAGCCAAACTGTGATATTAGGAAGTATTTGACATTTTTGTCTTGTTATTTCAGACTTCTTCTTAGTTTCATAAATCAATGATGCAATAAGATCTATTTTGAGGGATGACAGTGCTGTGAATTATTCATTGCTAGCAAGAGGATTTTCAAGATTCTAACTCTTCTCTTCTGGAGAATGTCACGGTATATTAAAATTCCCTCCCCTCCCCTTATTACAGTTGTCTTTGTATGAAGAATATGAAATGGTCTTGTGCTGTAAACCAAATATACAGAACTGTACGCTGGGACACAGCTTCCACTGTTCGATTGAAATGGAAACTATGGTACCTTGGTGTTCAGGCAATTTTGGAGAACCATTTCTTGAAGCACTCAAAAAATAAATAGCCCATAAACAATGGAGAAAGACACATTAAAGATGATCAGTACCAGTCAGTTGTTGAACTGATGGGGAAAAAAATACTTTAGAACAACACTGCCTGGCATTTAATTATTGTAACTATAATTGGCTGATGAGCAATGTTCCGTTTAATTCTTTTGTGACAAGTGCAACAATTTGATTAACCACGCAGGCTTTTTAAATTATTTTGCGCGACTGTGCAGCTCCAAGGAAACGTTGTTGACAAGTACAAGTTACACTGCTTAATATTGAATCAGAACTGGATGTGTGAACTGGATGTTGCTGGGTCGAGATGAGGGGCCAAGTCGCAAATTTTCTACATTCTGTTCAAATATAAAATAAATACGTTTTCACGGTGCACCATCAACAGGAGAAAGAATTGTTAGTTTTGATTTTTGATATTTAACATGAGCGGCAAATGTATGTCGCTGCACGAATGATATTGACTTACAGCATGACGATGTGTAGGTCTTCCACATTTTTCCCCTCATTTCCATTAATCCATTTCTCTTTTCATATTCTTTTAAGGATGCTTGAAAAAAAACGACAGATAGAAAGCAGAGTGTCTTGTGGGTTTTAATGTGGCCTTGCAGTACAGTAGGTAATTGTAATGTATTGGCTTTGCACTAGCCGTACAAAATAAACAAAATGGACTTAATTCCATAAACCAATGGATGATATCAGATTCTTGCCCTTAAATGCTTGGCAATAGTGCACACGCTCACTGTCATTATGAAGCAACTTGGGAGTTATCATTGATTTCCTCTGCAGCATTCCATTAATAAATATATACCCCAGCCTTTCACATCCATTCTCATCCATAGCTCTTAAAAATTAATTTTGCTCCTTGGGATGGGCTTGTAATGCCAGTAATCTTGTGTGCATCTATCTTAGTGTGGGAACAATAATATGTGATCATCTCTGCTCCCAGATACAGATTTCACAATCCGCTTTTAAATTTAGGGGAATTTGGATTTATTTACCGAAATACACAAATAATATTTTTAAGATTTCAAAAGATAAATATTAAATCTGCTTTGGTTTTTCTAAATAGAGGATCAATTATTTTAAGATTCTCAAAATGAAATCCTGTCAAGAGTTTTAGCTCAGATTGATGAGAAGCCATTTCTTTTAGCCCTTGCATGAATAGCAATTCCCAGCATTCGGGTAAGTTTGCTGATTCCATGTCTTTCAGAAAGTGGACTGGACACTTTTCTAAATGTAGAAACCGCTTTTCTCCAGGACTGGGTTAGCTTTGAAATTAAACCTATCACCATGCAACTTGCCACGGTGAAATGGAAATTGTCTTTAAGAGGGAAATTACTGATGTAAGTGTTTTTGTACTTTTCCTTTCATGTCACTAACAAATTTGGACGCAATGTTGTGCTGTTGATTCATGGTTAATAAGAATTGAATTGAGCCGTGCCACCATAGCAATTTAGGATAATAATTGACCATTCATGAAATTTGCCAAGCAACCTAACTTTTGCTGTGGTGTTAATGTATCCCCCGCTGCAGGAAAAGATGATAAGCAGCTGTGCCTGACTTTCCACAAAAATTTGATGGGCGGCATTTGTGTTAGATTTGAATAACTAGACAATAAAGGATAATGTAGTAAAAGGATCTGGCATAGAAAGGGTTAATATGATGGGACTGGGTATGGTACCGCCCACAATCTGATGAAAAGGAACACATGACCCGAATCTAGAAGGCAGTCTTGTACTGGACAGAGTTGTGTGTGGGGGGGCAAGAATGGAGACAGAGCTTAGACCATATACTGTATATATGTGTGTATCATTGCTAGTAGTTAAAAAACATTTACTGTTAAACCGTACAAGACTCAGAATCTCTTCATGTGATGTACTGAATTAGGCACATCTTACAACAGATACAACTGGATCTGGTATTCATACACTAATAAGCTTTTATTGACTGAGAGACGCATTACATATTGTACACCTCCAACCAACAACCAAAATTTCAGCCTGCTTGCATACATATTAACGGGTGAATCGCAATTAATGCCCACCAACTGAATACAATTCACTTCCAACTGATACACAATTAACAACTAACATTTAGGAGAGAAAGCAACTTTTAAAATTTTGTTCTAACCATTCTATTAGAGGTCCAGTTCGGATACTTCTACTTTACCATGTGGTTGTCGTTCAGTACTGCAAGTATTCAACAGTCAAACAAATGAAACTGTTGATTTCTTTTTGATTTCTGTGAAGTGATGTTCCACAAGCTATTTTTCCCAAACCATTACACAATTGGGAATGGTTGATAAAATATTTTAACAATACCTGTTGTTGCTAAAGTAGTGTTATATAATTTTATCACTCCTACCCTTCAAAAGTCCGTGAAATGTTCTTCAAAAGCTTCTTACTTATTGACTTTTTAGTCTTACATCCATGTAGCTACTTCCCCACACTTTAAAACTCCATTACTACTCCTTCACTGGGCTATGATTTCATGGATATTATTTGTCCTTTTGTACTGAGTGTTGCCAGGCTGTTTTCTCACAAAAAGACATTGTAGCCAAGCATTATTCTGCCCTTGCTCAATCTGCACGTGTACAGACTTTCAGCTGGGATTGCTGACTATCAATCAGGAGCAGGAATCCTGCTCATCTCTCACCCTCCTGAAGGAGTTCAGAGGCCAGCTGCTAATATTGCTGTGCAAGGTGTAATCAGGTAACAAAGTACAGACTGGAACCATCTTATCGCTGTGGTTCAGCTGCTGACTGGATGAAGACAGTCATCCATTTTGGTGGCCCCCATCACTTTATTAGGGCGGCACGGTAGCACAGTGGTTAGCACTGCTGCTTCATAGAGCCAGGGGCCAGAGTTCGATTCCCGGCTTGGGTCACTATCTGTGCGGACTCTGCATGTTCTGCCCGTGTCTGCATGGATTTCCTCCAGGTGCTCCAGTTTCCTCCCACAGCTCAAAGGACACGCTGGTTGGCTGCATTGGCCATGCTAAATTCTCCCTCAGTGTACCCAGACAGGTGTTGGAGTGTGGCAACTGTTAGGAATAGGTTCATTGCAACGTTCCACTTCAGGCCTAATTTGTATGTTAATTGTTTAATAGTACTCACCGGGATATATAAAGGGGTTGTAGGTGACATTGGGTGTGTGTATGTGGAGTTGTAAAAGAGAATTAAGTGAGTTTGTGAAGAAACTGGACATGCATTGTCTTTTATTACTGGACTGCAACTGAGAGGCTGAATAGCAACTAGGGGATTTTCACAGTAACATAATTGCAGTGTTAATGTTAGCCTACTTGTGACACTAATAAATAAACTTGAAAAAAACTTTTAACTTGTGCGCTCCATATGTTATAAGGACAGAATTGAAAATTAGGATAATTTGCCTCCTTTAATTTTGAATATATCTGAGAAAAAAGAGCATTCGTAAAACAAGTGAAAATATTGTACCGCCAATACAAATGGGCATGAAAATAAAGCTAAGCCCACAGGGAGTCAAAATGAGGAGGGAGAGAGATAAAAGGAGAAGTTGCGGGAAAAGGTTTCCTCCATGCATTCCCTCACTCTTCCACATTAATACTTGGAATGCCAGATCATGTTGTACTTTCAGATAAGAAGTTGGCAAGTGTTGGATCGACTTAAAGAGATCTCTATGGCCTGACAGTGGTGATGAGAGAGGGATTTTCAAGTTTTGCTGCAAGCATTCGTCTTACATCCATTTCGATATGCAGGATATGTTGACATGAGATAAATGTTGTATTTTCACTGCACAAGATTTGCTTTACTTTGACAGTTTAATAATCCACATTACTGTACATAATTGATGTTGAGTGGCTTTTTACCTGGAAGCTGAGCTTGCATCGGTATGTTGATGTGTTGTATCACAATAAATTGATGCAGCTTTCCCTGCTTTTGCTTTGGGTATGGAAGGCCTATTTAGTGTTGGTCAGAAAAGATTGAGCACAATGAGAGATGCTAAATGGTTGCATCAAGTTTCACATCCAGCACGAGTGTGAAAGCACAGTACCATGGCCAACGGGCAATTGCTAAGAATTGTCCCAACTAATTTAAATACTTGAATTTTTTATCATGCCCCTTACTGAATGATTCATGCAGAAACTCTTGAAATGTACATTCAACTCAACTGGGTAGGTGAGCTCACTAAATGGACAAAGCTACAATCATATAATTTATGTGGCATATGCTTGATTCCAAATATGACCCAGTTTCATTTTAATTAAATGAAGAGGAGATAATTGCAATCATAGAATCCCTGTGGTGCAGAAGGTGGCCATTCAGCCCATCAAACCTGCACTGACCACAATCCCACCCAGGCTCTATTCCCGTAACCCCACATATTTACCCTGCTAATCCCCCTGATACTAGGGTCAATTTACCGTGGTCAGTCAGCCTAACCCGCACATCTTTGGACTGCGAGAGGAAACCAGAGCAGCCGGAGGAAATCCACACAGTCATGGGGAAGAACATGCAAATTCCACACAGACAGTGACCCAAGCCGGGAATTGAACCTGGGTCCCTGGCGCTGTGAGGCTGTGGTGCTAACCATTGTGCCACCGTGCCATACGAAAGAAGTCAACAAGCTGCATTTTTGCTAATTCCACCTGAGATTGGGATGGAGAGTGTGACAATGTGCAGCAGAGTTCCCAACATCGTAAACTCAGGCTTGCCACCATCAGAAATGCAAGAATATGGTTTTACAATAGTCGATCTAATCTATATTTACCATATTGAAAATCAGGGTCCCCGAACTCTCAGTGCAGTCCAGTGGTCTGTTATCACATGGATCATTAGTCACGCTGGAGAGATACCAGCAGGGCGATGATGGGAGTTGGCATAGCTGATGGAGCTAATTTTCAGGAACAATGCTTCTCAATAATCTGACTAAAATGGGCACAGATGTACCTTCAAACACACATCAATCCCAGTTGGAACCTGTCATTCCCAATATACTGACTCTTGCACACAGAGAAGTATTTGGCATTCCCCAAAGACATCCACTTTATTTCTTCCTTCTACTAGGGAGCGTTTAAAAAAACAAATGGTTAGAAAGTAGGAGACGCCACCTCTGAGGTCTCACTGGATCACAATATACTGATGCATTTGCATCATATACTGCAAAGATTAGTGAAGTTAGAATCTCAGTCATAGAGCTTTACAGCATGGAAACAGGGCCTTCAGCCCAACATGTCCATGCCGCCCTTTTTAACCACTAAGCTAGTTCCTGTTGCCCGCATTTGACCCACATCCCTCTATACCCATCGTACCCATGTAACCTATTATTAGGTTTAATAATAGTTTAGTTTATAGTTTATTTGTTTAGTTTATTAGTCACAAGTAAGGCTTACATTAACACTGCAATGATGTTGCTGTGAAATTCCCCTAGTCGCCACACTTCGGCGCCTGTTTGGGTCAATGCACCTAACCAGCACATCTTTCAGACTGTGGGAGGAAACCAGAGCACCCGGAGGGAACATACGTAGACACAGGGAGAATATGCAAACTCCACACAGACAGTGACCCAAGCCAGGAATCGAACCCGGGTCCCTGGCACTGTGAGACTGCAGTGCTAATCACTGTACCACCGTACCACCCACGTATAGACACATATGCTGGTATAAGGACAGGTGAAAATGCATTAAATGTAAAAAAAACCTGGCTGGCATACCTCCTCTAATCCTCCTCCAGAAACAGTCCAATAGAATATTCCTATTCCCTTGTGAATTGCCATATCAGTGCCCTTCAGTGAAAGGGACAAACACTGATGGTAGAGACAATGCAACTTTTAAAAATTGTCAGGAAAACTCGAAGAAGTACCTTTAAAAAAGAGATTGGGGGGTGGGAGGGAGACACGGAGAAATTGGGACTTTCAAACATCAAAAACAGTATTGCATCTTTCTGAGCAAGGATCCAATTGAAAGGAAAAGGTTTCCCTTGCCGGCCCATTTATTTGGACCCTTGGAGCACTGTGTAGTTGTTCCCCATGCATTATGATGGCTATGATCATTTATGTTAGAACTTAGGTTATTGTGAGCCTTTTTTTGAAGGCCTCCAATGCCTGAGGCACTTCTAGATTGCATTCATCAAACACATTGCACATGGCGTATTCGGCATTGTCCATATTGCAGGCACCTGTTGTACAGCAGCACTTATGGATACTAAATACCACATATACTGTCAAAGGGCTTCATTTAACATTGTTCATCCATCAGTGGATGGGCTGCTAATCAGGCTGGAGGAAGGGAGAAAGGATGTTTAGTACATAAGGTACTGAAATATCTTTTTCAGAATGAAGCAGATGACACAAGAGATGACATCATCTTCTGTAACTATCAAGAATTGAACTTGTTTGAATTGAGAATTTTGGAAGGTTTTAATGTCATTTAGTGCCTGTTTGTTTACAAATGTCCCACCTTAAAGATGCATCTCTAAACTTGAAACCTAATTTCAGCCATGAAATATCAAGATGCTTTGAGTTTTTCTTTAAATTTTCAGTGAGGTGCTCATTGGGTGGCACAGTGGTTAGCACTGCTACCTCACAGCACCAGGGACCCGGGTTCAATTCCCAGCTTGGGTCACTGTCTGTGTGGAGTTTGCACATTGTCCCCGTGTCTGCATGGGTTTCCTCCAGGTGCTCCGGTTTCCTCCCACAGTCCAAAGATGTGCGGATTAGGTGGATTGGCCATGCTAAATTGCCCCTTAGTGTCAGGGACACTAGCTAGGGTAAATGCATGGGGTTATGGGGATAGGGCCTGGGTGGGATTGTGGTCGGTGCAGACTCGATGGGCTGAATGGCCTCCTTCTGCATTGCAGGATTCTATAACCTTTTCAAGAAATGCATCATTGATTCTAATTTGGGACTTTTATTTACTTTACAACTCTTCAACATTAACCTATTAACAAAATGAATGATTTCAATACAAACCTGTATTGCTGGTTCAAAATGTGTGGAAAAAGTCTGGCAAATTAATTACCCGAGAAGGTGCAATGTAATCATTTTCTTTAAACATTTCCCATTTATTCTTAATTCACCTCGAGGAAAAGCATTGAGATGCTTGGTGCCTTCGTCCCATGAGTGTGTTTTTTTTTTGCAGCTGAAACCTATATGATCAATAGTATTAGCATATTCTGCTCTCTTAAAAGGAAGGAGGGATGCACAAATTCAGCCTCTGTGTATTGTTGTTCTTTGCTACATGCTGTCACAGTGATGGCTGTGTTGCTGGTCAAGACTAGAAGGGTTTTCCTTTCATGACTGCTATTGAAATTCATTTGACATGGCATTGCTCATTGTCGGGATGGAGGGACCATTGACAGCTGCATCAGAGTTTGACAAGTCATCAGAGATTTCTACGCTTCCTGGCATTGTGTGACAAGATGACCCATTTGTCCTGCAGGAAAAGAATCGTTCAGGTTATAATGATTGTGGAAGACAGACCCAACCACTTTCCTTCACCTCCCAAGGTTTGCTGTTGCTGTTAGCATGAACAGAAACAAAACCCACTTTTAGAACTATCAGTATATGAAGGTCTGAAAAGCCCTCTGGCAGGTAAATGTTTAGTTCATAATATTCCGTCGTTTGGTTTGTCTGAATGGGCAGATAATACTGGTGTGCTTACTTGGGATTGAGTGGAATCAAGGTACAATTAAAACAGTGGCAGTGAACACAAAAATAATTTGCAAAAGATGTCCTAATCCTATCCATTTAAATTGCTGAGTTAATTCGCAAAGGATGTTGAGGTGCAGTGATGTATTTTTGAACTTTGCATTTGTTAATGTCTGTTTAACTATAAATCTGATTCATAGAATCCTACAGTGCAGAAGCAGGCCATTCAGCCCATCAAGTCTGCACCAACCACAATCCCACCCAGGCACTATCCCCATAACCCCATGCATTTACCCTAGCTAGTCCCTCGACACTAAGGGGCAATTTAGCATGGCCAATCCACCTAACCCGCACATCTTTGGACTGTGAGGGAAACTGGAGCACCGGAGGAAACCCACGCAGACATGGGGAGAATATGCAAACTCCACACAGACATGACCCAAGCCAGGAATCGAACCCGGGTCCCTGGTGCTGTAAGGCAACAGTGCTATCCACTGTGCCACTGTACAGGTCCTGGTACTGCATATTTTATTATATCAGGAAGAGACAGCAACAAATCTGTGCCAATAATGCCGAGCGGTAGAGTTAGAATTGCTCTCCATCAAATTCAGAAAATCGGAGGTACCAGAAGATTATGCAGCTTTGAGCAGATTGTTGAAGTCCTGCCCCTTTGGGAGATCTGTTGTAAGGAGTGTGCATGTGTCTTCTATGGCTTTTCTAAACAGAGTCACACAGTGCATGTTGTACAAAATTTCTTTGGGTGCAGCCTGTACTTTAATATCTGGTCAATTGTTCTGTGCATTCTGTATAAAGTCTCACATGGAGACGGCAGAGCTATATCCACATGAATGAAGTGGAGTTCCACAACAGGACTCCATTTTTTCTTTTCTTCCAGCGCCGTGGCTCATTCATAAAGGCAAAAGGAAGCTGAATTCTTCCTGAATGCTGTTCTTTTCCATGTATTAACCTGCTGAATTCTGCACTTCAGAATTGCTTTATAGGATCGAATTAGGTTCCACCCCTGGATTGATGTCCTGCTCGTGCCAACTGGCAATTGAGATGCTCCACCCACACCCATTCCAGTTCCTCTCCTTCAAGCTGGTTTACTTTAACAGATTAAAAATAAAAACATCCTCGCATGTACATGTCTGATGCTCCCGTGACTTTGAATGCAGAGTCCAGGACGCATCGTGAGGAATCAGCATAATGAAGCTATTGGTTTACTGTCACAACATAGATATTGAGAAGTGAGATAAGTTGTACTCCTCATTGCCTTGTTAGTATCTCTTCAAATGAAGGCAGAGTGGACTTCAATGGCAGGAAGGAAAGTGACAGCCTTTACATGATGCTGTTTTCCTTTTCTAAATCAGTGGAAGAGTTGAATCTGAACTCGTGATGTGACTGAAATGGTAATAAAATTCCTGAGGTAAAGCTTGCTTGTTGAAGCATTTCTAAATACTTTGAGGTGATAACCAGGATATTCTCTAAACTTGGTATCTATCTTAAATTTGTTTTTTTTTTCTGCCAAATTGAAAGCTGTGGCCACTCTGGCCTGATAAATAATTGTGAAAATGGTTAAAGCAGCCATGATGAAACCTTTCCAAAAATGGCATTGTTCACTTAATGTTTGCTGAAAGCTGGGTTAAAGTTTGGATTTACGAGCCACTGGAAGGGTGGTGGGGGCAGATTCAGTCAGAGCTTTTGAAAGGGAATTAGGTAAACACAGGAAAGGGGAAAAATAAATGCAGGGTGGTGGGGAAAGGGTGAGCAAGTGGGACCAACTGGATTACTCCTGCAGAGAGCTGACATGAATTCAATGATGTGGCGATGCCGGCGTTGGACTGGGGTAAAACGCAGTAAGAGTTTTAACAACACCAGGTTAAAGTCCAACAGGTTTATTTGGTAGCAAATGCCATTAGCTTTCGGAGCGCTGCTCCTTCATCAGATGGAGTGGATATCTGCCAAATAATTTTGCCAAATAATGCCATTTGCTACCAAATAAACCTTTTGGACTTCAACCTGGTGTTGTTAAAACTCTTAATGAATTCAATGGGCAGAATGGCCTTCTTCAGTGCTATAAATATTCTATAATTCTGAGATTCCACATGAGCAATCAGATACACCCGTTGACTTTTTTTTGGCCGTAGATTTACTTGTTTTCTTGGGGAGGATGGGAGGAGGTATCTATTTCTCAATTCATATTTGGAGAGGTAAAGATAAACTTATAAAAGCAACCGCAATGTCCCTTTTAAATTGCTGAACCCTAAATTTATCTTTACCTCTCCTTAAAAGGAACCTTGAAATTACTTTTATAAATAATGGTTGGAATAACGGAATGCAACAATCTTGGCCCAGCTTTTGCTGGAGTGGGACAATATAATTTCCGTCACTATGTTAGGGGTCGTGGAATTTACACACAAAGAAAATGCTTGCTTTGCATGCATAGATTCAAACTAACACACAACAGGTTTTATTGGAAGAACTGTTCACTGCTCTTCAAGTACAAAACTGAAAGTGAAACAGCAGCCTCTGCAAGCACCCTAATGACATCGCCATCAAATCATGTGATCAGCTCTTAAAGCAACCATGCAACACTTTTACATATATAACAGTTAACTTGTGATATGTTCCATCAGTTACATTCTACCCTCACCCTTCAGCTTGTAATGATTTTGCACTCTAAGTTGCTGGCAGTGCGAGCTGATAATATTGTGGCAAGGGCAACAGGGCACCTGGGATCTTGATGAATTAAAGAACCAACTATCTTAATCATTGAGAATTAAGGTTTGAAAAAGAAACAGTGACAGAAAGATCATGTGAATTTTATTTTATTTTTTCATTTACAGGACGTGAGCATTGCGAGCTCGGCCAGCCTTTATTGCCCCTCTCTAGTCGCCCTTCAGAAGGTGGTGATGAGCTGCCTTCTTGAACCATTGCAGCCCCTGAGGTGTAGGTAACATAGTAATGAGCAGGAGGTTTATTTAGTCTTGCTTGACCTGGTGCCATGAGACTTCATGAAGCCCAGAGTCACTGTTGAGGACTCCCAGGGCAACTCCCTCCAGATCGTACATCACTGTGACATCACCTCTGCTGGATCTGTCCTGCTGGTGGGACAGGTTATATATATTCAGAGATGGTGATGGTGGCATCTGGGACATTATTTGTAAGGTTCCATGATTATGACTCTTCCAATTTTGTGGCAAGCCCTCAGATGTTAGTAAGGAGGACTTTGCAGGGTTGACAGGGCTATGTTTGCTGTTGTCATTTCTGATACCTAGGGCGATGCTGGATGGTCTGTCTGGTTTCATTCCTTTTGCAGTGATTGAGTGTAACTGAGTGGCTTGCTTGGTCATTTCACAGAGCATGTAAGAGTTAACCACATCGCTGTGGGTCAGGGACAAGTGTGGTGGGGTATAGGCGGCAGGTTTCCAGTTGTGTTTTTACAACAATCCACAATGGTTTCATGGTCATCTTTAGATTCCAGGTTTTTTATTAAGTTGAAATTCCACCATCCACCATGGTGGGATTTGAACCCAGGTCCCCAGAGCATTACTCTGGGTTTCACGTCCAGTGACAATATTACTGCGGCACTGTCTCCCCCGAAGGATTGGTGTCAAATCAGGTACAGCTTGGAAATAGAGAAGGAAAGTAAGATTCGACAGAAAGAGAAAACCAGAGACAGACGGAAGAGGTAAGAAGAAAAATAAGCAATTTACTATCTGTAGGAATGAGGCGCCACAGCTTACATTGCTCCCTTTTTGGGCTGGTGAGGTTGGTAGACATTGCAGGAAGATAAATTTCTCTATTAAAAAGGTACTTACGCCGTTGGTGATCAGCCTCAACTTTCTACAGCAAGTTTTATGGCCAATTACTGTACAACTGTCGCAACTTCATGAAACTCTCAGAGCGGTTTTGAGTGAGATATCGTTTTCATAAAGCTAACAGCCAAGTGTGGAAATGTTCTAGAAACTGTTGCGTGATTCATAATTCTGGGTTGGTATACTTTGCAAATTGTGCTTTTGTTTCGCCACAATTACAGCATTTGTTCTAATAGCAAATCTCACATTACCAGTTGTCTGTTGTTCATGGTGCATTACAGCTCAAAATAACAGAGCCCAGGTCTTTGCCTCTTTTTTTTTTTACACCAGACATGCACAATCAGGAAGACTTGTGCAAATGCAGGTCTCCCTCCTGCAGTTTTCCAATTTTTATTTATCTTAATGCAGAAACAGGACGAATAGGAGAAAAGCAAATTACTGCGGATACTGGATTCTGAAACCAAAAGAGAAAATGCTGGAAAATCTCAGCAGGTCTGGCAGCATCTGTAAGGAGGGAAAAGAGCTTTGACAAAGGGTCATCTGGACTCAAAACGTCAGCTCTTTTCTCTCCTTACTGATGCTGCCAGACCTGCTGAGATTTTCCAGCATTTTCTCTTTTGGGTGGACAAATTGGAGTGTTTCTCCTAATTTCACAGCAAAACAAAGTTCCATTCTCGCCTGTACTTGTCCCCCTCTCTTTCACTACACACACACCCCCCCACCGCCACCCCCACCCACCCACCCCGCAGCCCTGCTTGCAACCAAGATATCTGAAGGCATGGTTTTGTGTTCAACTATCTTTGAGAAAACTTGGTTCGACAACTTAAATTAAGATTGTCCATTGGCATTTTTCACCTATTATGAAGCTAAGATCCTAGAATCAATTTGGTGCAAGTCTTGAACCTGTGTCTTCAGAAATATAAGAGGTGGCACAGTGGCTAGCACTGCTGCTTCACAACGCCAGGAACCCAGGTTCTATTCCAGCCTTGGGTGACTGTGTGAAGTTTGCACATTTTTCCCGTGTCCCGTGCATGGGTTTACTTGGGGTACTCCAATTTCCTCCCACAGTGCAAAGATGTTCAGGTTAGCTGGATTGGCCATGCTAAGTTTCCCCTTAGTGTCCTAAGATGTGTAGGTTGGGGGAATTAGCGGGATAAATACATGGCGTTATGGGGTTAGGGTCTGGGTAGGATGCTCTGTCAGATGTTCAGTGTAGACTCGATGGGCTGAATGGACTCCATCTGCACTGTAGGGATTCTATGATATATTTTAAATATGTCAACAACTTCACAGCAATTCTTGGCTATTGATCTCCCAGTACGAAGATTTACTTTCTCTCCTTTCATCCTAACTCTCTCTTTCTATCTCTCCCGTCCCTGATCCTCCAGTCATATTCTTCTCCCTGAAAAAGCTGGCCTTCCTAGTCGAGCTCCACTGGTAGTCTTGATTGTGCCATCAAGAGTTTTTGTGGAGTTTCTGATGCTCATGCATTTGTCCCTTTATCTATGACAGAAAATGCTGGAAAATCTCAGCAGGTCTGACAGCATCTGTGGGGAGAGAATAGAGCTAACGTTTGAGTCAAATGACCCTTCTTCATCTAGACTTGAAACGTTGGCTCTATTTTCTCCCCACAGATGCTGTCAGACTTGCTGAGATTTTCCAGCATGTTCTGTTTTTGTTTCAGATTCCAGCATCCGCAATATTTTGCTTTTATCCTTTTATTTACCTTTCCTTCAACTTGCCTCTTCATTTTCTATGGAGGTTTTTTTTTTACCTTCAGCTAAAAACCTTGCTGACCTGAGTAACTGTTACATGGATGGATACTAATGCATGCCCACTATCCTGAAGAATAATGTGGGCCGGAATTTTACCGCCCTGCCCGCCATGGGAGTCGGAGTGGGTAAGGGTCGGACAATGGAAAGGTCAGTTGACCTCGGGCAGGATTTTACGGTTTCGGGACCAGCTAAGCTGTAAAATCCCGCCCATGGTATTTTCGCATTTACTTCAATCTGACAATGTTTAATCAATTCTTAATATCATAGAATCCCGACAGTGCAGAAGGAGGCCATTTGGCCCATTGAGTCTGCACTGACCACAATCCCGCCCAGGCCCTATTCCCGTAACCCTACATATTTACCCTGTTAATCCTCTGACACTAGGGTCAAATTTAGCATGGCCAATCAACCTAACCCGCACATCATAGAAATCATAGAAACCCTACAGCACAGAAAGAGGCCATTCAGCCTATCGAGTCTGTACCGACCACAATCCAACCCAGGCCCGACCCCCATATATTTTACCCACTAATCCCTCTAACCTACGCATCTCAGGACACTAAGGGCAATTTTAGCATGGCCAATAAACCTAACCCGCACACCTTTGGACTGTGGGAGGAAACCGGAGCACCCAGAGGAAACCCATGCAGACACGAGGAGAATGTGCAAACTCCACACAGACAGTGACCCAAGCCGGGAATCGAACCTAGGTCCCTGGAGCTGTGAAGCAGCAGTGCTAACCACTGTGCTACCGTGCCGCACATCTTTGGAGTGTGGGAGGAAACTACAGCACCCGGAGGAAACCCACGCAGACACAGGGAAAATGTGCAAACTCCACACAGACAGTGACCGGAGGCCGGAATTGAACCCAGGTCCTTGGCGCTGTGAAGCCACTGTGCCATCATTCCGCCCATATCATAATTTAACAACTTCTTTGCTTCAAAAAAAAAACAAGAAAAATGTACTCAAATCCATCACAGAGAAAAAAAATCCACTGACAACAGGGAGGGCTGCTGTACATTTCTGCTCACTGAGCAGATGATAGAGTTGAAAATTGGTAATTTCTCTTTGTAAATGAATGTCACACACATCCATGTGTGACTTAGCAAGTTTGCAGAAATGTTGACCCTGTGTGCCTGATCTGCATGATGATTTTGGTGGAAAAGTCATTTTTTATAGTGCTGGTACTACAGCTCCATTGTGCAGCTAGTTCATGTATACCTGCCCCATGAATATCTCAGAGTGAATGGAAGCAAAATGGGAATTTGGAAAACATTTTTGCTGTCATTGATTCAGACTCTTCATAAAATTTATATTGCCTATCTCGACTTATTTTGTTCAGTTTCCAATAAATGTGGCTTCATCTGTGGGTTTATAAAAACACAAAAATGATACTGACAGAAATATTTCATCCAGACTTAAAAAAAAAATCAATTTTCATCCTGCCAAAATAATCTGGGATTGGGTATTTTATTCTGTGATGCAATATGATTTAGCAGATGACTAAAAGTTAATACATGTTTTTTAAGCTGTTGACTGAATTACTTCTGACTGAATATTTTTAACAATGATCCCCTCCAACCAAGTAACTGATAATATTGCAGAAATGAGGACAATGTGCGGAACATGAATATCCTGTCATTCTTTTTCTCGTACAAGTGGAAAACCAAGCAACAGCATCCTGACCTTGAATGAGTTTGAGCACAAATATAGAACGCTGCTGCAGTCTTCAGAGAGTTAGAGGTTATTTGGTGAAGCTGTGTTTATACTTTTCTAATGCCTATGGTGTTATAGTCTACATTACCACTGGTGCTGAGGCCATATTTTTGCATTCGCATCTATAGATTGGGTAAAAGGTTATTTGGTCCACCCAGCATGCTCCTTCTGCAGGTCACGTATAATCTGCTCCATTGTGGATTTTAGCCCTCTCTCATTCAATTAGTTGAAGGAATTCTTTCCATAATGGCTCTCTGATGTACAAAATAAATCCTGGATTTGCAAAGTTAGTAATTGGAACATATAAAATTCTCAAGCAGCTTGATAGGGTAGATGCTGGGAGAATGTTTCTCTTGGCTGAGGGGTCTCAAACTAATGGAATAATACACTCAGCCATTTAGGACCAGGAGGAGAACAAATTTCTTCATGCAAAATGTTGTGAAGCTTTAAATTCTCGACCCCAAATACCAAGGTCTACTTGATGCATTCTGACCAAGGGAAAAATATCTACGCTGGTCTTGGATGGGGGGGGGGCGAGGATATGACACAGCACCCTCCGAGATACCATCCTCCGAGATACCATCCTCCTCAGGAGAAGGCAACTCTGCTTTGCAGAGAAATACTCGAATGCATTAGAGAAAAAAACTCCCATATATATATTTTTGTAAAAGTTGATCTCAATAAAAGACAACTCCATGATATTTGACCTTAAAAAAAAAACTGTAGGAAGCCCAAAACCTTCGGAATCAAATTATAACCTCTACAATGATATCAAAAACCTCAATTGGTTATTCATTTAAAAATTTGCATACACTTACTGTATTTTCCTGAAGTTCCTACTTGTTAATTAAGGGAGGAAGAATGAAGATCAGATTTGATTTTGAGAGAAAAACTCAGAGTTCAGAGAGGACTAATTAACAGTCCACGTGGGCAGCATGGTGGCACAGTGGTTAGCACTGCTGCCTCACAGCGCCAGGGACCCGGGTTCAATTCCAACCTCAGATCACTGTCTGTGTGGTGTTTGCATGTTCTTCCCGTGTCTGTGTGGGTTTCCCCTGGCCACTCCAGTTTCCTCCCACACTCCAAAGATGTGCAATACAGGTTGATTGGCTATGCTAAATTGCCCCTAGTGTCTGGGGAACTAGCAGGGTACATATGTGGGGTTACAAGGATAGAGCCTGGGTGGGATTGTTATTGGTGCAGGCTCAATGGACCGAATGGCCTCCTCCTACACTGTAGGGACTGTATGAGTTCTATGTGGAAACAGGATGCAAGGACAAACTTTCAGAGCAAGTGTTAACTTTGTGAACTGGAGAGTTATGTGTCTTCAATCGTCTCCCTCAGCCTTCCTAGAGAGGAGAATGAAGGTTCAAGCCTGGCCAGTCGGGCCCTTGCAAATGTAGGGTGGAATTCTCGTAACTGGGGACTAGATCCCATGGTGGGAGCGGGAACATGGAGGCTGGAATTCTCTGGCTATTCACCCCAGCAGGGTTCTCTGGTCCTGCTGCAGTGAACAGAGATTTAGCTGAGCACCAAATCCTCTCTTCTACCGTGGACGGTGGTAGGAAACAGTGCCAAACTTTCCAGCCCTGACCTCATTAATTATGCAAACAGGTGTTTGTGTTGTTTTGCATGGTGGGGCAGGCCTGATAGCATGTAGTCACGCCGGTGTAAAACCAATTTTTTGGTCTCCCATCGAATTCTCCCCCCTCCACTTGTTTGCCATTGAACCCACCACCTGGGGCTCAGGAGAATTCAACCAGGAGAATCAGTGGAATCTCCTGGGATCAAAGCCTAGTCAGGGGCTGGAATTCATCAATATAACATTGTGTAACAAATGGCCATTACATTTCCTTCACTTGGGATCAGCAGCAGTGAATCTACAGGCCCAGCTGAATCTGTTGCATCCTCTTCTGGGGTGTGGGGGAGTCTCGTTCTTAATAAAAGCACAGAGAGAGAAAATAAACAACTTCCCCCTTCCCTTGGGATTCCTTTGAGACAGTAAGAAGTTTAACAACACCAGGTTAAAGTCCAACAGGTTTATTTGGTAGCAAAAGCCACACAGTGTGGCTTTTGCTACCAAATAAACCTGTTGGACTTTAACCTGGTGTTGTTAAACTTCTTACTGTGTTTACCCCAGTCCAACGCCGGCATCTCCACATCATTCCTTTGAGAGCCATATTAGGTGTGTTGGACGGATGTATTTTAGCTTTAACACAACCTCCGAAATATCACAGACTTTTTTTGGGAGAATTCCGCCCGAGTGTTGAATTCGCAGGAAAACTGGAGTGATTCACGCTGTTTTTTTTCAGTGGGAGTTCAGACTAAAATCTTCCACACTGAACTGCAAAGACCACCAGCATGAATATCATTAGATTTCAGGGGGCGTGGCCTATACCCGCCCAGGAGACTGAAACTAGCCGGCCTCTGCACATGTGCAGTGGCTCCGAAATGTTAGCCTCCCGTTTGCTGGCCAGCTTGATTGCTGGCCAGCCCGGGACCTTCACAGTGCTGCCCCCCAGACCATTCCCAGGCCAGCCTCAACCCCCCACTCCCGTCTCAGGTCTCGGACTGCCCCGATCTCCAGCCGCCCCGCCCCCGCAGGCAGACCTCCCCCGCCAAGCCCGCCCGATCACTGGCCTCTCTCCTGCCTCCTTCGATCCCAATGGCAGAGTGGCAGTGTGACACCCCCACCACCCATCCCTCCCTGAGGACCTCCCCTTGACATGGCCCTATGCCAGGTGAGCAGTGTCAAGATGCCCCCTGGGAACTTTGCCCCTTGGGCATTACCAGCAGACCTAGGCTGGCACTGCCAGTGTACCATGCCCAGGGGGCACCATCCTCCCCACCACCCGACCCCCAGGGTGCCCCGATTGCTCCCCCTTCACTTCAGCATAGTCAGGCTGCGAGTTCCCCGAAAGTGGGGAGCTGCTCGAAACCTCGCTGAAGTGAAACACTGATTGGGTGGGAGAGGCTAGCGGGCCTGGAGAATTCAGTCCCGGGTCCGCTAATCTCATTTAAATTGTAGGGAAATGATTATTTAAATCATTTCCAAGTCTCCCCGCCGATTTCCAGTGTGGTCTGAAATCCGGCGCTGAGAGACACAAGTGTGGCGTGAATGCTCACAGGAACCCAGCGAAGCGCGACTCTCCCGGCCTGCTGTGCAAAGAAATTAGCGCAGTGGGGTGGGAGAATCGCGGCCCACATGTCTAAAAGTCAACCTCTTAATTTTTTTGCGTAAAACATTGATCTTCAAAATTTGATTTTTACACAGATGAATGTATAGTAATCACTTTGCACAGTTGCTGCAGCCTCTTTGGCGAATGGTGTGCATGTAGCCTTGGGCTACTCTGGAGCAATTGAGAGAGTCAATGCCAAGACTGCATCCCCTGACAGAGCTGCAGCTATTCCTTCCCAAAGAAGTGCTGTAGTCTCCATTGCCTCTGACATGGTGCTCTCCCTTTCCAGGATCTGCACCACTTACCCATTTGCTTCTATCCAAAGGGAACTGATGTTTTCTCGCTCACCCTGGCAGAGTCGAGCAGGTCAGTGACCGACTTGCAGCTCTGCAACCAGGTTCTCCAGATGACCCCAAAGCTTCTGACCTCCTCTGCGACCTCTGTCTAGTCTCCTCCTCCAGTTCCTGAAGAGGATTCCCCATCTTGCCTTAGCAGCCTATTGGAGAGCAGTGCTGAGCAATGGGGCTATTTGAGTTCTAGATTCCATCATGCCCACAAGCCGGATCCCAAGGCAATACAGGTAAAACTGGCCACAAAGCACTTCTTTAGTCACATCATCAGGACATTTGTAAGTACTTCACAGGCAATTACATTTGAAGTATAGTTACTGTAGTTATGTCGGGAAATGTAGCAGTTAATTTGCAAACAGCAACATTCCACTAACAAGAGTGAGATGAATGATCATTAAGTCTGTTTTGATAGTGCTATCTTGAGCGATTCATGTTGGCAAAGACAATACAATCTTGTTCGTCTTTGGAAAAGGTGTCATAGGAATTCAACCAGTTTAGTCTCATGGCATTTCTGACATATGGTACCCCTTAGTAAATGCACTGAAATGTTAGCCTAGATTAAGTGCTTAAATTCCAGAGTGCGAAGATGAACCATACCCTTTTTATAAAAAGGAAATTCTCAACTTACCTGTTTATCATGTACTTTTCATTCTTAGGTGAATAAATGTATTGCATGTCATTCCAGTGTAGTCTAGGGGAATGCCTTTGGGCAGTGCCATATAAAGGTTAAAACAAATGGAATGATGGGCATACACGTCATTTAGACTGAGTACTTGAGAATGGGCCCAATGTTTAACTGGGTTTCCATGTTGTCAGTGCAGGATGACTGTCTAAGGGCCTGTATTACTCAATTAAATAAGAAAACTCTCAATGAGATACTGGTTTTTCTGGCTGCAATTCGACTTCAAATGTTTCTTCACCCAAAGGCTTGTGAATCTGTGGAATTCCCTGCTTACTGAAGCAGTTGAAGCTACTTCATTGAATGTTTTTAAAGCAAGTGTGGATACTTTTTTGAACAGTAAAGGAATTAAGGGCTATGGTCAGCGGGCGGGTAAGCGGAGCTGAGTCCACAAATAGATCAGCCATGATCTTATTGAATGGCGGAGCAGACTCGAGGGGCCAGATGGCCTACTCCTGCTCCTAGTTCTTATATCATACAAACATATGAAACAGGAACAGAAGGCGGCCATTTGGCCCCTCGAACCTGCTTCACCATTCAATAAGACCATGGCTGATCAGTTTGTGTTGAGTTCCACATTTCTCTCTGTTTCATGCCAGCATGAATTCCCCATGATATCCTCTGCTGGTGCCTGCCATGGGGATCAAGAAATGCACTGGAGGCCAACATGAAACTAATTTTTGTCCCACTGGTATGATGTAGGTGAAGGCCTGGACTGGATCTTATACCCACTTTCTGCCATGCCAGCAGGAAAACGTGCCAGTGCCAAACACATCATCTTGAACAATGTGGCGTGTAGATGTCAGTACTCACCTGAACAAATCCTGGGATCTCCCTCTGGAGTTTGTAATGGGGGCCGCCAGCAACACTGGACCTCGGAACACCACAGCAGTGGGTGGGGGGGAGCATATACAAGTGGATCTCCCAAATTCAGTGTCATTGAGGAGATCTAACTTCCAGCCTCAGAGTGCTCCCAGAGATCCACCTTCATTTTCAAGAGGTCCATCTTCTTTCTTCAGCAGTGGGCCAATGATGTTTGAGGCCTTTCCAATATGGCACCCAGGCATGACAGCAGATTACGTGCCATCAGGCATGCTCCAGCATGGAATAGGGTGCAATACACACAATCACATAATTAATCAGATCAGGGCCAGGAAATATGGTACAGATACACTCCACATTCCTCACCACCAGAGCGGGACTTTGTCCCAGAAGAGAAAATTCTACCCAGAGAACTCCAAGGTAACAGTCCTCGAGAAAAAAATTCTTTTTTGATTGACAAGAGAACCGAGAGAAGAACATTGGAATTGAGAATGATGATGACTTGAATTGAGGACAGCACGATGCTCCTCTAATCCTCAACGATATGTCTGACTCTTGCCTGACACAGCTTAACGCGTTCTGCCATCAAATGGGCTTATCATAGGGCTCAGAAATGCAGGATCTGCAGCATCAGCTGCTACAGGCCCCACCAACATCAGGGATCCTGGTGTTTGCATCCATCTTACAATTGAGGTGGGGAGCCAGACAGCACCTCAACATTTCTTGACTTCGCTATCAGTAGAGAACACTGTTTGACATGCGCTTTGATGGAGGGGGCGAGGGGGTTCACCCTTCCATGGATGGGGTTTGGAGGATGGGATCCAAGGTAGGGGGGGGGAGGGGGGGCAGTGGTGGCGTGCCAGCAGCAGCGTCTTCTTACTGCGTCGTTGGTGTGGGAGGGACACAGCACTGCCATTCTCACACTCAGCAGGGATGAGGTGCTGGGGGAGTGTGGTCATTCCCCAAGTTTGGTAACATGAACACACAAGGTGGAGACTTTGTGGGTGAACAAAGTGAATTTTAATGTCAAACATTCAATATAAAATGGTGACCTATCTGCACTAGTGCCTATAATCACCCTTGCCCACACAATGCCTATGGTTTATTAATCTTCCTCACCCTCATGCTATGCTTAGGTGTATCCCCAGGATGCACAGCTGTTGACTTCCATGCCCTGATCGCCGAGATGACCTTGGTGGGCATCCCTGTAGGGCCGTGACCTGGCGCATCCAAGCCTGCTTTCGTGCAGCATAGATGCTTGACTTCTGCCCTCCGCTCAATGTGCTGGAGACACCTTGGGTCCACTGGCTGGAGGGCCCCAGGCAGTACTCCTGCTGATCCTTTGCCATTTGGGTTCCCGGGGGCCCCTGTGCTCCTCCTTGGGATAGAGGGGCAGCTGGAGTGAGATCCAGAAGCCCTACTGTCCTCTGGCATTGACATGCGTGGATTCCCACCAGTGCCTGCACCATGGAGCTCACGTGCTGAGCTATGATGTGGACATCTCCTGCCATGGAGTGCACATCCTACGCCAGAGTCTCCACTGCAGGTGCCACCCTCAGTGTTGGCCTTGTTTCACTGAAGTGAGGGCAGCATCTCCAGTCGGCTTCCCAGTCCGACCAGAGGGGTTGTCGTGCCTTCCTGATGCTTGTGATACTGCTTTTGCTGCTCCATCAGCTCTGGATGACCAGACCGAGGGGCACATATTGGCAGGGGCCTAGCAGAGTCCTGGGCTCCCGCATCGCTCCGAGTGCCGGTCTTCCACTTGCTGTGGATCTTCAGCGGTGAGGTGATCACCATGAGTGACCGAGAAGTCTGTCTACATGGTTAAACCACCAAGGTGTGAGTGTATGTGCTGGTGTCAGGTGTGGGTGACAGCTGTGACGCCTCTTCCATGGTGGGGTTCGAGAAGTCTCCCTTGGAGCTGCTTGTGTTCGGTGGGTTCAGGGGACATGGAGATGGTCCGGCCTGTTTGGCTGGTTGGCCTGCAAGAGAAGGGAGATGGCATTAGTGCATTACAGGGGGTAAAGGAGGGAACGTTGATTGCTCACTTGAGACTTGAGGAATGACAGCTTGTCTTGAGGGTTCTCATGTTTCTCTGCTGCCCTCACTTCACCAGCAGCATAGGGGCAGTCTTCCACCTCCTCCGTCAGGTCAAGGGCTCGCACCTCAAAACGTGTGAGGATTCTGAGCTTGGACATGCCTCCAGCTGGCTACACCCGTGCACACTTGTTATGATCAAGTTTGTTCTGCAATGACACAGATAGGGAGAGTATAGGTGCGAGTGGGGAGATTGAAGATGGTGATGAGGTGTGGCAGGCATGGGGCTTGAGTGGGAGCTGCAGTTCGAAAAGCATCACAGCTACTGGTAGGGACATGGTGATTGTGAGAGAGAGAGAGAAGAGGGCCTCGTGCCTGATGTTGGCAACCCCCGAGATGGCTGGGTGGGAGACAGAGTTGGAGGTGCGTGAGGGAGTCTAGAGGGAGACTAGGGGTGGTTCACATACCCTTCCTGAGTCAAGATCATTTATTTCGACCGACACTGCTACCCCATCTTCTTCTAGAATGCTCTGATACTCACCAGGGCTGCTACTGCATCCTGTGCAAGGGTGGTGACCTTGCTGGAAGGCCTCCTCCTGGAGCAGGGGTAGAGTGCATCCTGCCTCTACTCAACTCTATCCAGCATTCTGGTGTGGGCTCCTTCTGAAAAGTGAGGTGTGGATTTCTTGACTGCCATCCCCTGCAGTCGATCAGTGTGAGAAACGAAGCTCACTTTGCAAATAATTTACTCCAAGTCCAATTCTGAAGTAACAGACACTTTTATTTAAACGTTCTTGCAAGAACGTGTGACCAGCAAGCAGGCACACCCTTTGAGTATATCTCTTACATTTTTATACAGTTTCTTTGTGTCTCTCAATCCCTCCCCTCCCCACAATTGGTGGTCTTGTTTATCTTATACTACCTATCATAAGCCCTAGGTTTACTCCGCCTTTGTTTACTGCCCCTGCTACTCAAGTCTTTCAACCCCTGTTCATATTTACTTTGTCCCTTATTTGGTTGTTCCCTCCCATCCTTATCTCCCATTTTCGTGCCACTTCTTGTGTGAACGCCCAGTGTACGTGACAAGCTGCAGAACTCAGCTTTCCTTTGTTTCAGCCAGTCTAACTATGTCCTTGTTCAACAGAATTCAGTCTGTCCATACCTTGTCAGTCGTCTTGTGATTCTCCTGCAGAAGCAACATTCTTATCTGTTTTTCACAATCAGGAACGAGTGCTGTTTCTTTGGGAAGGAACTCTTCAAATGCAGACAATAAAAATATAACAAAACTTACTCCAACTTTTCAATCAAAGAAAGGGTTTAATAAAGAAATGTCATTACTCCAAACTTGGGGCCTTGCCCTGGGCCAATCCAAGCTCCCCACAATTCCTAACAGGTTCTTATTTATATTGAGTCATCTGGTCAGCTGACCATCACATCATTCTGTAATTGGTTACATGGTTTACTGGGTCAGCTGACCCTTACAGCTTGTTACCATTGATCACATTACATCCAATACAAAGTTGTCACTGGTTACATTCTAACAAGTGCTGGGGAGCGGTTTACATGGAGCACCCCAGTGCTTGCAGCAGTTAAGTTGTTGCAGGGTGAGCAAATCAGAGGGAACTCGCTGCTGGAGCAGCATGATTCTCATGGGCATAAAAATTATTACTAATGAGGCATAAGATTAGGTCTGAAATCACGCCGCCGGGAATTACTTTTTCGCACTGGAAGCATTTTTGATAAGATTTTGCAGCATGTATTTGCATAGTTTTGGGAAGTATAATGAGATTAATACTGGGTAATAGTACAACAGTGCAAGGCTGCACCTGTCTGAATTTTAACCTTGCGATGTGGCATTCCATTCGTGAAGTCTGGCAAAATTGGTCTTCATCCAGTTTCCCCTTAAATTGTTGAAGGTGTTCTGCAGTTGCTCATTCACCCTCTGAATTTATTTCTAATCACTGAAGGATCGTAGAACTCCATCCTCTCCCAGTATGCTCCTTCTTCATGTTAATGACCTCCACTCATCAGGCAACACTGTTCATTCTTTTGTTGATAATTGCACTTTCCATTTATTAACTTTGTTCGGATTACCTGCTCTCAGTGCTCTCAGCATGTAGTTCAGAGGCTCAATCATTACACTTTGGTCTGTTTCATGTCGTTCATTAGATAATGGAGATCTTGCACTTTTCTCAATTTTCCAGCAAGATTGTTTCTTAATGGCTCTTAAAAGTTTCATTCATTGGATGACATTATCCTTAGTCATTTATCAATTGACACTCTCGACCTTACTACCTCTTCTGACTTCAAATAGAGCTCTGTCATCTCTTCTGTTATTTGGTTTCTCTTTTTGAACCATCTTCTTCTCAACAATGGCGAGCTCTCCTGCACTGGAGTTTCTTTTAGCACCACCTTTAGACAGATACAAGAAAAACATGTCATCTAATGGTTAGTTTTCCTCTCAGCTTTTACCTCCAACCTCTCTCTGTGGCTGTTCCTGTGTTGTTTTTGACGCTGTTATGGCCACTGTTCCTATCAGCTTCCTGTTGTGGCTTCTGCTAAAATCTGAGCACTTGGACTGAATTTTCTCTTTGGGGTGGGAATGGCGAATTGGATCATTTCCAGACGTGCCTCTCCAGATGCTATTTTCACGGTGGGATGGTAGGTTTCGGGCTGGCGCCTCCAGCATCAAGTCTGAGGCGGAAACCGAGATGGACGGATGCTGTGCCAAGAAGATTAGAAGGCCCACCACCACTGTATGCTGGGGTATCCACCTATTCACTAACCCACAACCTCTACCCCTTCACCTTCCCCTCCAAACCCCCTTGACTCTACTCTGACCTGAACAGAGGCATGGAAATCCCATTTACATACTATTCCTGTTCCCGTGCCCTGCTGTGTGGCAATAAAGACTTATCTTCTTGTCTGCAAAATCATTCTTTCTCAGGATCTGTATACAGTGGGACTTCTTGCCTCCCCATCTTCCACTGTCTCAAAATGCTTGCAGTATTGTCAAACCCAAGTTCAATGTCAGCTAAACACTACTTCGATTTATCTTGTCTTTGCTTTTATTCGTTGTAACCTGGATGACGTCCTGTAACACAGGGCTCCGTGCTTCCCTTTGATTTCCCAAATAATGCCTACCATTTAAAATTGAATGTGGCAGGACTGCTGTTATTCCTCCTCACCCCATTTGAACATAAATTATTCCTAATCCTCAAAAAGGATGCTGTGCGAGCATATGCAGAATGGTGCCAACAATCCCACTCTACTAATGTGCAGACCCTGCAAGAACTGTGAGACAAATTGTGCTGATTTCAGAAGCACATGCATTTTTTTTTCTGAATGAAGGTTAAAATGTATAAGATGTAGTTGCCCACAGTGGGAAGAAAGCTTCAAAGATTAATCAATACTCTCTCACTTTTTTACTATGCTTTGGCACCAGAGCTACGATTCAGAATATTTCTTTCATAACATTTCATCAGCTGAAGCATGTCTCCTTATGTGTTATAGCTATTATTGCTTTAATGGGGATCAATTTATGATGGATGGCCAGCCTCGAACAAAGCATAGTGAGCCTCGCATTGCCGAGGATTTACAAGGAGAATATTAATGGAATATTTCAGAACTGGCAGCTGCCTGTTACCTTGTTAATTTACAAAAGGGAATGTCACATTATTACATCAACTTCGACAGATTCAATGTCTATTTTCCAAAGTAAACAGTACATTCTTTGAATAAGATTGAGCCCCTACAAGATTGAAGAAGAACAGACCCACCAATGTATGGGATCTCCTATTTCTCTATCGAAAAAAAAATCAGATATCTTTGTCCTATATTTGAGATACAAAAGAAGAAGAAGAAGAAGAAACCCTACAGTACAGAAAGAGGCCATTCGGCCAATCGAGTCTGCACCAACCACAATCCCACCCAGGCCCTAGCCCCATATCCCTACATATTTACCCACTAATCCCCCTAACCTACGCATCTCAGGACACTAAGGGCAATTTTTAGCATGGCCAATCAACCTAACCCGCACATCTTTGGACTGCTTAGGGTATAAGCTTAGGGTATAAAGAAAAGAAAGGAAGGATCTTATCCTGTACCATAAAATTGAATCTTTTTACTTTTTGGGGCATTAAATGGAGCAAGTTATAGCTCACACAAAATCACAGTAGATCTGGAAGTAGATATGAAAGAAGCCAATTTAGCCATCCCAACTCAGCTGTACATATAACCTGCCAATCCTCTCATTACGGCTGTTCCTTGAATGGCTCTAAGCTCTTGTCTTCACCTATCCGGAAGTCCAATCCATTTTTTAATCACTCTTTGTGTGTCTTACTTCCTGACAGTAATCCTGATTTTATTGTATGGATGTAAATCTGTGCCCACTTGTCCCATTGTCACAGTTTAAATTTAATTACTGTTCTGATTGACTTTTTCTGTATCATTTAGTTCTCTAAGGTTTCTTCCCAGTCGTTAGAAAAACCTGAGTTTCCCCATTCTGTAACTCTGTGGATAAGTCTTGTGGTCCAAAGGAACAAAATAATTTATTGCATGATCTCAGTATGCTTTAGGTGGATTTTAACACAGTACCGAGTTTACACATTAACTTGTAGATGTTCTGCATTGTGGACTTAATATCCTTGCAGATGGAAATCACTTTCTACTGCATTGAACTTGTTCACGTGAGCTGCTGTGGATCACAAGCAATGTCTCTGCTTTGTTCCTGGTTCCAAACCTGATGTTTCTTCTTGAGAGTAGTAAGTTGGAGGCCAGCAGTGATGTAGAATGAAGATGGCTCGTATACTTGTATTAAATTATAAAATTAACTTTACTGACTCAATGAGACATGGAAAAGGGACAGGTAGGAATTCTTGATTCGGTAATGGTTGGTGAAACTAGAATTTAGCACCTGCAGCATGCAAAAGCATCCAATGCCCCAACTGCGACAGGTTGTAGCTGGGAAAAGCTTGGGCCATCAGTGTGAACCAAGGACAAGACTGGGGCAAGAGGGAGGAGAATTTCCCTATGAACTGATAGGGAGAAAGAAGTGCGAACTTGATTATGAAGGGGGAGAGTAAGAAAGAGAGCGTTAACAGCGTGAAGCAACAAGATGGAGTGGAGAGTAGAATAGCAGGCATCTCACTCAAACCCTTCCGCTGTCTCTCATTTGTCTCAATGCTTGGCCGACATTTGCATCGCTGAAGCAGAAATTCCCTCCCTGAACAACCCCCCCCCCCCCACCCCCCACCTCTCTTTACCTCTACCTCCGGCATTTGGCCTTTAAGATTGTGATGATTGTTCCTTTAAGGGCAACACAGCAGAGTAAGGGTCACATGGTCTATGTGACCAATCAGGACTCAGAGTGTGGGATCACTCCATGGTGAGAAAGGTTCCTAGGCTAAGAGACATTTTGGGGGCGAGCTACAGCCATGAGACTACTGAACAATTCTTATTAATAAATACCTTTTGTATTCATTAATGAAGTCAATGAAAGTGCATATTTACAAAGACATGCTTTAACACCTCATTTGACCAAGCTGTTGTTCACCTTTCCTAATACCCTTACCTGGCTTAGTGCCAAACTTTGTTTGATATCATTCCTGTGAAATAGCTTGGAACATTTTAACATGTTAACGGTGCTATACAAATCCATGATGTTGTGAAGAAAGGACAAAAGGAGTTGGTATGAATGCAGAGGGGGAAGAGAAGATTGATAAGAAAAACTTTGAGAGTTGAGTGACAGTGAGACTAGAGAGTGCTTCCAAGTCATTGTATCAATCACAGGAAAAATGTAGAGAACCTCACTTCAGCCATAATTTGCTGATATCCAGCTAATGGCATGTTGGCTATGTCTGCAGCTCAAATTATGACAAGCTCTTAACCTGCTGCACATTTTAGTGCAGTGCATACAGTAAGGCCTGTGTTCAGGGTGTCCAGGGGCTTTTTTGAAGTGCTCAGTCAATTTATTGCCAGTTTACTAGATTTTGGCATATGTGCTTCTGATTGTATGACTTGTCTATTTCTTTAGCCAGCAAAACTAGATCCGAAGCTTGCCTGGTGGCGCATTCAGTACATTACCATTCCGTCAGTGGTGTAGAAGAGAGTTTGGGAGTGTGGATTCTTAGCCTGTCTTAATCGCAGTCGGGGCAGCATTCAGGACCATGAGCTCGGCAGGCTGAGAAGTCTACCAGGACGCTCAGTCCAGTGACTCTGGCTGAAAGATTCTGTTATCCGAAATTGGGCTTATCAGTGGTGCCACTCAAAGTTCCAAGCTTGATGTCCATGCCCACACTTGTAAAAGGAGCAATCTGTTGAGGTACAGTAGAGTTGGCAGTTATCGTAGAACTGTACCCCAGCGACAATTTTAATTTATATAATTATACTCGCTGCCGGGGGAGGTAGTGGAAGCTGATACGATAGTGACCTTTAAGGGGCGTCTTGACAAATACGTGAATAGGATGGGAATAGAAGGATATGGTCCCCGGAAGAGTCGGGGGTTTTAGTTCAGTCGGGCAGCATGGTCGGTGCAGGCTTGGAGGGCCGAAGGGCCTGTTCCTGTGCTGTAATTTTCTTTGTTCTTTCTTCTATAAAACATTGGTCACTTAACGTCATTCAGAACAGTTCATTGTATTCTGAACTTGCTCCACTCTTGTCTTGTTACAACTGCTGCATTTCGCATCTTTGTTTTAGGACAGCAGTGATTTTGTAGACTTGATTTTACATCAGCGTTGAGGTTTAAAGGCAGCGTATAATTAGCGCTGCAAATGCAAATACCCAGTGCTTAATTTACTGTTGCTCTCTTTAGAAGTGGAAGGAAAAATTGAATCTATGCAACTCCCTTCTCAGTCACTTTCAATGTACTGTAATTGCTTAAGCAACTTAATCATTGTAATTAAAACCTTCAGAAATTAGCCAGACTAGTACAAACAAACCACTAGAGGGCAGTACCACTAATGAGGGCAAAGGGTTAAAGCAACTATGCTCCCTTTTTGTCACTTTGCATTTCGTCAGCAGCTGCAAAAGCTCTTTCTGAATCTGTCCCAGTATCTGAGCCATTATTTTAGCTTCAGCATTTAGGAATTGAAGGAAATAATAAATCCTCCACAAACCTTTACTCAATGGGTGGCTCACAAGAGTTTTGTATTGCTCACATAAATGCAGCAAAAGATACTGCTGCTTTGTTTTACGCTCAAGTTGTGTTGAAAGGGAAGCTACGCACTAGAGAAGCTCCTTTCAATAGTTGTTCACCACCAAGAGCTGCATGAGGGCAACAAACGCAACCCTGAGGAATATCCACTTGCCAAGGTCAAACACAGTGCAGATACAATTGGGAAAGAATTTGCAGTTTGGATTGTTATTAGGGGGAGAAAACTTGAATCAAAATTCATTATTAGCATTGCCAGAACGAATGACCATCAGTAATCCAAAACCTTCAGTTTACAGTGCATTTATTCAATGGGTCGTTTCCAATATATCCATAGTGCTTATGCCTTGAAGTTATGCTGAACAGATGGTTGCTGATCAGAGATTAGCACTGGGTCCTAGGTTACTTGGCAGCAAAATAAACTATGGTGAACCCTGTCTATAATGGCCACCATTGGGACTACACTTTATTCACTGCTGTACACAGCAATTGTTAAAATCCACGCTAGATGCTACAAGCGCTTCTGTACCCGTAATGTATAATTCAGAATCCGGAAACACTCAGACGTGTGCGGTACTTAAAGTGCTGAAGCTTGGGTCACTTAATCATATTCGTGATTTGAATACTATTTTTCTTTCACTACATCCCAGAACTAATTACAACAATATGGTCATTCTGCTTGCTTTTCAATCAAGTTCAACACCAAGATGCTCATCCTTAGTCCAGAGTGTAAAACAGACATTAATCTTCTGTTTTCCCAGAAAGATATTTTTATCATTTGGATCTTCCCTCAATTTTAGATTATTTCCCAGGAAGGCATTCTTATCTATAAACGTGAAGGGCAGAATCTTGTGCCCACCAGTTAGTACCCTTGTTATTGATCCCCTGAAACACTTGAACTGTTAAACAGGTTCAGACTTCAATAGAATAGCTAATGATTTTGGCGAAAGTATAGGGTTATAAAATGTTTTACTGATTTTATTGAACTCTGTTTCAAAATCAAAAGGATATAAATAGCAGCACACGGATAGCTGATGAACAGGAAAATAACATGATGCAGGACCCATCAATAAAAAACAAAGTTTATGCACTGATTTCTTTCAATTCACTTCTGTCCTTGTTTTATAAATACCTCAGAAACTGAATCCTCCGAAACCAGTTTGCGTTTTACCTTTTAAACTAGAAGACAACAAGCCTCTTTCATCCAGTTCCTGCTCTTAATTTAAACTGAGAGATCAAAGGTTTACATCCAGTTATCTGGATGCCCACAACGCTGAATCTTCCACACAGCCCCCAGTCATTCCCCCACAAATCTATTTATTTTAACTCGCAGACAAACTACTGGTTTCTTTCACCCAAGCCTTCTCTCTTTAATTCAACCAGGAGACTAAAGGGTTAATGTTTGTTGAACTATACTCACCATACCCTAGTTCCTGTTCACATCTGGAGCACTGGTTAGATGCCTCGGGACAAAGATCCATTTTCTGATCTGTTGGGCCTGCGTCAGGCTGCAGAGCCAAAGACAAAGGCAAGGTAAACCTTTCTGGTACCTCTCTGTACATATGTTCAAAACCTGCGGTGGTTAGGGAATGGTTCCCTGCATTGGCACCCCTCATGGACAGAGTCCTAATGAACTGCTTCAAAATGCCCTTTTTTGGCTGTTGCAAGACTGATGCACCATTGATTACGCAGAGACTCGTTGTTGCAAAACAACAGGCTTTTATTAACAAAGAACTGGAGCACTCCCAAACCGATAGCTAATCCGAACTGAGGCAAAAGGGGCAGAGAGCAGCCACCTTTATACCCCGAGGAGGGCGGAGCCCCGGATTGAGGCAGCAGGGGCGTGTCCAGACATATCACATAAGCTATCACATAAACAGACAACTACAGTGGTTCACCACATTCACCCCCTGTTTAAAACAAAGTTCGGTGGGGGCGAGGTGGTGGAACGACAGTCACATGTTATTGATTCAAGTTACAAGTTCAGTCTCTCCGGGGACTTGATCTGCCGCTGCGACCGCCGCAGTGTCGGCCGTGGTGCTGGTTCAGGAGGCCGCGGTGATGGGTCAGACGCCAGTTCATAACCGGTGGAGCCATCCCTAGCGCCTTCAGACTGCCGGGTGTGTGGAGGCTGCTCCTGGGGCTCAGGTGTGCCGTACACGGGGGCTAAATGAGCGTGCTGCGACTCTGGTGCATCATGGACAACGTTGGGAGCTGGGGGTGAGGGGCCGTGGGACGTAGTACTGCGGGGGCCAGATCGCGAATGGAGACCGTGTCCTCCCGCCCGTCGTGAATCGCCACATAGGCGTATTGGGGGTTGGCGTGAAGGAGCCAGACCGTTTCGACCAGGGGGTCCGATTTATGGGTCCGCACGTGCTTCGGGAGCAGGACAGGGCCTGGGGATGTCAGCCATGACGGTAGTGAGGTCCCCGAGGAGGACTTCCTGGGGAAAACAAACATTCGTTCATGAGGGGTGGCGTTGGTAGCCGTGCACAGTAGTGACCTAATTGAGTGTAGCGCATCAGGGAGACTGGAAGACCCTTAGACCGGAGAGCTAATAAAACGGCCTTCCAGACTGTCACATTCTCCCTCTCCACCTGTCCGTTCCCCCTGGGGTTGTAGCTGGTGGTCCTACTCGAGGCTATGCCTTTGGAGAGTAGGTACTGGTGCAGCTCGTCACTCATAAAAGAGGAACCCCTGGATATAGCTGGGGAAACCAAACAGGGTGAAGAGGCTGCGCAGGGCCCTGACGACCGTGACCGAGGTAATATCCGGGCAGGGAATAGCAAAGGGGAACCGCGAATACTCATCAACGACGTTGAGGAAGTATATGTTGCGGTCAGAGGAGGGGAGGGGGCCTTTGAAGTCAACGCTCAGGCGTTCAACAGGGCGGGTGGCTTTGATGAGGTGCGCTCTGTCTGGCCGATAGAAGTGCGGCTTGCACTCTGCGCAGACCTGGCAGTGTCTGGTTACAGACCTGACTTCCTCGATGGAATAGGGCAGGTTCCGGGCCTTGATGAAGTGGAAGAACCTGGTAAACCCCGGGTGGCAGAGGTCATCGTGGAGCGTCTGTAACCGGTCTAGGTTTGCGCTGGCCCAGGTCCCCCGGGACAGGGCGTCTGGGGGCTCATTGAGCTTCCCAGGCCGGTATAAAATGTCGTAATTGTAGGTGGAGAGCTCGATCCTCCACCTCAAAATCTTATCGTTCTTGATTTTGCCCCGCTGCGCGTTACTGAACATAAAGGCAACGGACCATTGGTCCATGAGCAGGGTGAACCGTTTGCCAGCTAAGTAGTGGCACCAGTGTCGCACAGCCTCCACGATGGCTTGTGCCTCTTTTTCGACTGCGGAGTGTCGAATTTCAGGGCCCTGGAGGGTGCGCGAGAAGAAGGCTACGGGTCTGCCCGCCTGGTTAAGAGTGGCGGCTAGGGCAAAATCAGACGCATCACTCTCCACCTGGAATGGGGTGGATTCGTCTACAGCGTGCATCGTGGTCTTCGCGATATCCGCTTTGATGCGGTCAAAGGCCAGCCGAGCCTCCGCCGCCAGGGGAGAAGATGCGGATTTGATGAGCGGACAGGCTTTGTCCGCATAATTGGGGACCCACTGGGCGTAGTATGAGAAGAAGCCTAGGCATCTCCTCAGTGCTTTGAGGGTGGTGGGGAAGGGAAGTTCCAGGAGGGGATGCATGCGATCAGGATCGGGGCCGATGACCTCGTTCTCCACAACACAACCAAGGATGGCAAGGCGGCGCGTGCGGAATACGCACTTCTCCTTATTATAGGTCAGGTTGAGGAGTGCCGCAGTGTGGAGGAATTTTTGGAGGTTGGCGTCGTGGTCCTGCTGTTCATGGCCGCAGATGGTGACGTTATCCAGGTACGGGAAGGTGGCCTGCAGCCCGTTCTGGTCCACCATTCGGTCCATCTCACGCTGGAAAACCAAGACCCCGTTGGTGACGCCGAAGGGGACCCGAAGGAAGTGATAGAGACGGCCATCCACCTCGAAGGCAGTGTATGGGCGGTCTTCCGGGCGGATAGGGAGCTGGTGGTATGCAGACTTCAAATCAATGGTGGAGAACACCTGATATTGTGCAATCTGGTTGACCATGTCAGAGACGTGGGGAAGGGGATACGCGTCCAGCTGCGTGTATCGGTTGATGGTCTGACTGTAGTCAATAACCATGCGAAGTTTCTCCCCAGTCTTAACAACCACCACTTGGGCTCTGCAGGGGCTGGTATTGGCCTCAATGATCCCCTCCCCCAGGAGGCATCGCACCTCAGACTTGATAAACGCTCTATCTCCAGCGCTGTACCATCTGCTTTTGGTGCCAATGGGCTTGCAGTCGGGGGTGAGGTGTTCAAAGAGTGAGGGAGGGGCGACTTTAAGGGTCGAGAGACCACAGGTGGTGCGCGGTGGCTGGTCTGATAGCTGTGGGTTTTGGACAGAGATTGGGGGGAAAGGCCCATTATTCACCATGGTGACGCTCCCTAGGTGGCACATGAAATCTCGCCCCAGTAGTACGGCAGCGCAGAGCTGTGGCAGCACGAGGAGCCTGCACTTCTCGTACACCGTGCCCCGTACAGTCAGAGTTGCTACACAGTTGCCGAGGACATTCACCGACCGGGACGTCGAAGCCATGGAGATTGATTGCTGCATTGGCAGTACTGGCAGTGCGTAGCGCCTCACCGTGTTAGGGTGGATAAAACTCTCCGTACTCGCACTGTCAAATAAGCAGTTAGTAGTGTGGCCGTTGACCTTGATGTCCATCATCGACCAAGCGAGTTGGTGAGGTTTGGACTGGTCCAACGCGACCGAGGCCACTGTCGGATTAGGCGATGCGGTGGACGGTTCTCAAAATGGCGGTCCCCGTGACTCGGCTGACGTCACCCAAGATGGCGGCTCCCGTGGGTCGCACGTGGCTGATGGCGTCCAAGATGGCGGCCTCCGTAGGTCGCACGCGGCCGATGGCGTCCAAAATGGCGGCACCCGCGGATCGCACACGGCCGATGGCGTCGAAGGCAGTGCCTCCCGTGGATCGCATGCGGCGCTGCTGGGCCTGGGGGATGATTTTGCCCTGCAAACTTTCAGGTAATGACCCTTCTTACTGCAGCCAGAGCAGAGCGCGTCTTTCGCTGGGCAGCGTCGTCGTGGGTGCTTCTCCAGGCCGCGGAAGTAGCACCTTGGGCCTCCGGAGACTGCCGCTGTGGTCAGTTCGGTGTCGGGACAGGGCGTGGCGTAGGATTGCGGCCCTCCTGGGTACAGAGATGGCTGCGGTCGCAGTGTCCACGGTGCGCCCTCGTGGTCGGGGGTGTAGGCCTCGAGGTTCCGGAAAGCCACCTCCAGCGAGCCGGCAAGCTCCACAGTTTTCTTCAGGTCCAGCCCACCTTGTTCCAGCAGGCGCTGCCGGATATAGGTCGACCTGATGCCCGCGACAAAGGCATCTCTGATCAGGTCGTCGGCGTTTTGGGCGGCTGAAACGGCCTTGCAGTTGCAGGCTCTGCCGAGTGCATGCATTTCGCGCAGGAATTGTTCGGTCGCTTCCCCGGGCTGCTGTCTGCGAGTGGCCAGCAGATGTCTGGCGTAGACCTCATTCAGCTGCCGGTTGTACTGGCTCTTGAGGAGATCGATTGCCTCCTGGTAAGTTTCTGCATCTCGGATCAGCGCGAAGACATGAGCGTTGACGTGGGCGTGGAGCACGTGTAGTTTGTCGATGTCGGTTACGACGACGGAGGAGGAGGAGGCGATGAAGGTCTCAAAACAGCGCAGCCAGTGATCAAAAGAGTTAGAGGCCCCAACAGCCTGCGGATCCAAATCCAATTTGTCAGGTTTCAGGAGCTGGTCCATCCCAAAATTTTTGTTAATAAAATTGATGCACCATTGATTACGCAAAGACTCGTTGTTGCAAAACAACAGGCTTTTATTCACAAAGAACTGGAGCGCTCCCAAACCGATAGCTAATCCGAATTGAGGCAAAAGGGGCGGAGAGCAGCCACCTTTATACCCCGAGGAGGGCGGAGCCCCGGATTGAGGCAGCAGGGGCGTGTCCAGACATATCAGATAAACTATCACATAAACAGACAACTACAGTGGTTCACCACAAAGACTCCCAAAAATTCCAAGCATCACGCAAGTGCATCTTCACACTGTGGGCGGGATATTCTGGCTGTGCTCATCCCAAATCCGGAAAATACTGCCCGAGGTCAACAGACCTTTTCATGGTCCACTGTGATTTCCATGGCAAAATTCCAGCCCCTGTCAACGCTTCTCACTCCCTCGACCTCAGTGGTGACTCCTTGAAATCGGAAGAAGTTTCAAGATTGCCTTAATGAGACCCTGCTTGTGAGTATTCTGATAATCATAAGTATTCATAACATTGTAAAGTCTGCAATAAAAACTGCTTGTACTTGAGTTGACAGGCTCTTGGTCACTTTGTGGCCTACACCCTGCCCAAAAATGTACTTCTCTTTAAGTGCTAGTCTACACAAGTGAACTGACCATTACTGTTTTTCACTCACTCAACTCTTGCCTTCTATTCTCACAAAGAACAAGTTATCAAATTAAATAGTGACCAATTCACCTTATCCCTTCTGTACAATTTCGTAGCATAACAGAGATAACTTGAGCCATAACATGCAGCCAAAAATTGATCAGATACATCATCATTTCAGGTTTTTCAACCTCCATATTACACCTCCCTCATCCCCCTCCTTGCAGCTTCCCCAATCCTCGACCCCCATCTTCCACCATCACTACTATCCTCTGGCCTGGGATCCAGCAACAATACTAGGCTTCGCGGGTGTGTATTGGCAGTAGCCTCTGCCTCTCCAGTGATACTGTTAGTAGAGCTGCTAGCTTCCGCTGCTAGGTTTCCAGATCCCAGGGACCAGAGAATCCCCCTGGGGTGAATGGCTGAAAAATTCCATCCAGTGTTTTTTTTGGGAAAATTCCACTCTATTTCTATGATTTTGCCAGAACTGTTGTCAGTGTAGGATTAAAACCTAACTGAGAGAAGGACACTATAGAAAACATTTAGGATGATTTAGCCAAATGTTTGATGGAATTGCAAGTATGCTGGCATTAGCAACTGTGCTTAGAGAGTTTTAAAAGAAAATGTTAAACTAATTTTCACATACCCGGATACAGGGCAAGTTGATGTAACAAGTGGAAAAAGTGCTGGCTTAAAAGTTATATTGCTTTAAAAAAAAGAAATATTCTTTGAATGAAGGTACAATTTTTTATTCTGAAGGAGACTAGAAGTAACAAAAAATTGGTTGAGGAGACTAGGAATTCTCTGACCTCGCTGGTGGCTGTGATTTTCCAGTCTCGCTAGTGGCTGTGATTTTTCAGTCCCGCTGCTATGAGTGGAAATTTAGTTGAGCTTCAAATTCCCCGTTCTCACTGGCAGCGGCAGTGGGAGACCAGAGAACTCCAGCCTAAATGATGGTCTTTTCTCTTTGTAGCAAAAAGAAATGAAACGAAGAAGTACTTGCAGGATCAGAGTACGTTATTCTTAAACTCGCAACAGAAATCCTCATCACGGAAACAAGCTATGATTACAAATCCATTCCCCTCATCAAATCATTTCCAATCTAGAAATGCAGAATTCTATAAGAAATTAATTAGAATTTCTGAAAATTTCTGAAAACCCTCCCCTCTTTAAATGATGTCCCTCCCTTTGTGGAGGGGAATCTCAGTGATCTTTCGCAGCACAAAATTTTTATTCCAATTACTACTGTAGCAGCTAAGCTCCAGAGCTTATTTTGAGCACAATATTGAAAGATGGTCAGGCTGAAAGGTCATGACAAAAAGGTCAGTGAAACAGCAAGTCTGGCTCCAGCATCTAATAAGACATGAAGTTACCAGTACATTTCCAGTAGCATATACAGTGAGATTGATAGAGGAGTGGAAGTAATTTCAGCCAGAAATATAAAACTCAGAGAGTGCTTAAAATTGACATTTCAGGGGTTTAACCCTCTGTCTAACAAGAGAATGAACCCGTACTGAAACAAGCGTGTTTTCCTCGTTTCTTCTACATAAAAACATGGTTACAACCTTTTGATATTTTTGGACCAATTACGTCAGTCATACAATGTGCTGCCAGTTCTGCATTGGTCCAACATCATTTCTGACTGATCTGCAGTTTGCATAAATATCTATCTTGAATTGGTTGCTGCGGGTAATTGAAAACATTCAGTGTGCCGCCCGTGGCTCTGTATCTCGCACAAGGCAAAGGTCAGCAAAACAACTACAGCTAAATTGCTGCCGTTACCAAAGAATTTACTCCATTACAGTCTTGCCGTGTGAGTTTCTATATTTTGTTTAAGGCAAAAGACGTCACGGTGATACGCTCTGAGATGTCATCCTCCACAAGGAGTACCACAGAGAGTGCAGGCTGACTGTTTAAAGGATCCAACTAACACAGCAGAAAATAAAAATCACAGGGCCATCTAATTTTAAAAATCTCAAATTCTGCACCTGTAACAGTTGTCCCTAGGCTGCTGTACAGTTAGGATGCTGTAGCTTGAGCAGTTCTTAACAGATTTACTGTCACCCAAGATTACTTAGTTGTCAGACAACAGAAGCACCAAAGTGATATATTTATGTCATTAGCACCACTCTGGAAGCTACTGAAGGTTGCTAGGTCATTGCTTAGCAACCAGAAACTGTTCTAACTAAAGATGCAAGGTGACTATACTCAAACCAACCTAATGTAAAGGCAAGTGCAAGTTGTTTTGAACAAACAGCATAAACGGTTAGCTTCTCAAATATATATTTGTGCATGTAGCTCAAATTAGACATTTAAATAGTCAGTCATTAGGAATATAAACGTGTGTACGATGGACCGTGCCTCCTTGGATTCAAAATCTTGGAGATAATAATAAACATAAATCGTTACAATCGAAGGAAGGGTGGAATGACATGAAGGTTTGCATGAGGGTGGGGGGAGATTTATGAGGATACTCTCCGGGATTGGAGAATTTTAACAATGAGGGAAGATTGAATAGGCTGGGGTTGTTTTCTTTGGGTTGAACTTTATGGAGGGGCAGGGGTGTGTATAGGTGATCGTGTGATTTGCGACCCTCAGTGAAAGGAAGTTCCGTCCTTGAAAGCTACTGGCCAGTCTGTGTGGCTGGCAGCTCTAGATGTCCCTAAACTCACTAGTGGGTGCCACTGGAATTGCAAGCAGATCCATGGACAATGATGGCCATGGCCTTCGGAGAGAGGTAGGCCTTTGGTTTGGATGGGAGAGGATCGGAGAGCTTAGGAGAGGATGTTAGGGTTTGTAAGGGTTAATGCGTGGCTGTGTAAATATCATCTCCCATTATGATGATGTAAGAGAACACACGACTAGGAGAGGAGGGGGTGAATGTTCAACTCTTCTGCAGTGTAACACCCAGTATTGGATGGCTGAACTTGATTCAGTTACATAATGTTATCTGAACCTCCCAATGTCTTAGCAATCATTCCAAAGCCAGACTAACCAACTCAGAACACCCTTCTTCCTTGCAAACAATCAGCTTATAAACAGAACTGCCCGCTTCAACCATGTTATGGTAATGTACAGCGTATTTTTCAGGACAATTGGCTTGGTAACAAGGTCATTTGATCCCTAATTATTTATTATGAAAATGGTGGATAGGCTACCCTTTTTGGTGCCCGCTCACTTATCACACTGTGGGGGAACAGCTTGGGGTGAGCAGGAACATCGTGGGCTTACCCCCTCATGTTTTACATGCCACCTGCATCCCTGCTGAAAAGATGCCCAGAGGGGAGGTGGTAAAATCCAATATTTTGGAACAGAGGAAGCTGAAGACAGATTTAATTAAAATGTATAAAATTGTGAGCAGCTCAGATGGAGTGGAAAAGAAAAATTCCACATATGTTTGCAGAAATGTCAATAACAGGGAGCATAAATTTAAAGTATCATCAATGGTCGAAGGATTAGAAGGGCTTTGAGGAGAAATGTTTTCACCCTGCAGAGGGAGGTGAGGGTTTGAACTCGCAGTCTGTAAGGGTCATAGAGGGAGAAGCCATTGGTTAATTTGAAAAGCATTAGGATATGTGTTTGAAGTGCTGTGATCTATGAGACGATAGACCAAGAGCGAGATTTTCTCCAACATCGGCAATGTCTGATGCCAGGCGGGAAACACGGCGGTGAGGCAAACAATGGCTATGGTGGCTTTTAATGTCAGGTACTGCAGTGCTTGGTGCAAGAAGAAGGCAGGCAGGGGTTCCACAATGTATCACCGGTGGGCCGCCTCTGATTCACCTACCCTGCCATCAATTCAGCGCTTCAATAATCCAGGCACTACATTTAAAGGTAGCCTCAGCACACAGCGAGCACACCAGGAAACATTTTTCACCTAGGTAAACCTCCCCAGCTCTTCCTGCTCTCTCTCCCTCAGCACTCGTACCTCCTTCTCTTCCAGCCTATACTCCTAGCCCAGGCTCCACCTCCAGCTTTCTTCAGCTTGTGCTCTGGGCTCAGGCTCTGCCTCCAGCTTTCTTCAGGTCTTTGGCTCCTGTTACGAGGAGAGACCCCAGGCTGACAAGCTCTGCCGGTGGGGACTTAGTGCCATGCAGTGAGTAGGGTCTGACCTCCAGCCCCACTCCGAAGTCAAAAGCCAGAATTCGGGATTCCCACCTTCCCAACACCAACTTTCTGTGTTCCTTGCCTGAGCATATCCAAGTATCTCTGAACATCACCATTTGCAAGCTCCATGCCTTTAAAAAAATGTTTTGTACTCCTACCATCAGAGTGATAGTTTCTCACATTATGCATCACCTGCCCATTGGGCCACTCTGTTGCCCATTCACTTACCTTTCTATATCTCTCTGAAGCCTCTTTGTGTGCTTCTCACAACTCACATTACCACCTAGCTTTGTATCATCAGAAAACTTGGGTACATTGCTCTTGGTTTCTTTGTCTAAGTCATTAAGACAGAATTTAAATAGCTAAGGCCCTCGCACTGATCTTTGCAGCACGCCACTAATTACAGTCTGCCAACTTGAAAATGCACCATTTAACCCTACTCTCTGCTTTCTATCTATTACAGTAAGTAGTCTCACAACACCAGGTTAAAGTCCAACAGGTTTATTTGGTAGCAAATACCATAAGCTTTCGGAGCACTGCTCCTTCATCAGATGGAGTGGAAATGTGCTCTCAAACAGTGCAAACAGACACAAAATCAAGTTGCAGAATACTGATTAGAATGTGAATCTATCAACTATCTATCTATTCTATTCTATCTATCTATTAACCAGTCCTCCATCCATGCTAATATAGTAACTCATTACCTTCACAATCTCTCACATTGAGCATTAATCTGACCTTATCAAATGCCTTTTGGAAATCCAAGTATACTATATTTACCAGCCCCCTTATCAACCCTACTAATTACAAACATTATAAAAAAAACTCTAATAAATTTGTCAAACACAACTTCCCTTTTTTAAAACCATGTTGACTCTATTTATCCAAACAACCTTAACCACCTCTCACCTCATTCTATGTAATTAGCTTTGTTTAAGTTTATGATTCCTGTTTTGGACTTGAGTATGTTGCTTTCAAACGTGGTATGGGATTCCATTATATTATGATTGCTATTTCCCAGAGGATCATTGTCAATTACTAATTAAATGCTCCATTACATAATATTAGATCTAAATTAACTTTGTCCCTCACTGCCTTCACAATCATAAAAACATTCTACAGACCCACCTTTCCGATTAACTTTTCCCATTTGGTCTGTCAATTCAGTATAAAGGTTAACGTCTACTGTCATTATTACATTGTCTTCATTACAAGCTCCAATTATGTCTTGCTTAATGCCTTGTCCATTGGTATAACAACTGTTATACTGAAAACTACTCTTATCAGTGCTTTCTAATCCTTGTTATTTCTAATAATAATTTATGCTGACCCTATTTCCTGATATGAGCCAAGATCCTGGTGTCCTATGCCTTCCTTTGTTATTAAGGATACTCCTCCTTTTTCATTCTTCCTGTCTTTTCAAAACATTGTACAGCCTGGAATATGTACTTTCCTACCTTGGGTCACCTGCTATGCTCCCGTAATGACAATGATATCAAAACCAGGATGTTGGGTTTATGTCACACTATCAGTAACCCCCACAGCTTGCCTCCTGGACTTGCAGAATCTCACTGGCTGTCCTGTCTGGAGACAATACACATCTCTTTAACCTTGTGCTTAATGCTCCTCCACTCACATTGTCTGTATCTTTAAGACCTGGTTGGCTGTAGAGATTCGCATTCTAATCAGTATTCTGTAACTTGATTTTGTGTCTCTGTGCCCTGTTTGAAAGCAGATTTCCACTCCATCTGATGAAGGAGCAGCGCTCCGAAAGCGAATAGCATTTGCTACCAAATAAACCTGTCGGACTTTAACCTGGTGTTGTTAAACTCTTACAATGATATCAAACCCAGTTATCTCTATTTGTGCTGCTAGTTTATCTAGATTGATACAAATTACATCCAGATAAAGAGTTTTAAACTTTTTTGTTACCACTATTCTTTGTATGGACTTTATTTGTTGATGCATGATTCCTATTAAATTCTTTGTGCCTTCCTTTTCCACTCTGTTTGTCTTTAACTTAATTGTTTAAACTACTCCACTGTCTCAACTTTACCCTTTAGATTTTTAAATCTCCCTTCAGCAAACTCCCTTCTCCTGCCCTTTTAGATTAAGGCCTTATCCACCGCACTAGTTATACATTTCGCCAGAATACCGATCTCATCCTGGTTTAAGTGATGTCAATCTCATCTACTCCCAAGTGTCCTCTATATCCGGGCCAGTGCCACATGAACGGAAACTCATTCTTCCTACACCACACTTTGAGTCACACATTTAATTCTCTAATCTACTTGGCCATATGTCAATTGGCACTTGGCTCAGGTAACAATGTGGGGATTATTACCTTTCAGATTCTTCATTTTAATTTAAACCCCAATTCCTAAAAGGCAAAGCCAGTTCAGAGTTTGCGAAGTGACCTGATTACTGAGATTGGGAGGTGAGCATTTGAGGGGGATGACTGTGAGGAATGGGTGGGAGAAGGCAGTAGGATGAGGGGGCGAGTGGGAATGATGTCTGGCCATTTGAAGAGGATGCTGGAGAGAAGGGATTACATGTAACAGTAAGGCATGTCAGTCACAGGAGTGTTGTGCCAGAGAATGCTAGGCATGTGAGAGAATAATAGCTGAGGGTTGCAAGACACTTTCTTTGCCAGTCTGAATAAGGTCATCAAACTTCTTCCAGTGCTAGGTCTGAATCCTCAGCACAGCATGTCAGCAGCTGACAGCCTTTTGACTTTTCGCCACATCGGCTTGGTGAGATGAGGCTAGCCTCTTCCTGCCGTTCTCAGGGAAGAATACTTCTCTGTGTGTGCCCTAGCTTCATCAGGGATGTGTCTGGAACCAGGCAGGCAGCTTTTCTACAACAGCCATGCATTCTGCAGGTCCTTGCTTGTTCCCACCAGATTGCATGTTACAACCACTGATACCACCAAGGAGCCTGCCAAAGACCCTTTAAATAGAGATCCTTCGTGACTTGGTTGGACACATAGTTCCATGCACTCCCCTGATTGGCCAAGGAACCTGGAGGCAAGACGTGAAAATGGTCACACCTGTGTGTTTCAATAAGTGTGTTCTTACCTGATTGGTTGAGGAAATATTGTTACTCTGAGTTCACACAGGTCCTGTAGATGGTACTATACAATTTTACTCATAATCACTACAAGTTCCAATGCAAAGTTCCACAGAATGTCTGTAGGCAAGAATAATGGCAAGTGCCCTCTGTTCACTGCCAGTCTTATCTATATGGTGGAACAGTGGTTAGCACTGCTGCCTCACAGCACCAGGGACCCGGGTTCAATGCCGGCCTTGGGAGACTGTCTGTGTGGAGTTTGCACATTCTCCCTGTGTCTGTGTGGGTTTCCTCCCAGTGCTCCAGTTTCCTCGCACACTCCAAAGATGTGCAGGTTAGGTGGATTGCTCATGCTAATTTGCCCCTTAGTGTTCAGGGGATTAGCAGGGTAAATACGCAGGGTTACGGGGATAGAGTCTGGGTTGGATTGGTGTCAGTGTAGGCTCGATGGGCCGTATGGCCTCCTTCTACACTCTATTGATTCTATGATTTTACCTTTACAGAGCAATGAGCTCTAATTTGATATTCCCCTCATAATCTTGGGTGTTATGGAGTGATTCATTTTGGTCGGAAAAACATGGAGAGACAATATAAGATAAAAGGTACGACTCAAAAATGCAGGAACAGAGAGCTCTGGGTGTATATGCGAACATTTCTTTGTAGGTGGTAGGACAGGTTGTAGTATCTCAGGTTTTATTAATAGGTGTATAGAGTACAAGAACAAGGAAACTGTGTAGAATTTGTATCAGTTCGGCCTCAGCTGGAACATTGCATCCAGTCTGGGCACCACACTTTAGGAAGATATTAGAGAATCACAAGAATGGTCCCAGGGATGAGGAACTTTAGTCATGAGAATAGATTGGAGAAGTTTGGACTGTTTTCCTTAGAGAAAAGAAGGCTGAGAGGAGAGTTAATAGAGGTATTCAAAATCATGATGGATCTGGACAGAACAGAGTAGACTGCGAGAAACTGTTCCCACTCATGAAAGGATTAAGAAGGAGCGCAGATTAAGGGAGGGCGCAGATTTAAAGTAATTGGCAAAAGAAGGAGAAGTGACATGAGCAAAATCTTTTTCATGCAGCAAATGGAATGCACTGTCTGAGATTGTAATGGAGGCTGCAGGTTCAGTCAAAACATTCAAAAGGGGATCAGACTGTTACCTGGAAAGGAAGAATGTGCTGGGTTACAGGAAGAAGGCAGGAGAATGTCAATATGTGAATTACTCATTCTTAGAGCTGGTGCAGACTCAATGGACCGAATGGCTTCCTTCTGTGCTGTAAGAATTCTGTGTTACCTCAAACTCTTTGAGCCAAATATCATTCTTAGTTCTACCTATGCTGTTGGTCCTTACATGATCCATGACAACTGGATCCTTTTCCTCCCACTCCAGCTGCAAGGAGATGTCCTTCACCCTGCACCAGGGAGGCAACTCCAGGTTGCGGCTTCAGAGAATGTGTTCCTCCCTATTATATCTGCCCCTTTCACAACCACAGTCCTTTTCAATCCCCACTCAAATGGCATTCTGCACAATGGTGCTATGTTTATTGTTTCTCCATTCATCCGAAAGTCTTTGTTCTCATCTATACTAGTAGCTAGTATCTCATACCTGATGGTCAAAGTCAAAAGCTGAGACTCCTCCATCACTATATCCTGGATCCCCCATTTGTCTGACTTATGGTAACCCAACCAATGACCTAGTCCAAAGTTCTATTTAACCTAAGGGGTGTGACTATCTGGTGGAAGGAAATGTCCCACATGCCTCCTTCTCCCTGACAATGTCTGCAGCTTGCCTCCAGCTCTAAGCCCAAGTTGCTTGACACTTACCACAGATATGGCAATAAAAAAAGTATTGAATCTGTCCTTGTACAACACACTATCTAAGAGCAGGATAGGAGGAATATGCACCAAGCCTCACATGCTATTTATCTCACTATGGAAGAACTAGTTCAAGAATGAATAAGAGCAAAATAAAAGCAAAATACTCTCTGCTCTGACAAAGGGTCATCCTGACTCAAAATGTTGGCTCTATTCTCTCTCCACACATGCTGTCAGACCTGCTGAGATTTTCCAGCATTTTCCATTTTTATAATAAATAAGAGCATTTGTCTTCATTTGTTTAACTTGTTAAAGTTATTTTGTCTGACTATACCGCAGAGTTGTACAACAAAATGTATAATCTGTAGCTTCTTGCATGAATTTCTAATCTCGGTCACGTTATCATGAGGTCTAGATTGGCGATGTGTTGCTTTACTTTAAAATAAGCAATAGAGAGGGAGAAAGAAATCACTTGGACATGTTTGGGTGGTGACAATAGCATTGACAATGATACTGAAGCATGCCACCTAGCCACCATCCTGAATGAGGAAATGGCTTGGCGAACAAAGGACTGGAGAAGTCAGGTAAAGAAATGTATATTATTTCCAATGTTGACAGCTCACTTGGCAAGATGACTGCCTTTTAAGACTTAATCTGATAAGATCAACTCTTGGTGAAGATCAAATGTTTTCATGCACAAAGCAATCCCCACTCACTATAATGTAAAATAACCAAGTTACAATCTCTTCGGTAATATTACATCTCTGCTGTTATATTTGTTCCAAGTCATTGCATGTTCTTGTACAACAATAACTTGGCAATCTATGTATGTAATGATTTGGGGTTTGTGGTAACTCGTGGTCAGTACATCTGAAACCAAATGGTGAATGTTGTTTCAGCTTAAGAACAGATCAAGTCAAAAAGTAAAAATAAGCAGAAGAAACTGAAGTTTTGAGTAAGCCCATCAGCACCTCAAGGGTTAAACAGCTTCACATTTATGAGAGAGACCTTGGGCTAGATTTTCCTGTTGGAGGTGGGAATGGAAGCTGGGTTCGATTCTAAGTCACAAACTTGTCCCTCTCCAATGGCAGTGTACCTCGAAGTGCAATTTTTATGGGGTTGGGTTTTTAATATGCCTAGAGATGGGTCTGCAATTGAATTAGTGGCTGGGGATGGTGGGGTGGGTGGCGGTGAGGTAGAGACAGGACCCCCAAGAGAACTGGGCCAACGTTCCACCCATATTGGCAACCATTGCCCTGGCTGCCGTTTTTCCGTGTGGCGTTTAAAAAATGAGAGGATCTCCATGTTTAAAGTGGCCAGGGCAAATGCAGAGCTGACACGCAGGATAGGGTAAGGAAAGATTAGTTGCTAAAAGCATATCAATGCTCAACACTTCCTTGTCCAAACTCTCATTTTTCTATGCTAAGTGGAATGGTTTTCGCAATGCCTTCCTGTTCCACAGGTTTACCCCCAGGTCAGTTTTAGGGTGCTGCTAATGGCCATCTATCCCTGTGAAAAGGAGTTCAGAAAGTGAGCTCCTAACAAGCTTTCTAATGCCCTCAAGCCATCCAGTTAACGAGGCAGACGATTTACCTTTCCCGCCCGTGTCCTGCTAATTTGGGAAGATATCCAAAGTTGAGAACGAAGCCGACTGGCACACAGCCAGGCTGCCACCGTCATTATTTTGCCACTCTGCCTCGTTTTTGGTCCTGATTCAGGATGGAAAAACTAAATCCGGTCTCTTTTGCCATTGGGTGACGAGGTGGCCATGTTTGCTTAGAGAAAGAAATGGCGTTGTCGGAGGGCCTGATACAAGATGTTGAGTATTCATTCTTCCTAATTAAGGTGCTGTTGACTGCCCTCATCAATCACATCTGCATGTGTCTGATCATTTGTCCTGACTAAAGAGAGTGTGCCTGGGGCAGGTAAAATCCACTCTGTAACAGAGAGGTTTAAATACAAAGCAGAGCCTGTACGAGGCAAGAATTTCTCACAAATGGTTATCATCAGGTTTGAATTATTTTCCCACCATGGATTATCATTTTTTTTCCTCTTTTCCAGAAATGAGTCTGAACCTGCCATTATATTGAGGGTTTTGAACATAGAAACATAGAAACGTAGAAGATAGGAGCAGGAGGAGGCCATTTGGCCCTTCGAGCCTGCTCCACCATCCACTACGATCATGGCTGATTGTCCAACTCAATAGCCTAATCCTGCTTTCTCCCCATAACCTTTGATCCCCCTCCCCCCGCCCCACATGGCTCATTATATCTTATTGACCAAACAGCCAATTGTTCTCCAATTGAGAAAGTGAAATTAATTGAGGATATTGATGTAGAATAGGCAAGAGTGAATTGGCAATGCATTTGTCCTTCACCTGCTGTACTGGTTCATGGCAGCACTGCCACTGCCCAAGGTGAATTCCACCCCCTCAGTCCCTTCATTTGGGGGAAGAAAAATTAAGCAGAAATAATGCAATCTCTCGGATCCTCACTCCCTGTACTCATTAGTTATCTATCCTGCTTCTTTTGTAAAATATCAGTTGATCTCCAGAAGAATTATCTTTACTGGGTGCATGATCCAAATATTGTCTAAGGCTTGTTATTTTTCTGCTATTTTCTAAACTTGTTCGGCCTTGTGAATTTTGTACTTGTGTTCTCTAATCTTATACTACTGTCGAAGTTGAATAACTTCAATCCTGCTTACGTCTTTTATCGTTTTAAAAACCTGTACTGTGAACCTAAAACAAACCAAGCAGGTGGTGATTAATGACTCCAATTTGTTTCCCAGCACAAATCTGCTTGTTTACAGCTTAAACTGAGGCAGAAAAATGGGCAACCAACCTAATGCAAGGAGACAGACAGGTAGGAAAGACCGGTAGGAACTTTAAATATGATAATCAGGCTGGGAATCTTCATCCCTGTGGCCTCCAATCCCACCATGAGACCTCCAATTTTACCCTCACCATCAGACCCTGATCATTTCCCCTCCCCACACCCCATCCCCAATCAGGTCTTTGATCCTCTCTTCCTTGAAAGGACTCCTTGCCCGTGCAATCCCTCCACTGGAAGGCCCATGACTCCTGTTACCTTAGATCTCTGACCAATCTCTCTACAATCAACCTAGCCCACGCTCATGATTTGACACTCAACTTTCCCTACAGTTGAAGCTGCCATCCCTGGGAATGCCACTGATTGACTTCCTGCCTGAGCGGAGGCCAAACCTCTCAGTCAGACTGGGCCACCATATAGGGAAGCCATCAGTGACATCACTGAAACACTGTGGAGTTCAGGGGAAATCCTGGATTACAAGTTGCTCGTGGCCAGGATTTTAGGATGACGTGGTTTCCCTTCTGGCCATCCAAGGAATTGACGGTATCTCTGCCAATAGTGCCTGCCCCACAGCCATTTAGCACTATAACAAGCATTAATTGGATGGAGGAGGGACTTGTACCCTCACTCGGGGTGAAGTCCTGCCTCAGAAAGCTACCAGCCAATGTGATTGGTCAACAGGTGTCGTCCCTTCAGTGCCAGAAACTGCAGTAAACAGGACTGGGGCTGCAATCAAATCCCAGGAGCCCAGGAAATGGCCCTTAAGTGGACAATAAGTGGCTATTTAAGATCCTCAATTGGGGTGAGGGTGGATGGGTTGGCATAGGATGCACTCGCCCCAGTGTAAAATTGCAGGGAGTTTGGGGCAGGCGGGAGCCCAGTGGGAAGGCCTTTGGAGAAATTTTACAACCTTCCCCCCGATCGCCTACAAAATGGTAAAATGTAAAATTTGCCCAATGAACTTCTGGTTCAATATGGCTCAGTAAATAACAGTTCTGACCGGTGTCTCTATTTAGACTTTGAACAGAAATAATAGTCTAATTATTTTAGCCTTTTTTCCCAGTCTGTGCCCATAAGGCTTGAATTGTCCAAGTCTTGTTTTCCGCACCCTTTCTAATGTATTTGTTAACTTTTTAAGGTAGGTGGTTAAAACTGTACATAATCGAACTGACCTCACTATTGGTCTATAAATTGTCAATCTAATTTGTTGAGATTGGTAATCCAGTATCCTCCAGGTTATCCTATCACTGGTTTATCTTATTGATTACTGTTCCACATTGGTTTGATGTTGTCAGAGTACAATCAATGACCACTCCCTAAGCCCCTTCCTTCCAGTTTCTGCAAGCGGCAACCTAAAAGTAAGACTTCTTTTTGTGCTGTAAACTATTTGCTGTTCGGTTCAATGTGCATTGCCATAAATAGCATCATAAAACTCCATCTGCCACATGTCATCCATCTACATAATCGGTCCATGTGTTTGAAGATAGTTTCCTTTCTGTTCATTACCTAACACAGAACTTCCATGTCATCAGCAAATTTAATAATACTATACTAAATGTGCTCTGTTCCATATCAATCACATGTGTTGTGAACAGAAGGGATCTCAAATCAGATCTCTGTAAAACACCACCAGTTACTGTTTCCCAGGCGGTTTTTTCTATTCACCATTTCCCTCAGCTTCTGGTTGTTCTGCCAATTCTCAATCCATCTAGATAATTTGTCAACGACTCCATGAGCCTTGACCTTCTGTACTAGTCTCACATGAAGAACTTTCTCAAATGCATTTTGACAATCCAAGCGAATGCATCTAATGCGTAACCCTCACCCACTTGATCATTTCCTGAGAATTGCAGGAAATTTGTGAACCTCAACCTCCTCCTTCTAAAGACACGTTGATTGGTCAATTTAATGGCCAATTCCTGTTTGCGTCAAGTCAATGTAGAAGGCTTGAGGACTGATGTGAACATCTTTGAACATACTCTACATGTTAATTTTCACTAAAGAGGTTGGATGAAATAATTGTGGTTCCCGATACTTGTTAATTGCATCAGTTATCAATACCTTATGTAAATACGCACATACTAAGAATGAAATGCTGCAAAATGGGGTAATTTAACATTTTTGTCTGTGCAACAATAAATAATAAACTTCCAAACGAAATTCTTGCCAAAATTGTGGCTCCAACAAAAGTCAAATCCACACACAAATAACTTCTTGCACTGTAAATGAAATAACCAGGCATAATTCAGTGTCTAAATATCTGTCAGTGAATAGCTTACCTTTTATAATAGATTCAGAGAGAAAACACAATGAAGTCCTGTGAGCTACCTAACAACTTATGTGTGACAAAATGCTGAGTTATGATGGGGACAATGAGTGAGATATAAATTGTCTCATGAGGCTCCTCATCATGTATTCTGTTTGCACAACACTTTAGATAAGTAATTAAAATGCCAGGTTAGATGTAAAGTATAAATAGGAATAGAACTGATGCAGGCAATCATAGAATCATAGAAACCCTACAGTGCAGAAGGAGGCCATCCGGCTCATTGAGTCTGCACCGACAACAATCCCACCCCAGGCCCTGTTCTCACAGCCCCACATATTAACCCGCTAATCCCTCTAACCTACATATCCCAGGACACAATGGGCAATTTAGCATGGCCAATCCACCTAACCCGCACATTTTTGAACTGTGGGAGGAAACCAGAGCACCCGGAGGAAACTCACGCAGACACGGGGGAGAATTTACAAATGCCTCACAGACAGTGACCCAAGCCGGGAATCAAACGCAGGTCCCTGGAGCTGAGAGGCAGCAATGCTGACCACTGTGCCGCCATGCTGCCTGCTGGACTTCTCATGAATTACCATTTTTTTTCCCCTGTGTAGGTTTTCAGTAATGACTGTTTCAGGAAATAATAAAAACATTTAATGTCAGCACAAGTACCTTGTCAGACTTGCTCGATAGATCTGGTTTTGTTTGATCTTTTTGGTTCATGAGACTTTTTTTTAATTGAATAATAATCTAAAACCAATGCCAAAATCCGTGTGAAATGAATAATATCCCGCGAGAAATGACAAGAGATTGGCGAAAGCATGTCTAGGCCAGAATTGTGCAATAAACTAACGACATCCCAAGAGTCAAAAGTATCCTGATATCATCTTCATCTTGATGTACTGTAGTTTGGGCAAAAATGTTGAAGCATCTGGTGTGTATTAATGTTAGCGGAACCTGTGGTTATGTAGAATGAAATGAGCAATGTGAAAGTACATTTATTCTGAATGAGTGCTATGGTGATTGTATGACTCTGGCTGATGATCTTGGCAGAAGACTGGTAAACCAAGCTGAAAATTGAGTATGTGGAACCGGCATTATTATACAGACCAATACTCTTATAGGGAATTGACAGTTGGACAGTAGTTAAACAGGTTTTCTCTGTCTAATTGTATTATCCATGTCAATGAAATAATAAATTTCAATTATTTCCACATGCCTGAACTATTTCAAGGTTTTAGCTTTCTTTTGTGATCAAAGAAAGAAGTTACTTGGCAAGTATGCAGGATGTGGTCTTTGGGAAAGAATAAAAATGCTGGCTTTGCATATCTTTATGCTCAACGCTATTTATATTGAATGCAGGCTGAATAGTTTTAAAGCCACATTTCCAGTGCGGCTATAAATTCTAATTTAAGATGCGTGCTACAAAGGGTGTGAATCTTAAACTGGAGAAAATCCCTTCGTTCCTGGTGTTGATTTAAAGGGCTTTATCTTCACACAACATTGTTTGTCTCTCTTCAAACACAAATCTTTGGCAAACGATGATGCCTTGTCTACGTGCTCCATTTCAACTTGATGCCTATCATCATTGTGATGCATTTTAAACCAATGAAAATAGCTTGTCAGATACTTTTCTTTATGAAGGATCTCTTACAAATGTCTCTGAATTAGAATAAATCCCAGCATTTCTTACACCCCAGTGGTTCCCTCGCATTGTGGGTAATGCAATGTGGCATTTTGATGCTGCCTTTATTTTTCAGCACTGTTGCCAATGGCAACTTCAATTCCGATTGTAATGCTATGAGGCAAATGAGGCGGTGCCGGTGCCTTTGGAGGTACTAAAATTGTCCCAGATCCAGCAAACGAGAGCGCCCAGTGAAAAGCATTGCCCTCAAAGGCGATGTATCTTTTCTATCTTCTGAATGCTGTTGGGTTCCCATCCAGGTATTGGGATGTTTTAAAGGTGCAGTAGCCAGAATCAAGATTGTGAAATGTTTACTTATAACAGTGACATTGCCTGCAGTTTGCTCTTGCTTTGTATTGTTATTTAGTGTTTTTCTGTTGAGTTGGGAATGGGCCCCACATAACTCTAGAGCAGATTCTACAACATTGTGCATGCTGACAAAACGCATTTCGAATGCACAAGACAATGACCCTATGATGATGAGCATTTCAGTTGGCCAAATCTTCCAATACCTTGGCAGTTTCAGTGAGAAAACTGGCGTGTGCTCTGCAGCTGCACAGCCGAGTTTTCTTTCCAGATTCTCTGGCACTCTATGCAGAGAGAACCAGGAGGCATGAGTTTTGCCATCGCAGGGTGGAGCCTGATAGAGTGTCTCTACAGAGATCAGGGTGCCATCTTTAAAGGGCACCCTCATATGCATTAGACAAAAACACTGCCCCACCCCTCCTATGGACACGAAACCCCCCTGCCTCCACCCACAAGCATCAGGGTAACTCCCCTTACACTAGAACTTTGGGGAAACCCCCTTCCACAAGTGTTGGGCAACCCCCCCCACCCCCACCCACATACATAAGGGGAACACCCCAATGTGATGGAGCACCCTAGAGGGCCCTCTGGCACTTCCCCTGGCACTGCTACCCTGGCACTTCCAGGTTGGCACTGTACCAGGAGGCAGTGCTAGGATGCAGCTGGGCATATCCTTCTCTCCCTGGGGGCTATTCCTATCTTTGCGACCTCCCCACCCCCCCCCCCCCCTCCCCCACAACACCCCACCGAGTGACTTTCCCTCGACAGCTTCCCATTTGCAATATGTCAGTGAGGGGGGAGGTGGGGCTATTCCCTACCAGGGGGAACATATGAGGGGGAAGCCCTTTAAATATATTTGGGCGAGAACCTCATTGTGTCACCAGCGAGGGGGCGAGGAAAATCTCAGAACGAGATCTTGCTGCTGAGATTCACATTCCTGCGGGATTTTCCACTTGCATCGCCATTTCACCCATGGTCAACGCCAGCAGAAAATCCGCGCCCCCCCCCCCCCCCCACCCCCGCGCCCCCCCCCCACCCCCCAACCCATGTGTGAAATCAGGTGTTATCAAAGTCTATTTCTACCTCCATGTTATTTTTCTCCACGCAAGTTTTGACTAGTTTCCATGTCAAAACATGTCTGTACGCATGATGTATTACTGTACCCTTAGTCCTCTTTCCCCATCATATTATTGTTGGAAAGATCATATGCTTTGCCATTTCTCAACTAGACTTGCTGGTTAGGAAACATGGAGCCACCATCCACATATGGGATGGGTTTCCAATTTTGTTTTTCTTTCCTTTTCCTCAAATTCCCTTGAAGAAAGTCTCTCCCAATCATAATGAAGCCGAGAAGTTTCAGGCTGCTTCATAAGTGTAGTAGAGTAAGGTCAGCTTCATCAGCTTGCATGTACAGCAGAATGGAGGAGGGAGAGTTCTGCTTGTAGATGTGGTAGCTTTTAATTTGAACTGGCTGCTTCTCAGTTAAACTGTTAATTTCACGACAGCAGTTGACTACATGAGTTAATGTTAACATGGTTTCTGTGTCCCTTGATGTTCTGTGAAGAATTGAAAAATTCTGTGAAAGATGCGTAAGGTAAAATTTTGCCTAAAAAGGTTGTTTACAAAATATGTTGCACTGCCAGTACATAAGTGAGTAGGAAATCCAAAGGCTTCTCAGTAAATTAATTCAGAAGGCATCGAGTTTTTTTTTTGCTTCACTTGTGAACAATAGAATTGCAGTGCTCCTCTAAATGTTGTTGTGTGCAACATTAATATGCATAAGCTCTGCAAAAGTGTGTATTTAAAGCCTCCCTGTATTGTGCCTTGCCACAGAGTTGTTCAACTATTACATTGTGCATAGTTGAAATGCCAAAACAAATTACCATCTAGTTGATAAAAGAGGCATATCATGATGTGGAATTACTGCCCTGTATGCAGTGCAGTGTAATTATTTTTACCAGAAATTGCAAAATACTACAGATAATAGTGCTGAGTTGAATAAAATCCCAATTTATCTTTAGTGCAAGAAAGAGTGACTTTGGCTGCTTTTAACAGCTGCCACGCTTTACATAGGCAAGAGTCCTTGTCGTCAGTTGCACTGAGTGACTCACTGAACTTTGGGGCCGTTACACCACTCATTGTGCTTAAATTAATGTTCATGGTTGATTTATAGCTTTCAAGAAGATCAGCCATACTTGAGAATCATATTGAAGAGAAAGTACCCCTTAGTTTGAGTACTGGAGATTATGCTGATTCTTTTTGTAGTCAGTCTGAATAAGATGTGTTTGCATATTAAATGCATGATTTCTGAGCATTACAATTTTGGATTAAGTCTTGCAAGATACTTCTTTAAACTAACAAATAATACTGTCAGAGGTGATTAACACAATATGGAGCAAATTCAATAGCTTGCTAATATTTAAAAGTCTTGAATACAATGGTTGCATTAAAAAAAAACTTGTTTTGGTATGGGAATAATTTGCTGAAGGGACATTGCATTGGGGAAAAAGCGTTTGCCAAAAATCTTTCCATTTATGTGGTTAGATAAGATTGGGAACAATAGTGGCTGCGGCAGACAATAGTTCCAGTCATCTTTTCAGTCCCATTTGACAGGGTGGTTAAAGCTTGGGATTTTATGATATCGCTCGTCCCAAAACCATAAAATCCTGCCCAAGGTCAACGGATCTTCGCATTGTCTGCCGTGGTGAGTGGGGTGGTAAAATTCCCGCCAAAATGTCTGCCGCAGCCACTGCCATATTAGGCACAGCTCATAAAATCTTTAAAAAATAACAAAAATAAAAATATAAAATACCTGATGTATTCTAGGTCAGGCAACATCTTTGGAGAGGAATGAATTAATGGCACAAATTGAAGTTCATGGGTATGATCATATAGCCATTATAGAGACACGGTTACACGGAGATCAAAACTGGGAACTAGATATTCAGGAGTATGTAACTTTCTGTAAGGATAGGCAGGAAGGAAAGAGTGGTGGGTTAGCTTTGTTAGTATTAGATGGAATAAGTACAATAGCAAGAAATGATATCAGATCTGAAAATGTAGAATCCATATGGGTGGAGATAAGAAATAACAAAGGGAAGAAGACATTGATGGGAGTAGTCTATAGGTCCCCTAACAGCTGAAAATTGTTCATGACTCATAACAAAGATATATCCCAGCGAGGAAGAAGGATACTAGGAAGGGGGATAAATCAACCATGGTTAACCACGTAAGTTAAGGATAGTACTAAACTGTAAGAAAAAATATACAATGTGGCAAAGATTAGTCGATAAGCCTGAGGATTGAGAAAGTTGATCAAGAGATGACTAAAAAAAGAGGGAGAAGATAAACTACGAAGGTAAACTAGCAAGTAATCTAAAAATGGACAGCATGAGCTTCTTTAAATGTATGAAAAGGTAAAGAGAGGCCATAGTGAACATAGACCCCTTAGAGAATGGGTCTGGGGAAATAATAATGAGGAACCAGGAACTGGCAGATGAGTTAAACAAATATTTTGCAACAGTCTTCAAGGTGGAAGATGCCAATAACATTCCAAAAACACTAAGTAATCGAGGGCAAAAAAGTGGGGAAGGAAATAAATAGAATAAATATCACTCGAGAAAATGTATTGGGGCTAAAGGCTGATAAATCCCCTGGACATGACTAATTGTATCCCAGGATATTAAAGGAAATAGCTACAGAGATAGTGGATGCGTTGGTACTAATCTTCCAAGAGTCCTTACATTCTGGAAAGTTCCAGAGGATTGGAAAACTGCCAATGTAACACCTTTATTCAAAAAGGGAGGGGGACAAAACATAGGCCAGTTAGCTTAAGTTCTGTCATTGGGAAAATATTCGAGTCTATTATAAAGGGTGCAATAGCAGAGCATTTAGAAATGCATAATAGAATCAAGCAGAGTTAGCATGGCTTCATGAAGGGGAAATCGTGCTTGACCAATTTTTTTAGAATTATTTGAGATGGCAATGAGCAGGATAGATAAATGGGAATTAGTATTTGTAATATACTTGGATTTCCAAAATGCATTCGATAAGGAAGTGCACAAAAGGCTACTTAATAAGAGCTCATGGTGATGGGCTATTATATTAGATGGACAGAGGATTGGCTAAATGATAGAAGACAGAGAGTTGGGATAAGAGGGGCATTTTCAGGATGGCAACCTGTAACTAATGGAGTGCCGCAGGGATCAGTGCTGGGGCCACAATTATTTACAATATATGTATTAATGATTTGGATGAGGAAGTGAATGCCATATTGCCAAGTTTGCGGATGACACAAAAATAGGTAGATAGGCAAGTGGTGAGGATGACACAAAAAGTCTAGTAAGGGATATAGACAGGTTAGGGGAGTGGGCAGAAACTTGGAGATGGAATATAATGAAGGAAAATATGAAGTTATGCACTTTAGAAGGAAGAATAAAGAAGTTGAATATTATTTAAATAGAGAATGACTGCAGAAAACTACAGCACTGAGGGATTTGGGGGTTCTCATGCATAAATCACAAAAAGCTAGCATGCAAGTTCAGCAGGTAATTGGGGAAGGCAAATGGAATGGTGGCCTTATTTCAAAGGGAATGGAGTATAAAAATAGGGAAGTCTTACTAATACCACACAAGGTACTAGTTAGACCACACTTGTAATACTCTGAACAGCTTTGGTCCCCTTATCTAAGGAAAGATAAACTACCATTAGAGGCAGTCCAGAGAAGATTCACTAGGTTGATCCTGGATATGGAGAGACTTCCTTATGAGGAGATGTTAAGTAGATTGGGTCTATACTCATTGGAGTTTAGAAGAATGAGAGGCGACCTTATTGGGGCATATTGGGTTCTCAGGAGGCTTGACAGCGTAGATGCTGACAGGTTGTTTCTCTTTGTGGGAGAGCCTCTGACCTGAAGGCATAATTAGAATAAGGGTCGCCCATTTAAAACAGAGATGAGGAGGAATTTTTTCTCTCGGGGGTTAGTGAATTTGTGAAATTCTTTACCACAAAGAGCTGTACAGGCTGAGTCATTAATTATGTTCAAGGCTGAGATAGATGATTTTTAATCAGTAAGGGAATCAGGGATTATGGAGATAAGGCAGGAAAGTGGAGTTGAGGATTACATCAGATCTATCATAATCTCACTGAATGGTGGAACAGACTTGATGGGTCGAATGGCCTACTGTTGTCTCTATGTCTTATGGTCTTATAAAGTTAATGGGTAGAATTCTCCAGCCCTTCCCACCGGTGGGGTCTTTCAGCCCTGCTGAATTCCAGTCCTATGGGATCCCTTTATCAGAACACAATTGTATTTTTATTAGATTTTCAGCATCTGCAGCTTTTTGCTTTTAAAAAATGAATTGGATATTGGTTTCAAAAAGTGCAAAATCAAAGAATGATCACTTTAACACATGGAGGTGAATTTTCCCGTTCCACCCGCCACGGGAATCGGAGCGGGTGAGGGGCAGACCATGGAAAGGTCCGTTGGGCTCAGGTGGGATTTTCCAGTTTTGGGGTGAGCACAACTGGAAAATCACACCCTACATATTTTTGTGATGGAAGTGATCATGCTCTTCTAAGATGTTTTTATTTTCTCAAGGTTTGTCACACTTATTCACTTAACAGTAAAAATTGATCCCAACTATTAATAACATGGAATTAAGGACAGCTGCTCAGGTTTTTTCCCCAGTATTTGAAGTTCCACGCCAGAGGCTCACTGTATCGATTACAATACGATTACCCAGTGTACTGGAGAATGACTCATATCCCCCCACATGATGGGGGGATATAAGCATTATAGACAACATACTGTACAGAAACAGACTATTCAACCCAGCCAGTTTATGTTGTTTTCCCTTCATTTAAACTTCATTCCATCTTATCCCCAACGCTATCCAAATACCCTTTATTCACATTTCTCACATATACTGAACACCCATTATAGGCATTTGCACTTCAACCACTCCCTGTGGTAGCTAGTTATTATTTTCACCACTCTTTGGATACAGACGTGTCTTCTGAATTCCCTGTTTGAATTATTGGGAGCTATCTTTATATCGATGGTCTCTATATTGGTCATTCAAATAAGTAGAAGCATTGTGCTGGATTTTCATTTTTGAGGCAGGTATGGGAATCCAGAAATTTCCAGCTCGATGCCCCCGCCTCAGGGCAAAGTGCCTGAAAAGGCGGAATTTTCATTCCTGTTAGGGGGTGGTGGGAAATAACTGAAATTGGTCCATCACCACCAGAAAGAGTTCAGAGGTAACCACCCATGCCAACTCATGGCCCCCACCCACTCCCATGACCATCATTCCTTCAATGTCATGCTATGCTCACCCTCCATCCACTCCTCATGGTCCCTCATACCCTCCCTGCCAACGCGAGGGGATAGAATATAAAAGCAGGGAGGTCTTGCTGCAACTGTACAAGGCACTGGTGAGGCCGCAACTGGAGTACTGTGTGCAGTTTTGGTCCCCTTATTTGAGAAAGGATATATTGGCCTTGGAGGGAGTGCAGAGAAGGTTCACCAGGTTGATACCGGAGATGAGGGGTATAGCTTATGAGGAGAGATTAAACAGATTGGGTCTGTACTCGTTGGAGTTTAGAAGGATGAGGGGTGATCTTATAGAGACATATAAGATAATGAAGGGGCTGGATAGGGTAGAGGTGGAGAGATTCTTTCCACTTAGAAGGGAAACCAGAACTAGAGGGCACAGCCTCAAAATAAGGGGGGGCCGGTTCAGAACAGAGTTGAGGGGGAACTTCTTCTCTCAGAGGGTAGTGAATCTCTGGAATTATCTGCCCATTGAAGTGGTGGAGGCTTCCTCGTTGAATATGTTTAAATCACGGGTAGATAGTTTTCTGATCGATAAGGGAATTAGAGGATATGGGGAGCAGGCGGGTAAGTGGAACTGATTCGCTTCAGATCAGCCATGATCTTGTTGAATGGTGGGGCAGGCTCGAAGGGCCAGATGGCCTACTCCTGCTCCTATTTCTTATGTTCTTATGTTCTTAACCCACCCCATGGCCTCTCGTAGCCAGTACGCATCACAGCTCCATCCCAGGGCAAACATTGCTTGACTGTCAGATTTTTCTCTCTGATCTGTTCTGTCAATTGCACAATGTTTATTTGCACAAGATAACAAAGTTTTGAATGTAAGCTTCATTGTCATTCGGCTTTTCAACTTTAAGTCTGGGTCGTCGCGTTTTACAAGGTTTGGGAATCATGGCAACAGTACCCCAGAGGGGCCTTGACTGATTTACAAGGTCAGTTTCTTTATACCCACCTCCAGGATCCTGCATGCCCCACCATCCAGGCAACTAAACTGGCCCTCCAGGAAGGCCGACAGGAAAATCTCAGTCAGGCTTCTTTCAGTAGCCTTAATAGGCTGTTAACAACCTTAATCAGCCACCTGCTGTGTGTGGGTGGGTGGCCCTGTTACAATCTCCATTGCTGCCTCACAAAAATGGCCCAAGGGAAGGTTGAAGGTAGGAAACTGGCACAACGCTTGGCAGCACTATTTTTAGCACTTGCCCCTCTCTGATCTCAAACACAGGCTTTCAACCTCACCCGCAGCCCTCCGATGCCACTCCCCAGAGCCCCAACTTTCACCCACCAGGTACCCGATGCACCCCCCCCCCCCACTCCGCCCCACCCTCCCCAGGCTTTCCAATCCTACCCTGCCCATGAGCTCCAATCCCTTCCTAACCTTGGTGCAGTCGTAACCAATCCTGCAGCCTTCACTGAAAAGTTAGCCCTCTGACTGGAACCAATGACCCCATGTGAATGCTGTGTCAGGGAATCCCAACTTTGTGATTCCCAAGAATGTTCACCTACTCTGAGTTGGCCAGTTAAGTAAAGATGCACACCATTAACTACTCTGTTTCTTTCCCCAGAGATGCTGCCAAACATGCTGAGCACTCAAAGCTGTTTTTATTTCAGATTTGCAGAATCTGCAGTATTTTGCCAGTGTGATTCTGACATTCCTGAGACTGGCTGCAGAACCTTTGCATGATCCTAGTATTCCCTGGTGAATCCTGAGCTGGGATAGTTTTCCGCAACTAATCATTGTGAGCTGTCTATTTCTGGGATAAACCAAAGGCTGAAGAATGGTCTTAATTTGCAGTTCTTGCTCCAAAACAACTGCTGAAATGAATAATATTTTCTCATGCATACTTTGAATTTGTGGACCGTAACTAAATTAGCAATGTTTTCCTGTATGTGTTATGTGGACAAAAGATGATACACCCAAAGATTCCAAAAGTAGTTTATATATCTGGACAATTTGTGTGATGGGTGAAGGGAGATTGACTACAGCTAGGGTCGCTTGCCTAGATGGACTTGATTTGCTGAAATTCTGGGATGCAAGAGATGCTTATTTTCTTTTCAATTTAAACCCAGTTCATTGAAATAATATTGCTTATTTCTGGAGCTCAAAAAGTCACAAGACGAGCACTAAATAAATCAAAAGTTAATGCTTCCCAAATTGATAACGACAAAGGAATGTTTTAGCAATATAATTCCGAGCAAGTTAACTAGATTTCCTTAAAAAAATATCCAGAATCATAGCATCTTAGACTGGATACAGTATTGACCTATGATACATGCTGGCAATCTACAAAAGCAACTCATCTAGTCCCACTCCCTGCTTTTTCCCTGTAGCCCTCAAATGTTTTATTTTATTCAGACAATTATGCAATTCCCTTTTGAATGCCACGATTGAATTTGCCTCTAGGACACTCTCAGGAGTGCATTCCAGATCTAACCACATGCTGTGCAAAAGCAGTTTTCCCCATGTTGTTTTTAGTTCTTATGCCAACCACCTTCAATGAGTGTCCCTGGGTTCCCAATCCTTCTGTAATGAAAACGATTTCTTCCTATCTACTCTTTCCAGACTTCTCATGATTCTGAATACCTCTATCAAATCTCCTTGATTTTTTTCAGGAAGACCTGTTCATATATTAGCAACATCATGTTTTTTTCTGTGTGGCCTCTTCAAGCATATGTTCGGTTCTACAGATAAAAAAAAGACTTCAGGGGCTGAATTTCCACTATGGAGGTGAGAAAACAGGAGTAAGAAACCCCTTTCCAGTGGGAAATTGATTAGAGTTCAGATTGTTTTGGGGGTGAGCCCTTCATTGATTTGGGGATGGGTTTGAGATCCATTTGCAGCTGTGGGGAATCAGATGAAGTGTCGGACTGCTTTGACATCTCACAGTATCTATCACTAAGCCTACTGGTAGTGCTGACAGAAAGGTCTGCAGTTTATGCCAAAGTCTTCCACTTTCCTACAAACCTAATAGGCATCTGGCGTAGGGCTGCACCTCACCTCATTGACCTAATGCTAGAGGACATTAGGGAGAGGAGGGAAGTCTTCTTCTCAGAGGGTAGCAGGATGAAGCTGTCTCATTGTGCAATAGGGGCATGTCTCTCTGCTAGTGTTATCTCTTCTGCCTTCAGCTGCTCCTTTTTTACCTCATGTCCCTGATCCTTCCCAATGTGCTGTCTCTTACCTGGGCCTCGCCTTGAGGTGCACAGTTCTCTGGAACACCATGTTATGGAGAGGGCAGTAAACTACCACAATTAGCAAATCCCTTGCAGGAAGGTATTAGAGGGCATCACTTACCTGGTCCAGGCTCACACTCATATCTTCAGAAGCCCAGTCGCTTGCTCGATGATTGTTCTGCTGAGAAGGTGGCATTATTTGTATTGCCTTTGTGCCTCTGCCTGGAATTCCACTAGATGAGTCAGTAGTCATCTTATCCCTTTTTTGTATTCATGGGATGTGGGCGCCATTGACCATCCCTAATTATCCTCGCACTGATTGGCTTGCTAGTCCATTTAAGAAGGCATTTAAGAGCCAATCACATTGCTGTGGCTGTGGAGTCACATGTAGGCTATACCAGGTAAGGACGACAGATTTCCTTCCCTAAAGGACATTAATGAACCAGATGTTTTTTTTACGATGATCAACAATGGTTTCATGGTCATCATTAGACTTACTTCAAGATTTTTATTGTATTATAGTTCAGGTCAGAAACTCCAAAATGTTTTATGGAGCCCACCTCGATCATATGTTTTGCATCTTGCATTTGGCTCGGATAAGTATGATATGTTTCACTTTAGGTATGATTCAAATGACCCACTAGGGAGCTTTTATCAAACCAAGTTTATTTAAGAATACAGTTAACACGTAAAGTAAGAAAATTAGCAAGACCTATAATCAATTACAAACAAGAAACAAACAAACATGGTGGGGTATAACCCTTTACAAATATATCAAATGTGTTCCAATCAAACCAATCTCATAGACAGAAAAACCCTTCTCACAGGTTTTTTCACAGCAAAGACTAATGCTCACGTGATACTGGACTTGAGACCTTTGGATGAAGTCTGCAGTTCTCTGGATAGACTCAGAGCAGTTTGAAGTCGGAACAGCTTCCCAAAATACCAAAGATTCTGGGCAAGCCACCAACAGCAGATTTCCCCCCCTTCAAAAAGGCAAGACATTGCTTTTAGCTAACCAGCAGAATTTCCAAAACCAGGGAGAGAGAGACTTCTTTTCAGCTTGATGCCCCTTCTAAAACTAAAACTCAAACCTGCAGCTCCAAACTGAAAATGAAAGAACTCCTATCACCTGACCTGTCAACCAGGTTTTCTCCTAACAATGTAGAGTCATAAACATCCCAATAAAAATAACAAACCCCCGTTTAAGCAGCAATAAAAAGACTCTCGCAGACAGCCCGGCAACAATGAGAAAAATAAACTGAAAAATGTTGCTTATAACTGTAGAGTACATGGTTACAAAACACTTCTTAAAGGTACACTAAGGTCACAATTGAATCCAACTTTCACCACCTGCAGTGGTCCCAGAGCATTACTTTGCATCTCTAGATTACTAGTCTAATGACAATACCACTATACCACCCCCTCCCCAATCCTTGGCAAGTGGCAGAAGCAAAGAGCTTCAAAGAAACTTTGGTCACTAGCAGTACATGATGACCAGTGCTGCATAGCGCAAGGTCTTCATCGATGAGGGCAGAGATCTCTGTGACCGTCTGCCAAGCGAGTCAACTGTCTCCTGCATCTATCTACCCAGCAATGTGGAAACTTCCCCAGATTTGTTCTTCGACAGAAAGCAGGACAAATCCAACATGACTCGTTACCACCCCATCAGCCTACTCGCGATCATCAGCAAAGTAACGGAAGGGGTCACCAACATTGCTATAAAGTAGCACTTACTCAGCAATAACCTGTTGCTGACATTTGGTTTGGGTTCCTCCAGGGCCACCCAGCTTTGGACCTCATTACAGCTTTGGTTCAAACGTGGATCAAAGAGCTGAATTCCAGAGATGAGATCAGAATGACTATCCTTGAAAGCAATGCAGAATTCGACTGAGTGCGGCATCAAGGAGCCTTCACAAAACTGGAGTCAGTGGGAGTCAGAGGGAAACATTTATATTGGTTAGAGTCACACCTAGCATAAAGCGAGATGTTTATGGTTGTTGGAGGTCAATCATCTCAGTCCTAGGACTTCACTGCAGCAATTCCACTGCAGAAGTTCATAGATCCCTACAGTACAGAAGGAGGCCATTCGGCCCCTCGAGTCTGCACCGACCACCAACCTGAATTCCCCAGGATAGTTTCCTAGGCCCAACCATTTTGAGCTGTTTTATCAATGGCCATTGCTCCAACATAAGATCAGAAGTGGGCATGTTTGCAGATGATTGCACAATGTTCAACACCATTAACGACTCCTCACGGACTAAAGCAGTCCATACCCATATGCAGCAAGACTTGAACATTATTCAGGCTTGGGCTGACATATGACAAGTAACATTTGTGCACACAAACGCCAGGCAATGACCATCTCCAACAAGAAAGAATCCAACCATCTCCACCTTCCATTCAGTGGCATTTCCATCGTTGAATCCCCCACTGTCAACATCCTGGGGGTTCCCATTGATCAGAAACTGAGCTGGACCAAACATATCAATTCTATATCTACATGAGCAGGTCAGAGACTGGGAATTCCTGCAGAGAGTAACTCACTCCCTGACTCCCCAGAGCCTGTCTACCAACTGCAAGAGACAAGTGTGATGAAATACTCTCCCCTTTCCTGGGTGAGTGCAGCTCCAAAAACACTCAAGAAGCTTGACACCATCCAGAACAAAGCAGCCCACTTGATTGGCACCCCAGTTGCCACCTCCAACATCCACTCTATTCATCAATAATGCACAGGTGAGTTACTTTCTGCAGGAATTCCCAGTATCTGACCTGCTCATGTACCACCCACAAGATGCACAGAACAACTCACCAAGGCTCTTCCGACAGTAACTTCCAAACCTGCAACCTCTACCACCTAGAAGGACAAGGGTTGCAGATTCATTGGAACACCGCTACCTGCAAGTTCACCTCCAAGCCGCTCACCATTCTGACTTGGAACCATATCACCATTCCTTCACTGTCGCTAGGTCAAAATCCTGAAAATCCCTCCTTAACTCTGGGTGGAGCTACATTACTTGGACTACAAAGGTTTAAGGAGGCAGTTCACCACCCCCAATTTGGGCAATTAGGACCGGGTAATAAAAATGCAGGCCTACAGCCAGCGGCACTCACATTCCAAGAACGAATTGGGAATACAGGTTCAGAGTTCCCTAAAAGTGACGTCACAGGTGGATAGGGTCGTAAAGAGTGCCTTTGGTACATTGGCCTTTATAAATTGGAGTATCGAGTATAAAAGTTGGAGTGTTATGGTAAGGTTATATAAGGCATTGGTGAGGCCGAATTTGGAGTATTGTGTACAGTTTTGGTCACCTAGTTACAGGAAGGATGTAAATAAGATTGAAAGAGTGCAGAGAAGGTTCACAAGGATGTTGCCGGGACTTGAGAAGCTGAGTTACAGAGAGAGATTGAATAGGTTGGGACTTTATTCCCTGAAGCGTAGAAGATTGAGGGGAGATTTGATAGAGGTATATAAGATTTTGATGGGTATAGATAGAGTGAATGCAAGCAGGCTTTTTCCGCTGAGGCTAGGGGAGAAAAAAACCAGAGGGCATGGGTTAAGGGTGAAAGGAGAAAAGTTTAAAGGGAATATTAGGGGGGGCTTCTTCACGCAGAGAGTGGTGGGAGTGTGGAATGAGCTGCCGGATAAAGTGGTAAATGCGGGGTCACTTTTAACATTTAAGAAAAACTTGGACGGGTTCATGGATGAGAGGGGTGTGGAGGGATATGGTCCAAGTGCAGGTCAGTGGGACTAGGCATAAAATGGTTCGGCACAGACAAGAAGGGCCAAAAGGCCTGTTTCTGAGCTGTAATTTTCTATGGTTCTAAGAAATTACTGCTTGATATAAACTGTGACAAACAAATGGAAACAAGTTTCATTACTTTAGATTTATAACACTGCATTTCACAGCAAGTTGTTGCATCTTGTGTATTTTTACATTCATGTGAAAAAGGTTATGTAATTATGTGTCTCCACTGACGCTCAATCCTTTTCAGACCACATTACTTATTTTCAATCGGTCTGTCTAATCACAGTGCAACAATCTCGTTGACTTTAATTTTTCGGTCTGGCTGAAGCCATTACAGATATTGAACCTTAAATCAGCTAAACTAAACAATCGAGGTGTGAGTTAAAAAGTTGCTCATTGAGCTATAAGTTAATATGTAGATAAGAGGACCCCTGAATTGAATCTGGCTGGACATTTGAAAGCATAAAAATGTTGGTAAAAGAGGTGAATTGTTGGTTTAGGAAATTCTCGAGCAAACCTGGGAGTAATGGAGTGATCAGATAAAATCTTGCAATTTTTATTTTCTGGAACCTTTTGGCTCGTAGGAAAGTTCACAGGAGATGCAACATCTGCAGTGGTAGGAATTTCTATTACAATTTCTGTGCCATTAATCATCACAAGTGTTAATTATCAATTTTTTGCATGGATGTGCTTGGTAGCATGGATGACTTAATTTAGCCACTTGTATACACATATTACTGGAAAATTTACTTGATGATTTCTTAGCAGAGCTGTTGTGAATGCCCTGGATGTTGTTTGAAGGCGGTTGCCGCTGCATGGCACAAAAGGGGGGCGTAAATTATTGTGACTTCTATTTAAATTGTTTGGTGAAACTTTTAACCACATGGGCCAGAATTTTATGTTGATCGCGAGGGTCATGTGCCCGACCTGGAAGCACATGAAATTCCGGATGAAAACTTCAGGCACACTTCCCGACCTCATCACACACTCACGCAATATTTTGGTCGTCAGGCACGTACGACAGTCGGAAGCGCGCCCACTGAAAATTAAGCAAGCAACTTGGCTCACTGAGGTCCAATTGAAAGCAATCTTACGTGGCCCGTCTGCTTGGCCAGGCGACCTTTACATTTTAGCTACAACTTTGATCCAGTGTGGGATGAGCTGTCCAAGTTTAAATAAAATTTAAAAATGTGCCTGGCAATGGAGGTCTGTTTATGATTGTGCTGCTTAGACACTCGTAGCATAGTTTGACATCAATGTCTATTTCTCACAGGTCAGCAGTTCCTTAAGACATGGTGGCATAGTGGTTAGCACTGCTGCCTCACAGCGCTAGGGACCCGGGTTCGATTCCTGGCTTGGGTCACTGGCTGTGCAGAGTCAGCACGTTCTCTCTGTGTCTGTGGGTTTCCTCTGGGTGCTCTGGTTTCCTCCCACAGTCCGAAAGACGTGCTGGTTAGGTGGATTGGCCATGCTAAATTTTCCCTCTGTACCCGAACAGGTGCTGAAATGTGGCGACTAGGGGATTTTCACAGTAACTTCTTTGCAATGTTAATGTAAGCCTACTTATGACATTAATAAATAAACTACAAAACTAAAAACTAAACTAAAACAGCTCCCCCTGAGGGAGCACATGAGTAACTCCAGGCATTTTCCTCCCTTTCCTTGGTGCTTGTCCTCTTCCCAGCCTCCCTGACAGTACTCAGCCTTTCACAGAGTCCATTTATCCTGGATGGCCGTGAACTGGCCAGTCAGTGTGTTCTGGTGCCGACCGCCACTGGGAACGTGTTTTGCGTCAGCTTCCAGGCCATGTGCCATGGGTGAAAACTCCAGGCCATGGACTTGACCACAATGGATCCGGGTTTTGAAGATTATGGCCAGAGTTCTCCAGCCACTCACACCCTGCCGCCATTGCCAGGGGAGAAGAGAGTTTAGCGCTCAGCCAAATCTCAGTTCACTGCAGCGGGACTGGAGAAGCCCAGCCGTGGGCGAGGTCAGAGAATTCCGGCCTACATTTTGAGCACTTTTTCTCTTTTTGTGTTTTGCTGAAGAACCACTATTGAAGTTATCTCTTTTCCTAATAGGTTTCTAAAATGCTGTCACGCAAATGTGTGCCAGCCAGATTTTGAGCAGGCTGTTCTTGGTACTTTACAAAAGCAATGGGAAATTAAATTAAAGAGAGCAAATCAAATTAAAGAGAGGAAAATCAGTGCTAATTCACATTCCCAAAATGTTAAACCGAAATTTAGTTAGTGAAGAACAAGCATGTTATTGAATAAGAAAAAGTGAGAATGTGCCACCCGGGTTTCAAATTGGCTTTCAGCCCAAATCGAGTATTTTGAAGTGTAATGGTTGAGAGTGAATTTGCTACTGTGCTGTTTCTATTTTATAATTGCAAATTCCAAGCACAGTAATTGTACCAAATTTTCCCTTCCACCATACCATATGTAAAACAGTCATGTCAAGTAAATTGCTGACACTGAGAAATTCAGGAGGACTGAACATGCCTCATAAAATGTAGCAACTGTGAAATGGAGTTTTTTTGTTCTTGGGTCCTCCTTAATTGGGGTTTGCAATCGTGGAGGCCGATTGCGGTTCCGGAATTCAGGATTTAATTTTATAGATCTCCTTGGAAGGGGATCAGGATCACAATTTGTCTTCATCAGATAGCAAAAGGTTGAAGAAAAAAAAATGACAGTATTTAAGATGTATTGAAGGCAAGTAATATCATCATTCCTCTCTGGTCAGATCAACATAGCCTACTGAAGCCTCAGCACACATTATTACAGCCCAGTATACTGTGGAAATGACCTGGCTCATATTTATGCGAATGAGTCACATATGGTTTTGGTCACTCCCATTAGTGCTCCACATGTCATGATTTGAGGCGTATCGATTACTGAGACAGGCTGCAGAATAGCTTATCATCTTAAGTCTTTGGGGAAATAGTGAGCTACCGACTATTTCAACCGCTTTTTGTAAAACAAATTTCATGACTATTGCTTTAAAAATACAACATTCTAGTAACTCATTTCCAGTGAAAAGGCGATGAAAAAAATCATGAAATGTGACGTGTTGGCTAGTTGATCCGACCAAACTGCACAGCTATATGTTAGATTGGACACATGTGAGAGCAGTGATTTGACAAGGAGTTTGGAGTTTGCTATACTCTAGGGCTATGAAATTATGCTGTGTGAATATTAGCTGATGAATATTTAATGCATTTGTCTGAAATTCTTGTATTTGCTGTTTTAATGAGGGTATCGATTTGATGTGCTAATATTCAGACATCGGATTACTAGGCCTGGAAGTTATTCAAATCTGCTGGAATAGATTGCAAAATGCCAAAACCTTACGGACAGTGGTAAGAACACAACTTTTTCCCATCAGACTTTTGAATGGACCTACCATATATTAAGCTGATCTTTCTATACACCCTAGTTGTGACTGCAACACTATATTCTGCACCCCCTCCTTTCCTTCTCCCCTATGTACTCCCCTATGAACGGTATGCTTTGTATAGCACACAAGAAGCACTGTATCCCAATATATGTGACGATAATAAATCAAATCAAACAGCAAAATTTAAGAATGGCTATATAAGGACATATTCTGGCGTCTTCCAATCATGGTTGAACATTTATTGAGCTGCTGAGGGCTGGAGTTCGGTGAGATACCTGAATTTAACAGGGAATGGTTACAGTTTCAGATATACAGTCGGAGCTTGCAATATGTAAAATATCTGTGTTGAAGAAAGCTGTAAGAAGTCTCACAGCACCAGGTTAAAGTCCAACAGGTTTATTTGTAATCACGGGCTTTCGGAGCACTGCTCCTACATCAGGTGAAGAAACCTGAGCTGATTTGAGGATCGAACTGGATGAATGTGTAAGAAAATATATATTTCCAAAGCTTACATCATGATGAGATTGAACTGATTGTGAGTTAATTGTTGCTGGAATGAAAGGATTTTGAATTGTTAAAATTGCTGACACCGATATGGCAACTCTGCCTGAAAAATAGATGTGGATGAAAATTGCATCTCATCCATCTTGATGACTGGAATCTTGTAGATAGAGGGAAAAAAAAGAGCTGAACAAAAAATGAAATATAATTATAAATGAACTGATAGGGGGGAATTCTCCAGCCTCCCAGCCGTGTGTTTCTCAGTGGCGGGAGGTGGCTGTTCACTGGCGGCGGGATTCTCTGGTCCCGCCGCTGTCAATAGGATTTCCCATTGATGTCACCCCATTCTCCCACAAAACCCGCAGGAGGGAGCGTGCTGCCAGCGGGACTGGAAAATCCCGCCAGTGTGAACGGCTGGAGAATTCCCCCCACAGCGACCCAGAGCTGTTAAGAATTCCGCTAGACGTTTGATACAGCTCCACCAAGTACATCTGAAGAGCTTCCCCCACATAGTGTTATATAATTCAAGCCGAGTTTCACTTGTGCTTTGTTACTCCCTGCGTGCTTACTGCCATCCCGATGCCTTGTTGTACAGTGCATTTCATTTAAGCCAATTCTCGCATGTGCTGGTTGAGATACTGAGCAAGGTGAACTGTTTGATTGCAGCAGAACCCAGGCTTGAGGCTTCTGGAGAGGTGAGACATGTGTAAACTACAATTGGGCAGCAATTTGACAGTAGCTGGGAGAGGAAAAAAAGCTCAGGCTGCATAAATTGTGCCAGGTTTGCGAGGGACCGTTTTATCGAGCACAGAATCACATAATTGTGACAGAGGAGAAACAATGAAGAGAACAGAATCAAAATGCGGCATTTGGTCAGACTAAAAATGATGAGTAAGGTTGTAGAACAATGTGTTTCCATTTCTTTTTGTGGTTCACACTGGGAGGAGGATAAATAACTCTTTTCAAGGAGCACTTTTTGAACTTACCCTGACCTATTTTCTCAAAAACAATGCTAAGATTCTTCCCAGCTCTTCTGGTTTAAGTAAATATTTCAGTTTAATTCAGATCAGCAATGTTTTAAATTAACCAAAAAATGCTGAGCTTGTAATCAACAGATATTTTTTTCCCTTCTGAGACCATGGAATGGTGAGATTTAATCAACATTTTGTTAATGTTGGCGTTGAGCACAAGACAACATCAGCATTCACAATAATATGTTCAGGCCACCCCTGATCACAGAAATTAAGTAATAAATTTCAAAAATGCAGTGAGGCCCAACAGTGGGTTGGTGGATCCACTAGTTTACATCCTGAAGTACTCTAAAGAAGCCTTGCGTTTGCCTTTTCACACTTCAAGGTTTAATTAATGCTTAGTTTGCAGGCAAATGCATACACAAAGGGCACGATCTTATTGCCCGTTCATGCCACGCTCCCGCTGCAGTGAAGTCAGAGAATTCGGCAGCAAGCCAAATCTCCGTTCACTGCAGCGGGATGGGAAAATCCTGCTGGCGTGGACGGTCGGAAATTTTCGGCCAAAGTATCTGGCTTGGATTTATCCAAAACTGTTGCTGTGTAGAAATGTTCAGACTATTTCTAAACCACCGGCTTGACAGAAATTGATTGAGTAGGCAATTAAAATTGCCTGGTTCTTGAAAACCCTGGCATTTTCAATTTTCTACTTCTCTTCAGAACAGGTGACATGGGCACCTAACTGAAATCACTTGGTTCAATTTTTTAACTAGGCAATTTGAGGTCTAATAATATCGTGAATTTTTAACTGTGGTCTAATAAGAATGAAAGTAATAGGAAGAGGATGCAGGGCAGAAGAACCTAAACAATTATTTTCCTCAAATTCAAGAGCAGCAGGAATACTACTCCAGGTCCCACACAAGGGATGGAATTCTCCCATCTGGGACTAAGGCCCGTGGCAGAATTAGGGAGTGTTTCGCACTGCCAAGGCTGATGGGAAACCATGCCATACCTACTGGCCCCAATCTCATTAATTATGCACCCGGGGGTTTAGTGCTTTATTCCATAGCGGAGTGGGCTTAACTGCATGCATCCTGCCATCATATCTGAGTGTTATGTTGAAAAGGTGACTGACCCACCATTGAAGAAAACAGATAGACCTCCTGAAAAAGAAGATAGATCCCCAGGAACACACTGAGGCAGGATGATGGACCTCCTCAAAAACACTGAAGTTAAACAATCCACCTGTACCCACTGCTGTGGCATTCCGGAGTCTGGAGGTCACTGGCAGCCTCCATTCCAAACTCGCAAGACAGACCCAGACCACCATAAGGTAAGTCCCAACTTCTATATGCCACATTGTCCCAGACCAGCATGTTTTCCTGCTAGCGTCATGGGGAGTCGGGAATGGGGGCAGGATTCCAGTTGGACCTTCATCTGCATCCCATTAGTGGGATGCAAATCAGTTTCATGCCAGTGGTGTTCTTGATCTGCCATGGTGGGCACTGGAGGAAGATTCCCTGGGAAATTCGCTGGGGTAAAACCGATTTGTGGGCCTCCTGCTGAATTCTGCCCCCCCCCACCCCCACCCCATCTCCCTCGCCTGCCATTGAACCCTCTGACCAGGGCTTAGGAGAATTCTATGTTTAGGCCTCCACAGGCTTAGGGGTTCCAACACTTACGATTTCATGGAATGAGCAATTCGCTTCTCAGAAGCTACCTCACTGCTGTTGGTGACCCAGTGGAAGTTGTCCTTGTGTCTGCAGTTTGTGTATGCATAATAGCTTGGTTGTTGTGGTTTGCAGCCAATCTGCATAGTCGGGGCCATGCAGGCCACCCTGCTATTGGGAATCCAGTGCTTCAGTATTGGTTGTGAGGATGGTATAGGGGCCAAACAAATTGCCTGGAAACTCTGAGAGTTCTTAAGAAGCAACAGCAACCGGTGGAGAGAAATGGAGAGAGTAACAAACTGGAAGAGGGATGAAGAGAGCAACAATATGAAGGGATGCAGAGAGCAACACTAAACGTGAGGGAGAGATTATACATATTGGTTGGCTGTGACTTGCCTCCATAGTGTAGAGTATTGATCAATTGATTCATTTGCCTCTTGCTTATTGCATTGCAAGTCGATAGTTTTTGTATTTCATATTCTCTTGGAAATGAAGTAGGTTGTTTGTGCATTTTTACTGAGCTGCAGTCATTTTCAACTTGCCCTGGTGCAAGTGTCTCAAAGATATCTTCGATTGCTTCCCCTCCATATAATGGAAAGGTAGGCTTTTTTTCCTCTTGTTATCTATGATTGCAAAACATACCTGCACAAAACAAAATTTCACAGTCACGGTCACTTTGCCAACATGGGAATACAGATGATGAGGACAAAACGCACATCAAGATGGTTATAGATTAGGCATAGACAATTGAATCTTGATGAGAAACACAGTGAGGGGGCATGCTCAAGGATCTGGAATTGCATTCCTTTCAATGAAAAGCTTCTCTGTAACAAGCCGAGATAAATGTTATTTTCTGATTGGATGGTTATTTTGCGAGATTAGTGTATGCCTTACAGACCTCCGTTATGCTAATTTTGTGTAAGTGTGTGTGTGTGTCTGTCTGTCTGTCTATGTGTGCATGTGTCTAGCAACAGACTACAGCTGTGGCATGTTCCCTAAATACCCAACAGTTACCTAATAATTGAAATGCTATCTCCAGCAAGTAGACAAACGCTTTCCAAAAGTTGCATCCCTGAAAGCAACAGTCCATATTTTCATTATCCTGTTGCCAGTGTACAATTCTTGGGGGGCACAACATTAAGAAACACATTGCCACAACTGCACACACTGTTAAAACAATGGATACCTTTATTCTCCAACCATACTGCCCTCTAGTGGTTCATGTGCTTTATGACAAGTATGGTGGTCTTTTTTGGGGAAAGTGCACAATGCAATTCTCAATATGTTGCAGGCCTGTGTTTTCTATCATTGTTCATTGAATGGGATTTTTCAGCTATTCCCGCCAGGGGAACCTTCCAATCCCGCCAACGACAACCACCCTCCACCAACTCCAGCATGCTAGCACCTCCCAAACACTGACCTCGGCTCCTCATAACTAAATTGGCCAGGTTCTTGTAAATACAGAAAGGAAAGCAATGTTGTGATATATTTTGGTGGATGACTAATTTAGTTGGCCTCAGCTAGGTACATATCTGAATTAGATGGGAAACATTTACACTGGCAACAAGGCGAATGAAAATATAGAGTGTTGCTTTCAGGGATTAAACTTTTGGAAGGTGTTTGTCTACCCTATGGGGATACAATTGTAGTTATTTGGGAAATGCACATACACGCGCAATATTCCAGTTCAAGATTAGCAATATGGGCTCCCCGGCAGCAGAGAGTGAGAACAACACGAAGCCCTGTTGCCAGCAGTGGGACTGGAAAATCCTATCGCAGGCCAATGGAGGGCTATCTCTGCCCCCGCTAAACATACAATAGAAAATCCTAACCAATGTCTTTCATTACTGGATTCAGAGGCAGCTTCAGTGCTTCTCTCTGAGAACAAAGCTTCAAATCCCTAAAGCCTTCTATCGCAAGGTCTGGGACTCAAGGAGTTAACTGAGAATTTATTTTAGTTTTGTTTTTCTTTATCATTTGTTGTCTATTGGAAAACTGAATGAGAACTTCAGGAGTTAATTAATGATGATTTTGTTGAATCAGTGTTTACTTGGTGTTTCTCATCACAGTTGACCCTGCAGAATCATCACCGACATAATGTTTATTTGAACTTTACTTATCCTTAAATCCTTTTATTCTTTTGTGCTCCTTCTTTGATATATATGTTATTTTATTCATGCCTCTACAAAACAACGCCAAATATTTGATTTAGAGCTTGCTGTTACTAAGACACTGAACTAAAGTAAATGCAATAACAGTTACACATGGTGGCCAGAATGCCATTTGATCAAATGCTGTGATACATGAGTAGTATCATGTGATAAAATGCCATGTGACTAAATATCACATGATCAAACTTTAAGGTATAAGTCAAAGCAGAGTTGCGAAGACCAGCCTGCATCCCACACATCCTCCCATGAGACCGTCTGAAAATCACCACCTTGGGACTTACCTAGGGTGGGATTTTCTGGCCACCCTCGCCCCAAGACAGGAAAATCCCGCCAGAGGTCAACGGACCTTTGGATGGTCCATGTCCCACCTGCTATGATTCCCTGGTGGGTGGGACAGGAAAATTCCACCCACTTGTTCCCAGTGATCATTCTTTCTACCTCCTGAAATTCTGCTTCTGCCATTCAACCAATTGCTGTTTCCCAGGCAATTCAGATGATTAGCTGGCTATGGCCATGAAGGTGAAACCCAGAACTTAAAATGACCCAGGTGTTAAGGTACAGATGTCAGTTGTTTGGTACCCATCTTGGCTTGATTTGTTTGCTCCTGGATATGGTTTAATATTGTTGGCTGTAGCCTGTTAAGTCGCCTAATCTGTACTGCAATTTCTATTTTTTTCTCAACTAAATTAGGTACTCATTAATATACCACAGCACTGCTTCTCTGTATTTACAAGAATTTGGTCTACGAGGTCGTGGGGGTGATTGGGAGGCGTGGGCATGCTGGAGTTGATGGAAAGAAAGGACCAAAAAGGGATCAAAACGGTTTTTTGGAGGTCTTTAGCAGGTTGGATGTGGGTTTTTTGGTCCTAAATGCCCTGCCAAGAATCAGCAAAGTCATTTCTAGCTGTTGACATCGTAGATTGGTGATGAAATCTTGACTGCAAACTTCTAGGTTGTACTACTAGTTTTATTCAGCTGCTTTGTCATTTTAAGATGCGTCAAATTTTGAGAACTCTCATGCGGGGGTGGCAAGGTAGCACAGTGGTTAGCATTGCTGCTTCACAGCGCCAGGGACCCAGTTCGATTCCCGGCTCGGGTCACTGTCTGTCTGGAGTTTGCATGTTCTCCCCATATCTGCGTGGGTTTCCTCCGGGTGCTCCGGTTTCCTCCCACATTCTGAAAGACATGCTGGTTAGATGCATTGACCCAAACAGAGTGTGGTGACTAGGGGAATTTCACATTGCAGTGTTAATGTAAGCCTTACTTGTGACTAATAAATAAACTTTTGATTACAATAAAGTATTCTGAAATTCCATACCTGATGAAAAGTTATGACCTGGAAGGTTAACTGTTTCTCCCTCCACAATTGCTATGTGATCTGTCCAGTATCACCCACAACTTTTTGTTTTAATTTAAGATTCCCAGCATCAGTCATATCTTGCGCTTGTATTGTTATTGATTATAATTTTCTCATAGCATTGAACTGCAAATGTGGTACATATATTTGTCTCCTTTACTAACAAGAATTGGCCACTCTTTATTATAGTTTTGTGATTTTCCATCTCAAATATACAATGGTTCTGTCAATTAGCTGCAGCCTATTTAGTGCTGTTGTGCACATGTGAGTGACCCAGCCCAACTAAGCTAGTTATCAAACTGGCTCTTTGAACAGTGCAGGTTTAGAACCGTGTACAAACCTGAATACTAATTCAATTTGGACTCCCTTATTGATGTTGAAAGAAGACAAGCTAATTAAATTGAATGCGTTGTGAAACATTTTCTTCTAATTCCGTGAGTAGTGACAATGAGGACAGTTATTGTCCACTAACTTTTCTACTAGCACAGGTTTTATATTGCTCAAGAGATTGTTTGCTCCATGAAGTAAGCTAGATATTGGGCCATATTTTGCTCTTGGTGATGAATAGAGGCGGCACAGTGGTTAGCACCGTTGCCTCACAGCGCCAGGGACCTGGGTTCGATTCCCGGCTTGGGTCACTGTCTGTGCAGAGTCTGCACGTTCTCCCCGTGTCTGTGTGGGTTTCTCCCAGGTGCTCTGGTTTCCTCCCACAGTCCAAAAGACGTGCTGGTTAGATGCATTGGTGACGCTGAATTCTCCCTCAGTGGACCTGAATAGGTGCCGGACTGTGACGACAAGGGGTTTTTCACAGTAACTTCATTGCAGTGTTAATGTAAGCCTACATGTGACTTTAATGAAATAAATTTTAAACCGAATGACATCAGCCACTCATTACACTTGTCTAACTTTCTGTGAGGTTTTAGATTGGAACTTGTTGTGGTTAGAAACCATTTTGGCACAGCTCCCTCTACAGAGGATGTGTGACCTGTGTGAACAGAATGTATTTCCATTTAGTCAATTTTTATTTTTAAGCGTGTACAATAATCACCAGACAACAGCTTTCGCAGTGGGTAAATGGAGCTTTCTGAGCCATCCGCTAAGTTTTGTCCAGTGGAGTTTTCAGTGATGTGAGTCATTGATTGGGTGCACCACAGCTGCAGTCCGGATTCCCTGCAAGGCCCCACATGTGCTGATTTGCAAATTGTGGAATTGTTAATGAAGCATGCAGAATCTGAGCCAGGAGTGTCAGTTAGATTAATAAATTTTTAAGAAAGGATAAGATTTAGAGAGAGCAGAATGCTCCCAATATGAGACTAAGTGCCCTGGTCGGGGTGGGAATGTGGTCTGTTTCCTGTTGCGGAGGTCGGCGGGATAATACGCCAAATCCCCCAGCCCCAACCTCATTAATTATGCACCTGAGTGTTTCAGAGTATTCATAGAATCCCTACAATGCAGAAAGAGGCCATTCGGCCCATTGAGTTTGCACTGACTCTGAAAGAGCATCCCACCCAGGCCCTCCCCTCCGCCCTATCTCCATAACCCCACGCATTTACCATGGCTAGTACAGCTAACCTACACATCTTTGGACACTATGGGGCAATTAAATGGTGGTGCAGACCTGGATGGCACATAGTGCGCCATCATGTTCAGGTGCCTTATTAAGATGGCCCCTGATTCGCTGACCCACTACTGAAGAAAGAAGGTGAATCTCCTGAGAATGAAGATGGATCTCCAGGAGGACTCTGAGAATGGAAGATGGACTCCCTCCAGGGCATTGAAACTGGAAGTTTCACCTGCCCATTCACCCCCGACCCACTGTTGTGGTGTTCCAGTGTCCAGGGTTGCAGGTGGCCTCCATTCTGAACTCCAGAGGCAGCCCCTGGCATTGTTCTGATGACTCCCGACATCTGCACGCCACATTGTTCCGAACGGTGTTTCGTGCCTGTGTGTTTTCCCATGAGGCTCATGATGTTGTCTGGTCGTCTGGCGTGTTTTCCGACCCACCGTGGTGGGCACCAGTGGAAGATCCCGCTGTAAATTCATAGCAGAGTGAATCAGGCCTTCTCTCCATATTCTCCCATTGTGCCCACCATCAAACATGCTAGCATGGGCTTGGGAGAGGTCTTCCTATAAGTAATGGAACTTCTAAAAAATCATAGGTTTTTAAAATCTCTCTATCACCCAACAATAATAATTGAAATCGGAAAGAAGATGGCTTTCCTGTTGTCAGTTAATTTCAGTGCCAAAGAGGTTGTTTGTAAGCAATTAGCATTTGTCACACTGTTAAACATGTACATTTTCCAGTGTGTTTAGTGGGTATCAGCCATGAAAATATCAGAACTCCAGGCTGTCCTGTGCCTCTGGGTGAGACACTGGTCTGGGGAAGCATTGGGGAGAAACAATGCAACTTAAACAGCAGCTTCCTGATTTCCCTGTTTAATCGCGCTTGCAAAATTGCCAGAAGTTGCTGTCTGATTCACACATGACTTATGGTGGACACCGCTTCACTGCTATTTTTGCTGCAAATTCCATTGAATCTGCATTTTCTGTGACTATGCTATGGCCATAATTAATACACTTTGAAAGTCATGAAACAGAGACCTTTTTCATTTCTAACCTTTCTTAGTTTACAGAAATATTTTTGATGTACAGTTCCCAGTCTGTTTATATTTATAAAAAAGTAATCTCAACTCTCAGCTGCACTATTAATCCTTCATCTCCTCAGTTCATGTAATCACACCAATCAGCTTCCCATCCATTGACACCGTCTGTACTTCCCACTGCCTCAGAAAAGGAGCCGGCATAATCAAGGACTCCACCCATCCCGGACATTCTCTCTTCCACCTCCTTCCGTTGGGAAAAAGATACAAAAGCTTGAGGTCATGTACTAACCGACTCAAGAACAGCTTCTTCCCTGCTGCCATCAGATTTTTGAATGGACCTACCATAAATTAAGTTGATCTTTCTTGTCACCCTAGCTATGACCGTAACACTATATTCTGCACCCTCTCCTTTCCTTCTCCCCTTTGTATTCTATGAGTGGATGTTTTATCTGTATAGCACAAGAAACAATACTTTTTACTGCATTTCAATACATGTGACAATAATAAATCAAATCAAATCACTGTCTCCTCTAGCCAACCTTGTACCCCCAGTTTCCAAAAGCACATTTCCCTTCCTGATGTTCTGTTCACTATTGATTCTGACTGGTGTTGTAGTGACAATACTGCCTCACTGGCAGGATAGACTTTGGTGTTGTGGTGGAGAATTCTTGATCCAACGAGATTGCGGAAATTCCTGCTTGTAGTCCACAGCATTGATACACTTCTGGCGGGAGGCATAACAGGGCTAAGTTCAAGCTGCATCTGGAACTAGCAGTAAGAGGATTATCAGTGAACAGAGATGCAGCAATTCCCCAGTTATATCTCTTTGGGCAGCAACTTGGCAATTAGGTTGCAAGCTGGTCATGTTCCTCCCCCATGTTACCAAGTCTACAGATTTGCACAGAGTGAGTAGATCTGGTGATGCCCTTATATTTAACTAAATATGAGAAAGCTTGTCCATGCTTACATTTTCCTGTCCCATGAGCATCCTGAATAGTGTTACCAGGACAGCTCTTTGATGCATTCTCTTGGTTCTATCTCTTGCTGTCAGCATCAGTTGTCAGTCTGTCATTTCGAAATGTTAAGATTCTTTATACTGGAAGGCACTTTGAAAACTGCACTGGGTTGAAAGAGCTGTGGATATCCTGAGGACAGTATCATTCAGTGTCTTCCATTTAACTATGTGCTGACAGTCTGCATTGTTTGTCACTTTTACAGAGTTGGGTAAGTTCCAGATAATTAGCATCTTTGGTTTGACATAAAGAACTAACTCTCTCCAAGTAAAGAAGGAAAAATACATGCAGAGTATTTTTAAAAACGTACTTTCATCTCTTTTCACTCCCTCCCCTCTTGTCTAATGTAAACAAACAGCAATTTCCAGCTCAGGTAAGAATCCTTCTCAAATTGGAGTACTTTCGGTCATAAAACATGGAATACAATGTGGAAAAGTGTGAAGTTATGCAGTTTGGAAGGAGGAATGGAGGCATAGAATATTTTCCAAATGGGGAAATGCTTGGGAAATCAGAAGTACAAAGGGACTTGGGAGTCCTTGTTCAAGATTCTCTTAAGATTAACGTGCAGGTTCAGTTGTCAGTTAGGAAGGCAAATGCAATGTTAGCATTCATGTTGAGAGGGTAGAATACAAGAGCAGGGATGTACTTCTGAGACTGTGTAAGTCTCTGGTCAGACCCCATTTGGAGTAATGTGAGCAGCTTTGGGCCCCGTATCTTAGGAAGGATGTGCTGGCCTTGTATAGGGTCCAGAGGAGGTTCACAAGAATGATCCCTGGAATGAATAGCTTGTCATATGAGGAACGGTTGAGGACTCTGGGTCTGTACTTGTTGGAGTTCAGAAGGATGAGGAGGGATCTTATTGAAATTTACAGGATACTGCGAGGCCTGGATAGAGTGGACATGGAGAGGATGTTTCCACTAGTAGGAAAAACTAGAACCAGAGGGCACAGCCTCAGGCTAAAGGGACGATCCTTTAAAACAGAGATGAGGTGGAATTTCTTCAACCAGAGAGTGGTGAATCTGTGGAACTCTGCTGCAGAAGGTTGTGGAGACCAGGTCATTGAGTGTCTTTAAGACAGAGATAGATAGGTTGTTGACTAATAAGGGGATCATGGGTTATGGGGAAAAGGCAGGAGAATGGGGATGAGGAAAATATCAGCCATGATTGAATGGTGGAGCAGACTCGATGGGCAAAGTGGCCTAATTCTGCTCCTATGTCTTATGGTCTTAAAACACTGCTTCAGGCTGACTTTGGAAATTGGTGGGTGAAGTCTTCTTCTTTGCATAGCCCTAACTCAAGTTAATCAGAACTCCCGTTCATAGGGACAGGAACTGTAAACAAACAGGATTAGCCTCATGATGCAAACAACATGTGTGGAACCATGGTCGAATTGGCCTAGTTAGGTCAAGCTGATAGTGTGGAATAACATCCTGACTCAGAGATATATCAAAAACAATTGCAGTTCTTGAATGATTTTTTTCAAAAATATGTATTATTGATAACATTTATAAAAGTACAATGCAAAACATTTTGACTTGAAAATTACAGCAAGTGCAATAAAATTCAACTTGTCTCCACACAGCACATTCCACTATGAGGTGCCTCAGTAGGATTTCAATAGACTTGATATTTACAATAGAGCCAAGAGATACTGCATAGTTTCTAGCCTCCCTGTGTACTTTGGCTGGAAGGCCTTCGACAACAGTTCTTGTTTGACCACCAAATGTTAGCGTGGTTCAAGCACTCTGAGGTTTTCCTTGAAGATCAAGGAGATATGTCTGCAGTACTTACAATAAGATTTACCCCCATGTGTCTGTCCAAAAAAAATAATTTCTACGGTGGAGCCTGCCAATAGCATCTGGTAAGTGCAACACTAAACTGACATTCAAATGCTTCTTGATGTTAATCTCAGCAGGAATCTGAGTTTGTATCTGGTTCAGATGTAAATAGAGCAGTTTCAGCTCTGTATCTCTGGACAAAAAGACTTAAAAGCTCATAACTGCACTGCATACGGCATTCATTCTTTTGTGCTGGAGTCAAACATGGCTGTCAGGCGTTTTAACTATGAAAGTCACACTGGATTGGGCTTGAATCCACAACCTACTGACTTGGAGCTGTGTGCTATTACTGAGTCAATATCAGTACAGGTAATTCACCAAAGATCCTTAGACAACACCTTCCAAACCCATGACCACTTCCATCTTGAAGGTCAAGGGCAGCAGATACATGGGAACACTACCACCTGCAAGTTCCCCTCCAAGCCACTCACCATCCTGACTTGGAAATATATCGGCGCTCCTTCGCAGTCGCTGGGTTAAAATCCTGGAATTCCCTCCTTAATGGCATTGTGGATCAATCCAGAGAACGTGGATTGCAGCGATTCAAGAAGGCAGCTCACCACCACCTTCTCAAGGGCAACTAGGAATGGGCAATAAATGCTGGCCAGCCAGCGACGCCCACATCCCACGAATGAATGAAAAAAAACAGGCAGTCCTTGGTCGCAGGGCATTATTGGTTCCTGAAAAATGCAACTTAAGTCAAAATGTCATAAAGTTGGGACTGATTTTCCCCTAAGAACAATGTTATAAATTAGGGTTGGTTCCTGAACCAACACCTGATAACCCTGTTTTCACAAAAAAAACATAATTTTGTACTTATTCAATTGTAAAAAAAAGTAATACAGAAATAAATTAATATTATTATTTTTTTGATTAAGAAAAGGTTTGGAAACATAAAGATTCTCCAAGTGAAAAGCAACTGAGCATCCCCAAGGCAGGGAGATGGGCAGTGCAGAATGTCGATGCACACCAATCAATGGTTGAATTTGTTCACTGGCGTGGCGTAAAGTTGAAACTGATGTTGTTAATTTAGAAAAGAGGCTGGAACTTTCCAGCCGTTCACGTCAACGGGATCTTCTGGTCCCCCTGATGGCACACCCCCACCATGGGTTCTCCGGGTGCATTCAACGGGAAGTGCCATTGACAATGGCAGGACCAGAAGATCCTGCTGCCTGCCAATGGGGGGGGGGGAGTCCACCTCTGCTTGCGCAGAAAATCCTGCCCAGGGAGTCAATTTATCCCCATATCGAAGGCCCTATCCCCATAACCCCATGCATTTACTCTAGCTAGTCCCCATGACACAAAGGGGCAATTTAGCATGGCCAATCCACCTAACCCGTACATCTTTGGACTGTGGGAGGAAACCGGAGCACCTGGAGGACACCCACGCAGACACGGAGAATGTGCAAACTCCACACAGACAATGACGCAAACCGGGAATCGAACCTGGGTCCCTGGCACTGTGAGGCAGCAGTGCTAACCACCATGCCACCCATAGGAGTGCCCATACCCAACATCTACACAGGGTAATACCAGTGTCCAGCACAGGGTGACTAACGCAACAAGGGGACAACCTAATAGAAAGTTCAAACTGACTTTGGCAACCAGGCTTTTCAATGTTCAATTCGTACTACAACAGATGAGTAATACAAGATTTTACTACAATATTATTAGTATAATGTATTTTCTGCAAGGCATAAATCCGAATGGGCAAAACTAAACCATGAAATTAAGTGTGTGTGTGTTGCTATCTTTTGTCAAAATGTCTGTGTGCATAGTTAACCTTTGTCCTTCGGAGATTTACAATGAATTGGCAATCATTGTCACTGGTACTGATAACTAATCTCTGAAGAGTGAGAACTTGGACTCAAATGCTTCCTCCAGTTGAAGCAAATTAATGTCTAAACAGAAGCTTATCCTCCTTGTGGATTATGGAACAATGTGCCATGGTCATGTGGTTCCCTGTAAATTTCTCCTCTCCCCTCCTCCAGTCCCACATCCCATTTAAGCTCATCGGCAGGCAATTACTCAGAGAACGATCATTGCGGCTTTCAAATATCACTAATATTTTACTCAAGTCCATGCAGTAATTTTTGTTGGCTAGCTAAAGAACAATTCAACTGAGGAAATGTAGTGTTCCACATGAGCAAGTTTTTGCCAAATCTTTTGTGCACAACATCTTTTCTTAACGCCTTATTTCTTCTCAACAGGACAGAAGAATCAAAATCTGTTGAAAGCAACCCGTATCTCTTTTGGGCTTTCGATATTTTTTAAATGTTTTTCTTTGTGCAACAATAGTGAACAGGGTGTTTTCTTTATAATCTGGAGTTTTGTAAGAATGCAGTACTGGGGGAGCTCATTGGTATTCGGCTAACGTTCCTGTCTGTGTAACTAGCTTGTAGCAATTGTACTCTGCTGAATTGTTCGATGTGGATTAATTTTGTTGACTGAATTTAGTGAGCAGGTTGGTGGGAAGATTGAACTTTGTCAGACACTTGCTTTGGACATGTTAGTGAATTAAGCGCAATAAAAGTGAAGTCTTTTTTTGATGGTATTCCCTTGGCAATCCCACGTCCCTCCCTGAAGGGCATGGAAATGGAAAGGATTTCCGAGGGAGCGTCTCGCAAATGCATTTATATGATGTTGCAGCATAAGACCAGAGATATTTCCTACGAGGAATGATGATAACATTGGTCAACCACCAGTTTTCCTTTTCATTTTTGAATGTAGTTATAAATGGGGATGTGTAGGCGTTCTGCATTGAATGAAAAGGCTGGAGCCCTTTGGTTTTTCTACCATTATCTTGAACAACAGACCGAACTCAGTGTGCCTTCCTCATGATTGGAAAGCAATAATTCAACAAATGCAGATCATTACATTTTCCTGTCAGTGATATTTTTGTTCACTACAGACCATGGAGTGACTATTTCACCCAATCGGCAGGGGAAAATTGACTTTATTAAAATAGAAGAGGAGTAAATAATAGTTATTGTTTGGCTGTGGCCCAATCAGACATCAAAGTATTTACAATATTTTGACCAGAAGCTGCAGCAAGCCATTGAAATGCTGGGCCTGTTCATTTACAGTTTTGAATTTCCTATTTTAAAATACATTTTAAAAAGCATCTGCGCAATAAATTTCTGTGTAATCTACCCATGATTAAAAACCGTTCAGTGGCCCAATCTGCTGGTGGTACTTAGTACAAATTCAAAGAGCAGTGTTTGTCTCCCACGTCCCTGTTAGCAGCAGTTTTTACAGCAAAACAGGATTACAGCCATTGCTTAAATTCGCTACATTATGGGGGAGGGGGGATTAGCAAAGCTCTTGATATAAATTAAAATTCTCACTGGAAGTTAGCTGCTATCTCCAGGCAAATAAGATAAGAACATAGAATTAAAGTATAGGCTTTTCTAATGTACATTCACAGCACATTTCTTGTAATCAGTTTACCAAAGGGAATTCTAGACTGTCATTAACAAAAAGTACTGACAAATGAACTTTACTTAAATCTTTTATTGTTTAGGAATTTTATACACTCTTGGCCAAAAAATAAATTTCTTTCAGATATTAGAATCTGAACCAAATATTCAGTGTATTTTAACTGAATATTTTTTCACTCACTAGCATTTACAAATATCCCATATTTAAAGATAATTTCATGAAGTCAGGACTCCTTGTTCATTTGTACAGATTTTTGAGTGACTGAAGTGCTTTGTTAAATGTTTGTGAGCCTGAGAGCCCTGTAGCCCTGTGATAGCCAGATCTCAGAATCCATCAGTTATGAAATCCCTGGATATTTGGCCACAGCTGATACTGTGCTGTGTGGGTTCATTAAGTCCCCATGGTAACTGTTGATCCCTCTCTAGGGAACTGATTGTGCTGTCCTTGGGAATGTTTTCAGTAGCTTCAGGCTCTTCCATTTCCTTGAATGGGAAATCAGAAGGTGCATTATCTGTTACTTATTCATACCCAAATTAATTTGGGGGATTCTGAAAATGGTACAGCACCCCGCCCCCCAACCGCCCAGCCTGATAGCAAGTCTGCCTTGCTCAGAGTCTGACGAGAACCTGTCAACTCTGAGAGTAAATCTTTCTCACATTTTTGTTGCCAACTCAGAACATTGCATCTGAAATTTCAACTCCTTTATGTCTAGATTCAACATTTTAAGTTAAATGACGAGTGTCTGAACCCTGGTTATATTAGTTTATTCATAAAATCTTTGGTGGCCATAAAATGTCAACAGGATATGCAATCCAATGTTAGATAGTACTTGGGGGTGTCTTTAGCATCTCCCATTCAAAAGCACCTGTGAATTATTTATTTATTTGAAACACAACATTTACTTAAATGCACTACAATTTTATAAATACAAATTTTCTAATTCAGTTCTACTGGGTGATGTCCCATGTTCACTGTTGGCACGAGCTGTGCATTATTTATTATTGTCCTAAAACTATTTGAAGACTTTCCGCATTATTAAAAGCTTCTAAATTTTTACTTACTATGCAGTATTTTGCAATTTTTGCTATCATGGAATAGCATAGGCATTGAACCAGAACTTAGAAATCAACTTAGAGAAGCATGTGCAGGAATTGGTGCAGTTCTTTGTTATTTCAAATGACGAGGGATAGATAGGGAGAATGCTCCAAGTGTTTGACACAGATGGTCTTGGACATAATATTGGATTAGGACATCCAACAACCAATCGAAGAGTCAATGCAAGAGGGATTTGCAATGAATAATGGGAGGGCAATCTTTCCTAATGGAGTTCAAGAAAATGATGTACAAAATTAAAATTCTGAAGTTGTAATATATTTATCATATATTTAGATTTCAGCAAGGTTTTTAATATTGTGCCCACAGAGGTAGAAAATTATGGAGCAGGTGTTTTAGGTTTGGGAAGTTGCTTGCCAAGTGGCGAAAGGTGATTGTGAACAGAGTGTAAGGGTACAGCAGTAAAAAGAAAGGCAGTATAGGCAAAAAAAAAGCATAGATTTTGGGCTGTTAAATCTTTGCAAGGTATTGGTACAGCCTCACCTGTGGTACTATGTACAGGGTTTGTTGCTGTGCTCTGGCAAGGATATTCACAGTAAGAAGTCTCACAACACCAGGTTAACGTCCAACAGGTTTATTTGGTAGCAAATATTGAATTGGATATTCAAGCATCAGAGGTAATTCGGAGAAGGAAAACTCAGCTGAGACGTACAGGTTACAGGGAAAGGATGAAGAGCCAACAATTTATTTTGGAGAAAAGAAGGCTCAAGATATTATTAAATATTCAAGAGCCTTCTGAGAATAAATAAGTTCTGTGGGGAAGAAAGGATCATATTTCAAAGAAGAAACCTGTTTGGGTTTTTTAGATTTATTGTGGATGTTGTGAATTTGAATGGGGTTTGTGCAGAGGAGAGGGTTTACTGGTTATTTAAATGAAGCTACAGTGGTCTGAGGAGGAGTCTTTTACCTGGTATCACAAGGTGACATCTGCTGCAAAGTGTTCTACTCAAATACGGAATCTTCCACCAAACAGTTGGTGTAAATATAAACTGCTCCTCTGATTTTGCCTCTTGCAATATAGAGTAGTTTTTTTGAATCCTTACCTCTTGGATAGTAATCTGGTTGAGTGCACAGTTTCATTTATTTCAATGTAATGGAAATTGGGCTGGTTTAAAATGGGTGGACTATCCACACCTGCCTAGTAATCTGGCAGAGGTGAATATGAAAATGTAGCATAGTCTTTCAATTATGGTTACATGAGTGTGCCCAGCAGTTGCTCAGGCATACTAAAGAACCAAAGCCTTTTAGTAAAATCCGCAGGGGCAGTCCTATAGTGTCGGCAACAAGCAGCATTCATATGAACAACATTATGAGAAATTCTGCCACTGGTTATGAGTAGAAAATCACAGGCTGTGCACCTATGATTTCTCGAGCAAACCACTTCTCATCAGTAGAACAGAACTGCAGAATTGGCCCTTTCATGTACAGGTTCTGGTCAACCTTGCAGAATTTGTATTTCGAATGACGCATCATTATATGAAAAGATAAAACCATTTGCCTGCATTCCTAGATGCCTAAGAGAAAATTGACATCCTTAAAATATAGAGTCCCAGATCAATTCACTGGCTATATTACCAGAATAACTGAACAACCGATCTCCTGACCTTCATCCTACACATTTAAGCAATGTTTATACTCCAAATACTTACCAACTTTCCAGCTCTTTTTATTTTGCCTCTTTTAGCAGCCTATCTTTCAATTCATTGGCAGCTACTGAAATTTCCCAATCATGAGGGCTTTCACTTCTAATTGTTTCTTCAGAAGTAACTCTTCAGATGCAGACAATAAAAAATATAACAAAACTTAACTCCAGCTTATAATTCAAAGAAAGGATTGAATAAGGAAACTTCATTACTCCAAACCTGGGGCCTCGCCCTGGGCCAATCCAAGCTCCTCACAATTCCCAACAGGTTCTTATTTATAGTGAGTCAGCTGACCATCACATCATTCTGTAATTGATTCCATGTTTTACTGGGTCAGCTGACTCTTACATCTTGTTATCAATGGTCACATTACATCCAATACAAAGTTGTCACCGGTTACGTTCTAACACTAATGATATTCCTAGTTTGTTCTGTAGTTCTCTTTCTGGTCAAGCTATGACTTCTTTTCGCCCCCTTCTGTCTTTCCGGACCACTACTTCTGATCAGAGTCCTGTATGCAAGTCAGAGACCTTTTCCTGGTATTGCAACCTCTTTCTGGTTCAGAATTTGTACTGCGCTTTCTGGCTTTCCACATTTTTACCTCTTTTTGCCAATCCGCGGGGCTTATCCCCTGACCTTCATCCTTTACATTTACCCAATGTTTATATTTACCAGTGGTCTTGCAAGCTCTTCCTACGATGGTGGAATCTATCCACACATTCACTCCTTCTGGCATGTATGTTACCTTTATTCCTTTGAGTAGCTGTCCTTTTGAATAAATAACCTTAATCTAAATTAAATAGTGTTACTTTGTTCATCATCAATCAATTCTTCATTTGCCATAGTGGGTTCCTCGTAATTGCCCATAGCGTGCACATGTGAAGTGCACAGGGTCTCTTCACTCTCTGCTTAGAATCTGTACAGGTATAATCAGTGCCAATTAACCTTGAAGAATGAACCCGAAATTGGAAATGCTGTCTCTGTTTATATTGGTTTTGGATTGTAGGTTTGAATTGGTTTTGGGAGTGGGCATAGAATTTGCACATCGTTTCTTTTATAATGGTTGTTTTTTGTGTGTGCATGGAATTGTAGATGACATTGGCAAGGATTAACTACCCAATCCTCATTTGCAAGAAAGTGGTAACTCTCCATCTTCTTCAACCATTATATTCCTTTTGATGGTGCTCCCATAATGGTAGAAAATTCTAGATTCCTGATTGATGCGCTTCTCAAACACGAGGCCAGAAGCTCGGTAAATGAAAGGCTTTTATTTACTGTAATGAAGCAGCCAGTAATTATATACACTATCCCAGACTGAAGGGGTCCCGGCCAGAGCAGGGACTTTTATACCTCTCCCAGGAGGCGGAGCCCGACTGGGATGTACCACAACACTACAGTACAAAGGTGTAACAACCCCACCCTAACCCCAACAGCAACAAGTAGGACAACCCAACAGTAACATATGTACATCCTTGTAGTACTGGCCAAACCCTGGCTCAGTACTATCCAGTGGGAACCAACGATGGTTCACCACACTGATCCAACAAGTATCAAAACTATATGTCCAAATCAGGAAAGTGTGAAACTTGGGAAGTAACATTGTTCCCATGACATTGCTGTAATTGCGTTAATTTTATAGAGCCAGAGTATTCTTGTTAAGTGACGGTGGTGTATCCTGTAGATTGTGTGCTTTCAGTGGTAGCAGTATCGATGTACAGCTTTCTCGTGGTTGGCACAGTCCCCAATATTTAAAACACCCGCATCGAAAACAGGCAGGCACTTGTATTAGCCAAAAAAATGACGACCATTGTTCATTTACATTCGTATCAGTTTCAAAGTTGTCATTTATAATGACTTCATACTCTGTTTTATTTTGAGCAGATGCAGTTGTGTTTCCTCATCCCTAGTTGACAAACTTCACTCCCCTTTGACTTCCTCTTCTTCGACAATTTAAAATATAGATTTAGTATCACAGAGAAATGTTCTGCAGCCACATCCACAGCACAAGAGATAGTGCATTGAAGGAACAGAATAGCATTGAGCAACTCCACTGAATAAGGCTACTGTACTAAAAACAGTGGTACTGAAACTTCAGATATTTGTTAGTACCTGAACCCTCAGAATAAATCACTAACACTAACCCGCTGCTGCACAACTGGCACTGTGTGTGTTTATTTTATTTTAAGTTTCATTTGTTTATTTTGGAACATGTATATTGCATTATACTCACAATACTGATGGCTTAGCAGTAAATACACAGTGCAATGTGTTATTGAAGCAAGATGTGCCCAGGTTTAACTCTTGATCCATTCTGGCTTTGACCAGGGCATCAGTGCTGCCTCTATGATTGGCCTTACCTGCCCAGGTGAGGAAGAGGAAAAAGTTCCAAGATAAAACTTTCCATTGTGCACGTTCCTAAAGTTTGCACAGACTATTAGCACAAACCATTATCTTCAGGAGGGGAGGAACAAAGAGAAAACTGGTTTGAAAAAATGAAAGTGTGGATTGGGGGCAGTTTTCCTTCCATCCAGGTCTTGTTCAGATTGCAGACCAACTATCAAAGTTGATAATTGTAGTTAAGTATAACGTCCAAACTGCACTCACGTTTTGACCGTTGGAAGTATGGTCTCCAAAAAGAAACATCGCACAGTAATTTATAGCACAAGATGTATTGTTTCAGTTGAGTGTCAATTTGTCTGTCAATTAGACCAATTCCCAATGTTAAATCTGCAGCATATTTTTATTTTTGAAGCAAAGATTGTGGGGGAGGATACAGACAGTAAAGGGGGGAAGAGTTGGACCTTGACATTGAAAAGGTCTTGAACTCCAACCACACAAAGTTCTGAAAAATGCCACACAACTTTGACTATTTACCATGAAGCAAAGGTTTGCTGACACACAATGGAGGGGAAAATAACTGTGGATCAGATAGAGTAGTGGATGATTTGGGATGTTCAAGGAGATCAATCCAATAAGCTTCTAATATCCCACAATGATAATCTCACTCCCCCTCTTTCCTTGTTAGACTACAGATCTAAATTGGTGGAAATACACAGCAATGCCACACATTGTCAAACTGGTATTGCACACACAGCATAAAGAGCTAGGAATATAAAGTGCAGTTATTAAGATATCATTGTGACTCATGCTAACATTTTTGACACCCTGTGACGGTTGCAGGACAGTGATTTGACAGTGTAGATAACTGGAAAATCTCAATTGTAACACTGCGCCAGTAATTGAATGCTAGGATTGTCAAAACACAGAATTTATGAATATTAACTTAATAGACAACAAGACAAAAAGTTTTGAATCTGAGAATGTGCGGCAACTTAAAAAAAATGTGGCAGAATGGAACTGAATTCAAAATGGGTATTGTTTCCACTTCTGAGATGATAGCAGGAGATGCTGTCAAAGTCATTAAGCTGTCACAAGTAGCACATTGAACAACATTGAATTATTAAGCCATAATGAATGAGTAGGTGTTCTATTAGCAGAGACAAAATCTTTATCCCCCTTGGGGACATTGGCGAAAGTAATACAACAGAGAGCACTGACAAATCCTTGCATTGCCTTGAAAATTCCCTCAAAAAGTGCAGATAAGATCTGCTATTTTTAAAATTTTGATGCGACCAGTTTTGTTTGAGTGGTTTTGTTTTTCTGTTTAAAATTTTATCCACATTTATGAATATTCATCTGAAGGGGATATCAACTGTATTCAAAAGATCCATTTAGAACCTTTACTCACAGTTCACTACACAGTGATGCTGTTTTGTGGAGAAACCAACCTTGGAGCATTCCCAGTTGACAGAATCATTGACTGCACACCAGGTTTTAGCTCCAAACAATACTCCATTTTCCCTGCACACACGGTAATATTGAATTTTAGATTCTTATTAGAATTGTTTTAAAGTGTAAATTTACATTTTATTCATCTGAATTCTGAGCTTGTTGTTAGCGTTCTCCCTTTTGGGCAGTTTAAATGCATTCACCTAATTCCAGTTAATTTTTGCAAATCCTCTCATTTGCTCACCATCTCTCTTATGGATTGGTTCTGTTTTACAGCGTGGTCTTCTAATTGACACAAGGTGCATTCAAACCAAAGCTCTAATTCTGAGTTTCCCCGTTTAAAATGGAAACCCCGCAAACATAACAGAGGGACAGGAAAGTCAATTTAAACTAATAAACCTTTGGAATAAAATTAAAGCTTGAATTCAATGGAAAATACAGTTGGGTTTGCAGATGACGCTAAAATAAGAGGCACAATAAATAATTCAGAGGGTCAAAGGGTACCTGTAGTTGGTGAAAAGATGTTAGTATGACAAAATAATGACAAATTGAATTCAGTACTTTTGAAATGTTTTTTTAATTCATATTTTAAATTGAAGAAGGTTGGGTGATGCAAAAAAGCACAAAGATTTGGGTTTCGGGTTCACAAGAGGGCAATAGCAGCCTTCCAATTGAATATGACCATTTAAAAGAAAACAAGTGGAATACAGTGGTTTGCAGCAAGGTATAGAGGATGGAGATGTGAGAGTGAATTGATACAATACCACACACTATTTCAAAGAAGGATGTTGAGGCAAATGAAAGGATACAGCACAGAATCACTAAAATGCAGCTTGGCAGGAGGAGCTATGAATACAAAGCAACATTTGTAAACTGGGGCTTTTTGATACAATGGGGGTGGGGTGTGTGATGGTGCAGTGGTATTGTCTAGTAAAAGTCAATAAAAATCTGGAATTAAAAGTCTAACGATGACCATGAAACATTGTCGATTGTCATAAAATCCCATCTGGTTCACTAATTTCCTTTAGGAAAGGAAACCTGCCGTCCTTACCTGGTCTGACTGACATGTGACTCCAGACTCACGGCAATGTGGTTGACTCTTAAATGCCCTCTGAAATGGCCTAGCAAGCCACAGTTGCATTCAACTGCTACGAAGAAACTGCAAAGGACTTGACCAAGGCACCGAAAATGACAATAACAAACCCAGATCCTGCAAAGTTCTCCTTACTAACATCTGGGGGCTTGTGCAAAAATTGGGAAAGCTGTCTCACAAACTAGTTAAGCAACAGCTAGACATAGTCATATTCACAGAATCATACCTTACACATAATGTTCCAGCCACCACCATCACCATTCCTGGGTATGTCCTGTCCCACCAGTAGGACAGAGCCAGCAGAAGTGGTGTGGCACAATGGTATACAGTTGGGAGGGAGTTATCCTGGAAGTCCTCAACATTGACTCTGGACTCCATGAAGTCTCAAGGCACCATGTCAAACATGGGCAAGGAAACCACCTGCTGATTAAAGTAAAAAGTAAAGTTTATTTATTAGTCACAAATAAGGCTTACATTAACACTGCAATGAAGTTACCATGAAATTTCCCTAGGTGCCTGTTCGGGTCAATGCACCTAACCAGCACATCTTTCAGAATGTGGGAGGAAACCGGAGCACCTGGCGGAAACCCATGCAGACACAGGGAGAACATAAAAACTCCACACAAACAGTGACCCAAGCCGGGAGTCAAACCCAGGTCCCTGGTGCTGTGAAGCAACAGTGCTAACCACTGTGCTACCGTGCCGCCCCTCATTACCACATACAGTCCCCTCTCAGCTGATGAATCAGTGCTCCTTCAGGTTGAACACTACTTGGAGAAAGCATTGAGTGTGTAAGGGCACAGAATGTATTCTGGGTGGGGGATTTCAATGTCCATCACCAAGAGTGGCTCAGTCGGAGTACCATAGACATAGTGGGTCCTAAAGGACATAGCTGCTAGACTGGGACTGCGGCAGGTGGTGAGTGAACTAACAAGAGGAAAAAACACACTTGACTTCATCCTCACCAACCTGCCTGCTGCAGATGCATCAGTCCACGACAGTATTTGTAGGAGTGACCATCACATAGTCCTTGTAGAGACAAGTCCCAACTTCACATTGAGGATACTCTGCATTGTGTTGTGTGGCACTCACACCATGCTAAATGGGACAGACTTCGAACAGATCTAGCAATTCAAGACTCAGCATCAATAAGGCACTGTGGGCGATCAGCAGCAGCAGAATTGTACTCAATACTCAACCACAATCTGTAACCTCGTGGCCTGGCATTTCCTCACTCTGCCACCAAGCCAGGAGATCAATCCTGGTTCAATTTGGAGTGCAGGAGGGCATGCCAAGAGCAGCACTAGGCATATCTAAAAATGACGTGACAACCTGGAGAAGCTACAATACAGGACTACTTGCGCACCAAACAGCATAAGCAACAAACAATAGACAGGGATAAGCAATTCTACAACCAATGGATCAGATGTAACCTCTGCAGTTCTGCCACATTCAGCCATGAATGGTGGTGGAAATTAAACAACTCACTGAAGGAGGAGACTCCACAAATATCCCTATCCTCAGTGATGGAGGAGCCCAGCGCATCAGTGCAAAAGATAAGGCTGAAGCATTTGCAGCAATTTTCAGCCAGAAGTGCCGAGTGGATGGTCCATCTCAGCCTTCTCCGGAAGTCTCCAGCATCACAGATGTCAGTCTTCAGCCAATTTGATTCACTCCACGTGATACCAAGAGACGACCGAAGACATTGGATCTGCAAAGGCTTTAGGCCTTGACATATTCCAGCAATAGTCCTGAAGACTTGTGCTCCAGAACTTGCTGCACCCCTAGCCAAGTTGTTTCAGTACAGTAGTTGTACAGTTCAGTACACCACTGGCAATATAGAAAATTGCCAAGGCATATCCTGTACACAAGAAACAGGACAAATCCAATCCGCCCAATTATCGCTCCATCAGTTTACTCTTGATCATCAGTAAAGTGATGGAAGGAGTCATCAAGTGTGCTATTAAGTGGCACTTACTCAGCAAGAACCGGTTCACGAATGCTCAGTATGTGCTCTGTCAGGGTTACTCAGCTCCTGATCTCATTACAACCTTGGTTCAAACATGGACAAAAGAGCTGAATGCCAGAGGTGAAGTGAGAGAGACTGCCCTTGACATCAAGGTAGCATTTGACTCAGTATGGCATCAAGGAGCCCTAGCAAAATTGGAGTCACTGGGAATCAGGGGAAAAAAATCTCTGCTGGTTGGAGTCATACCTGTTGCAGTGATTGGAGATCAATCATCTCAGTTTCGGGACATCAGTGCAGGAATTCCTCAGGGTAGTGTCCTCAGCCCAACCATCTTTAGCTGCTTCATTAATGACCTCCTAATAAGGTCAGGAGTTGGGATGTTCACTGATGACTGCACAATGTTCGGCACTATTCATAACTCCTCAGCCACTGACAGAGCCCATATCCAAATGCAGTAAGACCTAGACAATATCTAGGATGGGCTGACAAGTTTAACCATTGCCCCTTGACTTTTAATGTTATTACCATCGTTGAATCCCCCAGTATCAACATCCTGAGGGTTACCATTGACTAGGAACTGACTGGACTAGCCATATAAATACTGTGGCTACCAGAGCATGTCAAAGACTAGGAATCCAGTGATGAATAACTCATGTCCTGACCCACCAAAACCTGTCCACCATCTACAAAGCACAAGTCAGGGTGTGTGGATGAGCGCAACTCCAACAACACTCAAGAAGCTTGACGCCATCCAAGACAAATCAGCCTGCTTCGTTAATCCCCGTTCCACAAACATTCAATCCTTCCACCAGTGATGAACAGCGGCAGCAGTGTGTACCATCTACAAGATGCACTGCAGTTACTCACCAATGTTCTTTGGTCAGCACCTTTCAAATCCATAACCACTACCATGTAGAAGGACAGGAACAACAGATGGGAACAGCACCATCTGGAGGTTCCCCTCCAAGTCGCTTATCACCCTGACTTGGAAATATATCACTGTTCCTTCACTGTCACTGGTTCGAAATCCTGGAACTCTCTCCGTAACAGCACTATAGGTTTATCTACATCTCAGGGACTGCAACGGTTCAAGAAGGCAGCTCACCACCATGTTCTGAAGAACTAGGGAATGCTATATAAATGCAAGCCCTTATAATATTTCCTTAACACTTACATGTACAGGCTTCGATTAAACACCACTCCTTCAAGAATGGTAGAATGTCTGGACATTTCTCTTGTTCTTCACCTCCTCTCGCCCTTTCACTCTTTTCTCCATAGCTGTTGCTCCTCACCTCGACTTTCCATCCCTTTCCTCTCCCTCTATTCCTCTTAATCCTCCCTTTGCCCCCTCTTTGCTGTTTCTCCTCATCTCCTTATCATTTTCCTCTTCTTCAGCCAGTATTTGGTATTTCTGTGGAGATACCTGTTGGCCAATTTTGGCTACTAACAGCATTTGCCAGGTTTTGTTTGGAGCGGAGGTGGTAGGTCTGGCAATACAGTCATCACATTCAATGTTGTGCCGCAAACTTTCCCACCTCTTTCAATCACAGCATCCTCTCAAATAGGCAGAGGACAATTTTAAAGAAAAATATTCTTTACAGAACTTTAGACTCTCTTGTAGGGATTATCCTTTAATACATTCTTCTGTTTTTTCTCACCTTGTTTATTAAATCGTAATTGAAAGCCCTGGAAGCGAAACAATCACAATAATCTCCCTGATGTACAATTCACTGGAGCATATTCTGAAAGCTGGCAAGAATGGCTTCATTTATGGCATTGTTAAACCAGATGCTTTTCATTTTTCATATTTTCTACCGATAGCTCCATCTAATCATAGAATCCCTACAGCACAGAAGGAGGCCATTCGGCCCATCGAGTCTGTACCGACCTCAATCCCAGCCAGGCCCTATTCCTGTAACCCTACACATTTACCCTGCTAATCCCCCTGCCACTAAGGGTCAATTTAGTATGGCCAATCAACCTAGCCTGCACATCTTTTGGATTGTGGGAGGAAACCGGAGCACCCGGAGGAAACCCATGCCGACACAGGGAGAAAGTGCAAACTATGCACAGACAGTGACCCGAGGTTGGAATTGAACCTGAGTCCCTGGCACTGTGAGGCAGCAGTGCTAATCACTGTGCCACCATAATATTTTAAACCCTTCTTCTGTGGCCAAGAAGCTAGCAAATTGAGCGATTTGCGTAGAATTATTGGACTACTGAGAGAAGAAAGAATTTCATGTACAAAACATCGAGTTGGACCTCTTTATTTTCTGCATATTGCAGAACCCCACAATTTCTGAGTTTCAGGAACAATGTTTAGCACATGCGTATATGAAACAAGTAGGGATTATTCAGCTTGATCTCTCCTCAACCCAGCTTGGATTTTACCTCTGGCAGAAATACATATTCGAACTGATCGACATTCACTATGGGTGACCTTGATGTTAGCAAGAAATACATAACTGTGCCCACTGTGATCATAGGATGAGAGCTATGTGATACTTTCTACAGGAGCTACTCACCTTTTGTAACTCTGGTTACAAACTTAGACCTCACTGTGGAGCATCTACTCTCATCTTACAATATCAAGGTTTACGCAGATCTTGATATTGATTGACAGCTTGGCACTAGTCAAGAGAATGGGGGGAGGAGGTTGGTGGGGGCTGGGGTCTGTGGGGAGGGAGAGAAGCATTCGTGGAAGACTCAACATTAGATGAGACACAAGCTGTCAGTTAATAGGATTTCAAAGCGAGATGTGGATGTGAGCCAAGCATCAATGAGGAAATATGTGGAGACAGGAAATCATGGTTGCGGCTATTAGCATCTAGGTCTATGCTTCATTACGTGTTGGTGTTAGTGAAACTATCATTGCGAGCAAGATTAATAGAAAGCAACAATGGACACTCTTGGTACTACTACTCGAAAGTCCTACTCCCTAACTAATGAGAGCTAACAGTAATTAGCAAGAAAGAGATTCGCTAGCTAAGAACTTTTAGGTTGGAGTTTTCTGCCCCCGCGTCCCCGACTGTTGGGAATACATATCGAAGAACAGCACTTCTCCAGCCTGAGGTTTTCTAACCATTAATTTGAATGTGTGCAAGTACCTTAGGCCTTCTTCAACATCAAACATTAGAAACCCGTGCAGAATTATGGAAGGGATGGGGGGGGTGGTGATATTGAAATAAAACAATAGGCATTCTCTCACATTCAGAACTGTCCCCAGCTTAATGAATGAAACTTTTCTTAAAGGCCAGCTGAAATTAAATGACCAGGTCGCACTGCAGTGAAATTTAATGATTTTTTAAAAAAAAGTTCATCTACTTTAGTCATTTAGGATATTGAAGGTTGGTACCCTCAAAGCAAGTTTGCATTTAATTTGCAAATTTCCAAGTAAAAAATGCACGTTTAGCCCTAAACTGCCGTTGTCTCCGTATGAAAATTGTGTTACCTCTTTGAATTCCTGGTGCTTCAGGCTAAAGAAATGAACTTGTGTTGCTGAATGGTCAGACTCTGACCATTCTTTCCCCCATCAGTGCTGACATAATTTGATACGATAATCAAAATGACAGAAGTTTTTTGTTCTTTATTCTTTCATGGGATGTAGACATCGCTGACAAGGCCAGCATTTTTTGCCCATCCCTAATAGTCCTTGAACTGAACATCTTGCTAGTCTACTTCAGAAGTTAGTTAAGAGTCATCCACATTACTGTAGGTCTGAGAGGATGACAGATTTCCACCCTTGAAATGGTGGACTTTTTCCAGTCCAGTGGTGACAGAGTGGGAAGTTTGGGCCCAGGAAATTAATGAGGGATCTGCGTCGGAACAGCTCTCTGACACATTCCCGCCTCTGGGAACTTTCTGAGGGTCAAGATGGTAACCGAATTGGCTGCCCATTCTATGGCATCCGTCTGCGTATGAAGGCCACGGTTCCTTTGGAGGTGGCCTCCCAGCAGCATTTATTACAAACTTCAGGGGTTTTCTGTACAGCCCTCTGTGTTGGCCAGCGAGGGCGTCTCCATATTGAGGCACCTCAAGGGTTTTCGATCTGCCTCAGCAGTACCCAACTCTGCCAGTCGTGCAGCTGAGGCTCCAGAACTGCCAGCCCCCAATTAGACCTGCAACTTCATAAATCCACCCATTATCCTTAACAAGGCATCAGGAACCAGATTGGAGGCTGTCTTCTGGAACATTGCACTACTGGTCTTATTGCCAGCCAGTGCGGGCTCAGGACCCCGTTTGATCCCTGGTTGGAGTTCTGGAACCTAAGGGGAAAATCCAGCTCCTTGGCTTACCCCAAGACAACAATTAATTTTCCTTCTCTGTACAACCCTGAAGAGACCCCTGTGGAGGGAGGGTTATTATTTAGGGCAGGCTGGGGTGGCATGGTGGCACAATGGTTAGCACTGCTGCCTCACAGTGCCAGGGACCCGGGTTCAATTCCTGGCTTGGGTCACTGTCTGTGTGGGGTTTGCACATTCTCCCCATGTATGCATGGGTTTCCTCCGAATGCTCTGGTTTACTCCCACAGTCCAATGATGTGCAGGTTAGGTGGAGTGGCCATGCAAATTGTCCCTTAGTGTCAGGGGAACAAGCTAGGGTAAATACGTGGGGTTATGAAGATAGGGCCTGGGTGGGATTGTGGTCAGTGCAGTCTCGATGGGCCAAATGTCCTCCTTCTGCACTGTAGGATTCTGTGAACAATGATCACCCATGGGCAGCCACTGTATCTGGCTGGTCTCTCCATTGTGCATGGGCTGCCCAAGCAGAATGGACACCACCCACCACGCCGCAGTCATACATGCCTAGATTTCCCTGCCAGTTGTCCTCACAGTGTAACTTCACCCCACTGTTGGTTGAATGCCAGTGGTGGTAGAATGTGGCATTTAACTATTCACTGAAGGGCCGCAATTGGCTTCTGGGCAGGAGAGACATCCTTGAGCCTTGCCAACCGGAAATTAGTTGGGGGCAGTTGGAAAGGTTGACAGGGTCTCCACCTTGCACATCCCACCCTAGTAAACACCCTCCCCCTCCCTACCGCAGCATCCATCCCACCTCCAGGTGGAGAATAAGATTTTCACCCAATGTTTCAGATCAATGTACTTTCAGCAGAATTGGAAAAGTAAGCAATGAAACAGATTTTAAGCAAGTACAGAGGCAGGGAAAAGGAGGGCGGAGAGATTAAATGACAAAAGGGATGATGGTGCAAGACAAAGGAGTGACAATGGGACAAGTAAAGGTACAAAAGATTGTTCTAGGGGAGGTGGAAATGGAAATAGCAGAACTATTACAAATAGCAGCAGCCCAAAAATATTGTGGTTATGATCTGAAATTCTTGAACTCGGTATTGAATCTACAGGGCTGTAAATGTCTAATTAAAACATGAGGGGGGGGGCAATTCTGTAGTGCAGCGGGCCGGGAGACTCAAGCAGAGGACATTTAGAGGGCTTCCCTCTGGATCCCATGGCCTCCGCTGATTTCTGGCGCGGAGCTGTATAAATTATCCAAATATTTATTTGAATACAGTTTGAATCCCATGAGCAGGCCCGGGACTGGAATCTCCAGGCCCGCTAGAGTCTCCGCCCCCACAGGAGTGGTTCACTCCAGCGGGGTTTACAATAGCTCCCCACTTGCGGGGAACTGGCGGCCCGACCCCACTGGAGGGAAAGGGGGCCATCGAGGCCCACCCAGAGAGTTGGGGTTAAGGGGGGTGCCCCCTGGACATTGCCGGCTTGGAAGTGCCAGCCACTTTACATATAGTTCAGTCCTACAAACAGCAAAGCAACAAATTTCCTGATTGTGTGTTTAGGATGCTGGTTTACACATTTGGATATATAGGGATACATATTGGTTAAGAACTGGAGAGATTTCCCTTTAACCTCAGTTCAGTTTATCGTCCAAACAGCAGCGAGCAGCACCTCCAACAGTGTGGTACTCCTTCATTACTGAACTGTAGTGGGAACCTTGATTGTACACTCAAGGCTTTGGAGTGGAACTTGAACTGGCACAATGCTGACCCTGAGGTGAAGGCTTTGTGTGTTCCGGCATAATCCGCAATTAGGACTTTCCCTCCTGTGAGCCCTGTCTATTTACATGAAGCAAATTGATTCACCAGTTGATTGCTTCACTCAAAATCCGGTTGTCAACCCAAACTTGAGAGGGCAAAACAGGTTTTCTGCACTGTACATTTAATCTTTCTGCAGTCATCAAGTTTGGTGAAAATGTTAGGACTGTGATTTTGATAAGAGTGGCAGAGATCGGAATCGAATTCAAAAGAATGGAACTGCATTTTTAAATCAGCCTAATATGGTAACTTGAATGCGATATCCTGGGGGTTTTTTTGTTCAGTAACGTTGCGTATCCGAGTGCTGTAGTGACCCTGAAATTGCCCCGAATCCTCCTCTCCATTCTTGATCAGTTTCACCGCACCTTCGGTGCAGTATCTTTAAAATGCAGTTTAATGCCAAGAGGAATGTTCAGGACGTTCATTATAAATTAGATAACTCTCGAAGAAATAAGAGTTCAAACATCAAAGACGGGAAGAGAATTGCAGAGTGTTGGTGAGCTGCCCGTGATGTGTGTGTGTGTGACTTCAACCAGAGGCAACAGGAATGCTGCAGATAACAGGGGCTGCTTTATCTCACCGAGAGAGATGAGCTCTGCCTTTCATGCTACGTTTCACATTGTGTACCCGGCTACAATGCTCTCTTGCTGTTGTACAAGAAGGGCCAGATGCACAAGGAGACTAAGCCCAGCGTGATGTTAAAATCTAACTGTGCATTTCGCATGTTAACTAAATAATACGCATGAGGGAAGACAGGCTTTGGGATTTACAACCTTCCCGCTGCTGACGCGATCCAAGCCTGTCTGCTTGGCCAGTGAAAGCCATTTGCACCACCAGCAGTTCGGAAAGAGTGGGACATAACTGCTCGGAGATATAATAGTGTCGAATTTTGATAAGCATACTATTTCCCTGCTTTAGTGGTGCAGAGAGTAAGTGCATTGTTCTCATAGTGCTCTCAAGCTGTTCAGAATACCGAATTGACAGACCACCACTCGGGAGTTGGAGGTCCAGAATCAATACTAACCTGGATGATGATGATTGTTGCAGTGGTTCCTTCTGACTGACAGGAGTCCATGTCAATCACACTAGATTGCATTTTACATATCCACTGATGATTTTCTTCTTTTTCTGACTGTTTGCCTTCTGGGTTTTTTTTTTACTGGCCAGTTCCCTCACAACCCCAAGCTCCATTTGACTATGCATTTATTCCCATCCCTATTCTGCTGCTGCTGCTGCTCCCATTTAATATTACACAGGAGGGAAAATAGCTTTGAGATTAACAACCTTCCTGCATGTGCAGATACCATTCAACTAGCACCAGTTGTGCTCTGATTTCTGCCCTTTTTTCCTGTTATCTGCATGTGACACCTTAAATGCTGCAGAGCTTGACAGTGGAGATGAGTATCAACGGCAGTGAAGGAAAACGGAACAGAAAAAAAAGGGAAATGAAAATACATGAAAAAAATGTAAGTTACAGGAGAGGAAGGAAAAGGCAGGATAGAATGCAATAGTAATGCCTTATGGCAGAGGTATCAGAGGCAGCACGTGAATGATGGAAAGGTCCCAGGTTTAACATGAGCTCGCTGATCTTCCCACAGTTGGTCTCAGTATCTCAGGAGATGAAAACCACCCCAGATTCGAGATGAAAACCACCCCAGATTCTTACTCCTGATTTCTCTTCAATTGTCTCTGCTAGAAGATACTCATGCGGGTTGCCAAGACGCGCCTTACTCAGTTGTGGGATGTGGGCGTCGCTGGCGAGACCCGCATTTATTACCCATCCCTAGTTGCCCTTGAGAAGGTGGTGAGAAGCTGCCTTCTTGAACTGCTGCAGTCCCTGAGGTGTAGGTACACCCACAATGCTGTTAGGGAGGGAGTTCCAGGATTTTGACCCAGCGATAGTGAAGGACCGATGATACATTTCCAAGTCTGAATGGTGAATGATTTGGAGGGGAATCTCCAGCTGGTGGTGGTGTTTCCAGTGCTGCTCTTGTCCTTCTTGATGGCAGGGTCATGGGTTTGAAAGGTGCTGCCTAATGAACCTTGGTGAATTCTTGTAGTCAGCTTGTAGACGGTACGCACAGCTACCACTGTCCGTCGATGATGGAGCGATTGAATGTTTGTGGAACTGGGAGTAATCAAATAAATTGATTTGTCTTGGATGGTGTCAAGTTCCTTGAGTGTTGTTGGAGCTGCGCTCATCCATGCAAGTGGGGAGTATTCCACACTCCTGCCTTGTAGATGGTGGACAGGATTTGAGGAGTCAGGAGGTGAGTTCTCTCAGCAGGATTCGTAGCTTTTGACTTGCTCTGGTAGTCATACTATTTATATGGCTTGTCCAGTTGAGTTTCCGGTCAGTGGTAATCCCCGGGATGTTGATGGTGGGGTTTCAGCACTGACAATGCCATTGAATGTCAAGAGGCAATGGTTGGATCCGTTCTTGTTGGAGATGGTCATTGCCTGGCACTTGTGCGGCGTGACTGTTACTTGTCACTTGTCAACCCAAGCCTGGATATTGTCCAGGTCTTGTTGCATTTGGACATGAACTGCTTTCAGTATCTGAGGAGTGATGATACCGAACATTGTGCAGTCATCAGCGAACATCCCTATTTCTGACCTTATGATAGAAGGAAGATCATTAATGAACCGGTTGAAAATGGCTGTGTCTCGGACACTACCCTGAGGATCTCTTGCGGTGATGTCCTTGAACGGAGATGATTGACCTCCAATCACCACAACCATCATCCTTTGTGATAGGTAGGACTTCAAACAGCGGAGGGTTTTCCCCCTGATTCCCATTGACTCCAATTTTTCTCGGGCTGCTTTATGCCACACACGGTGAAATGCTGCCTTGATGTCAAGGGCAGTCACTGTCACCTCACCTCTGGTATTCTGCTCTTTTGTCCATGTTTGAACCAAGGCTGTAATGAGGAAAGGAGCTGAGTGACCCTGGCAGAACCCAAACTGAGTGTCTGTGCAGTTTATTGCTGAGCAAATGCTGCTTGATCACAAAGTTAATGGCCCCTTCCATCACTTTACTGATGATCAATTGGCCAAATTGGATTGATCCTGTTTCTTGTGCATCGGACATATTTGGACAATTTTGCACATTGCCAGGTGGATGCCAGTATTGTAGCTGTACTGGAACAATGCGGCTAGGGGCATGGCAAGTTCTGGAGCACAAGTCTTCAGGGCTATTGCCAGAATATTGTCAGGGTTCATAGCATCTAGTGCCTTCAGCCATTCCTTGATATTAGATGGAATGAATCGAATTGACTGAAGAGTTTCATCTGTGACGTTGGGACTATGGGTGAGGCCAAGATGGATCATCCACTTGGCACTTCTGCCTGAAGGTTGTTGAAAATGCTTCAGCCTTATCTTTTGCACTGATGTGCTGGGCTCCCTATCATTGAGGATGAGGGCATTTGTGCAGCCATCTCCTCCAGTGAGTTGTCTAATTGTCTACTACCATTCCTGGCTGGATGAGGCAGGACTGTGGAAATGAGATCTGATCCGTTGGTTATGGGATCACTTAGCTCTGTCTATTGCTTGCATGCAAGTCGTTCTGTGTTGTCGCTTAGCAGATTGACACATCGTTTTTAGGTATGGCTGGTGTTGCTCCTGGTATGCTCTCCTGCAATCTACGCTGAATCAGCATTGATCCCCTGGCTTGGTGGTAATGGTTGAGTTGGGGATATGCTGGGCCATGAAGTTACGGATTGTAGTTGAGTACAATTCTGATGCTGCTGACAGCCTAAAACACCTGGTAGATGCCCAGTTTGAACTGCCGATCTCTTCTAAATCTATTCCATTTAGCACGATCGTAGTGCCACACAACACAATGGAGGTTTTGCTCAAGGTGAAGACAGTGCTTTGTCTCCACAAGGGCTGTGTGGTAGTCACCCCTGCTCGGACAATTGGACAGATAGATGGTACTCAGCAGGAGGTCACTTTGCCCATGTTCAACTTGATGCCATGAGACTCCTTGGGGCCCAGAGTTAATGTTATGAACTCTCAGAGCAACTCCCTCCTGACTCTGTACCACTGTGCTGCCCGCCACCTCTTGTGGGTCTGTGCTGCTGGTCGGTCAGGGCTTTCCCAGGGATGGTGATGGAGGGCTATGTAAGATATGATTTGATGAGTATGACTATGTCAGGCTATTGCTATGTGGGAGAGCCCTCTCAATTTTTGCACCAGCTCCTCGCAGTTAGCAAGAAGGATTCTACGGGATTTACAGGGCTGGGCGCGCTGTTACTGATTCTCAGTCAAAACCAGGTGGTCCATGTGGGGTTTTTTGGCAAAACTAAGTGGTTTGCTTGATCATTTAGTAATAATGTGGGACAAAAGGGTCTGCAGATATGGGGTCGAAAACTTGAAACAGAGTTGAGGAGATACCCTTCTGCCAAAGGGTTTTGAATCTATGGAATTCACTACCCTAAAGTGTGGTGGATGCTGGGGCAGTGAGTAAATTTAAGGAGGAGTTAGACAGATTTTTAATTGGTAATGGGTTGCAGGATTATGGGGAGAAGGCAGGAAAATGGGGATGAGGAGCATATCAGCCATGATTGAATGGCGGATGGCCTCAATGGACTGAATGGCCTAATTCTGCTCCTTATTCTTATAAGTGTGGTTAAGAGTCAACAACATTGCTGCAGGTCTGGAGTCACATCTCTAGATAAGGACATAGGGTTTACTCCCTGAAAGGTTATTAGTGAACTGAATAGGTTTTTACGACAATTGACAATACCATTTCTGGGACTAAATTTCCAGATTTATTGGTTGAATTTAAATTCAATAGCTGCAGTGGTGTGATTTGAAACTGTGCCTCCAGAGCATTAGCCGGGCCTCTGTATTACACTAGTGCAGTGACATTGCTGCTGCTTCCCCTTAAAGAATAAAGCATGGTGAATATCAGATTATAATTTCTCCTGTCACCTGCTTCCAGCAGGTTGGAAGCAGAGCCAAAGCCTAATATGAGTGAGTGCAAGACATCAGGAGAGAAGGAGAAAATGAAGCATTTGTAAATCCTGAACTGTCTGTTGTGAGATTTGACTTCTTGTAATGAACGGGGATTAGTTTTAGATTTCACAGTGATGATCTTTGCTTGTGATTTCTCACTCTGTGACCAGGGTGAAGACCAGAACGCAGTGAAGTAGCTTCAAGTATTAACTTTATCTAAAACCTCTGATTTATGTGCGAAAAAAAGTGAATGTTAGAAGCAGTAGCTGTCAGGAACAGTATTTTCCATGTCACTGGTAATGAATAAAGAAGATTTTTATATCTTAAAGTAAAAATTTAAAGATGCATCACTGCATAACGATTCCATTTTTAAACGCAATGCATGACCGTGGATGTCTGTCAAATAGATTTTACTGCAAAAGATTTATTTGCTGAACTGTCCCAGTGTCTGCATTCTGGAGATCATCTGACTGAAGTGGTTCTTGCTTTATGTTTAATTGACAATACATCCAGATACTGTTTTTCCTTTACAATCGCCTCATGGCACTGATCAAGAACCTTCAAAGACTGGTGCACAATGACCTCTAGTCCTCTTCCTGCTCAGCATTCATGCTTGGAGTTGCATCTACCCGAGTGCTTCGTACATCTTTTGTCTATAATAACAGACATCTTGCAGACATACATTCCCTTGTGACATCCAGCTGTACCTGCAATTTATTTTCTTTTAATCTAGGATTCATCCTTTTGTACATATCTTTGTTTCATCTACAAACAAGCAAAGTTACTTCAAGGCCTTCGTTCAGCTAATTTCAGTAAATTGCACATGAGCAATCTATGAGTTTCTGCATATAAAGATGTTTAAGCTAATACAGGGGGTGTGCCATTTTCCAACATATAGTCCTTGCATATACCATGAGTGTAGCGGACGACAATCTTCCCCTTTTTATTACTTCTTAAGTTACGTGCACAGAAAGTATTGCTTCACTCCACAAAGCCAGGTGGTGAAGGATAGAATTAGAGCCAGTCTTTATACAATGTGCAGGGGTGCACAACACAAACATACACCTCCGAACCCAACCAAACATTTTCAATCTGTTCCTATTTAAAGGAGCACAAGTGAATCCCCAGTTAATGCCCACCATCCGCATGCAATTAAACATTATAAATATACCGTTAACAAATATTTCATTGTTGATTGACTTTGCCCAGAAACTTTGAATGGGAATTGTAGAAAGTGCTAACAAGGTATTATTTTAATGGACTGCGCTCCAGCACTGAACCTAACTTCTATCGCCAGCAAATGAAGCTGATGTACTGAAACCAGTTAGAAGTAGTTGTGATGACTGTTGAATGTATTCATCACAAGTTTAAAAATATTACAGATCAGGTACATACTGCTGTTAAAAGGACAGGCTTGCATTTATGTTTCACCTTTCATCTTCACTGGATGTCCCAAAGTGCTTTGTTGCTGTTTGAGAAAAATGAGTCAGTTTATGCACAGCCAACTCCCACAAACAGTAGAGGTAATAATGACCAGCAAAATCTTTTTATCTTGTTACTGGAGGGAATATATAGGCCAGGACATCAAGGATAACTCTCCTGTTCTTATTTGAAATGTTGCTTTTATGTCCACATGAGAGGGCAGAGGGGGCCTCACATCCCCAAGCATGCCCGACTCCAAGTCATTCACTGAGATAGTTATAATTGGTGAAAATACATTTCTACTCGAAGCCATCAGTAATATTGCAGCGATTTAAGTTTAACTCAAGCGGGAGAGCCCCTGGGAAAACTTGTATTACCAAGTAAAGACAGATCTCAGAGCACTGAGACTTCGGAGCCATACTCAATGATATGCTGCAGGACTGTTTGGGCTGCGGAGTCAGTAATGAGGCCATCCAAAGGAAGCTATTAGCAGTGGCAGAGATAAATTTTATAAAGGCACTAGAGGTGGTGCTGGTGATGGAGAGCGCTGAGAAGTGCGCACAGGGTTTTCAGAGTGTATTAGGATGAGAAGTTGCAATCTGCAGTGGCATCAAAAATGGAGATATAATTTTAAAATGGGAGGCAAATGCATTCACAAATAGAGTGAGAAGACAGCCATGGGTATGGGTCCATATTTGTTATGTTGGTTCATTCATGGGCACAATGTTTTGCTCCTTGTCGATGCACATTTAAAGTGGATGGCAGTGTTTGAGTGGAAGTCTCCGACATCGCACGCTGCAGCTGAGAAATTGCACCATTGTTTTTCCACCGACGGAATACCTGAAGTCAGGGTGGGATTCTCTGGCTACACCCGCCCCAGGACTGGAAAATCCTGCCTGAAGTCAACGGACCTTTGCATGGTCCACCCCCTGCCCGCTACGATTCCCGTGGCGGGTGGGATGGGAAAATTCCATCCATAGTGCCTGATAATGGAACAGTGCTGAGTTTCAGAACTTCACTGCCCTCAATCGTATCAAGCACATTTGGACTGCGCCTTATCACTCAGCTTCCAACAGACTAGCTGAACGAGCCATCCAAACCTTTAAGTCTGGCCTAAGGAAGAAATCAGGAGGGACCCTAGAGACCAGAATCTTACGATTCCTTCTGGACTATAGGACCACGCCACATGCAAGAACCATTGTCTCAGAACGAGACTGAGCCTCGTGTTCCCAAATTTGCCAGGGAGAGTAGAGGCCAGCCAAAGCAGTCAGAAGACAAAACATGATTCATGTAAGTCAACATGGCCATTTTCAGTGGATGAAACCACGTATGTGAGGAATTTTGGAGATGGGCTGAGTTGGGTCCCTAAAGTCATTGTATCCAACACTGGACCCATGTCTTATCAAGTGGACATAGAAGGAAGGATCGTCTGGAAATACGTAGACCATCCGAGAGAGTGAGAGTTGTCCCAGCACCTAATACTGCCATCAGAAGCTATATTGCCATCTGAAAATGTTGTTGACTATCCAAGCACTAAAGTACCTGGTCATCCTGTGGAAAGCACAACCGACCATGATAACTGAACTGCCTGTGCCTGAAAAGACACCTCTCATTGTGGTTTCGGCTGATAGCCATCCTGTGGAAGTGCCCCAGATGGAGGAGTTAAGGCAGTCCACAAGGATTCAGAAAGCCATTGAAAGACTTAATTTATAATTGACTAAATTCATGTACTAAACGATTGATTATCTTGGACTGTGTAAATTGAGGATTAACATTTGCATATAAGGACTTGGAGGGGGAGGGTTGTGGTGATTGTTCCTTTAAGGATCAATCTGCAAAGTAAGGTTCACATGATCTGGGGAACCAATCGAAGAACAGGATGGGGGATCACCCTGGTGAGCTCATGTTTTAGTTCCAGAACCTTCTCGGAAGCTGACTGGCAGCCATGTGACTGCAAGCCTCTGTATTAGAGTTATATGTAAATAAATATTACAGTTGTTACTTCCTAACTGATGAACAGGAGACAGACAATTGTTATGGAGGTGGATGAAGGCAAGTCTTTGTAGTGAATGTGATATTGGGTCGGTACCTCAGTTCAAGCTGGAATAAGATGCTGAGATTGCAAAGATCTAAATTTTCATTATGTACCCCTTAAAATTTACCTTACCGAAGCATAATCTACAATATCAGTTTTACAAATTATCTCTTTGCATGGACACGTGTTAAACTGCTCAATTTGCACTCCCAGCATGGAGTTGACATGAGATTTAGAATGAATGCGAGTCTTGTCCCAAACGAGTTTATTTGACTGATTGATGACATTTCAGCTTGGAAACTTTCACATTCTGCTCCTTCTGATCTACTCCCCACTCCAGCTTCTCCTGCCAATTAACCAGGATTCAGTGGGCAGTTTAAATTGGGCATGTTCAGCACAATGAAGCAAAATTTTAAAGTACTGTGGATGCTAGAAATCCAAAATAAAAAGAGTTCATGCTGAAAGGCAAGTGAGGTAGCATCTGTGGAGCGAGAAACCCACTGAAACATTAACTTTGCTCCATTCAACCCACTAACAATTTGAATTTTTGTTTACATTGTAGCTGGGCTCGCTTCTTTTTTGGTGTAATATATTTTGGAATGTCCTGAGTATTATTATTGCCCCTCACCAGGGGGAAATGATCAAACCTCCCCCAATGTGCGAAATGTGGGCGGCATGGCAACACAGTGGTTAGCACTGCTGCCTCACAGCACCAGGGACCCGGGTTCAATTCCGGCTTCGAGTGAATGTGTGGAGTTTGCACGTTCTCGCTATGTCTGCGTGGGTTTCCTCCGGTAACTCCCACATTCCAATGATGAGCAGGTTAGGTGGATTGGTCATGCTAAATTTCCCCTAGTGTGTAGGTTAGGTGGATTAGCTATGGTGGATGCACTGGATTCTGGGGATGAGTTAGGAGTTTGGACTGGGTGAGATGCTGTTCAGAAGGTTGGTGCAGACTTGATGGGCCCAATGGCCTCCTTCTGCACTGTAGGGATTCTATGTGATTAATTACTGTCCATTGCTGCATCATTTGATGCTTAACTCTTTATTAAACAATTCCAAATGCTGAATGCAACTCATTTTGGTCCAGAAAGTATTAACACAGCCCAAATACTTGTTTTTAGAGTAAATAAAAGCTAGATTCTCATCACCAACCAACTTTGATTTTTGCAGTCATTTGGCAGGCAGGATTAAATATCTGAAGTTGTGCAAGTGCTAGTTTAATTATGCAACATCTTGAAGTGAAATTCTATGAAACCTGACTCTGCATGGTGCAGGAAGAATTAGCGATGAAAGGCTTTAGCCAAATCTAACTGAATCGAAGAGAAAAAGGAGACCACATCAAGGCTTCGCACTACATTCCTAAGGAAATCCTGGCAGAAAGCTCATGAATTATTTACAGCAGTTAGGCTGACCTGAAGTAGTTTGCTGTATCTTTTCTGTGTGTGAAGGGAACCAAAGGAGGCCTAGCCTATGTGTCTTGATTTCTGTTCAAAATGTGTTCCTGAAAGCTGCAGGCAATCTCTTGCATTTTGTGTTAGAAATTTTCATCAAATACTGCTACTTCTATTAGATTCTACACCAATTCAATTCTTGAAATTCTACAATTGGCTTTCAGGCATATATTGTAAGTGTCAATAAACTGATCAGAAAAATGCTTAGCAACACTGGTAATATTTTTGTTTGTGTAATAATTTGCTCTTAACTACCCCAGATTAGAACCATCATTTTCCCAGACTTGAAGTTTTCATACATCAGCTATGTTCAGGTAATGCTTAATAGGTAATTAGCCTTGGTCCATGAGGGATCATAAGCATCATTCATTGTTAGAGAGATAAGTGGTTACATAGCTTGAGGGGCATCACTCTGCATCATGTATGGGAGAAGGCAAGGAGACATACCTTCATGAACTTCCATAGCCAGTATGGAGATTAAACCCACACCACTGGTTTTATTCTGCACTCTAGCCATTTAGTCAACTGAACTGTTCAAGTGATCAAGTAATTATTGGTACTTTTGACTGGCAATTGGTTGAGTTAAAGTTAATAACTTCATACAGAAGGTTTACCAGGCTGATTCCAGGGATGGCGGGACTAATGTCTGAGGAGAGATTGACTAGGCTAGGATATCTTTCACTGGATTCAGATGAATGAGGGGGAATCTCATAGAGACTGATAACATTCGAACAGGGCTAGACAGGGTAGATGCAGGGAGGATATTCCCGATGGTGGGGGAGTCCAGAACCAGGTGTCACAGCCTGAGGATTCAGGGTAGACCATTTAGGACACAGGTGAGGAAACATTTCTTCACCCAAAGAATGGTGAGCCTGTGGAATTCATTAGCACAGGAAGGAGTTGATGCCAAAACATTGAATGTATTCTAAGAGGCGGCTGGATATAGAACTTGGGGCGAATGGGATCAAAGATTATGGGGAGAAAGCAGGATTAGGTTATTGAGTTGGATGATCAGCCATGATCGTGATGAATGGCGGAGCAGGTTTGAAGGGCCAAATAGCCTCCTCCTGCTCCTATCTTCTATGTTTCTATACCACTATTTTCATATTGTGCTTGGTGTTCTTTTTCCAAAATTAAGCATTAAATGTTTACTTCAAATCTGCCAGTGCAATGTTGCATTCTGCCAGTACCATTGCAATTATTTCCTTCAGTATTGAACACTGAGGGCAGAATTTTCCCATCCCACCTGCCACAGGATTCGTAGCGGGCAGGACACGGACCATGCAAAGGTCCGTTGATCTCGGGCAGGACTTTCTGGCCTTGGGGTGAGTGCGGCCGGAAACTCCCATCCTATGGGATTTCCACCCCCTCCCCCCAACCCTGCAGTATGTTTTACGGCAGCAGAGGTGGCTTGCCATTGGCTAGCAGCAGGATCTCCTAGTCACGCCGCTGTCAACAGGATTTCCTGTTTCTTTGCAACCTCCGCTGCCAGAGAACCCATGGTGGGGTTCGCTGTTGGCGGGACCAGGAGATCCTACTGGGGGGAGCAGCTGGAAAATTCCAGCCTATATCTAAAACTGTGGGCATTGGATAGTGCTACCGTGGACAATACTGGAGCCCACCCTTCCTCATCAGAACAAGGAGGCAATTTGGGCTGCAAATCCAGATTACGCGTGAGCAAAATGCAATATCAAATTTGCTAATTTACAAAATAATTACTTCAACCAATAATGGGAACTCTAACTTCCCAGTAAGGTACTAATTTTTTTTCTGTAAATGGGGCCCAAGCATGCCTGTAGCTTCATTTTGGTCTCCCAGATCAGCCACCACCATGTGTGGTATGTTGAGAATTTGGCATGAGAATCAAGGTAACTGATCTCACAGCCTGCATTCGGTCTCCATCAGCAAGGGCTCAGATTGCTGACACAGTGAAATCAAACTGTCTTTGTACTGCCTGTGTGCATAAATCGCTGCCTGGTGTTCACATATTAAGGTGCTGAAAGATATTGATGTGCGCAATCAGTATAGTGGCCTCAGCACTGGTTAATTCACTGACACACAGTGGATACAATTTAAAAATTTAATGCCCGGGTCTAGGTTAAAAATAACAATATTTGAAGTAGTATTGTTGGTATGAAAAATTTAAGCTTCCACTTCCATGATATGCTTTCAAACAGTGGTATTGATATCTGACTGGTTTAGGCTTTAATCTGCGCTGTTAATTGCATAGTTGAAATAACTGAAACAATTATTAAATTTCTTGTGTTACTTTGGGACTCACAATATTCTACCTTGTGGATCCGGCAACAATAGTTTGGATTCATTGTAAGACCATTAATTTCTGGAAGAAATATAGTACATCGGTGACATGAGGTACAACCAATGTCGCCACTCAGCTGGGTGTGTGTGCCCGACTGCACAGCAGCCTGAAAGATAGCACACTGGCCGTGTTCTGTGTTAAATACTGGGCATGAGCAGCGGCGTAAAAAGGTAACACTTACTGAAAGAAAGTTGACCACACACAACAAAATTTTAGAGGGAACTTTGAGTACAACTTTTGCTTCTGAGTAAAATTTTAGGTCATGGAATAAAAGATAAAGGAGGTACTTGGATAAGAAATTAGCTGAGTGATTGGAAACCGAGGGTAAGTTTAAGTTTACAGTTTATTTATTAGTGTCACAAACAGGCTTACATTAACACTGCAATGAAGTTACTGTGAAAAATAAATGTAAACTCTGTAGTGATAAGTAGTTGTTTTTCAGATTGGAGGAATGTTTGTAGTGGAGTCCCCAAGGGGTCAATGTCGGGACCCTTGCTCTTACCTTTTCTTAGCGTAAAAGTCAAACAAACAGTGCACTAGATACTGCAATGAAGACCAACCAAGTCACCTCATATAAGTCCAAGGGGAGATGACCAAACTTTTAAGCCTCATAAGGGCACTATCAGGGACTATCCTCCAGACTGATGAAGTCAGAGACTTGGGGAGAGAAGGGGGTAATATGTAAATGTAAAATATATTTGGACAAAGACTTGAGGAGAGATGTATTAAGGTGTTCAGAGCTGAAAAAAGTAATGTGTAGGACTGGAGAGATAGTACTGCCCACATGATGATGTGAGAGTGTCACTCAACTCTGATTCTAATTGGAGAAAGCTCATGGCTTAGATTGAGTACAACATATTTATAAATATATCATAAATTTATAGTGCAGGTATATAAATATAATATATATATTTATCTATCTATATAACTGCAAAAAATCCATAACACCCAAGGCGCAGATTGTTTGCGATGTAAGCCGTATATTTCTGCACATAAACAGCAATGCAGACAACATTTTTAATGTTAACTGATCTGTTTCAATTTAGTTTAAAGGTTTTTCAGAATTCTGTATGGTGCTAATTTTAGTTGTTTATATAACCTAGGTGAAGAGGTAAATGATGGATAAAAATAATGGGAATAAACTATTTGAGCAATTTGTTTAATTTTGCAATAATTGCTGGTTTTGATTATTGGATTGAAAAAAAATGACTAATTTGACTTGGGTAGTTTCAACTGTAGTGCTTGTGTATTGCTTTTCGAAGCTTTCCTGCCTGCCTTGTGATCAGAGCAGTTTAGTCAATGGGACAGATAAAAGGAGTGGATTTGAACATTTTACAGCACATTGTAATCTGTCTCAGCACTATGCCGTGTCCACAAAATCAAAGCAATGCTTGCTTGCCTCTTCAGTGTGACAATTTTGTTTTTTACCGTAGCCTCATGAGCGGCGTTCAACAGATTGCTAGTGCCACATTCAGGAAAGCTGCTTCTTTCCATTCATTGGGACCTGACCTGGCTTGGACAAAGCTCCATTTCACATCCATAGCTCTGATTGGAGAAGAGAGACTTTTCCTTTCTGCCGCCTGGGCTACATGCTTTATGATTGAAATAGCTATGTTCCCAATCAGCTAGCCTAACATGATGTAACCGGACAACCAATTATTTTTAATGGCCTTTAAGTAGCTTGATCCCATAAATTCCTGATTTTCAATTGCGGTAGAACACTACAACTTCGAAAAATCCAGAACTTTGCAAATTTTCTGTGTTGCAATGCCAAAGCCTGATCATATTTGAACCAATTAGGTACAGTCCAGTGTAAAAATAATTGCTTTAAAATGTTAGGATCCTTGTTAGCAGATTTAATACACCTTACTTACCACTTCAAAGAAAATGTATAATACCTTGTACATTAATTACAGCTATTGCTCGGATTCTTGAGCAATTATGAAGAATGCACCTATATTCTCCACTGTTTCCTGCCCATGATCATGATATAAATTGAGAGTCATGGCATGGATTTTTGGAGTGAGTTCCCCATCTATTCCTTTTATGCCCAATGTAGTTTCCAAGGAATGGGACGAGCTGAGTTCGATGGAACACACCTCAAACATGGGGGAATGCTTTGTTTAATAATTTCCAGGGGATTGGCGGTTCTAGTCCTTATTAAGCTTTGGGCACTCTCCGAAATTGTTAAGATCTGGCTAAATGGATTTCGGAAGACCTAATTTTCTATAGAAGACTTACATAAAATCTCCAAGGAATTTAGTCCCTATTGTCTTCAAATGTATTTCAGTGTTATATTGAGGATGAACAATAGCATGATTGTGAGATAAATGCAGTCAGGAAAGTTAGAAGGTCGCATACTCAAGTCGCAATCTGGAAACCTATGTACAAAACCTCAGCTGACAGTGCAATCCAATGCTGATGGAGGAACCATCTTTCTGTTGAGACATTCAACTGAGGCCCCTCTATACTCTTGGGTAGACTGAAAAGATAACAAGGCACTATTTTAAAGGAAAACAGAGCAGTTTCCCTCAGTAACTTAACCAATATTTTTCCTTCAATCAGAGCAAAGTAGAGCTGGCAGATGATTTCTCCAAAGAAAAGCCTGAGTAGCTACTGGAAAACAGATAATCTGGTAATTATCTGAGTGAGGCAAATGTGTGAGGTGGCTGGTTCTGTTAAATCTCTGAGTACTGAGGTGCCTCCTCAAGAACTACTCCACAGTCAGGCGTCAGGGAACACAGAAGTTTATTCAGTCTACTTGCTCCACAGTCCAAACATTGACTGCCTACTCAGGGTGGTTCCCAACCAGCACACCCCACACACCAAGTCACCTGACCCATTCCCTTAAAGAGGCTATGCCCCCTCTGTTGCCTAACCTGGTAAGGGCATTAAACATCCTGCAGCACCAATTTGCCCTATTAGAAAAAAGAAAGGAAAACTTGCATTTTTATGGAGCTTTTCAAGGCAATGAAGTACTTTCTTAAACAGTAGTCATTGTTGTAATGTAGGAAATGTGGCAGCTAATGTGCAGACACTAAGCTCCCACAAACATCAATACGATAAAGACCAGAAAATCTGTTTCAGTGATATTAGATGAGGGATAAGTATTGGCCAGGGTATTGGTGATACTTCCCAAAATAGTGCTATGGGAGGGATTTTTAACGTCGACCTGAGGAGGCAGATGTGGCCTGGGCATAATTTCTCATCTGAAAGGCTGGCACTTCAATACTACACTGAAATATCAACCTAGATTGTTGTGCTCAAGACCTGGGAAAGGACTCGAGTGAACACCTTTCTAATTGAGAGATGAGCTTGCTACCAACTGAACCAGGACTCTCACATTCACTGGCAATAGACATGTACTAAGTGCCCTGGACATATTGGCTAAATGTCTCCTATCTCACCCATTGTGAGAATCGTAGCGAGCGAGACAGAAAATCCGGCGGACCATTTAAAGGTCCGTTGAACTCAGCTGGGAAATTCCGGTCCTGGGGCAGACGCGGTCGGAGAATCACGCCCATCATTTCACTATGCCCTTGTAGCATTTCTAAGTGGCCACTCTATTCAATCTGATCCGAAGGCGTGGAGTGGCATGTTGGCACATTTAGCACTGTTGCCTCACAGTGCCAGGGAGCCGGGTTCGAGTCCCGGCTTGGGTCACTGTCTGTGCCAGGTCTGCACCTTCTCCCTGTGTCTGCATGGGTTTCCTCCGGGTGCTCCGGTTTCCTCCCACAGTCCTAAAGACGTGCTGGTTAAGTGCATTGGCCATGCGAAAATTCTTTCTGTGTACCCAAACAGGCACTGAAGTGTGGCGACCAGGGGATTTTCACGGCAACTTTATTGCATTGTTAATGTACGTCTACTTGTGACACTAATAAATAAACTTAGAACTTAAGATCCGTTTTATTTAGTCCAACAGCCATTTTATTTTCATCTTTTGAAAAGATTTGTAATCCACTTCTCAACATGAGTTCAGTGGTAGTGCCTGACCCTTTAAGCTGTGGCAAGCGTTTAAGTTCTGGGACATTACACCATTTTCTTTGTTCTAAAGGGTAGGTTCCCCATTAGAGGGGTGTTAACGCCTGAGCCCACCCAAATATTTAAATTGCAATGACCTTGGTGAAGAGTATAATGCATTATGCCACACAATATAAAGCATTCAACCACAACACACAGTGTGTGCAGGCAGTGACCTTTTCTTATACAATGTCTGTTAAAATCAAGGCATTAGCAGACACAAAAGTTCTGAATAAAATGAATTTGACATTAACTTTGTGTTGGTTCACTCTCGCAAGATGAAAAGATTGAGATGGAATGGCCGTCATTTTTATGTGATAGTCATGATTGCCTATGAGATGTGCGAGTGTTAACACATTTCGCTGAATGTTTTTAATATTTTTTGTGATCATGTGCAAATGCTGACCTTTTTAAACAATGCAGATTTCATCAGCAGTAGACAGTTCAGCTCTCTCCTTCCGAATTTTAACCCTGCCTCAATTCTATCCAATTTTAACCTCGCATGAAATGTCAAATCGAATATTTTTCTTTCAATGTTAATTTTTTTTATTGAGAAGAGAGCACATGCTTTGTTTGAAAGATCATCGGAAACTGTTCCTCAGGAAGCACCTTCTCTGCCTGGAGATGAATCCTTTTTATCTAATAGCCATTTTTTTCATTTAAAGCACTGCATTAGATTAGGTTGGGTAGTACGCTGTACAGATCATTAGTTTGATTTAGTATGTCCTACACATGGAGAGCTTTGAAGAGACAATGATCCACCATTGTCTTAAAACAATATGTCATTGGAGATATCCCACAGAGCAAAGTAGAACTGGCAGATGATTTCTCCCAAGAAAAGTCTGAGTAACCTACTGTGCTGCATGGGATAATATGTTAATTCTGCACATCTTAGAATTATGTTGCATTAAAATGACCTGGAGTTAAAGCCTTCATCGATCTGCAAACAGTAGATTGGATTTTCATTATCTTTACAAATGCTGAGTGGGACCCAGAGGAAATTACTGAGGTTTGGAGGGGCCAGGTCATGGAGGGATTTGAAAATAATATGACAATTTTAAAATCCAGATCTTGCCTGACCAGGAGCCAGTGTCTGTCAGCAACCACAGGGTAGATGGGGAATAGGATCTGCTTCCAGTTAAGACACGGAGGGCAGAATGTGGGAGACCAGTCAAGGGTACATAGTCAAGTTTTTAGGGATTGAAGGCACGAATGAGTTTCAACAGCAGGTAAGCCGAGACGGGGACAAAACTGGGCCCTCTTACAAAAGTGGAAATGGATGGTTTCAATGATGACAGGAATATGAGGCAGGAAGCTCACCTTAGCTCATCAAAGCTCACCAAATGTGAAACCAAGGTTGTGAATGGATGGGTTTAATCTCAGACTGTTGCCAGTCAGAGGAATGAAGTTAATAGATGGGAAATGGAGTCTAGAACATTATGCCCATGGAAACTCAAAATTTACAGTCCAGAGGGCAGCCATTCTGTCCATATTTTCTATGCTAGATTTAAGCCAGTTTCACTTTAATGCCATTTACCACAGCCTTCCTGTTCAATGGCCTGCCTGCTCACAAAACCTTGTGTCCAGTTCTTCTGCTCTTGTCTTCAATGTCTCTTCCTTTACTGTAAGAAGTCTCACAACACCAGGTTAAAGTCCAACAGGTTTATTTGGTAGCAAATACCATAAGCTTTCGGAGCGCTGCCCCTTCGTCAGATGGAGTGGGGGCAGCGCTCCGAAAGCTTATGGTATTTGCTACCAAATAAACCTGTTGGACTTTAACCTGGTGTTGTGAGACTTCTTACTGTGCTTACCCCAGTCCAATGCCGGCATCTCCACATCTTCCTTTACTGCCAGCCTTGTTCCTGGGCCTTACTTCTTGACCTTCAAACATATCCAATTTTCATTAATGAGATGTCAAAAATATGAATTGTGGGTTTTACACTTTTTAAGATTAGTCCTAAACTTATTGGAGGTAAGGTACATAGAACATAGGTGCAGGAGTAGACCATTCGGCCCTTCGGGACTGCCCCACCATTCAATATGATCATGGCTGATCATGCATTTTCAGTATCCCACTCCCGCTTTCTCGCCATACCCTTTGATCCCTTTAGCCACAAGGACCAGGTCCAGCTTCCTCTTGAACATATCTAATGAACTGGCCCCAACAGCTTTCTGTGGTAGAGGATTCCACAGGTTCACAACTCTCTGAGTGAAGAAGTTCTTCCTCATCTCAGTTCAGAATGGCTTATCCCTTACTCTTCGACAATTTGACTACCTTTTGAATAAATTCAGGGACACTTTTGGGAGCAGAAAAGTGCCCTCTGGGATTTCTAAAATTAGAATGAATTTGCAAAATAGTTCATAAACTTATTGGAAGAGCTGAGCTGTTCAAGGCATTTAAATCCCCTTGCAGCTGTCTGGCTGATGACATTTAAAGCTCCTGGCTTTTAAATTTAAACTACAGATTGTTTTTTGTTTAAATCAGTGCTTGCTAATTCACTCTGTTTATTGATATAAGCCTGAGAGATATCATTCTAGGATTTGTATTGCATGATTGATTCCACAAACTACCATTATCACAGTGGGGTACCTGTCAATTCATATTTTGATTAAGAGCTCCAAGTGGTTATAAAGTCTTTGATGTAGGACTATGAATACAAATGCTTGGTTTTATAAGGGATTACGTATTTGAAGGAAGTTAAATGTAGTGCACGGGTTTTTAATATTGAGAGTGTTTTTTATAGTGAAGTCTGCAGTAGATGTTAGAACTTTATTTCATCTCAGCATGGCTCCTGAGATCTGCACATAGTGGATACTGAGTGAATTGGCATGGGGGGAGGGTGAAAGGCAAAGGGTGGTGGGGGGGGGGGCATGAGGAAGCATGGGTTGTGAGGAGGGGGCATGGGGAATATGCACAGGGTGTGGGCAAAGTTGCTTTGTGTTTCCTTGGATTTTTCCAGCTGGGACAAAATGTCAGAGTACTGAGGTCGGCCTTCCTGACAGTCTGCTTCCACACCTGGTAGCCTTTATGCTGCTTCTGGGGGTGGCAGACCCTGCTCCCATTAACAGTTGCCCACTCTAGAATGAAAATGTGACCATCTGGAGTATTTTCTCTTTAGTCGGGTTTGTGAATTTGGGAATCTCACGCCTATATTTCATTAACCCTTATTATTTAAACCCAAAAATCTCAGAGTCACTCCAGGTTTCATTTATGTTTCACTTTTAGTCTCTCTGTTGTTTCTGCCATTCTCTTGAGATATGAGATTTCTCGGGGCCCTCGCTTAGGTACCTCCCACTAGCATTTGGCCAGGTGATCCTCCAATTCTCTTTAAGCACCTCATGACTGTGGACATCCTAGCTACAGCCTGGGCTTTGCTGCATTTTTGTTCAGCAGAATCATAGAATCCTACTGCCCTTTTTCAGTTACTGAGTAAAGTGGATTGAGCTGCTGGCACATGAGTAGGAAATGGATATTTCTGAGCTGTGCTGCCAGTGTCCATGTCCCAGTTACAGTTCAGCACAAGTAGTTAAAAAAAGCAAAAAATTTGCATTTATTTGGTGTTTTTCACAACACTTTATAGCTAATGAAGTACTTAGTGCAGTTACTGTTGTCATGCAGGAAACCTGGCAGCTAATCTGCATTCAGCAAACTGCCACAGACATTAATGTACACAATAATCTGTTGTTTGTGGTGCTGATTGAGGGATAAATATTGGCCAGAACATTGTGGATAGCTCCCCTGCTCTTCTTCGAAGTAGTGCCACGGGATGTTTCTTACATCCATTCAAGGAGGCAGATAGTACCTCAGTTTAATGTTTTATCTGCAAAACGGCACCTCTGACAGTTCGGTGCTCCCTCAGTACTGCACTGGAGTGTCAGCCTTGATTTTTGTGCTCAAATCCTGGAGTGTAATCTGAACCCAAGATCTCATAATTCAGAGGCAAGCGAGCTATCAACTGAGTCACAGCTGACGGTACCTGGGGAAAAAAGACTTGAGCACACAGCAGATATGGTTATAAAGAGCTGTGAAATGGCTGCAGATGGTGGCTATGAAGTGAATTTAATTATTCATGTTGAAAAATAAAATAACCATATCACATTAAAATTCAATTCAACTTCAATACTGTTAAATTGGGTAATTACACAAATAATGGCTAAATGGCCGATACTTGGAATCAAAGGTGAAATCCTGACTAATACTGGCAGATTGATACATATGAATAATGAATGTCTTGGAGACCCATAGGTAGCCTGTGATTTCCATTGTGTATGGTGATTGCATACATTTATTTATCTGTCCAGACTACAAAGAAATCCTAATTTATTGAGTGATAAAAAGATTTACATCAATGCCATTTGCTGTGGAGAGAATTTATAGTGTAGTCTCTTCCTATTTGTAAGAGACAGTGATGCTAATACCAGCTCTCACACCAACTTTGAAATTTCAATTTGTCACAGTGCAGCATATTTGTACAGTGGGAAAAGTATAATTAATGTATTGTATTGGCCTATGAGTGTCGAGTCAAAAGAAATTGAGTGGTTTTATGTGATGAACTGCGTGTATTCCTGATTTTTTCTTTCTTTATTCTTATATGGGATGTAAGCGTCTCTGGCAAGGCCAGTGTTTGTTACCCATCCCTAATTGTTCTTGAACTGGGTGGTTTGCTAGGGCATTTCAGAGGGCAGTTAAGAGCCAACCACATTGCAGTGGGCCTGCATTCACATACAAATCAGACCAAGTAAAGGAGGCAGATTTCTTTCCCTAAAGGGCATAGTGAACCAGATGGGTTTTTAGGATAATCAATGGTAGTTTCATGGTCACCATTACTGAGGCCAACTTTCCATTCCAGATTATTAATTTATGTCACATTCCACCAGCTGGCGTGGTAGGATTTGAACCTGTGTCTCCAGAGTGTTAGCCTGAAGCTCTGGATTAACAGTTCAGTGGCATTACTCCGTCATGTCCCTGTCAGAAGGACTTTTTTTGATTGCATTCTTAGAATGTGCGTAACTTTGACGGTGATGGTGAGCATTCTCCTTACGCCACTGAAGTTCTTGTAGTAAAGATTCTCTCACATTGATGTTGGGTATGGGAATTGAGGAATTTGACTTAATGGTAATGAATATGCAACGATGAGAGGATTATATATGATTTGGAAATGATTGTTGTTGTTCTATGGATATGGATTGAAGAAAATGCTATCTAAATAACCTTGCTAAATTGCTTCAGTGCATTCCACAAATACTATATGCTGTAGCCACAGGGAGCCAGTGGTGGAGGGGATGAATGTTGAGATGGTAGGGATATCAGTTAAGCAAAATCCCCTGCCCTGGATGGTCTTTGCCTTCTTCAGCATTATTGCCCGTCCACACATCCAAGCAAGTGGTGAATTATACATCTCACACCTCACACGAGACGTGCAGAAGCTGCAAAGGCTTTGAGAGGTTGAAGAGGGGAACCAATCAGCACAAAGTGAAGAAATAACGTATTTTCATGTAATACTTTCAAGGGTCTTGGGACATGCAAGTTGCTTCACAGCCAATGAATTGCTCTTGTCCACGATAATCATTATGTGAGTGAATGTTATCTGTTAGTTGTCACTCAAATCTGTATACTATCCATATTCTGTTTCATTAAGACATAGATAATATACAATTGAAGGGAGACAGTGGGGTACTGGTATTCGAACTGGGCTGGTAATCCAGAGACCCAGGGAAATCTCTGGGGACCCGGGTTCAAATCCATGGCAGGTGGTGGAATTTAAATTAAATTTGAACACTATTTTTTTAAAATCTGGATTTAAAAGTCTAATGATAATGATAAAATCATTGTCAATTGTCATAAAAATCCACCATAAAAACCCTGGTCTGATCCACGGCAATGTAGTGGCTCTTAAAGCCCCCGAAATGGCCTAGCAAGCTACTCAGTTGTATCAAACAGCTACCAAATCAATAGAAATGAATGAAACCGGACACATCATCTGTCATCAACCTAAACATTGGAAAAGACAATTGCACTGTTGATTCTGCAAAGTCCTCCTTACTAGTAGCTCCAACAAGAGAGAATCTAACTATCACCCCTTGACATTCAATGGCATTACCATCATTGAATCCTCCACTATCAACAACCTGGGAATTAACATTGACCAGAAGCTAACTGGACTAGCCATATAAATATTGTGGCTTCAAGAGCCATCAGAGGCTAGGAATCCGGCGGTGTGTAACTCATCTCCTGACTCCCCAAAGTCTGTCCACCATCTTCAAAGCACAAGTCAAGAGTTTGATGGAATACTCTGCAATAGCCTGGATGAGTGCAGCTCCAAAAAACCTGAGGAAGCTTGACACCATCCAGGCCAAAGCAGCCCGCTTGATTGACACCCGTTCCACAAACATTCACACCCTCCACCACCAGAAAATAGTGGCAGCAGTGTGTACCATGTATAAGATGCATCGTCGGAACTCACCAAGGCTCCTCGGACAGCACCTTTCAAATCTACAACCATACAGTCTGTAGCTGGTCAAGAAGGCAACTGACAACCACCTTCTCAAAGGCAATTAAGAATGGGCAACAAATGCTGGCCTATCCAGTGACGCCCACATCCCATAAATGAATAAAAGTGTATTAGAGGAGCTTGGAATGGAGACTAAGACTAATGGAGATTAAGATATGGAACTATCAGTGAACAGCTCTGCTCTTAAAAATATGACTGAAAGGAAGCAGCTGAAGATGGTTGATCTGAGGGCACGTCTCTGAGGAATTCCTGTAGAAATTCTCTGGAGTGTTGATGAGTGGTATTTGACAGTTGTGAACTTTCTCCTTTGCATCAAGTAGGACTCCAGCAATTGAAGAGATTTTCCTTTGCTCCACACATCCATCCTCTGCACACTTTCTTCAGATTTTCTAGGGTCCTTTTGGTACCATACTCTTGACAAGTCTTACTTTGTCAAGGCGCGCGCCTTTTAAAGTTAACTGCTCTATTGCACAAAAGGATTTGCATTCTTGACTATGACTGAAGCTTTCCAAAGAGACCAAAGGTAAATCCTTGACTTATTATGAACAGGACAAATGGTACTAAACAGGATGCGAAAGATAAATTCTCTGGATGGACACAAATCGATTTACAAGATTTTAATTGACTTCAAAAGAAATTTTTAGTAGATTGGTAAATTTATTGCAACTAACTTAAAGATGCTATGTCGAACATTTTCATCTAGATTTTCTGCTTAAATTTAATCTATGATTACATGATGATGTCCATTATAAAATAATAGCCATACTATAGCTACATTAAAAAGAAAAAGGACAAAATATTTTCTCTCCTTTTTAAGCCTATACATTTCTTCCACTTTTCTTGAGATAGCACCCCAGGATTATCTTTTTTTTCTTTTCTGTAATGAATATATTCAAAATATTTTGTATTTTAGGCTTTCCCCTCTCACCCCACCAAAAAACGTTTTCTATTACAGGCTAGTACGTGACACAACTGTAATTACTGTGCACAGTTCTTGACCGCTCTTGACTGGCACCCACTGCTTCTAAGGAAAGTCTATTGTGCAAAACCCTCTCACATTCATATGCATGGAGTTTACATTGCAGCAACCATTGTTTCAACATGGTTAGCACTACTGCCTCACAGCACCAGGCACCTGGTTCGATTCCCGACTTGGGTCACTGTCTGTGCGGAGTCTGCACGTTCGCCCCCATGTCTGCATGGGTTTCCTCCGGATGCTCCTGTTTCCTCCCGCAGTCCAAAAGACGTGCTGGTTAAGTGCATTGGCCATACTAAATTCTCCCTCAGTGGACCCGAATAAGCACTGAAGTATGGCGACTAGGTGATTTTCACAGTCACTTAATTGAATTAGTGCAGTGTTAATGTAAGTCTATGTGTGACACTAATAAATAAACTTTAAAAAGTACAGAAACCAGAAATAAAACTGGAATGGATGTTCAAGTGAATGATCCGGGGCAAAGGATTACAACCCACTTTTAGAGAGCAGAACAGTGGATATTGAACCATCTTGTGATACCACAGCAAATTCCTTTGTATTCAGACGTATAGAACAAACACTGTGGGCTTAATTCTCCCAATCCCGTGGATGTGGGTTAGGAGGCAAGACAGGGACAAAGTCAGAATGTAGCTGTTGGCTTGGCTGCCTGATGTGTGCTGCCTCTGAGAAATGTTGCCAGAAATGGGGCAAAGGCTCTCTGCCCAGCAGTGGTGAATAGACAATTAGGTTCATTAATGGGCCAGTTGGGGGAAAGGCAGTAGCACTGCCTGAATTTTGCCAATGGCAGTGAAGCTGGAGCCTGCAATTAAACTAGACATGCCTCCTGGTGGCAGGCTAGGAGGTGCCAGCAATGCCTCCTTTTCATCACGCATCTGCTGCGATGTGACAACCACAAGAGCGTCTGCGAGCCATCCTTCCAGGAGCTCCCCTCCACATCGATGACCTGACAGCTGTGGTCACGTGTGATTTAAAATTTTCCGTCATGCTGCAGAGGTGTCAGCTTTGAGGTCACATCAGGGCCTGCCTGTCATGGCAGCGCTAACTTCTCCTGACTGGACGTCGGTGCAGACCCTCTGATTGGGCCTTCGTTACTCGAACTTGGGACTCCAGGAGCCACAGCTGACAACGCTATAGTGTCAAGTTGGATTGAATAATTTCTCAGAGGGTTTAATGGACTCCAGGACTTCTTTCACAGACAAGCAGAGCTTATGTCAGTGTTTTCAGAAAGCACAGGGTGAAAACAGATTACATCTGGTTTGTTTGTTCATTTGTGTTAACATACATGTGCAGAACTCTCAGCTAGCTGCAGAGATTATTGGCCAAGCAATGTAAGTAAGGTATTACCAGCTGTGAATCATTATGATAACTAATGTTTAACTGCAGCTTAAGTGTTATCTGTCTAGCATCTTGTAAAACTTAAGCATAATTTCTGTAGGCTTGTATCCCACTGCATTGTTATGGATTTGAGTCTGCAGCTGATGTCTGTTCAGTTTCAGGGTTGTCATCATTCCCTTAAATAATCACTGCAGGAGTTCCTCAGGGAATTGTCCGAAACCCAACCATCTTCAGCTACGTTATCAATCACCTTCCCATCATCACAAGGTCAGAAGTGAGGGTGTTCGCTGGCGATTGCATAATGCTCAGCATCATTCGCAACTCCTCAGATACTGAAGCAGCCCATGTCCATATGCAGCAAGACCTGGACAACAACCAGGCTTGGGCTGATAAATGGCAAGTAACATTTGCACCACACAAGTGCCAGGCAATGACCATCTCCATAGAGAGAAAATCCAACTCCTCTTGACATTCAATGACATTTTCATTTCTGAATATCCACCATTAACATCCTGGGTATTACCATTGACTAGAAGCTGAACTGGACTCGCCATATAAATACCATGGCAACAAGTCAAAACAGTCAATCAACATATGAACACTGCCCTTGCTAAGAGGTGGTTTTGTAGGTCTTAATACACATTCAAGCATTCATAATTAACACAGCTATCAAAGCAAACCATTGTAGTTCACAAACTGATTTTCCCCATTAAAAATTAAGTGCCCAATGGGCAGGAAAATGGAGAGTTTTCCTGCCCGTTTCTTGGGTGAGCGTAGTAAAATGAATTTACGGCACTCTGTGCAACGTAGAGGCCATCAGGACATTTATGCCAGTAGAGGGTGGCGGGGCCTAATCCCACTTGAGAGGCCGGCATCAGATTGCTGAGGGGGCCACTGCACATGCGCCAATCTCCCAATATACGTGCCCTCTCCCCCCTCACCAGCCTCCTGATTGTCGTCCCTGACCTTTCCTCTGGACATCATCATCAACCCGCGGTTGGGTACTTGTTGCCACGGTATGTATATGACAAGTTCAATTCAGCTTCTAGTCAATGGTAATATCCAGGATGTTGATGATGGGGTATTACCCCCTCAGACATCGCTGGCCCAGTCCCCCCACCCTATTGGGCATTGCCGGCCCTCACCCAGGAACACACCCCCCCCCACACACACACACACACACACACACACACAATGGCTGGCCTCTCTATGGCTGGCCCCAGTCTCCAAACACTGGTCCCAACACCAGACCCCACCCCCTCTTCCCTCCCCTGCTACCTCCCACTGGTATGGCCCCATCCCCACCTGGCCCCACACCCTGTTGGCACTGAAATGCCAGCAGGGCACTGCCAGTGTGCCAAGCTGGCAGTGCCAGGGTTTCCAGTGGGCATTGCCAGTGCAGCAAGCTGGCAGTACCAGGTCGGCACTGCCCAAGGGGTACCCCCCCTGCCCTCAACCTCCCAGGAGTCTCAATGGTCTCTCGTTCCACCATTCAGGTTGTCACACCTTGTTCCTGTTGCTGGGGACCATAGATGATCCCAGTGATGTGGACTCCACCATTACTGTGCCTGGACGATACTGTCCCAAGCTCGCTGAAGAGATGCAAATCAGGATTTGCATATTGTAATCATTACGTTGAAAAAAAATGGGCTGGGGATATTGAAACCGGCTGGACGCTGGTCGTGATTCCCGTTTTTGGCCTGTTGCTGACATTTCCCGCCCGCGACGCTACTCGACTAGATCCAGATCATGTTTCATTCATTGACAGACAATCAGCTTTGAAATGGCAATGGGGTATAGATTTTGGTTAGATTGTTCTTTGACTTTCAATAGCAGCGCATTTCTTTCTAAAGTTACACATCTCCAGACATTTAAAACATAGTTCAAAGCATGACAGGACTTTTCCAAACACATCTTTCTCCTGATTTAATGTCTTACGGCGCTTTTCCCAATGGGTAAAGTACTCAAATGCATTTCAACACTTAAACAATGCTGGTTAGTATAATGGTCAACCTACCTTTTCAGGCAGAGCCCTAGGATTATTCACTGTAATTAAAACACATCTACATTGCAATACAACACCTAATAATGATATTTGAATTTGTCAAAACATTTAACACTGAACTGTCAGAATGTTCCTGACTCCTGAACTGGCCTTCTCCAGTGGCTACAAATTCTCCAATTCAGTTTTTTAGGGCTTCTAAAATCCACACCGACACATGAAAATTGCAAGAGGAACGGCATGGGGCAGAAAAAATGCAAACTTGCTCTTCAGCTGTCAATGGCAATGACTTCAGGAGAGGTACGTGCAAGGTCACAAAGCTTGGCATTTCTGACCTGAGAACAGGCCAAGAAAAGCATTGCAGGGTTGGGAAGAAACTACAAATTCTAAATTGCTGCAAAAATTCTATGTTTTGTATTTCCCGATCCCATTCCTGTCTCCATCACCAGATGAAACTCCAGCTCTTTGAATATGAGACCTTTGATGTAATGAATGTAACATCTGTTCATGTAGTTGTGGTGATCTGCCTAAGGGCAAATCCTCTGTTCATTTCTCCATGCCTTGCAGTCTTAAGCTTTCTCCTCAGTTGCTCTTAGAAGCTTCCCATTTTCACTGGCTGTCCATGTACTATTACAAATGATGAAAAGAACAGATGTATACTGGCCAACTTCACTGAACTCTCTACATCATGTAAAACATCCACTTTTCCTTAACAGGACAGAAATCCCCCCTCACAACCTGCTGCACTTTATCAATACCAAGGTGTTAGTTGTCTTCCTGAATGGTTAGACATGCCTAAGATATTAGTCATTGTTTGGGATCAGTCCAACCACATTTTATATATGTTCAGCACTTGACATGCTACTACGATGAGAAGCTTTTGTCTTGAAGTTTAGCCTAAACTAATACATTAAATTAGTTTATTGACTAAGAGAGTGAAGAATCTGAGCTGTGACAACTACAACATAATTGTAATCTATCCTGTGTTTGGTAAAACTTAGCCATAACTTTTGTAGACTTTTATCTGATATGTGGGGTGGCTCAGTGGTTAGCACAGCTGCTTCACAGTGGCTTCGATTCCCGGCTTGGGTCACTGACTGTGTGGAGTTTGCACATTCTCCTCGTGTCTGCTTGGGTTTCCTCCAGGTGCTCCGGTTTCCTCCCACAGTACAAAGACATGTGGGTTAGGTTGATTGGCCATGCTAAATTGACCCTAGTTTTGGGGGAATTAGCAGGGTAAATATGTGGGGTTACGGGGATAGGGTGGGATTGTTGTTAGTGCAGGCTTGCGGGCTGGGTGGCCTCCCTCTGTACTGTAGGAATTCTATGATTCTATGATGTTGGTACTTCATTAGCGTTTGTAAACATATGTGGATATTGATATAGCTATTGTTTCGATGGCCCCAATTTCCCTTCAGTTCCATTCATTTGATAGTTATAATCTATATTGTGTTAAAATCATCCATGAAATATGACTGTGTTCTGTGCTTCCATTGCTTTCTTAATTTTGAGAGTCAGCAAATTTGCCAACCTCACATTTTGATTTGATTAATAAGTGTCACATATGTTGGTATACAGTGAAAAGTATTGTTTCTTACGTGTAATACAGACAAAGCATACCATTCATAGAGAAGGAAAGGAGAGGTTGCAGAATGTGGTGTTACAGTCATAGCTTTCTTCCCCTCATCTAAGATAAAGGGACAATTTTTGTGACCAAGCTGATCAAAAACATATTGGAGTTTCTGATCATTATTTTAATCAGTCATAAAATGGTACTCTGTCTGCTCAAATATTGGGATGCGCTCATCCCAGGTGAGGTTTCCCACTGAGAGCACAAAGATATTTTTTTTAATTTTAAATCTCCCACAAGCTTAGTCTTCACTTACTTTTACCCAACTTGTTATCAAGTCCAAACTTTAACCCTAGATTTCTTCGGCTTTTAAGTTATCTTGCAGTCTTTAATGTGGAACTTTTGAGCAAACATTTCTGAAACTACAAGTGAAATATATCTTAAAAAGTAGTATCTTTGATCTATAACATTCTCAAACAGGTGAAGAAATGTGTCACGCAGGATATTCCTCTTCTAAATTCATGCTGACAAATTTTTCAAACAGGTTAGAGTATGAGAGGAAGATAGTTAGAAATGTTAAAACAGATAGCAAGAGTTTCTACAGCTAGTTAAAAAGGAAAAGATTAAGGAAAGTTAGTGTTGGCTCTATAGTGAGTGACAGTGGGGGGTTAATTGGAGATAACAAAGAGATTGCATATGAAATGAACAAATATTTTGCTTCTGTCTTCACTGTAGAAGATATAAAAACGTTTCAGGACTAGCGGTTTTCAGGAGCTAGAAGGGAGAAAGAAAAGTGATTAAATTATAATCACCAGGGAAGCAGTACTAAGCAAACTGATGGAGCTGTGGGCTGGCAAGTCTCCAGGTCTTGATGGACTTCATCCTGGGTCTTAAAAGATGTGGCTAACGAGGCAATTGATACGTTGGTGTTAATTTTCCAGCTTTCCCTACATTCTGGAAATGCTCCAGCTCACTGGAAAATAGCTAATATCTCTGCCCCATTCAAGAAGGGAGGAAGACAGAAAACAGAAAACTTTAGGCCAGTTAGCTTGACATGGGAAAGGTGTTAGAATCCATCATTACAAAGGTTAAAGCTGGGAACTTAAAAAACTGATGGTGACTGGGTAGAGTCAGCATGGTTTTGTAAAGGGACATCGTGTTTAACCAATTTAGAATCGTAGAATCACAGAATTCCTACATTGCGGAAGGAAGCCATCAAGTCTGCACGGACAACAATCTCAGGCCCTATCCCCAGGGATTCACCCTGCTAACCCCCTTGACACTAGGGGGTGATTTTACTAGCGTGTTGCACCCATTTTCAGACGTGACACTGGTAAATTGGGGGCGTAAAGCGTTCAGGGCAATTGCCGCCAGTTTTCGCGACTGGCACCATTTTACGAGCGCCGGATGTCCGGCGTGGTCAGCCTCTCGCTAGAAATGGGCAAGAGGCAGGTTAATGTATGGAAATTATTTAAATGCTGTTTAACATCTACTTAGCAAGCCCGCCTTTATGACCTCGCTGGGAAAGGTTCTTGCCGGCGAGGAATAGACATGCTCCGCATGAACGGGGAGCAATCGACTTGGCCTCGCCAGTGGAACTGGAGGCCATTGGAGACCCCGGGAAGGCCAAGGGCAAGGGGGGATGCCCCTTGAGCAGTGTCAGACCTGCAGTGCCACCTGGCACCTGGGCAATGCCAGTCTGGCACCTGGCAATTCCCACCGGGCAGTGTCAGGGGGTAGGGCTAATGGGGTAGGACCAGTGGGGGGATGAGGCGAATGAGGAAGGGGCCTGTGAGGGCAGGGCTAATGGAGGAGGGGGCAGTGGAGGAGGGGCTAATGGGGTGGAGCTAATGGGGGCAGGGCTAATAGGGGGAGAGGCCAGTGGGAGGAGGGCGCCCACTGCCACTGTGCAGCAATCGGTGGGGGAAGGGAGGGAGAGGGGGCCTGCTGCCACTCTGCAGTGATTGATGGGAGAGGGCAGCAGGGCCATGATCGATGGAGGAGGGGGGGCCGATGATTGGTCTGGGTAGCCGGAGGGTTGGCGGGGGCTACATCTCGGGCCACAATTGCAGGGTGGGGAGCTGCTTCAGGCAGCCTGCACTAGCAGGGGCCTGACAGCTCTCTCTTTTCTGTCAGACCTCTGCTACTGCTAATGCGCATGTACAGCATCAGAGGCCTGAATTTGCGCACTACCTCCATCAACAGTCTTTCGGGTGCATTAAGCCCCACCCACAGGCCTCTGCAGCGAGCACCAGGTTCACTCAGAATTTTGCAGGCAGAGTGCATATGGGGGGGGCGTGCTGAAAACACGCCCAAGAGATGGATCTGAAACTCTCCCAGTTTCAAGTCCGCCCAGCGCTTAGAAAGAAAATGGTAAAATCGCCTCCCAAAGGTCAATTTAGCATGGCCAATCAACCCAACCAGCATGTTGGTGATATCACATCTTGAATACCGTGTGCAGTAGTGTGCTTCAATGAGGAAGGATGTAAATGCTTAGGATGGGGTTCAGAGGAGGTTTACTCGATTGACACCTGGAATGAGATGGTTATCTTATGAGGAAAGGTTGGACAGGCTGGGCTTGTTTCCACTAGAGTTTAGAAGTGTGAGGAGTGACTTGATTGAAATATATAAGATCCTGAATGGTCTTGACAAGGTGTCCATGGAAAGGATGTTTCGTCTTGTGGGTAAGTCCAAAAATAAAGGAAACTGTTTTAAAACTAAGGGGTGCCCTTTTCGGATAAAGATGATGAGAATTTGTTTCTGAGGATTGTGCAAACTCTCTGCCTCAGAAGTGGAGGTGATGTCATTGATTGAGGCGGTGTTAGATAGATTCTTATTGGGCACAGGAATGAAAGGTTATAGATGGGAATGTGGAATTCAAAACATAAACAGATCAGCCACTGAATGGCAGAGCAGGCTAGATGGCCTGAATGGCCTAGTCCTGCTTCTATTTCGTAAGTTTGTAAGTTTTGTATGTCGAACCTGCTGCAGTTTATCCTTCAGAGCTAACCTCATTATTTTATCTGTTAGTGGCAAATGACCCTATGATTTCCCATATCAGGTATGTGACACTTTTTACATGATAAATTCCTGTCCTGATGACATGGAGCACCATGTAAATGTCTGCTTTTGCATCCCTCCGCACTATAAGATATCTGCAACCTGGCCAATAAGGGTTCAGAGTCTGGACTGGTCTCCGCCCCTCTAACTCATTAGATTTAATGTTAGAAAGACTAAATCTGGCTGCTACAATGAAATATGGGATAAAAATGTTTTTGTCTTTGTTCCATACCAATTGCCTTGTTGAGGTCATGGGCCAATATAAGGCTTCTAATGGATATGGTGACATCCTTAAATACTTTTTTAAAGACAGATTTCACAATTCTCACTCATCTCTAATACTAGCATCATATGTTTTTCATCAACTATATCTTTTAGCAGTGCGTTTAACCTTTGATAATGTAGGCCAAGTAAATGGTTTATGCAACTTGCAGACAATTGTTCTTATTTTCTCTGATTTTGATCACCTGATGCCATTAATCCCAGAATCACGGAATGATAATAGTACAGAAGGAGGCCATTTAGCCCGTTGTTTCTGAGCTGGCTCTCTGAAAGAACAATTCACCTCGAGCCACTTCCTCACCTTCTCCTCACAGCCCTGCAAATTCTTCACTTGCAGATAATTATCCAATTCCCTCTTGAATTGAATTGGTTTCCACCACACTCTCTGGCAGCACAGTCCAGATCCTAACCACCTGCTGCATGGAAAAGTTTTTCCTCATGTCATCATTGCTTCTTTTGTCAATTATCTTCTATCTGTGCCGTCTAGTTCTCGGTCCTTCCACCAATGGAAACAGCTATCTACTCTGTCCAGATTATTCACGATTTTGAATACTCACTTCTCAAATCTCCCCTCAATCTTCTGTTCTTCAAGAAGAGCAATCACAACTTTTCCAACCTATGTAACTGAATTCCTCATCCTGGGACCATTCTCATAAATCTTTTCTGCACTCTCTCTAATGCCTTCATGTCCAGAATTGGATGTAATGCTCCAGTTGGGGCTGAAGCAGTGTTTTATACATGCTTAACATAACCTTCTTGCTTTTGTGCTCTGTGCTTGTACTAAAGGCTATGATTCTATATGTTCCTAACCCTGATCCCTGGGGAACTCCACTATAAACCTTCCTCGAGTTTGAAAAATATCCATGTTGCTACAGCCCCTTTTATTCCATGAGCTCTAACTTTGAACACAATTCTCAGTGTGGCACTTTATCAAATGCCTTCCAAAAGCACCATGTATACCGCATCAACAGCATTACCCTCAACAACTTTCTCTGTTATCTCGTCAAAAGCTCAAGCAAGTTAATTCAACACAGTTTGACCTTAACAAATTCATGCCAGCTTTCCTTAATTAACCCCCATTTGCCCAAGTGACTTGGTCAGTAATTATCATTTCCAGAAGGTTCGTGCCCACCACCAAAGTTAAACTGACTGCTTGGCTTATCTTTATACCCTTTTTTGAACAAAGGTGTAACATTTGCAATTTATCGGTCCTCTGGCATTGCCTCTGAGTTTAGCATTGGATACATCTCATCCGGTCCTGGTACCTTATTAACTTTAAGTACAGTCTATCCAATACCTCCTCCTTATCAATTTTAAATTCTTCAGGTGTCTGAACCACCCCCTTTCACCATAACCTGGGCAGTATTTCCTTCCTTGGTAAAGACAGATGTAAAGTATTTATTTAATACCTCTGCCATACCCATGCCAGAATCCCCTTTTTTGGTCCCTAATCAGCCTCAATCCTCCTTTTGCCACCCTTTTACCATTCAGATGATTGTAGAAGACTTTTGGATTCTCTTTTATGATAACTGTCAGTCCCCCTTTGTACTCTCGCTTCTCTTATTTGCTTCTCTAATTCCCCTCAGAACCTTCTATATTCAGCCCGGTTCTCCATTGGATTATCCACATGTTATAAGCACACGTTTTCTTCTTCATTGTAATCATTTTTAATTTGAGGAGCTCTGATTTTTTTTTTCCTTCCTTTCCCCTTTGTAGAAATATCCTTTGACTGTACTCAAATTATTTATTCTTTTAAGACAGCTCATTGGTCAGTTACAGTCTTGCCCACCAACCTTTGATTCCAATTAATCCGAGTCAGATCTATTCTTATCAATGAAAGTTGGCTTTCCTCTACTGAATTATTTTCACTCTGGATTGTTCCTTGTCCTTTTCCATTGACAACCTTATGATGCAATAATTGCTGTCTCCTAGGTGTACTGCTAATGACGCTTGGCACACTTTGGCCACCAGTTTGGCCCACTTCATTCCCAAGAACTAGGTCTATCAGTGCCTCCCTTTTCACTGGACTGGAAACATACTGCAGTGGAAAAGGTTCCTGAATTCCAGGATTTCCTGCTCCTCTTTGCCCTTTGCACTGCTATCCCGGTCTATATTCAGATAGTTAAAGGGCCCCCAATTCTACGCAGCATGTGTTCCATTCCAGGTAGCCAGGCAGTGATATTTGTTTAACTAACAATCTGATGAGAAACATCAGGTTTTGTTAAGAGGATGCAATAATATCCTGACAGGGTAAACTGCAGTTCAACTAACTTTCCAAAAATAATTGCCTTATCGTGCTCCATGTCAAGTTTCATTTGTGCCTTTTTCAGAGAAGGTTCGCTCAACAGCTTGGGTGTCTCACTAAATACTACAATAATATATAATAAAACAAAGTTGCTCACTCCAGTTATTTTAAATAGAGTTACCCTTTTCTTTAGTGAACACATGTTGTCATCACCAGTCCTAAACCAAGTGGTGTTCTTAAATTCCTAACCTTGTATCGATCCTCAGTACTTAATGAATCAAGATTACATTTTAACCAGTCTGTCCAACATACTGTTCAAGTACAAGCACTACTTAGTCTGCACATCACAGGACAAAAACAACTATAATTTGTTTGCATTAATCATTATCTTCATTCTCTTCCTCAGAATTATCTTTGCCATGTGTCATTTTGAGGACCTTGCCTCTTTGCTTTGGGTGGTTCATCGCATACTGATAGTCACAGCTAAAGCATCAATTAACTATTCCTTGGATATTCGAGGGATTCATGTGCCTATTATAATTGTTCCAATTCTGTCTTCTGCTATAATAGCCACATCTGCTAAAGGTGCTTTCACCCTCATTCTGCCTGTCTTTATTCCTTCTATTGCATGACACCAGTGTCCAGTTTCTGGACTATTTAGAAATCTGGCAATCATTAAGTCTTCTATTCTTGGTGTCACCCACAGAATGGTTCATTTGTTACATGAGGGCTGAAGAAAATGATTGTTTCTCCAGGAATCTCTAAGGCGGCAGGCATCGGACTTGGCAGAGTCTCCTTCCCTGAGGACAGAACACTAATTAGAACCAGTTCCCTGCCCATGTGAGTCACCTTACCAAGCCCAATAATTAAAATACAAGGACCACTCGAAACATCCCCAAATTGAATGATGTCAATCTTTTACACAATCTAGTAAAATCCATGGAACGAGCATCAGTTTTCCAAAATCTATCATCTCCTGATCATGCCATGTCGGTATTTAATAGATCATCTTTCTTGTAGATTTCATCCAGAAAATTTAATGGAAGTTTCAAACCTTTACGCTCCAATGGATGAGCATCCATCTTATAAAATACTTCACTTTTGATTTTGCTTCTTGAGGTGACAATGCCAAGGGCACACCTCTTTCGCAGGATTGCAACCCATGCCCACATATCCACTTTATTCTTCCACTGGTTAAATAGTTCAAACTGTGGACACGGAGGATAAATATATCCTGGCAATTTACACCTGCATTCCACCATTTTCAGCAGTAGCTGTTAGGATTTTAGTTTTCTGTCTGAAATTCTCTTACTAGTTTCCCCAAACCTACTCTGTTCCAGAGAGTCCAGCTGTAGTATCTTGCAATGACCACCAAGTGATTAACGAATGAACGGTTTATTAAGGTAAGTATTTATGCACGAGAGAGTGATATAAAAGCTACCATAACTCCATGATTCCAGACTCCTAACTGGCAAGGAAAACCTGTGCTCAGCTCCAGGATTCACGTGCTCCAGCCCAATTGGCCGAAAGGGTCACAGTATTCTCTGAGAGCTGGCCAACTCTCAGAAAACGTTTGGGAACCATGCCGTTGACTGATCTCCAGGAAAAGACAGGTATCAATATTGACAAATGGTGTGCCATGTATTTGAGATGGAGTGGATTGAATGGAGTGCACATGGTATTGGGAAGATCAGAGACATGAAGGAGTGTAAACTGGAAATGGATGATTTTCCTGAATGTTCGCACCATCAGCAATTGAGAAAGAGACTGGATGGTATTGGAATTCAAAAGGAAAAGCTGATGAAGGTAAACAAGTGCACTTCTCCAGACCACCCCACTGACAATGATGAGCATCGTCCATAAGTGTTGCCCTCGCTCCATCGCATTGGCAAGAGCAATCAACAGCGAGGATCCACCCAATAGCTCCAGCTAAAGACTGAAACACGACACTTGCTCTGTTGAAGATTATTATGAAAGCTTGTGTGCCATGTGTTTAATTATTGTGGATTTGGCCAAATCTGTATAACTCACTGTCAGATAATAAATTTTTGCGACCACCAGTGATAAAGGATAGAATTGGAGCCAATGGTACATGGTTTTATTTGGAGACGCACATTATAAAACATATATCCCTGAACCCAGTAACCCCAATTTCAGTCAATTCCTATTAATCGCTGTATACGTAGATCACTAATTAATGCCTGCCACATACATGCAATTAAACACACTTAATATACAATTAACAGCATGTTAAACAGTGTTTCATGTGATCTTACATTTTTATGAATCTGTGCATCCTTTCTCATTCCCTGCAATCTTTTCTTTGCATGAGCTGTTGGCATTTTTACCTTTAATTTCACTGATACTTTTAACTTGCAAAGTTCTTAATTCTTCTCCAGCTAAGCATATTTAGTTATCTTCAGTTCTTTTCATGTTGCCTTTAACCTGTTTTAGCAAACTCCTAAGCACTACTGCCTGAATACTTACTATTTTCTATTCTCTATATTAATTTGTTTTTAGGTTCCATTCCTTTTATAATTGCCATTTTGATCTGTTTAAAGTTTATTTATTAGTGTCACAAGTAGGCTTACTTTAACACTGCAATGAAGTTACTGTGAAAATCCCCTAGTCATCACACTCCAGCGCCTGTTCAGGTACACTGAGGGAGAATTTAGCATGACCAATGCACCTAACCTGCATGTCTTTCAATTTGTGGGAGGAAACCGGAGCGCCTGGAGGAAACCCACGGGGACACCGGGGAATGGGGGGGGGGGGAACATGCAGACTCTGTACAGACAGTGACCCAAGCCAGGAATTGAACCTGGGTCCCTGGTGCTGTGAGGCTGCAGTGCTAACCACTGTGCCAACATGCCGTCCCAAGAAGACTCCTTCTCTGTTTTATATTTATTTTTATCCATATGTACCTATGCTGCATAATTAATATTTAGTTTTATACGGTTTATTTTTCCTGAACTGAAATATCTTTCCATAATACCTTTCAGTCTTAATTCACCCCTCATCCTTTAAAAGTTGCCTTTTATAAATAAGATATATTTTGTCCTGGTCCCGACTTGTTCATACCCAGGTAATGTTCTTAGCTTTAGGAGTGCAGCTGATGGGAGACATACTGATCTCCCCTGTTGGCTGTTGTCCACAATATAACTGGCTCCACACTCGAGAGTACTGTCCGCATTGCAGATCCACACAAATACTCTTCTATAAATGTGCTGTCAGATAAGAGAGAGGCTGTTTTATGAAAGCAAATGCAGGAAGCTGGCTGGCCCCTTGTATTTTCACTGATTCAGCAATTCTGCAGTGGAGCCCAGAATCATCAACAACCAGCCATAAGTGAAACAGTGAGGTGATGCACTGAGGTCGCTCTTCCTAGGTGGGAAAGTCAAAAAAAAATGCAACATGGCACATTCTCTATTTTTTAGGTGAGCCAATTATTTTATGCGTGCTGTCTTATTCATTCATTATGGATGCAAGTTAAGTCCCACTGAGGTCCTTAACATAAAACCACTATTATGCCATATTCATTGTTATATGCATGTAAATATAATCCTTCAGCTATTTTTTTGTTCAAAGCAGCTAATTCAGCACATGTGAAGAGTTGGCTCAGAATTGTGCTGGATAGAAGCAACCTAATCTAAATAGTTCCTGGGTTGATTTTTCACTAAAGATTATACAGAGTGAATGTTCCCCTTAATAAATTGTCCTATTCACTAGGCGCCCGTTAAGAAGTGTGTGCTGCATTGCAATGAAGGTCTCATAAAATGTCGTGAGTGAAGATTGTTTTATGTTGCTGCTCCAACTGGCCTTTAGAATTGCAATTGCACTCCTAAAAATAATGTCAATTGGCCTTGTCTTCCCTTCCATTTCAGTTAGCTTCATCTGTCAAATAGATATCCCAAATTTCTTCACACCAGGCTGTGCTCTAATTTACATCTATATTAATCCTAAACAGAAAATCCTCAAGGTATCGCACTCAGGTTAATAAAGTGAACAGATGACATTTAGAAAGGATTAATATAATGCCCTCCCCTGAGCAATGGTAATGTAACAATGTTTATAGTCCGTTTGTGAGTGTGTAGATATAATATATATTGCACTTTGATATTTGTGAATTATTTCTTTTTCACTGAATGAAACCCTTTTAATCTTGTTCCACCTTTATCACTCTAATACACATGGTTCATGCAAACCTTGTCTAATCAAAGAATCTAACTTCCTCGCTTCTTTAGTGTTCACGTTTTGGCATCTTGCTGGAGGCAAGACAATTATCTTTTCCTTTCGATTATTGTTTTTCTAAGCACAGTTTGCTCTTTTTCATCCCAAGAGTGCTGTTTTTGGAACTGTGCCCAAACTATCTTCCCAGCCTATTTCCCTGATCCAGACTATTACTCATTGTCTAGACTGTTAAAATGTTTAAGTTCGGGTCATCCTCTCTCTATATGATTGTCCCATTGACTCTGGAACTGTGTCACCTTTAAGCGATTTGCTTGGTCTGTGGGAATCACATAACCCTTTGTAAACACGGGGATGTGGGCACCACTGGCAAAGACGGCATTTATTTTCCAGCCCCAGTTGCCCTTGAGAAGGGAGTGGTGAGCTGCCTTCATGACAGCTGTTTGGCATGAAAACCATTTCAGAGGCAGCTAACAATCTATTGCATTACATGGGTCAAATATAGGCCAGACTCAGTGGGAACAACAGATTTCCATCCCTAAAAGATGTTTGTGAACTAAATGGGTTTTTATGACAATTCATTTTTTAAATTATTTACATTATTATTGAATTTTAATTTCCCTGTCGCTGTGGTGGGATTTTAACTCAATTCTCCAAAATACTAGCCCTTTAACATAACCACTATGCTAAACGGAAAATATCTAGCTTGACATGTTTATGTGAAAAAAAATTTTTTTTGGATGGTTTATGCAGGCCACATGGGGGAGAAATTGGATTTTGTCCTCAGGGTATAAAACAGGTACAATAAAGCCCAAAGTCAGGAATGAATGTCCTGTGACCCAAGGAGAGATTAAATTGATCACCCCAAAATTGGGTTGGACGATTGTTTGACATCCCTAATGGCTATCTAAATCAAATGTTGGGCACCTTATGTATGGAAGTGAAAGACATTGGGCATGATCTTACCAGCCATTCACGCTGCGGCGAAGTTGGAGAATTTGGCGCTTAGACAAATCTCCGTTCACTCCAGCGGGATGGGAAAATCCCAGTTGCGGGCAAGGTAGGAGAATCAGACCCTTATTGTCTGTTTTGAGCATCTCGTGTTGACATGCGTGGAGTGGAGCTGTTTCCGCTCAGTTTAACCTTGTGTGGATGTGGTCTAGAAGACAAAATTCATGGGGAGAGCCAGAAGGAACAGGACTGACCCTTGAGAATCCACAGCATTCCTACCAGCTATAACCAGCTCCCATCCATCTGCCTCTCCTCCATTCCAAAAGACCATGACCACTGCATGAGATGTGATGGGTGTAGGCAGCTCTCACAGGTTTTTTTAGCTGAGATTGGGAAGTTATCTTTGAGGCGTCCTTGGGACTTCTGTTTCAAATGCATGTTTTGGACATGTCGTCGCAATCATTCTTGAAACCAGGCTGGTGCAAATTTCTCCAGTGTGTGATGAGTGAGTCAGATAATTTTCTCCTTACGATTCAATAGCAAACCTATAGCTCCATTTGGCCTTGGCAGTTTTTTTTTTTAGCAGCATGAGTTCTCCCAGCTTGAATTTTATTTTGTTTTTTTATTACCATGACAATGTGAAGTCAGGCCCACCGGTATCAAGCTCTACAATAATAAGTTCATTGTTATGAAAATAGAGCTCTAATTTGCATTTTTTCATTTTTCAAACTATTCTCACTAAAGAAACATCCTCTTCCCCAGAGCTGAATATTTATGCTTAGGAAAGGACTACAAGGCTAATCCAAAGCCCCTTTGGGAATCTGACCATTCCATGTTCGAACACGATGGTCGTATTGAGTTGTCAAGACTCATTCCAATGATGGACATAGACTATTAGAAACTTCTGGGATGCTTTCATCCAAGGGTTGCGTTATACGTGATGGTCCACACCAATATAGACCAACCATTCTTAATCCTGGAGTCAATGTGTGTTCATGGTCCTTATGAGCTTGTGAAAGGAAATATAAACTGGTTCTCCAGGAAGCTAAACAATTTGGCTTTACTTAGTGTTGCAGACATTAGTGTTAGATTTCATTTCATTCTGTATATTCAAATTTATCCCCAGTGCCTTTAAAATAAATATAACATGAACAAGTCATAATTTTAATTATTGGCATTACTTGGTTGATACGAATGTTCCCAAAGTTCGAATATTATTGGTTCCCTTCCCCTTCCAGCAGCTGTGCTCATAATTTACGTTTTTATTGCAAATGTGCACACATTCACATATTCGAACAATAGCCTTTCTCGCTCTGATCTGATGATTCAGATAGACATTGAAGACCACATGTCATCCACATCATCAAAATCTGACTAAATTGTCATTGCAGCCTTTGGAATCTTGCCGAAGCCAAAATATCGGACCTATTTGTCTGTCGAACAGTCATTGCATTTCAAAGTAATTGTGCGCATGTAAAATTTAACTACGTCAGTGGGGCCAACTAAGCAAGTGGTATCAGACTGCCTATGCATTATATATCCCAGCTGAGCTTCCTTTCTGTTGCGCTCAATGAAAAAGAAAATCAACCAAGGTGTATATAAAGGATGGCAAATTCACCACCATCCATTTTGCAGCAGCATTGTGCATTTGACATTGAGAATTGCGATAGTCTACAACACAAATGCCAAGGCTTTCTTTCTCAAGCTTCCTACAGCTGTGTCAAGGTGGAATATTTCAAAGCCTTTTATTATCAATCCTAGTCCAATGTCAGTGCAAATCAAAATTTGTCACACAGATGCTTAGCTGTTAGAATGGAACTGAAAATTCCAAAACTTATCATGCAACTCAATCAGTTATTTTTTCAAGGAGAGTGCAATTTTCCCCCTCTAAGCTGGATCTAAACGTGTGCTGTGTACCTGAGGCTGGCATTGTGGTCAGGAGCAGTATCTAGTCTGTAAGAAAATGTACTTGCCCTTTTCTTTGTAGACTGACACACTTATTTCTCAGTCCTTGAGTTTACAATCTCCAAAGCCAGACATTCTCTTGTTGCCGTCACTTTCGAGAAACATCACTGTCTTTCTGGTTAATCGAAGGTGTCACACTTGTTGCCTTTCTTGACAGATGTGAAGGGAGAGAGCAAGCAGTAGCAGACTGTTTCATTTGTTTTAGAAAATGGATTTCTCTTCTTCCCTGTGATTACATGTTAAGATGATTTGATTATAAAATCTGTGACAATGTTGATAAGGAGAAAAAAAGCACTTTTCAAATCTTTTAAAGGTAGCATCACGTATGGCCCATTTAGGCAGAGCCTTATGGTTTATAACATCATATAAGTTAAAGAGAAACAAACCATTTTGATGATAAAATAATTATCTTTTGGGTAGACTTTGTTTTGAAAGCGTTTATAATCTTTGCAAAGCATGTTGTGACCCTTGAGTGTGGATTTTTGTTATCGGGGGAGATAGCTTGGTCGGAAAAGTTCCCAACTCACCAGACCTGCCTTGGTACAAAGCATGCTGAAATGCATGTTTTTTGCTCTGGAAAAAGCGCAGGTGACCCTCTGACCCTGGAAGCAGAATGTAAACAGCCAGGTGGGCATCGAGTGCCAAGGTGAAGTGATTTGATGGCCCACCTCGGTTTTCTGGGACTTGTCCCAATTTTTTTAGAAGTCATTGGGCCCTCTAGTCCTCTTGCTGCACAACTCTATCCATCCTCCGTTGTCCATTATACACTCCAAGCCCTGTGAAGATAAAAAAAACTTCTAATAATCTATATAGCTCTCACTCCAACGCATTAGACTGTGAAAAAAGCACCAATTCCTAAAATCCATTCAAAGCTTTTTAAATTTCCTGAAGTAGTCAGCATCTAATTAAAAAAAAATTTCTATTCAGACCCCACATTAAGGAAGTTGTTACTTTAATCGCCTTTTTCACCTGTCAGTCAAAATGTGATATCAAAATCCCCTGCTGAGATAATTGTAATTTTGAAACTCAGGTCTTGGGGAAATGTCAACAAGCAGCTCTATTGAAACTGCACATCCTGATGCTATTTATTTTTCCATAGAAGTAACCTAATCCTAACCTATGCTTGGAAAGCAAAATAGTCCAGCAGAATTATTTTAAATCCACTGATAGTTGCAGTCTGTTTTTCTTTCAAAGTTCAAAGAGTGGAGCGTTTTTAAAAAAAATCAGATGATGACAGTTATACAGGCCTTATTCACCATTAAGAATGTTTACATCTACTCCATGAATTTGTGACTTCCACACTCGAGGTTAAGGCCTTTGCACCAGCTAAAGTGCAGTCTGTTTGTACTTAGCTCTGAGTTCAAATGGTCCTACTAAGTTCAGGTTTCCCATCTGTGTGATTCACCAACTGGCCTTTTAACTCCTACTGGCAAAAATTAGATCTGTCAGAATTGGGGTTGGGATTTCCACATGGAGGTCTCACCCACCATTTGTGGTGTGTGGATAGTCTGTGGAACTATCGCAACTCAGCAAAAATCTATCCCTTAATGTGTGGGTAATTTTGCCTTTCATATGGATGGTAAATTGGGTGATGGTTGGCCCATTCGTTATATAACTTACTGAGTTTTACTTGCATTAGAATAATAATTGGTTTGGTTCTGACTGGGTGACCTGCTTCATCAGTTTACTGCCCAAGGAGTGAAAGTAAAAAAATTACCCTGTTGTGCAACTTGGTACTGGAAGAATTGTGTTCCTCTCTTATTCCTGCCATCAGTGCTGTGCGGCAAAGATAATTGTAGTGCAGAATTAAAATCGACGTATAAATGGGAAGAACAGAATAACAGTATGGGTTAACAAATTTGTCCTCCAATAACCAGGATCAAATCCAAGATAGACATGTGAGATGGATGTCTTTGATTGTCAATGTGCTCTTTTGTCCAATTAATTTAAGCAACCTAAGTACAGATATTTGTAAGCATGTGCATAGGACGTCACACCTCGGGCTGTTGCATTGAGCCACATTTTGATTCTAGCCATCAATGTGCAGGTCAGTCATGCATTTTGACTGTCAAGCAAGTACATATGCACAGTTTTTTGATTTAACTTGATTTATTATTGTCACGTGCTAGGATACTGTGAGAAGTATTGTTTATTGTGCGCTATGCAGGCAAAACATACCATTCAGAGAATACATAGGGGAAAGGAAAAGGATAAGTTGCAGAATATAGTGTTATAGCTACAGGTAGGGTGAAAAGAAAGATCAGCTTAATATATGATAGGACCATTCAAAAGTCTGATGACAGCAGGAAAGAAGCTGTTCTTGAATCCGTTGGTACGTGTTTTCAGACTTTTGTATCTTTTTCCCGACGGAAGAAGGTGGAAGAGAGTATATCCAGGGTGTGTGGAGTCCATGATTAAGCTGGCTGCTTTCCCGAGGCAGCAGGGAGTGTAAACAGTGTCAATGGATGGACGGCTGGTTTGTATCATGGACTGGGCTACGTCCACAACTCTTCGTATTGCATCTGTAAAAATTGGTACGAGTTGTAGTAGACATGCCAAATTTCATTAGCCTGCCGAGAAAGTAGAGAGCTTTCTTAACTATAGCGTCAGCATGGAGGGCCCAGGACAGATTGTCGATGATCTAAATACTTAGAAACTTGAAGCTCTCGACCATCTCCACTTCATCACCGTTGATGTAGACAAGGGCATGTCCTCCACTTCATTTTCTGAAGTCAATGACAACTCCTTCATTTTACTGACATTGAGGGAGAGAATACTGTCATCACACCATTTCACCAAATTCTCTATCTCTTCCCTGTACTTTGTCTCGTTATTGTTTGAGCTCCGACCCATTACAGTAGTGCCATCAGCAAATTTGAAAATCGAGCTGGGAAGGGAATTTGACCACGCAGTCATGTGTGTAAAGAATATAGTAAAGGGCTGAGGACGTAGCCTTGTGGGGCACCGGTGTTGAGGATAATCATGGAGGAGGTGTTGTTGCCTATGCTTACTGATTGCGGTTTGTGGGTTAGAAAGTCTAGCATCCAGTTGCAGAGAGATGAGCCGGGCTCTAGGCCACAGAATTTGGAGATGAGTTTTATTGGAATTATGGTGTTGAAGGCTGAACTGTAGTCGATAAATAGGAATTTGACATAAGTGACTTTGTTATCCAGGTGTACTGTGGCTAAATTCATGTTGCACTTTTAACAGGACAAATTAATTGACAGTGAATCCAGCACAAATTAGGTGCAATGTTGTCATGAAAAGGTGGTTGTCGGGAGTGAGGGGGTTGTGTTAACTGGAAAAGTGCATACTCTTTTCTTACATTCCTGAAAAATTTGTTGAGTTTGTTTGACGATTATATTGGACTCTCCTGCAGTTCAGCAAATTTACACAGTGGGCCCGATTTTACCAAAATTTCACACCCGCTTTCGGGCACGAAATCACGGTAAAGTTGGACGTCGGGCCTAAAACGTGATCTGCACCCGACTCTTGGCATATCACGTCTTTACCGAGCCCGAATTGGCCGGCGCGACGATTTAAATGCATTTGCATGCATTTAAATCGACTTAATGAAGCTCGCGCCCAACTTTACCGATGAATCCGACTTCACCAGGTGCGGCCCTTTTCACGTCCGCGCATTAAACGACCTGCTAAATAAAAGTCTGAATGGGACTCCAATTCAGCACGGGAACCCCTGAAGCCAATCCCCCCCCGGCCATCCTTCGTGGACCCCCCCCCCCACCCCCCCGCGCGAACCACCCCGGCAGTCCACACCCCCCCCTCCCCCGCCCCCCCGATCGGACCCCCCTGGGAGGCACACCCCCGACCTAGCTTGATCGCTAGTCTCCCTCCACCATCCTTCGGATCTGCCGTCCGTCGACAGCTTCCTGCACGTTCCTGGCCTTGCTCTGGGGGGGGGGGGAATGGAGAACCGGAGTGACGTGTCTGCCCCTGGGGATGGGGGGGGGGGGGGGCGGCGCTGCCAGTCTGCGGCCGATCCCTCCTCCCCACCAGAGAAGGGATCGGAGTAGGGAAATCCCCCCTCCCCTCCCAGGGGCAGACATGTCACTCCCCTTCTCCATCCACTCCCCCCCCCCCCCCCACCAGGGAAAGGCAAAGCAGCACAGACAGCAGAGAGGATGAAAGGAATTCCCTTTGGAGGATAATGTACAAATCACAGGAACTAAAAACCTGACAGTCCAAAATCTGGGATAATATTTCAAAATGTATATCCCCCCATCCCTGTCCTGTAATATTATCCCAGATTTTGGTCTGTCAGGTTTTTAGTTCCTGTGATTATAACGTGGACATTATCCTCCAAAGGGAATTCCTTTCATTCTCTCTGCTGTCTGCGCTGCTTTGCCTTTCGCGCCCGGGCGCGCTGCCTGCGGTCTATTCCGAACTGCACATGCTCAGTTGGAGCTCCGGCCGCTCCAACAGCGCTAAGCCCCGCCCAATAGACCAGCGCCGAAAAAAGGCATATGGGCTCGCTGGAGCATGGCTGCCGGGCACGGATCCGTTTGACGACCGGACCCGGCACTTAGTCCCGATTTGGTAAAATCGGCCCCAGTGAGTAGTTGTGCCATCCAGATGAGAAAAGTCACAAGTTGTACTAACTCAGTTACTCTTATTGGAATGGCAGTATTACAGTTATTATTATTACAGCTCTTGGATCAGAACGTGCAGCACCATTCAGCATTGTGGCCGCTGATCACTACCCAGGGAATGCTGTTGGAAGTCGGCAACTTGGACCTTCAGTGTGAACATAATCTGGCTTAGTTGTGATGCTCCTTCCTGGAGGAACCCCTTGCTCATGGAATAATCCCCCAAAAAAGCGGAGCAGAAAAGAGTGAGAGAAGAAAAGCAAAGTTTTGTCAGATTATATAATTGCTGAAAGCACACAGAGCATTTCTGCAGTCTTTGTACTTACTCAATATGTGAATAAATTGTAAGCTTGTGTTTATTTCTCTTCAGTGAAAGCAACAATCACTCTGACAGGATTAAGAGGTTTTAAAGGCTTTGAATGTATGGTTCAATTTTCTTTTGACACCGTTTGGAATGAAAGATATATTACAATGTGTCGCAAAACTGTTTTTGAGAGGTGCCAGGATTTTTATTCAGCATTATTGAATAAAGGTAACAAAATTGTTAGATTTTTACCAACTTTGATCCATTTTTTTCAAACCTGTAAAGGAAAGCTGGAATTAATGTGTTTGGAGAGAGAGATTTCTATATTCCAGACAATAGAGTGTGTCTCTCCTCACCACCGACTGCCCCCCACCCCCCCCCCCTCCCCGCCCGCGTTTTGCATCAACTACAATTGACTTTCCCAAAAGCTTTGTACCCTGTGGGGAAAAATTAGCTCCTGAGTAACATGTGAAGTAGTTTAATCAATGCAGGTCCAATTATGTAAGTCCTGCTGCTGAGTCCCTCCAGGAACTGTATTTCCTCTGATCTGAGCATTTCTTTTTAAAAACTGAATCTGCACAACAACCAGCTACAGAGTATAAACAGATTAACAAAAAGCTGAGGGAATATGCTTTGTGATGCAAAATGGTCCAGATGTATAAATAGTACAAAAATGTGACAAATAAGCATTTTCAGTGCAATATATCAATTGAGGTGTTAGAATTTTTATTTGGATGCAGGAAAAGACTACAAATAAATCTTATTTAGAAAACATTTAGATTTTTAAGACTTTATTTTTCATCGGATTATGCAATGTCACATTGCTGTTGTAGAATCCTACAGTGCAGAAGGAGGCCATTCAGCCCATCGAGTCTGCACCGGGTGCAATCCCATCCAGGCCCTATCCCTATAACCCTATGCATTTACCCTAGTTATTCCCCCTGACATTAAGGGGCAATTTAGCATGGCCATTCTACCTAACCCGCATATCTTTGGACTCTGGGAGGAAACCGGAGCACCCGGAGGAAACCCACGCAGACATGGGGAGAATGTGCAAACTCCCCACAGGCAGTGACCCTAAGCCGGGATTTGCACCCGGGTCTCGAACCCGGGTCCCTGGCACTGTGAGGCAGCAGTGCTAACCACTGTGCCACCGTTCTGCCCATTATAGCATTTTGTAGTCAAATTTCAATATGATAATTTAGGTGCGATCACCGGTGTCATCCAAGGCAAATACGGTGTCTGCGGCTTAAGAGACGTCACCTTACAATCATTGAGGTGGAAGCTGAGCTGCAGACACTGCGACACAACAGCAAGGGGGAGAGTTACCTGGACATTTAGTCCAGGAGGCTTTATTCCACCACACCCTTAGGCTAGACCAAAGTTTGGAGTCAGTCAATTGTCAGGGACAGGAGGGTGTGACTGCAAGTCAGGAAAGTATAGGAAATCAGCATATAGTGTTGGAGGAGCCTCAGCACTTGACTTGGTCAACCAGATGGGAGAGGTATGTGTGGATGACGACAAGGACTGCAAGATGGATGAGTGCACTGAACATGGAAACATGGTGAAGGATGCTATTCATGTGCGGGGTGTTCAGAAGAATGTGATAGTATTTGGAGACATTAGCGTCAGGAGGATTGATTTTTGTTCTCTCCTAGCCTGACAGGGAGCTCTAAAGGTTGCTAGAGTTGAGACCATCTCCATATGACTGGAGAGAAACTTGCAGTGGGAGGGGCAGAATCCAATGTTCTTGGTCCAGGTGGGAACCAACAACATTGATAGAACCGGGAATGATGGCCTGCTCAGGGAATTTGAGGAATTAGGGGCTCACATAAAACACAGAGCATCAAAGATAATTGTCACCTGAGGCACATGACAGTCAGCATAGGGTCAAGCTGATGAGAGAATTACAAGTGTAGTTTTGATTCATGAGGCACTGGTGCATGTACTCAGGGAAGAGTGAGTTAATCTGTTGGGATTGGCTTACTTAAAGCAGGCTGGGACCGGTGTCCTGGCCACTCCTATAACTAGACCTGTGAACAGGACTTCAAACCAACAAAGGGGCTGAGGAGAGGGCTTGAGTGAAGGAAGATTTTAAAATCCAAAGCGAAAGGTCGAGGCATCAGGATAGTAAAGCAGTCTTGCAATGTGGGTCAAGGAAAAGGAATGGGGACAGGTGGGGACAGAGAGTTTAGCAAAAATTGTACATCCGTGAAGAAGGTCATTACAGGGAACAGGAGTAAAAATGAAATTAAAGATTCATTATCTGAATGCATGAAGCATCTGCAAGTGATGGATGAACTTGCGGCACAAATAGAGGGAAATGATTTAGATCTAATCAACATTACAGAAACATGGTTACAAGCTGATTAAGGTTGAAAATTAATATTCCAGGTTACACAATATTTCAGGCGACAGACAGAATGACAAAGCTCTGATAGTAAATCATGCGGGTATAAAGACAGAGCTCGTGAAAGTGAACTGGGAAATTAGGTTAAGGGATAAGCCAGTAGAGATGTAGTGGCAGACACGTAGCACTCACCAAAGATGCAATCCCACTGAGAGAGAAAAACCTCTAGGGGAAGAATGTACCATCCATGGCTAATTAAGAAAGTTAAAGATAGTGACAAATTGAAAGAAAAATCATATAATTTTGCAAAGATTAGTGGCAGGTTAGAAGATTGGACAGAATATTTTTAAAAATGGAATTTCTAAAGGAGAAATTAGAGTACGAGAGAAAGATGGCTAGAAATATAAGGACAGATGGTCAGAGTTTCTATCGCTATTTAAAATGGAAAATAAAAAAAAAATAAAGTGAATGCTGATTTTCTACAGAGTAGGCTGGAGAATTAATAGTTGGAAAATAAGGAAATGGCAGATGAATTGAACAGATATTTTTGCATCTGTCTTCACTGTAGCAGATACAGATGACATCCCGAAATTAGCATAAGTCAAGAGGTGAAATGGGGGGATGAATTTAAAACAAAATTAATCATCAGGGAAAGGTTACTGAGAGAATTATTAGAACTAAAAGCTTACAATCCCCGGGTCCTGATGGATTTCATCCTCGGATCCGAAAGGAAGCGACTGCTGAGATAGTAGATGCTTTGGGTTTCAGTTTTCCAAAATTCCATAGATGCTGAAAAGGTCCCTCCAGATTGAAAAGTAGTGAATATAACGCCTTTATTTCGTAATTGAAATGTTTAAAATTCTGACAGGGCTGGACAGACAGGATGCAGGGATGATGGTTCTCCTGGCTGGGGGGGTCTAACAAAAATGCTGGAATCTATTATTAAGGATGTCATAGTGGAGCACCAAGAAAATCTCAATGCAATCAGGCAGAGTCAACATGGTTTTGTGAAAGGATGTTTGGCCAATTCATTAGAGTTCTTTGAGGAAGTAACAAACACCATGGATAAATCTGCGACTGTGATGTACATGGATTTCCAGAAGGCATTTGACCAGGTGTCACATCAAAGGTTACTACGTAAAATAAGAGCTCATGGTGCTGGGGAGAACATTATCATGTATAGAGGTTTGATGAATTAATAGGAAATAAGAGAGTGGGCACAAATGAATCATTTTCAGGTTGGCAAGATGGATTGAGTGGAGTTCCACAAGAACTGGGGCATCAACTATTTAAAAGCTATAGCAATGCATTGGATGATGTGATTGAATGTATTGTTGCTAAATTTGCTAATGAGACATTGACATTTAAGGAAATAAGTTGTGAAGAGGACATTTGCAAAGGGATATTGATAGTTTAAGTGAATGAGCAAAAATTTGACAGTTGGCATCTCGTGGAAAAATGTGAACTTGTCCTTTTTGGCAGGAAGAATAAAAAAGCAGCATATTATTTAAGCAGGAAGAGATTGCCGAATTTTTATGAATCACAAAAAGTTATTATGCAGGTACAGCAAGTGATTCATTCGGCAAATGGAATATTGTCCTTGATTGCAAGCAGGATGGAGTATAAAAGTAGGGATGTATTGCTACGATTGTATAGGGTATTGGTGAGACTACATTTGGAGCACTGCATACAGATTTGGTCTCCTTATTTAAGAAAGGAGATCATTTCAATAGAAGCAATTCAGGGAAGGTTTACTTGGCTGATTCCTGAAATGAGGGGGTTAACCTATGAGGGAATGTTGGACAAGTTGAACCTGTATCCATTGGAGTTTAGAAGCATGAGTGGCAATTTTTTTGAAACATTTAAGATCCAGAGGGATTCTGCCAGAAATTGAGGGAAATGGGGAGCGGACAGGAAAGCAGAGTTGCAACTCAAGCTCAGTCATGATCATATTGAATGACAGACGAATCTTGGCGGGCCATGTCTCCTGCTCCTATTTATTGTGTTCTTGTATTTTTATAATTAATGTTGAACATTCCAAGGCATGCTGTGTGTTTATTGCAACACAGTTCTAATCCTAGGGAATTATAGTCAAAAAACGGACTTTTAACTTAACGAAGTTGATTCAATGTAATTCAATTCACCAGTGACTCTCCTACGGTCTTGTTAATTGGAACAAATGGAATTTACAATTTTCACTGTTTTGTTCAAAATCCTTCCAGGTCTTGACCCCTTTCTATTGCGAGTCCTCCAAGCACTTTGCATTCTTCCAATTATGGCCTCTCGAGCATTCCAGATCTCACGTGCCTCACCATTGGTGGCCTTATCTTCATCTGCTTAGGCACTAGAACATAGAACATTACAGCGCAGTACAGGCCCTTCGGCCCTCGATGTTGCGCCGACCAGTGAAACCAATCTAAAGCCCCTCTAATCTACACGATTCCAATATCATCCATATGTTTATCCAATAACCATTTGAATGCTCTTAATGTTGACGGGTCCACTGCTGCTGCAGGAAGGGCATTCCACGCCCTTACTACTCTCTGAGTAAAGAACCTACCTCTGACATCTGTCCTATATCTATCACCCCTCAATTTAAAGCTATGTCCCCTCGTGTTAGCCATCACCATCCAAGGAAAAAGGCTCTCACTATCCACCCTATCTAATCCTCTGATCATCTATTAAGTCACCTCTTAACCTTCTTCTCTCTAACGAAAACGACCTCAAGTCCCTCGGCCTTTCCTCATACGATCTTCCCACCATACCAGGCAACATGCTGATAAATCTCTGCACCCTTTCCAACGCTTCCACATCTTTCCTATAATGCGGCGACCAGAACTGTACGCAATACTCCAAGTGCGGCTGCACCAGAGTTTTGTACAGTTGCGGCATGACCTCATGGTTCCGAAACTCAATCTCTCTACCAATAAAAGCTAACACACTGTACGCCTTCTTAACAACCCTATCAACCTGGGTGCCAACTTTCAGGGATCTATGCACATGGACACCCAGATCCCTCTGTTCATCCACACAACCAAGTATCTTACCATTAGCCCAGTACTCTGTATTCCTGTTACTCCTTCCAAAGTGAATCAACTCGCACTTTTCCGCATTAAACTCCGTTTGCAACCTCTCAGCCCAGCTCTGCAGCTTATCTACGTCCCTCTGTAACATGCCACTAAGCTCTGGCATTCCCTTCTTAAATTTCTCCACTAATCTTACTCTCTCTCATGCTTTAATATGCCTCTTTAGGATGCTCCTGTGGCCAGTCGGTTGGCTGCCTCCTTATATTTTGCGTGGCTTGGTGTCAAATTGTGTTTGGCAATGCTTCTGTGAAGTGCCTTAGGATGGGTTTACTGCATTTAAAGGCACCGTATAAATCCACATTGCTCTTTCAACTATCTTTATTTTTAAGGGGCTAAAATGAGTTACAGAGCCAATTAAAGTCATAGGGTGGAATTTTACCATCCCGCCCGCCATGGAAATTGCAGCATGCAGGACACGGACCATGCAAAGGTCCATTGACCTCGGGTGAGATTTTCCAGCCTTGGGGTGAGCGTGGCCGGAAAATCCCACCTATAGAATCATAGAGCAATGCAGCACAGAAACAGGCCCTTCGGCCCAACCCATTCATGCCGACCATGGTGCCCTCCCACTTCTGGAGCATTCTTGCATTGTTACTTTTGACAGGTCAATAATAGTATGCCCCGATCTTATGGTTGAGACCAGGCAGAAAACAATGCCAGGCTGAAAGATATCAGTTCCCAGCAGAATAAAGCAAAATGGAAGTCGAGTAGAATCTGGCTGCCTGAAACTCATGTCCCCTGAGAAATTAAGTACATTGCACATGCTCAGACTGTATGTTCAGCTCACAATACCACAGTCCAAAGCATAAATATCAGCCTTAATCCAAAGTTTTTCGGAGAAGTTTTGACCTTGAATTTAAAAAATGAAGTCATCAAAAGAAAGAAACACAAAAGACAAAGGCTGGAATTTTACCGGCACGCCTGCCCGAGGTTCGTAAAATCGTGCCTGAGACCAATGGGGAATGCCCGCCGGTAAAATCAGGGCCAAAATATTCAATATTGCTGATGATATTATTGTGGAGAATGCATTTTTTATTAACATTAATTTGTACATTAACTGCAGAGGCATAATAACAGTGAAAGGGTGAGGTTTGAGAGAATTGCAGGAACCCATCACTAGATTGCACAATCACTGTGTCACGCTGAGATAGGAATTTCTTGAGTATAATTGTGGATCAGGAATTCATAATGGAATGTTGATACATAAAAGTTGCAAAATATGATGGCAGAAGGTAATTCGTATCAAACAGGAGGTAGATTGAGTTGCGAGATTTTTAACGTTATAAATATAGTATAGATGCATGAATAATTGTGGAGTAAATCAAGCTGACCAGACTGATAGAGACTGTTCCGAATTCTCAAACAGTTAAAAGCTTATTTCAAACATTTTCAACTGTGCTTCAAATGGAATTAAATCTGTAAAGTCTGCGAAATGCATTACTTATTCAAGTTTTCCTAATAAGATTGACTAGTAGGTCAAATAATGATTGCAGTGGTTTTTGCTGTGAAGTTTTCTTCACTCAAATGATAAACATTAAAATGATCATGGGATTAAGTTTTTTTTTCATCTAACAGATCAGTGTTTGGCTGAATTAGACACACACAATGAACCCTGCAGATATGGCCTCGTTCAAATAAAGTTCATACCCTTAGCAGAATAGTAAAGATGTGAATAACAACTTCCTGCTGCAAAATATGCTTTGTTTTAATTAAAACAAGCAAGAATGCAAAATGTTTAAAGAAGATTTTACTCTCTTAATGAGGCAATTGATCCCCATTGTAAAATATAATACAGAATGAATGGGGGGGGATGGGGGTGAATCATCTCACATTACTATGCATGGTGTTAATTGATGGATCAAAATAACGTTTGATGGGATAGAAAAAGGGATTGATGGCTGTTAATGTCATCACATTTGTAACTCAGTGTAAATATTGAGGGAGTTATATTAATTGATGTGGTGGTATGCAGACTTACAATTTATTAGAAGTAGGCAGTGGCAGGGACTGCCACATGTACAGCCTGTGCAGTGTTCTTTAATAATCATTGAAGTTAGAAGTGGCACTACACAAATCAGTTTATACCTCAGAATATGCAACCAATAAGCGGAGGTGATGGCCTTGTTGTATTATTGCTGGACTAGTAATTCAGATTGTCAGTTAATGTTCTGGAGACCCGGGTTCCAATCCCACCACAGCAGATGGCAGAATTTGAATCCAATAAAAAATCAGTGGAATTAATAGTCTCCTGCTGGCCATGAAACCAATGTTAATTGTCGGAAAAAGCCATCTGGTTCACAAATGTCCTTTAGGGAAGGAAATCTGCCGTCCTTACCTGGTCTGGCCTATATGTGACTCCAGAGCCACAGCAATGTGGTTGACTTTCAACTGCCCTCTGAAATGGCCTGGCAGGCCACATAGTTCAAAGGTGGCTAGGGATGGGCAATAAATGCTGGCCAGCCAGCAACGTCAGTGACCCATGAATGAACAAAGAAAGTCCATCAGAACAGGTTAAGAACATGAAATCAAAGCCGAAAATGCTGTAACTATTCACCAGGTCTTTGAGAATCTGTGGAGGAGGAAACCAAGCCCATGCCTCCGTTAGAGTATTGAAAGTCCCTTGGAAAAACATTGCTTGATTGAGCACTCTGGCCGTCTGACCTCTTCCGTCAATGATAGTGTTTATTTACACAAGATAGAGGTATCCAGTGCTTGCAGTTTCAGCCATTGATACTTTCAAAGGTCTGGATGAATTGACACTTTTATTGTAAAACGATTTTTTTAAGAAGGTGAAAAGTTATCAATACGTTTTTAAAGCTTTTTCTACACATCCTATTTTCAGCATAGGGTTCATTGATTCTATACAGCTGGTGGCTGGGCATGAAAATGCAATAGCTTGCCATGAGGGGTAATAGGGACTGAAACCCACACCCTGCACCCACAATGAAGGTCCCATCTTTCCTCGCACTTTCTCCCAAGACAAATGGGCCAAACTTACCATTTTCCCGACTGCAGCTAGCCATTTACCCAAATCGAGGATGATTATCAAGCCCAATGTTTCAGATCATCCGTCTGAAATGTTAACTCTGCTTCTCTCTCCACAGATGTTGCCAGGCCTGCTGAATATTTCCAGCCTTTTCCTTTTTATTTCATATTTCCAGCTTCCATGGTATTTTGCTTCTGTATTAGAGGTTAAGGAAATGGTTCGAATGCAGAGCGCATATGGTTGTGAATTTTTGTTCACCTTCTACACTTGTACAGGATAAAAGTCAAAAGAACTTCCATAACAAAAGGTGCTGTCTCATCACTCTCCTATAGTTATTGATGTGCTTAAATCCTCACTTGTTTTGCTATTTTGTTTGCTGACCATTAATTACAGTAAGCAGAGATGCTATTTGAAATTGATCAAAGTGTTTAACTATTTTAAAAGACCAAGTTGGAGCAATTTTATTCGGTTGGCAAATGATCCTTTTAATCCATATTCCAATGTCGATACCAGGATGGTGCCAAAGAGCTGGAGGATTGCTATTATTACACTCCTGTTCAATGAAGAGTAGAAGGATAAACTTGGCAATTACAGGTCAGTCAGCTTAACATCGGTATGGGAAAGCTTTTAGAAACAATAATCTCGGAGAAAATTAACAAATCACTTGGACAAGTATGGACTAATAAAAGGGAGTCAGCATGGATTTGTTCAGGGCAAATTGTGTTTGACTAACCTGATTGCGTTTTTTATTGGTTTAACATAGAGGGTGGATGAGGGCAGTGCAGTTGCTGCTTCAAAAGGCGCTTGATAAAATATCACATAATAGGTTTTAATACCACAGTTGAAACTCATGGGATAAAAGGGACAGTAGCATCATAGCTACAAAATAGGCTGAGCGATATTTAACAGAATCCCGGTGAATGGCTGCTCTTCAGACGGGAGAGAAGCATAAAGTGGCATTCCCCAGGGATTGGTACTAGCACCACTGCTGTTTTTGATAAACATTAATGACTTGAACCTGAGGGTACAGATCACTACTTCAAAAGTTGCAGATGGCGCAGAATTTGGAAGTGTTATAAACTGTGAAGAATAGATTTCAAGAAGGCGTAGATAGGCTTGTTGGATGGGTGGACAGACAGCAGATAAAATCAATGCAGGAAAATGTGAAGTGATATATCTAGGTAGGAATAATGAGGGCAGAAAATCTTGCTCAATGGACAGTTTTAGAGAGAGTGCAGGAGGAGAGAGACTAGGGGATGTTTGTGCACAAATCATTGAAGCTAGTTTAATAAAGCTAATAAAGCAGATGGGATCATAGGCATCATAGATTGAGGCATATGGGCACAAAAGCCAGAAAATTATGCTAAACCTATGTAAAAAATCTAGTTTTATCCCAACTGTATGACTGGACTGTTTCTTCACTGGATTGTACACCATTCTTCACATGGTGCGGGAAAAAAACACGGGCACCACTGTGAAACGGTGTTCCAAGCTACCCTTCTGGGTTTTGGGACCCTCGCATTTAACATCAGCACAAGGTTCACAACACACTAGATGTGGTTAAAATAATGAAGTGCTTAGGTAAACTAAATGAAGATAAGCTGTTTCTAATGGTTACAGGGTTGCATACCAGATTTAAGATGATTTGTAAAAAAAAAACAGAGGTGACATGAGTGAAAACCATTTTGCACAAATGGTTAAGATTTGGAATGCACTGTTTGATAATGTGGTTGAAATACTTCCGGTTTAGCCTTTAAAAGGGAATTGGTTGAATAGTTGAAGGCGGAAAGTGCATTGGAATGATGTGGGGAAAAGGGACAGGACTAACTGGATTGCTTTTTGAAGGTGCTTTTGTAGACTCATTGAGACGAATGGCCTTCTTATGTGTTGTATTTATTCTATCATTTTATGATTCTAGAATTACTCAAAACTTATGCTTTGAGCTTTCAGTCTCTATGCTTTTGTATTTACAAATACAAAGTAGAATTAATAATTGACTTAAAATGATGTTAAGTGTCCCCATTGTCTGTGTAGTTTGAAAGTAGTAATAGGAATTCAGTGCTAAAACTGCTCTATGTTATTCAATCATTTCAATCACTGTGTGCCCACAAAATTAGATTTCAATCTGGTATATAGATTGATATAGAAGAAGGTAGTGATTCCAAAGAGTCTGGTCAGAATCCACCAGTGCATATGAGCTGCTGTATATTATTGATTTAAGATGCACAGTCCCAGGCAGATTAAACTGGTTCTTGCAACTCCTATGATAAATAACGACTCTGGACATGAGTATGCAGTAACAGCAGGCAAAGATGCAGGTAGCTACTTCAAGCAAACTTCATTGAGCATTAGCTGTCAGTGAGGTACAGTCCACTGTGGTTTCCTTTTATATCATCGTAAGCCATAAAAGTGTGTTTATTTAACTAAAATGAAGATCAACCGTAGACCTCACAGAAAATTAATGTTTTCAAACGCCCTTCTCTCTCCACCACACAGAAAAAACTTCAGTAAAATTTGCTGCCCTATTTATATTCCTTGCTCATAATAATTTGTTGATTTTTTTTTAAATGTTGAGTGTTGGTAATTTCCCAGTGCTGTCATAAATGTCACATCGCACGGCGATACGCAAGCTGAAACTTGAATAACGGATAATTTTAAAAATGTAAATTGAGAGAGAGACCACAGGCTTTGTGTTCGACGTGATTATGATTTGAAAAGATGAAATCGCCTTTGGTAAATGTAAAGTGGAGGGAGACTATGAACCTGCTCTATGTGGGTGGAGGTTGTAATTAGCTGAACTAACAGTTGGCTAATTACTGCCCCCACCCACGAGGATGAGGTACAAAACCTATAAAGCATTTGTTCCCCTTCAACGGAAAAGTACATTGTACCGCACTGTGAATAAAAGGTGCTTAAAACTTAATGCAATTGAGAGTCAACGACGACAGTTATATTTTTCTGTGGTTTTGCAATGAAGCAAGCCTGTGCTTTTAACTTGTAAGTGTTTTGTAAACATTCTGGTTTCTAGTTGAGTAATTGGTTGGTTCAGTTGAGTTTTATATGCTACATTTGACTTAGGCTTAATTTTAATGGGAAGCAATTATGATAAGTAGTGCACAAGCTGAAGAGGCTAACTCAGATGGATAATGCCAACCATTTTCCAACTGTGCAGCATGGAATGCAGTCTGATACCATTTTAATGCAATTTCAGTGCAGGCGTTCCCAGAAAACTCCCTGTTAAGCTAATGCTGTTTTAAAATGCATTCATTCAGCATTGGATGTGGTAGCCTCATTAATATTGATCACCAAGAACATGTCGCAAATGTGTAAGCATTTCATACCCAGTCGGATTTCCATTTTAGATGAATGTTTGAGGATGTTGGGGCAGAGAGGATACTTAGAGCCTACAGATTGTTCATTGAGCAGTAACAGAAGCTGATAGGTCCGTTAGAGATATTTTCCAATTTGACACGGGTGTAGCGCCATTGAATAAGTCAAAGTGTCAATGATTTGCCTCGGTTAATTCAATGAGGATCTATTATGCTTACTATTTTATGTTTTTAAGAACTGTAAAATTCCTAACATTTATTTGGTGTTTCTGTCTTACACCCTTGCAGTGAAGAATTGAGACTTGCTTTTAACCTCGGCAGCTGGGAAGTTTGCAAGAAATTAAAATTGAGGTTCTTTTAAAAATATATTTTGGGTAGCTTGGGCCTGGATTTTTGCTCCCAAGCCGGAAGCACAGAGAAAGGAGAGTCGGGAAACCTCCTGGCTCCAAAAGTGCCCAAATGGTATTATTGGGACTTTGTCCCAGCTGTTTAAAAAAAGCCCACAAACATTTATGCTCCACACAAACCTACTCCCATCCATTTTCATCTAACCTTATTAACATATACTTTTATCACTTTATCTCATGTACTTAGAGTCATAGAGGTTTACAGCATGGAAACAGGCCCTTCGGCCCAACTTGTCCATGCTGCCCTTTTTTGTTTAAAACCCCCAAGCTAATCCCAATTGCCCGCATTTGGCCCATATCCCTCTATACCCATTGTACCCATGTAACTATCTAAATGCCTTTTAAAAGATAAAATTGTACCCGCCTCTACTACTACCTCTGGCAGCTTGTTCCAGACACTCACTACCCTCTGTATGAAAAAAATTGCCCCTCTGGACACTTTTGTATCTCTCCCCTCTCGCCTTAAACCTATGCCCTCTAGTTTTAGACTCCCCTACTTTTGGGAAAAGATATTGACTATCTACCTTGTTTATGCCCCTCATTATTTTATAGACCTCTATAAGGTCACCCCTCAGCCTCCTACACTCCAGAGAAAAAAGTCCCAGTCTATTCAGCCTCTCTTTATAACTCAATCCATCAAGGCCCAGTAGCTTCCTAGTAAATCTTTTCTGCACTCTTTCTAGTTTAATAATATCCTTTCTATAATAGAGTGACCAGAATTGCACACAGTGTTCCAAGTGTGGCCTTACCAATGTCTTGTACAACTTCAACAAGAGGTCCCAACTCCTGTATTCAATGTTCTGACCGATGAAACCAAGCATGCCGAATGCCTTCTTCACCACTCTGTCCACCTGTGACTCCACCTTCAAGGAGCTATGAACATGTACCCTGAGATCTCTTTGTTCTGTAACTCTCCCCAATGCCCTACCGTTAACTGAGTAAGTCCTGCCCTGGTTCAATCTACCAAAATGCATCACCTTGCATTTGTCTAAATTAAACTCCATCTGCCATTCGTCAGCCCACTGGCCCAATTGATCAAGATCCCGTTGCAATTGGAGATAACTTCCTTCACTGTCCACTATGCCACCAATCTTGGTGTCATCTGCAAACCTACTAACCATGCCCCCTATATTCTCATCCAAATCATTAATATAAATGACAAATAACAGTGGGCCCAGCAATGATCCCTCAGGCACACCGCTGGTCACAGGCCTCCAGTTTGAAAAACAACTCTCTACAACCACCCTCTGGCTTCTGTCAAGAAGCCAATTTTGTATCCATTTAGATACCTCACCCAGGATCCTGTGAGATTTAGAACATAGAACATAGAACAGTACAGCACAGAACAGGCCCTTTGGCCCACGATGTTGTGCCGAGCTTTATCTGAAACCAAGGTCAAGCTATCCCACTCCCTATCATCCTGGTGTGCTCCATGTGCCTATCCAATAACCGCTTAAATGTTCCTAAAGTGTCTGACTCCACTATCACTGCAGGCAGTCCATTCCACACCCCAACCACTCTCTGCGTAAAGAACCTACCTCTGATATCCTTCCTATATCTCCCACCATGAACCCCATGAACCCTATAGTTATGCCCCCTTGTAATAGCTCCATCCACCTGAGGAAATAGTCTTTGAACGTTCACTCTATCTATCCCCTTCATCATTTTATAAACCTCTATTAAGTCTCCCCTCAGCCTCCTCCGCTCCAGAGAGAACAGCCCTAGCTCCCTCCTTTCCTCATAAGACTTACCCTCCAAACCAGGCAGCATCCTGGTAAATTTCCTCTGCACTCTTTCCAGCGCTTCCACATCCTTCTTATAGTGAGGTGGCCAGAACTGCACACAATATTCCAAATGTGGTCTCACCAAGGTCCTGTACAGTTGCAGCATAACCCCACGGCTCTTAAACTCCAACCCCCTGTTCATAAAAGCTAACACACTATAGGCCTTCTTCACAGCTCTATCCACTTGAGTGGCAACCTTTAGAGATCTGTGGATATGGACCCCAAGATCTCTCTGTTCCTCCACAGTCTTCAGAACCCTACCTTTGACCCTGTAATCCACATTTAAATTAGTCCTACCAAAATGAATCACCTCACATTTATCAGGGTTAAACTCCATTTGCCATTTTTCAGCCCAGCTTTGCATCCTATCTATGTCTCTTTGCAGCCTACAACAACCCTCCACCTCATCCACTACTCCACCAATCTTGGTGTCATCAGCAAATTTACTGATCCACCCTTCAGCCCCCTCCTCTAAGTCATTAATAAAAATCACAAAGAGCAGAGGACCAAGCACTGATCCCTGTGGCACTCCGCTAGCAACCTGCCTCCAATCCGAAAATTTTCCATCCACCACCACCCTCTGTCTTCGATCAGACACAGTAAGAAGTTTAACAACACCAGGTTAAAGTCCAACTTTGGGTTGGACTTTAACCTGGTGTTGTTAAACTTCTTACTGTGTTTACCCCAGTCCAACGCCGGCATCTCCACATCATGACTTCGATCAGACAGCCAGTTACCTATCCAATCGGCCAACTTTCCCTCTATCCCACACCTCCTTACTTTCATCATAAACCGACTATGGGGGACCTCATCAAATGCCTTACTAAAATCCATGTATATGACATCAACTGCCCAATTTAGCCTTATGCAACAACCTACCATATGGTACCTTGCCAAAGGCCTTGCTAAAGTCCATGTAGACAACATCAACTGCACTGCCGTCATCTACCTTCTTGGTTATCCCTCCAAAAAACTCAATCAAATTTGTGAGACATGATTTTCCACTCACAAAGCCATGCTGACTGTCCCTAATCAGTCCTTGCATCTCTAAATGCCTGTAGATCCTGTCTCTCAAAATACCTTCCAACAACTTATCCACCACAGATGTGAGGCTCACTGGCTTGTAGTTCCCAGGCTTTTCCCTGCAGCCCTTTTTAAACAAAGGTACAACATTTGCCACTCTCCAATCTTCAAGCACCTCACCTGTGACTATCGATGATTCAAATATCTCGGCTAGGGGACCCGCAATTTCCTCCCTAGTCTCCCACAATGTCCTGGGATATACTTCATCAGGTCCCGGGGATTTATCTACCTTGATGCGCTTTAAGACTTCCAGCACCTCCTTCTCGGTAATATGTACACTCCTCAAGACATCACTATTTATTTCCCCAAGTTCCCTAACATCCATGCTTTTCTCAACAGTAAATACTGATGAGAAATATTCATTTAGGATCTCACCCATCTCTTGTGCATCCGCACATAGATGACCTTGTTGATCCTTAAAAGGCCCTACTCTCTCCCTTGTTACTCTTTTGCCCTTTATGTATTTGTAGAAGCTCTTTGGATTCTCCTTTGCCTTATCTGCCAAAATAGTTCCATGTCCCCTTTTTGCCCTCCTGATTTCTCTCTTAACTCTACTCCTACACCCCCTATACTCTTCAAGAGATTCACTTGATCCCAGCTGCCTGTGCATGTCACGTGCCTTATCCAGCTTCCCCTTAAATAACACATAACCATATACGTATATACAATACAATCCTGACCATGTTTTATCTTCATGCTGACTTCTACCAGACTCACTACTGTGCTCTACTACTCAGTGGCATGGTGGCACAGTGGTTAGTACTGCTGCCTCACAGCGCCAGGGACCCGGGTTCAATTCCCGGCTTGGGTCACTGTCTGTGATGAGTCTGCACGTTCTCCCCGTATCTGCACATTCTTCCGGATGCTCCCATTTCCTCCCACAGTCCAAAAGATGTGGTGGTTCGGTGGATTGGCTAAATTCTGGTGGAATTTCTGGTGAAACAGGCACCGGAGTCTGGCGATGAGGGAATTTACTTAATTGCAGTGTTAATGTCAGCCTACTTGTGACACTAATAAATAAACTTTACTCCCATGTAACTCGCTAGATCATTTTGTGGGTAATACTGTTTCCCCAGTCTCACATTAACCCTTACAGTCTCAAGCACTTTAATTCTACGGCAACCTGTCAGTCAAATGGTAATGAAACTTGCTTTTGACCTCCTGCACCCTGTAATGGAATTTAGTATTGCTTGAAAAAAAAGTGACCTGTCAAAGCTTTTTGTCTTGCATTCATCAGGACATGTCACAAGAATACCAATACAAAGGGAAAACAACAGCCCATACTGAAGGGGAAAAGAATGTCGATTGTTTGGCAAGTGGCTCTGATTGACGGAGGTATTGCCATGGAGAATGCACCAGTTGATGGTGACTGGCAGATAATGGCTAAGTGTTGTTTGCAATTTGAACCAGGTGGTTTGACCTTGATTGTTCAAGGCATTGGCCTGGTTGGGTACAGCCTGCACCTTGCCCTTTGCAAACAGTGGCTGGGACATACTGATTGATATGATCCTCCAGACTGTGCAATGTACAACCTATATACCTAGCATCACATTGGCACTGAAATTCATATCATACATTACTCATCTGTGTGAGAGGCAGAATGTCTTTATGGCTTGATGGCAGTTCCTATTAGTGGTGAATACCATTCATGTTGCTAAGTAAAGTAAAGTTTATGTATTAGTGTCGCAAGTAGGCTTACCCTTGCAGGGTAACCTGAAGTAGACTGGGCACTGTTCAGGACCAAAAGCGATGACCTTCGACTCATTTATGAGTTTGTGCGATATACCATGCAAAATGATCTGATCAGGATAGCCAGTATCCTGCAGGATGTCTTTGATGCTCCCTATGTCAGTATCAAGCATGAATAGTGAGCAAATGGCTTGGGCCCTACTTAAAAGGTTGCCGATAAGGTCAATCTTATAGCGTGTGGAACTGTAGGAATCCCAATGCATATATTAACCAGTGAAGACAGGCTTGCAGTAGACCATGGTAGAGGACCCGCTGGAGCATCCTTCATGGCAACACCTCTGCGAATCCAGGTCCTGCTTGCCATCCAATCGGCATTCTCTTCTCATGCAGTATGGGTTGTTGTTTCCCCATTATATTGGCATTGTTGCCGTTATGATTGCAAGATGAAAAGCTTCAACATATCTCTTTTTTTTGTAATACTAAAGTTCTTTACTACTAAATGACTATAATGAAATTTACCTTCTCTCATGCCAACACAGCAGTGGGGCATCCTGCCCTCCTGATGTAAAATCGGCCAGGCTGTCTCTTGTTTCTTTCTTGGGCCAGACTGCCGCAGGTCTGGTTTCCATTTTGAAATATTATGGCAAGTTATAGCTCGAGGTGTATTTTTGATGGTTATTTTGCATGGCTGAAGTACAAGGATTAATTATCTTTGTAAGAAGAAAGTGTAGACCAAGGGCTGTATTTGCAATTAGAAGCACTGTATTTGAGTAACGTTTTTGTGAAACAATTTAGGAATGAGAATTCATTGGGCGACCTTGACCGTTGATAAAGTTGAGCTAATCACTAGGAACTGCCCAGTATATCGATTCTTTCTACTGCCTTGCCTGTGGTAGGACAGAGGCTCTCTATCTGTATCAACATTGGTTTTCAGTGGCACATAAATTTTCTTTAATTTGACTAAATATTTAATTTTTTTCTATGCAAGCACTAATCAATCAATTAGTTGAGGCTTGGTAGAGTTTAATAGGATTTACAAACATTTAAATATCCACATGATTATTGTACTGTGTGTGTTCCTGATAGAGCTTCGTTCAAACAGTGCTAATAATCAGCCAACTTTGAACTAGCAATTAGAATTTTGAAGAACAAAAAATATAAAGCCAGCGTTTCTTCTGCCATGGTGCTCATTGTGTGGACTTATTAGAATCTTAGTTTTGCTTTTAATTTCATGCTTATTTAATATTCGTTATCAACAAAAGGCTTGTAAATTACTTTTCCGGTTTGCGAGACTCGTTAATCTTTCATATTCATTTGCTCATTTTATTTTACCCAGCACACACACAATATTTCAACTAAATTAAGCGATTTAGCAACTTAATTTTCACCACGATTATTGCAGTTCAAATAAGCTTGAACGAAAAATTGGCCAAGATGTCCAATGACCTTTACAGGTACCATTAATTATTTAATATTCTTACTCATTAAAATATGTGACGTTGCAGACATAGATGCAAAAAATATACCCTGTATTTCTCATTCAGCTTTAAGACGCCCTAAGCTTAATTCAGTTTAGAACTCTTGAAGGTGAGACACAGTTGATGCCGTTAATGCGAACCCAGATATTTCTTTTATTGAAAATGGATCAGCAGCCAGATCACTTCATGAACACTAATAAAAAGGTCAGCAACATTTTACAAGGGACCTTCCTTCTGGGAGGTCTCCGGTCTCATACAGTGGGCCCCTTCTGACATGCAGGTCAGTACCAAAGGACAGAACTGGTTAGAGCCTGTGCCATGTATCCTGTGATTTACCCCCTGAGCGATGGGGTTGAAGAAGCCTAACCAAGTTAACTGCAGAATTATTTTGTGGGACCTGGAGGAGCAGGAATGCTGTTGGAGCATGCATTTTAACATTATAGCAGTGCTTGCAAATTATCTTTAAATTTCTTTCCATCCTTTGCTTCAACTTATTTATCTCTAATAAAACTGATAATGTTGTGGGTTGTGATTTATCTGCATTTACTGATTGAAGTGTTTACTTCTTACTTATAATTGAAGGTGATGTAAATATGCTTTTATGTGCATATCTGTCCTCTAATTAGAATTTTAACGTGTTAAGTTGTTTTCTCCTATAGTAAAATTTGTAACTGAGTTTGTAACTTTATATAATAAAGTCCTGGGCATTACTGGCTCGGCCAGGATTCATTGCCCTTTCCGAATTGCCCTTGGGAAGGTGGTGCTGAACCGATTTCTTGGACTGCTATAGTCCATATGGTGTTGGAACACTGACAGTATTTCTGTTAGGGAGGAAGTCCCAGGGTTTTGATTCAGCGACAGTGAAGCAATGGTGATGGCTTTCCAAGTCAGGATGGTGCCTGACTTGGATGGGAGCTTTCAGGTGGTGGTGTTCCCAGGTACCTGCTACTCTTGTCCTTCTAGGTAGTATATAGGCCACAGGTTTTGAAAAAACCTTGTGGAGTTGCTGCCATGCATCTTATAGATTGTACACACTGTTTCCATTGTGCATCAGGGGTGGAGGGAGTGGATGTTGAAAGTGTTGGTTGGTGTGCCAATCAAGCAGGGCTGCTTTGTCTTGGATGGTGTGGAGCTTCTTGAGAATTGTTGGAGCTGCACTAATCCAGAGCAGAGTGTTCCACCACACTCCTGACTTGTGCCTTGTAGTTGGTGAAGAGGCTTTTGGAGTTGGGAAGTGGTCTACCCTCCACAGAAAACCCAACCTCGGATTGCTGATGTAGGGACAGGCTTTATACACTGGTTCAGTTTCTGATCAATTGTAAGGCCCAGGATGTTGATAGCAGAGGATTGAGTCCTGGTAATGCTATTGAATGACAATGGGAGATGGATAGATTCTTGTTGGAGATGGTTATTGTCTGGCACTTGCATGGTGCAAATGTTAAATGCTGCTTATCAGCCCAATTCCGAATCTTGTCCAGATTTTGCTGCATATGGACAAGGACTGCTTCAGTATCTGAGGATTTGCGAATGATGCCAAACATTGTGCAATCATCTGCGAACATTCCTACTTCTGACCATACAATGGAAGGAAGGTCATTGATGAAACAGCTGAAGATGGTTGGATCTAGGACTCTACCCTGAGGTCCTGGGGCTGAAATGGAATCATCTTCTATTGTAGGAGTAGAGTTAAGAGAGAAATCAGGAGGGCAAAAAGGGGACACGAGATTGTCTTGGCAGTTAAGGCAAAGGAGAATCCAAAGAGCTTCTACAAATACATAAAGGGCAAAAGAGTAACAAGGGAGAGAGGAGGGCCTCTTAAGGATCAACAAGGTCATTTGTGTGCGGATCCACAAGAGATGGGTGAGATCCTAAGTGAATATTTCTCATCAGTATTTACTATTGAGAAAAGCATGGATGTTAGGGAACTTGGGGAAATAAATAGTGATATCTTGAGGAGTGTACATATTACAGAGAAGGAGGTGCTGGAAGTCTTAAAGCGCATCAAGGTAGATAAATCCCCGGGACCTGATGATGTGTAGCCCAGGACATTGTGGGAGGCTAGGGAGGAAAGTGCGGGTTCCCTAGCTGAGATATTTGAATCTTCGATAGTCACAGTGAGATGCCTGACTGTTCTCTTCCTATGGGGGAGTACTTCAGCGGTCACGGGCATTCAGCCTCTGATCTTCGGGTAAGCATTCTCCAAGACGGCCTTCATGACACACGACAGCGCAGGGTCGCTGAGCAGAAACTGATAGCCAAGTTCCGCACACATGAGGACGGCCTAAACCAGGATCTTGGGTTTTGTCACACTATCAGTAACCCCCACAGCTTGCCTCCTGGACTTGCAGAATCTCACTGGCTGTCCTGTCTGGAGACAATACACATCTCTTTAACCTGTGCTTAATGCTCCTTCCACTCACATTGTCTGTATCTCCAAGACCTGGTTGGATGTAGAGATTCGCATTCTAATCAGTATTCTGTAACTTGATTTTGTGTCTCTGTCCCCTGTTTGAGAGCAGATATCCACTCCATCTGACGAAGGAGCAGCGCTCTGAAAGCTAATGGCATTTGCTACCAAATAAACCTGTTGGACTTTAACCTGGTGTTGTGAAAACTCTTACTGTTTACCCCAGTCCAACGCCGGCATCTCCACATGACTTCTTGAGAGAAGCCAGAGGATGATTGTAGAGGGTTGTTTTTCAAACTGGAGGCCTGTGACCAGCGGTGTGCCTCAGGGATCAGTGCTGGGTCCACTGTTATTTGTCATTTATATTAATGATTTGGATGAGAATATAGGAGGCATGATTAGTAAGTTTGCAGATGACACCAAGATTGGTGGCATAGTGGACAGTGAAGAAAGTTATCTCTGATTGCAACGGGATCTTGATCAATTGTGCCAGTGGGCTGACGAATAGCAGATGGAGTTTAATCTGGACAAATATGAGGTGATGCATTTTGGTAGATTGAACGAGGGTAGGACTTACTCAGTTAATGGTAGGGTGTTGAGGAGAGTTACAGAACAAAGAGATCTAGGGATACATGTTCATATCTCCTTGAAAGTGGAGTCACAGGTGGACAGAGTGGTGAAGAAGGCATTCAAGCATGCTTGGTTTCATATTTTTTCCCAAAGGTAGGGGAGTGTAAAACTAGAGGGCATAGGTTTAAGGTGAGAGGGGAGAGATACAAAAGTGTCCAGAGGGACAATTTTTTCACACACAGGGTGGTGAGTGTCTGGAACAAGCTGCCACAGGTCGTAGTAGAGGTGGGTACAATTTTGTCTTTTAAAAAGCATTTAGATAGTTACATAGATAAGATGGGTATAGAGGAATATGGGCCAAATGCGGGCAATTGGGATTATCTTAGGTGTTTTTAAAAAAAAAAAGGACGGCATAGACCAGTTGGGCCAGAGGGCCTGTTTCCATGCTGTAAACCTCTATGACTCTACAAAGTATAATTCCAACCAGTGGAGAGTTTTCCCTCTGATTCCCATTGTCTTCTGTTTTACTAGAGTCCCTTGATACCACACTCGGTCAAATGCTGCCTTGATGTCAAGGGCAGTCACATTCACCTCACTTCTCGAGTTCAGCTCTTTTAACATAGAACATAGAAAGCCACAGCACAAACAGGCCCTTCGGCCCACAAGTTGCGCCGATCACATCCCCACCTCTAGGCCTATCTATAGCCCTCAATCCCATTAAATCCCATGTACTCATCCAGAAGTCTCTTAAAAGACCCCAACGAGTTTGCCTCCACCACCACCGACGTCAGCCGATTCCACTCACCCACCACCCTCTGAGTGAAAAACTTACCCCTGACATCTCCTCTGTACCTACCCCCCAGCACCTTAAACCTGTGTCCTCTCGTAGCAACCATTTCAGCCCTTGGAAATAGCCTCTGAGAGTCTACCCTATCCAGACCTCTCAACATCTTGTAAACCTCTATCAGGTCACCTCTCATCCTTCGTCTCTCCAGGGAGAAGAGACCAAGCTCCCTCAACCTATCCTCATAAGGCATGCCCCCCAATCCAGGCAACATCCTTGTAAATCTCCTCTGCACCCTTTCAATGGCTTCAACATCCTTCCTGTAATGAGGTGACCAGAACTGCGCGCAGTACTCCAAGTGGGGTCTAACCAGGGTCCTATAAAGCTGCAGCATTATCTCCCGACTCCTAAACTCAATCCCTCGATTAATGAAGGCCAGTACGCCGTACGCCTTCTTGACCGCATCCTCCACCTGCGAGGCCGATTTAAGAGTCCTATGGACCCGGACCCCAAGGTCCTTCTGATCCTCTACACTGCTAAGAATGGTACCCTTCATATTATACTGCTGCTTCATCCCATTGGATCTGCCAAAATGGATCACCACACACTTATCCGGGTTGAAGTCCATCTGCCACTTCTCCGCCCAGTCTTGCATTCTATCTATGTCTCGCTGCAACTTCTGACATCCCTCCAAACTATCCACAACACCACCTACCTTGGTGTCGTCAGCAAACTTACCAACCCATCCCTCCACTTCCTCATCCAGGTCATTTATGAAAATGACAAACAGCAAGGGTCCCAGAACAGATCCCTGGGGCACTCCACTGGTCACTGTCCTCCATGCAGAGAAAGACCCCTCCACAGCCACTCTCTGCCTTCTGCAGGCAAGCCAGTTCTGGATCCACAAGGCAACAGCCCCTTGGATCCCATGCCCTCTCACTTTCTCAAGAAGTCTTGCATGGGGGACCTTATCGAACGCCTTGCTGAAGTTTTGTTCATGTTTGAACCAAGGCTGTAATGAGGTTAGAAGCTGACTAGCCCTGGCAGCACCCAAACTGAGTATCAGTGAGCAGGTTATTGCTGTGTAAATGTCTCCTGAAAGCACTGTTGATGACACTTTCCATTACTTTGTTGATGATCGGGAGTAGAATGATGGGACAGCACTTGGCCAGATTGGATTTGGTCTGCTTTTTGTGACCTGAACATGCCTGGACAGTTTTCCACATTCAGCAGTGCTGTGGAATGTTGTCCATGGTGTTGAGTTCATATTCTCCTGCAGTCATACATGTGTACCATGCAATGTATTAATGATGATGAAAGGTTCTTTTTCGTCCACAAAAACTGAAATCCATACTGTAATTTATATAGTACATGTGAATGATCACAGAAGTGATTATGCTGAATAAAGTGATGGATAACATGCCATTGTTGGTGAAATGAGCTTGGATGTCAATTACTCACATTGTCAGATTAATATCCCTGATCATCTTCCTGTATCCCATGAAAAACTCATTTAAAACTTGATTAAAGTAGCGCTTAAGTGTTTCTTAATATCCAGCTGGAAATTTTGTTGCACGGCTCCTAAAGATCGAGTTTTATTCCTGCACAGTGACTTCTTGTGCCGTAATATTTTATGATAGTCACCTGCTCACTTTATAAACAAGTGTTTGTGACTATTGTCGTGTATTCCAGCTAATGTGCTGAAAATATTTTCTCCTGAACCGACTGTGCTCCTTAACCTAGATATTTACTGTGCACTGCTGGTATCCACTTGACAAAGTGAAAAATGTCTCAGGCATGTCCAGGGCAAATCTCGTCCAACCAGTCACCACCTCATCAGTCTACTCTTAGTCATAAGCAAATTGATGGAAGATGTAATTGACAAGTGCATTGAGGCAAATGTTCATCATCAATATCTTGCTCACTGGTACTCAGTTTGGATCTGTCAGGAAGACTTGGCTCCAGACCTCAGTACAGCCTTTGTCCAAACGTGGACAAAAGAGCTGAGTTCCAGAGGTGAGGTTATATCAAAGTGACTGCCCTTGACATCAAGACATCATTTGACCAAGTATGGCATCAAGAGGCCTGAGTAGAATTGAAGTCAATGGGAATCTAGGAGGTTCCTCTTCACTGAAGCCAAACCCAGTACCAAGGAAAATAGGTTGTGGCTGTTGGAAGCCAATCATTTCAACTCCTGATGTTTCAGACCATGGCCTCAAACTTTCCTCAGGACAGGAGCCGAACCATTTACAGCTGCTTCATCAAGAGCCTTCAGAATTCAGAAATACAGATGTTCGCTGATGATTTCATGGTGTTCAGTTCCATTCACATCTCCTCAAATACTGAAAGCTCCGTGCCCGCATGCAACAAGATCTGGATAACGTTCAGACTTGGCAAGCAAAGCTCATGTCACACAGATGCCAGACAATAACCATCTTCAACAAGATGAAGTCTAACCAGATGCCCTTGACATTCAACTCCCTTTCCATTGCTGAATCTACCACCATCCAAAATCTTTAGGAGTCATCATTGATGCAAAGCCTAACTGGAGCAGACGAGAGCAGAATACAAGAATCACATGCTAGATATTCTGCATTGGGTAACCCATCTCTTGATTCCCCGAAACCTGTCGACCATTTGCAACCCACAATTCAATTAAAATGACTGCCCCATCCTACCCTTCCAAGTCTGACCATAAGAGGGTATTTTTTTGTGAACTTAGGAAGAAGGTATTTACTCCGTGTTGGTGCTTAACCATTCATATGCTGATTGCCAAGAAACTAGTCAGGCAGGCTTTCTTGAAAAATCCACCTAGGCAAAGATGTAAAAGTATTTTAAAAGGTAAACCCATGCCTAACCCTCATAATACACACACATATACAAGCATGCCAAAATTACAAGATATATAATAGGAAGTACCTTTCTTAGCCAAATTAAAGTTCAATGTGAAAAGGTAAAAACGCTGTTATGAGTCCTTCGCTGGTATCTGTGGCAGATTTTTCTCCACTGATTTTGAAATTCTAGTCGTAGAAGCCAAAGGATAACTGCATTTACTGGCAACAATTTCTTTTTCAAATGTAATCTGTCTTCTCCTGAAGTTGATGATTTTTTTTTGTGCAACTGTGTTTCCTTTTGATGGAAATTCTCTATCTCTGTGCTGGATTTTTAAACTGTATAGACATAGGTCCTGTCCCTCAGAGAGAAAATGAGAGGAATAATACTCGAGTCCCATTGGCAGGTTTCTCTACTCTTAGTGGCTTGCATACTGTATGAATACCAATTTTAAAAATCATTTTCCAGTCACATTACGGGCACAATTTTACCATCTCGCTGCGCCCGGTGATCAGCGCAACGAACTGGAAATATAGCGTGCGAAGCTAAAAATCTGATTCGCGCCCGGCGCAGAATGGTTGGCTATCTTCCCAGCCTCTTTCGAGTGACGCAAATCATTTCACACCCAAAAAAGGGTGCAAAACTTATTAGCATGAGATTGACTGGAGTTCATTATCATTAGGGAGTTCGGCATGCATTCTTCCCCCTTCCCAGATACTTCCCACTGCTCCAGCGAGATGTCATGCTGGCGCGAATCACTACTGGTCTGCACTAGCACAGACGTGGCAAGTTGGTCACGCTATGCAGAGAGGATATGCAGGAGGATCATACAGGGATGGATCATGAAGAGAGTCATGACGGGGAGGGGGAGCATGTCAGGGGTCAGCCAAGGGATCTATCGGGAGGGTCCTGATGTCACAATGTGGGCATCCCGCGTCGGGGAAACATGCTGCCTGCCGATGGTGGGGGGGAGGGGGGGGGAGTCCGATGTCTGTGTAGGGTAGGAGGAAGCCTTCTGGTGCACCATGAGATCAGGCATCCTTGCAAAATAGCGGCTGAGTGCTCTGAAGCCAGTTTCACTGGCGTGTTTAGGCACCGCCCCCCCCCCCCCGTACTGGTGCCAAGCTCCCAACTCTGCACAAAAATGTCTGTGTCGAAAGATTGTGGTACGGAGCGACCCTGAGAGACTGATGCAGTTCACCCCATGTTTCTCACTGTTATGACACTTCAAAATTTTGGAGGGAAATTTCCCCATACCTCTCTCCTCAGGATGATTTCAGAAGGAATTTTTTAAGTACACTTACAGGATGTGGATGTCACTCGGCCAGTATTTATTGCCCATCCGATGTTGCACTTGCTTAGCTAAAGTCCGAACAGACTGTGGCTAATGTCCCATGGCCTATAATGTCCTGCACATTATCTTCTGAATGATTCATTGTCCATCTTTGGGAGATATGAAAAGCACCTTTCCATATAGCTATTGTTCTGTAGACTTTCTGTCTCCACTTATATAAGTACAAATGTGAGGTCCAGTACAGTTTCAGTAAATCTTTTGACGTATTTCTTGACATCAGCATGTGTGAAGTTCTATGAGGATGTTGCTACATCCTTTATTTGTACTTCCAGAAAACTGGTTAGCTGGTAATACCAGGTATCAGTTAACTTGTAGCAGCCATCTTAAGTCAGCGCCTTTGCTTGTTTTTTTAGAAATCCTTTTTAAATAGTTTAATGTATGTTTGATCAGCCGAAAAAATTAAAGATTAATACCAATCGTGCATAAGTCACATCATTGTGACAGGTAGAATACTCTGCACTTGCCTGAATGAATACAGCTCCAACAGCACTCAAGGACAAAGCAGCCCACCTTGATTGGCAACTCTCCTCACACAATGGCAGCAGCGTGTACCATCCACAAGATGCACTGCAGCAACTTGTCAAGGCTTTATTGACAGCACCTTCCAAATACTTGGGGCGGGATGCTCCGCCTGCGCTCACCTCAAAACCGGAGAATCCCGCTCGAGGTCAGCGGACCTTTGTATGGTCTGCCCCCTCCTCCCGCCTGCTACAATTCCCGTGGGTGGGCGGGATGGGGGGGAGAATTCTGGCCTTGGCATCTAACACCTAAAAGAATAAGTATAGCAGATGCATAGGAACACCATCAATTGCAAATTTCACTTCAAGTCACATAACTTCCTGACTTGGAAAAATATTACCATTCCTTCATTGTCACTGGGTCTAAATTCTGAAACTCCCTACCAGACCCCGCTTTCTCAAGGGCAATATATATGTTGGTTACCAGCGACTCCCTTACTCCATGAATGAATAAAATAAAACTTCTATTATTTGAGACAGTGAGACTCTTTCCTGTAATCTACTGCAATAAATAACCAACAGTCATATGGTGGAAGCCTTTGAAGTGTATCATTAGGGTACTCATGAAAAGATTAATACACACACTTACAGAAAGGGTCAGTGAAAATCTAAAAGGAATTGACAAAACTGATACGTCTTTCACATTTCATGAATATTTTATCTTTTTCAATTTCCAAAAGAGGGGTTAATCCAGGCATTTGGGATTTGATGATTTCTTTTCCTTTTTACCTGCCTACATAACTTGCTAAATCTTTTCAAGTCCATGTTGTGCTAATTGACAGATGGCTCCAGATACTGAGCCGATGTCAGCAGAGGCTATGGTATTGATTCCAGCAGTGAGATGAATGGCAGATGTGTCACAATTTTATGAGCCAGCGAGCCAGTTGGGTTATTTTCGGTGACGTGCCAGCTGTTTTAAAAGTGCTATCTACAACTGGGCACAGAATTCAAATTGGATTCTTTTTTAAAAAAAGAAAATATTTAATTAAAGCCGATAGGTTCTGTACAAGTGACAAAAAATGTTCTGCCTGAATGCAAAGATAAAAATCATTATATTCACTATCGCATCGCTAGGAAGTGTCAAGTGTTTCTTTTTTGTATGGACTCGGTTATGGTTATAGCATATCTTGAAGATTTTTGTGCTGTCATGTACTTGAAGCCTATTGATTATATTAAGCCTGTCATTTAGTAACCATTGAGTGATCAATCGATTTTCATCTTCCCTTTTTTTGTTACGTTCTTTAATCTTTTATTTGCTCTCATTCGTTGGCTGTTTTTTCCCTCACTCATTCCCTCACCAATAATTGCACAAAACCTTTCTTTTTGTTTTTCAGTTTTTCTCTGATTGCATAGCACTGAAAAATGTGTCTACCTAATTGTGTTCAAAAGCAAATAATCCTCTGACTTGCTATCAGCATGGAAATTGCTCACACCCCTCCAATTATGTATCCTTAAGTACAGAATTCACGTGTAAAATAAAATCGTGAGACTTTGGCTCATTGACTTGCCTTCCCACCATTCCACTAACATCTCAGCAGGCCCTGTTAGCACTCTCAGTATCACCCTCAGTTGTCACCCAACCAACTGATGGTCCACATTCCGAGACACGTTGATTTAAAGAAGCAAAATGTCCCTGTGCAGGGTCCAGCTCAATGTAAATGGAGAGAGAACAGGTCGGTCAGTTGATTCTTTGGCCTGAGCCCATCGGAAGAAACTACGTGAAGGAGGACCCCATCAAAATGCAGCGCAATCGGATCCACTGTTCATTTTTAACATTTTCATTTTTGATTCAGAATTGCAGCTTTGACATGATTAACTTTTTATTTCTGATGCATATATGCACAAATCGCTGGACCCCCCTCTGCCCATTCACAGTACGTGCAAGCAGTAACTGTAACATTGGAAGTTAACTCAGTCAAACGAAGGATCCGCAAGGGTGAAATTTTACTACTAACCTGCTGGGAGAGGGAGCGGGATCAGGTGGCATGTGGCAAAGGAAGAAACTTGAGGTTTTCCAAACGTGCTGGGGAAATTTCAATTCTCGCCCCAGCTTTTTCACCTTTTAAATTTAAAAAGAAGCTGGACTTTGCAGCTCGGCCACCACTGAGGGCTGAGCTGGGAGGGGCGGGGCAGGGCTGGGAGAGAAACATCCCCACAAGGCAGCCAGAAAGCCTCTAGGCCTGGCTAGAGACCTGGCTTTTCCACCTGCTGACGGGAGGCCACCTCCAGGCAACAAAACTGTCCCTGCTACCTGTGGCGATCTGGACGCCGACTGGAAAATCCACCAGTTATGAACTGATAGCCCTGCTGTACCGCATGCCTCCTTTGGAAAAATGAGCTGGGTGCGGGATGGAGCTGCGGGAACCAGTATGTTGGCCCAGAGGTACTATTTGTAGAGATGGCCCTCCTCCTCCATTCCCGGTGGGGGAAAAGGATTCTCCCCATTATCGGCTGTACTCCAGGACTCAGTTGTGTTGCTTGTCAAAATTATTAACTATCTCGGTAAATGGGTGGTTCTGACAAGCTTGCAGGAAACAATGGGGGGTAAAGATGGCAGAGATCCCGGACAAATAACTGGATTTTCAATGTGTCAGGATGACTGGAGAGCCATTTAAAAATGGTGGGCAGGTCCCGATTCCGGGTTTCCCATCTGCCAACCCCATTCCCAGAGTTTCCAATTTTTGGGAGTGCCTCCTAAGGATGTTGACTAGTTCCTGCCATGAGCTTCCATCGTGCATTCCCGACTTGGTTGGCTGCAATGCGGGGATAGGCACCTCCTAGCCTTCCGCAGTTTTTAAGGAGTCGAGCCAGCGTTTCAAACAGTCATGGTTCATGATACCTCATAATCCACATGAAGTAATCTTTGAAAGTCAAGTTCAGATGGGGTCCTCATGCCCCCCCCCATGGCAATCTATGCCCCCATCAGCACCTCATTCCTCTGGGGCTCTGGTGTTTCAACTTGCTAATGGATTTCTTGGCTCTCTGCTGAGCCTCATTATGCATTCTTGGCTAAGAGCCCAGGCATCCATTAGAGTATAAAAATACCTGAGCCTAAGGGAAACATTGCTTGATTGACAGCTCCAGCTCTTTAATTAATGCTTTAAATTTCACAATGTTTAGTTACACACGATAAAGAGGTTTCAAGTGCTCGTGGTTTAAGTGGTCTGGATGATAGACGCATTTATTAGTCTAGAGTAAAATGGAGTTTTTTAAGTGGAAAGTTACCAAACGACTGACTGCTTTAAAGCTTTCTTTGCATACAGTATTGTCACTACAGAGCTCATTGCTTATGTACAGTGTATCATGGTTAAAAAGACATAGAGACAGAGGTTGAGGGGCGACCTGATAGAAGTCTACAAGATTATGAGGGGCATGGACAGAGTGGATAGACAGAAGCTTTTTCCCAGGGTGGAAGAGTCTATTACTAGGGGGCATAGGTTTAAGGTGCGAGGGGTAAGGTTTAAAGGACATGTACGAGGCAAGTTTTTTTTATACAGAGGGTGGTGGGTGCCTGGGACCCACTGCCAGGGAAGGTCGTGGAAGCGGTTACGATAGTGAGTTTTAAGGGGCGCCTGGACAAATACATGAATAGGATGGGAATAGAAGGATATGGTTCCTTTAAGAGTAGGGGGTTTTAGTTCAGTCAGGCAGCATGGTCGGTGCAGGCTTGGAGGGCCAAAGGGCCTGTTCCTGTGCTGTAATTTTCTTTGTTCTTTGAGATGCCATAGCTTGGCATTGATATGAGTGGCCAGAATGTTTTTTGTGGGGGCATGGTTTGGTATGGGGATGAGGGACCATGGGGTTGTTTGGGGGCATACCTTGGCATGGGAGGACATAGGGGCTCTTTGAGAGCAAATCTTAGCTTGGGGGCATGTGGAGCCAAAGGGTGGGATTTTCTGGCCGCGCTCGCCCCAAGACCGGAAAATCCCACCCGAGGTCAACGGACCTTTGCATGGTCTGCCCTGCCCACTACAATTCCCATGGTGGACGGGATGGGAAAATTCAGTCCATAGAGTTTGTTTTGGGGTGCAATAGCTTGGCATGCGGGGGTGCATGAGGGGCCATAGGGATGAGGCATGGAAAGTGTGTGAGAGGGGGAGGGGGGAGGGCTGGAGAGCCTTTCTGTTTTTATTACAATTGGGATGATGTCCCACTGCACCGAGTTGCCTTTCTAAACAGTGAGTCTCCACACCTGGCAGTCCCTGTGGCTGCCTCTGAACCTTTTCTCACATCCACTCGTCCCGTATCCCCCTCCCCACAATGAAAATCCCAAGGCGGGTGGGCCAAACGAAGCTGGGGATTTTCCCAGCTCCTACTACCCAGTTCGAGAATGAAAATCTAACCTAATCAGTTAAACTGCAGCAACCGCAAAAGTGGGGAGCCTGGGGAGGGATGGGGGGTCGGGGGGAGGGGGGGGGGGGGGGGAGGCGGGAGTGTTGGTGGTTGGGATGGTGACAAAGAGAAATCTCCAGCGAAAGCACAAGATAATGAGAAGGAAATGGAATTGAGAGATAAAACATGAGAATTAAGATTAAAGAAGAAGCTCAGATTAATTTACTGCTTTTATGTGTTTAGAAAATCTTCGAGCAGCTAATAAATAATTTATGTTTGATGTAGTCACAGTTGTTTTGTAGACAGATATTGCACACAAGTCACATATAGCAGCCCAGTGCAAGTGGTCAAATGAAACTGAAAGAGGGACTAAAGGCTTGAGGATTTACCAGCATGAAAGTGAGAATTTTGTGGCGGGGTTTATCATAGAAATGTTTGCAATCATAAGAAAAGAAACGATGAAGGAGCAGCGCTCCGAAAGCTCGTTCTACCAAATAAACCTGTTGGACTTTTACCTGGTGTTGTGAGACTGCTTACTATAAGAAAAGAAATAGCATCCTCTATCAAAAATAACTCTCTTGTTTTATTTAATCATAGACCATAAGATACAGGAGCAGAATTAGGCCATTGAGCCCATTGAGTCTGCTCCGCCATTCAGTCATGGCTGATGTGTTCCTCAACCCCATTCTCCCATCTTTTCCCTGTAACCTTACCAATCAAGAACCTATCTATCTCTGCCTTAAATGCACTCAATGACCTGGCCTCCACAGCCTTCTGTGGCAATGAATTCCACAGATTCACTACTCTCTGGCTGAAGAAATTACTCCTCAGCTCGTTTCTAAAGGATCGCCCCTTTACTCAGAGGCTGTGCTCTCGGATCCTAGTCTCTCCTACTCATGGAGAGACTAGGGTCTTCCCCATGTCCACTTTATCCAGGCCTTTCAGTATTCTATAAACTTCAGTGAGATTCCCCTCATCCTTCTAAACTCCATCGAGTACAGACCCAGACGACAGAGGAGAAAGGAGGGAAAAAAGTTAAAGTTTATTTATTAGTCACAAGTAGGCTTACATTCACACCGCAATGAAGTTACTGTTAAAATCCTCTGGTCGCCACACTCCGGCGCCTGTTCGGGTACACTGAGGGAAAATTTAACATGGCCAGTTCACCTAACCTGCACATCTTTGGACTGTGGGAGGAAACTGGAGTACTCGGAGAAAACTCATGCAGGAGAGGGATAAAAAGAGAGAAAAATGCTTGGGACAAGGCAAAGGATGAGACATGTTTGGAAGAAATAGAGATACCCCTGTTGACAATGCGACAACAAAAAAACTTGAGTTGTGCATTTAACATAATGAAAAATCCCAAGGATGCTTCACAGGAGCAGTGAGCCACGTGAAGGGATATTAGATCAGATCATCAAAAGCTTGATTAAAGAGGTAATTTTTAAGAAGTCTGTCTTAAAGAAGAAAAATGAAGTAATGAGGTTTAAGGAGGGAATTCCAGAGATTGGTCTAGGTAACCGAAGGCATGGCTACCAGTGGTGGCGAAATTATGATGGGAAATCCAAAGGCCATGATTAGAGGAGCAGAGGATATTGCGATTGGAAGAGATTATGGAGGACAAGGCCGTGGAAGAATTTGAGAGCAAGCATGAGAATTTTAAAATTAAGGTAACACCTGACCAGCAGCCAATTTAAGTCAGCAAGCATTCGAACGATAAGGGAACAGCACTTGATGTGAGTTAAGGCACAGGCAGTTAAGTTTTAAATAGCCTCAAGTTTATAAGAAGATAAAATGTGGGAGACCACCCAAGAATGTGTTGGAATAGTTGAGTCTAGAAGGCATGGTTGAAGGTTTCAGATGTAGATGAGCTGAGATGGGCAAAGGTGAGCGATGTTACAGATGTGGGAAGAACAGGCAGTCTTGGAGATGGCATGACCAGGAGGTCATAGGGTCAAACATAACACCAAGGTTGGGAACAAACTGGCTTAATTTCAGACTGTTGCCAGGGAGAGGGATGGAGAATGGAGTTTGAAGCAGGAACCAAAAATAGTGGATTTGGTCTCCCCAGTGTTTAATTGGAGGATATTTCTGCTCACCCTGAATTGGATGCCAGATAGGCAGTCATTTTAGGCATCTTAAAACTGTAGGAAGAAATAGCGACATGAAGAAGGCTTGTTTAATGTTGTGGGGAGAGCAAGCGAGCAAAGAGAACAAGGGTCTGATGGGAGGAGGGTTGAGTAAATATTTAATTTGCACGTTGGCATCGTGGGTCGGAAATGAATATCTGGCAATTTTTATAATGGGTGGCCAACCTACGAAACCAGTTTTATTCTCATTGACCGGTTTGCAATCTATCCCATCCAGTTGAGGAATACCCCCTGTGGAAAGGGGAAAGAAGGTTGGAGAGTGGGAACAAAGATAAGCAAAAGGGAGGAAACTCTTCTGGCCAGTGCATCCAGGAAGCAGAATTTTGCTGCTGAAGCTGGGAGCTATGAACAGCAAATCTTTTAACTTGAGCAATCTCACTTCTAAATATTCCACTTATAAAAGTATGAAGGATTCTGACCACTTTATATTTGTACATGTGGCTTTCAGGTTTGAACCACCATTTTGGAAAAAAAAACAACCGGAAAATGATTTAATTTTTCACAGCTGGAATAATTTGTTCAGAAAATGTAAGTTGTTCTGATGAATGTAGTTCAGATTCATTTGATTTATTTACACAATTGGTACAATACGCACCAACAAAGGAATAGCCAGAAGTACCAGCTGCATTGATACTTGTGCTATGGGCAGGGAAATGTTCTTTTTTTATTATTCCAAGTAGCCACTTGAGTACAATTCATCTGTCTAGCTCCAGTGATTGCAATTAGCCACATGGACTTGTGGACTGTACGCATGTTTAGTATGCTCACTCAGTGCGTGTTTTCCAGTTGGGAGATCTTATTATGAATCTTTGAATGAGAAAGGGTTGCAGCTTTGGAAAGTAACAACAGTGCAACTCCCCTATTAGTGCAGCTGTTTCACGAAGTGTGGCTTGATGCTCAATACAGGGATCTTGAGATATTTGGCTCAGAAGGTGTAAAATGTGTCCGGGAGACAATCATGAAATAATTCTGGGCATCCAAGCAGAGTACTTTGTACTTAAAAGGTTAAGAACTTAACAAGTTCTTTGAATTGCTGTCACAAAATTTACATCAAAACTTCAGAGAAACATTATTCCCATAGCATGGAAAATGCTCCCTAAATTGGAGTATTAGAGTTCGATGTCCAAGTTGGGCATTGATGCTGGTCGCAGGGTCAAATGTAACTCCGATTTTTCCAAATTCCACTCATATATAAGTGGAAGCAGTGCATAAGACCAGACCAGACAAGAAAAACAGGTTCAATTCAAATCCCTTTTATTAGTACATATATCAATGCAAAAGAAAAATCATACAACTTCTTTACCCAAATCTGGTTCACTAACAATAAACTTGTAACAGACGTGACTCCCAAGGCAACTGTGGAAGTGTATACTAGCACATGAATCACTGATTATGAGCACTTTACGCAAGATTTGCTCTGCATCAGAGAAGCCTTCAAATTCTTCACCCTTTGTGTTTGAGTGGAAGTTCACCACTAACTTGGGGCTGAGGGCAGGAGATAGTCTTCCTCTGGCTGAGTCTCAGCTTTCTCTGATCTGTTGATAATCCCAGTTTTTATTAATCCATTCCTAATCCGCTATAAATCATCATTGGGGATATCTTCCCACCATCAGTACTAAAGGTAAACACTACGGTAAAACTTGCATTTTCATGACCTATAGTTCTGATAGTCACTGTTTCAGCTTCTTTACTCTACTGCCCTGTTCATTGAAATATCAAATGTCAGGGGCACTTTGTCCATGTTTAAGGTGTTAGAGTTCTATATGTGCTCTTCTTCAATTTATCTCTTGCTGAAAGAGGTGAAGTTGCCTCGCTTCTCCTTAAAGTCTTCAGGAACTTTCTTTTTGGGACATGATCGTCCATTGCTACATACACAGTCCTGTAGCAATCTGTCTGGCCTTCAGACGGAGCTGAACTGTATTTAACCCACGGCCCGTTGTGTCAACACATACACTTCCAATTTCTGTTCAATGTTAGTCCAGCTGACTGTAGGTCCATGGTTTGCTTTTTTGGTGGTCTTGATTGTATGCAACACATCCTTCGTCTTGCACCAGTCCCAAACATTTTCCTCGCTGACTCTGTACTTATGGTGAGCAGTTGCATTCCTGCCATTTTATCTGCATATTTCATGACTTCCAGCTTGAATACTGCCATATAGGATTGAAGTGGCTTGATTAGAGGCATTTTGGTATGAGGAAAGGGATTTGCTTAGATTTATTTATTACGTGTCGGCTTCTCAAATCCGCTTAAAGGTAAATAAGACAAAGTGGCTTATAAGACAAGGCCTGATCTCCTGGAGAAAAAAGTTGCATCTTATACACTGAAAAATACGGTACTTTTTATGAAGCGCGGGGGCCTGTCTCGCTGTGCAACTTATTTATTCACCAGTAGCAGTGGAAACCCAAGTCAATCTGCATAGAGGAAGCTCCACATCTGCAATCACAGGAAGACTTTCTGGAACTTGGCGTTGCTCTTTGAGCAGAGGGTGGATGAAGGTGGAGACTGGACCGTACTGACGACAGTGACAAGCCAGAGGAGACATTCTGGACCACACAATGATCTTTGAAGGGAGAGTGGATGAGGACAACAACCGAAGTGCCACTCATGAGTGTGACCAGAGCATTACCAATGAATGTGACCAGGATGCCAATCCACCTGACTATTGATGGCGCAGAACAATCTCATGCAGGCAAAAACCTTTTTTTATTCATTCGTGGGACAAGGGCGTTGTTGGCTGGCCAGAATTTATTGACCATCCCAAGTTGCCTGAAGGCAGTTGAGAGTCAACCACGTTGCTGTGGCTCTGGAGTCAAGTGTTGGCCAGACTAGGCAATGACAGCAGATTTCCTCCCCTAAAGGATTCTAGTGAACCAGATGTTTTTTCCGACGATCGACAATGGTTTCATGGTCATCAGTAGATTCTCAATTCCAGATATTTTTATTGAAATCAAATTTAACCATCTGCCATGACAGAATTCGAACCCGAGTCCCCAGAACATTAGCTGAGTTTCTGGATTAATAGTCTAGCGATAATACCATTAGGCCATTGCCTCCTTCATGAAGAGAAATCAGGAACAGATGTTCTGACAGTGGCCAGTGAAGAAGTGCAGAACACAAGGCTGAACTCCCTGAACCCTGAAGTAGAGGCAGAAGAGGAAGTAACGGAAACTGCTGATATATTAACTACTGATCTTTCACATATTTCAGATGTACAAGGAATTTAGCAGAGACAGCAGAACAACAACCTAACCCAGTAAAACACAATATAGTCACAGAGCCCAAAGTGGCACCTAGCTCTATTCTTGATGTTGTCTTGACTACTGAAGCTCTTAAAATGGTAGTTGTTAGTGAACAGTAACTCTCAGTGACCTGAAAGCAGAGAGTGCGCAGACTAAAAAACCACAAGCAAAAAGACAAAACCCCACAGTATTAGTAGGAATATAATTAACTCCATCTTCACCCTTCTGTTTATCATTGGACTTATTCTCAAATTAAACATTGGGATGGCGTAGCACCCCATTCAGGGTGGAGAAATCATTTAATGTACCTCAGCAACAGATACGTTTGCCAGACAATGGAATTGCTGCATCAGAAGATTACAGACCCGCTTCAGCTATATTAACCTTAAAGAAATCTGACTAAATCCCATTCCTTCAAGGCAAAGTAACCTCTAAGGAGGATACATGCTACACACCAGAAACAGGAATCTCCGTCAACTGATTCAAGTGCCTTCCAGGAAGAATGTGGAGAACATACGTCCTACATGTCCGCTAAGAGAACTGGGAGCACAGTGGGAGATTGACACCACTGGCACGAGAGATTGTGAGGGGGGGGGGGGGGGGAGTAGCATATGTAAGTAGTTAATGAGTAGAATAAAAGTGTAATATCTTGCAAAGATGGGCAACCACCAAGTAGATTAATGAACAAATGATTTATTAAGGTAAGTAACTATGTACAGAGAGAGATGACAAGGCTACCATACTCCACGACTCCAGGCTTTCAACTGGCAAGGAAAACCCGTGCTAAATTCTAGGGTTCAAGTGCGCAGACCTGATTGGCTGACCAGGTGACATGACCCTCTGAGAGTGTGTCCCTTTAAGGGACACACTACCACAGAAAGACTTGTGGGAGATATAGTATAAAGGATTAATAGCTATTGTGCTAAGAGCTGATGCAGATCACATGTCTTGAGAACTCAAGAGAGAGGTGCCTCTTGAAGGACCCTCATGCTTATCTGTCCCTGTACATTATTGTAAAGAGTGAATAAACATTTTGAATTTCCTGGATGCATTGTTTCTGGTCATCTCTATTAAATGCACCCAGGGTTTATTCCTGATTTTACTTGATGTCTGATCAGGAAATGAGAACACCATGGTAGTAACATTCATTCCATTAGGATGACCTAAGTAACAATTTATACTTGTTGTTGCTTGAGTTCATGACCAAGCCACAGAGTCTAATGTCAATGGTGAGAATGTGGACAGCATTGAAATAATGTGGCTCCATTGCTGTTCAGTCAGTAGACGAAAGAAAATCCTGATTTATTTCTTAGAACCCAGTAGTGACTCAATGCTCAATTCTGTGCTTTGAATGAAAGAAGCAGAGGTGATTTAAGAAAATGTTATTCTTTGTATCATCCACAAAATTTCCATCTTAACGAAGCAAAAAAAGAAGTTAACCCACCAGGTCAATTCTAAGCATGAATAATTATACCAAAGTCCTTAAAAGTGCATTTATGTGAATAGTGCATGCTGTGCTGTAGTTTTCTCTTGGACTGAATTGTACATTCAGGAAAGATTGCTTCTCTCAGCAATTACAGAGTGGTCAGGTCCTTCAGGAATTCTTTTTCTACTGCATCATCACTTGTGCTTCTAATTTTTCTCTTCCACTTTGATATCCTGTATCTATGGGCATGCAAGGTCAAATGCATTTGTTTTATATAAATAAAACAAGCACTCCAAGATGTAGCAAATATTTGTATTTCGACGGTGCTGTTGTGCTGTGGTTAAGGCAACAAAAAAGCGTAATGATTAAATCTCTGGTTATATCTCACAATTTCTTATAATACCTAGAAGGGAAGGGCAGCTGATGTTTAAAATAAATAAAGGATTCCAGATGAAAAAGACTGTTTTTCTTCTGCAAAGGTTCCTCCCATTCCTCCTACTCACCTTTAGACGAGAAAGAGAGAGAAGGCATTGAATCCTTTCTGTGGTACGGCTCCATCGTTACTGGTCACTGATTGATCTTATTGAAATAACTGTTATTCATGTGTGAATGTCAGCAGGCTGTTCAACTGCCAGAGACAGATCCTAGTCTTGCCAGTCACTTCCAGCAAAGATCATTGGATTGCAATCAGGAGCATTCCCTCAAGTGCTGTATTGATGTGTCAGTCTGCATTATATGCTCGATTCCTAGAGTGGTGTTGGAAAGCAAAAACTTCTGACTCCAAATCAAGTGTGCCACTAACTGAATTGAGAACACCAACCGACTCGGTTTAAATCAGGAAAGTCAAACTGGGATTTTCCTGATACTCTGTTCCACCTTCTTCCGTCAGGAAAAAGATTCAAAAATCTGAGGTCACGTATCAGCCAACTCCAAGAACAGCTCCTTCCCTGCTGCTGTCGGACTTCTGTCGGACCTACCTTATATTAAGTTGATCTTTCTCTACACCCCAGTTATGACTATAGCACTACATTCTGCACCCTCTCCTTTCCTTCTCCCCTATGTGGAAACATAGAAACTAGAAGCAGAAGTAGGCCATTCGGCCCTTTGAGCCTGCTCCACCATTCATTTTGATCATGGCTGATCGTCAAATTCAATATCCTGATTCCCCCCTTCCCCCAATATCCCTTGATCCCTTTAGCCCTTAGAGCTATATCTAATTACTTCTTGAAATCAGACAAGGTTTTGGCCTCCACTACATTTTATACTCTATGTACAGTATGTTTTGTCTGTATAGTGCACGAGAAACAATACCTTCACTGTATCACAATACCATGATGTGGACTTGCCAGCCTTGGACTAGGGTAGGCACAGTAAGTAGTCTCACAACACCAGGTTAAAGTCCAACAGGTTTATTTGGTAGCACGAGCTTTCGGAGCGCCGCCCCTTCATCACTCACCTGATGAAGGAGCGGCGCTCCGAAAGCCCGTCGGAGAAAGCCACCATTGCTGTCGGCAGCTTCAATGGCCACTTTTCCCGCCCAACATCAGCCTTTGCCGACATTGGGGAAAATCCCAGCCATTGTCTCGGAAGACAAACTGTGGACTCAGTGATATCCTGCCATTCCCCGCCAGTGCCCCATCTACATAACAGTTTGAAAGTAGATCGACAGGATTTAATAGAAGCCTTGATATTTAAATTTTTATTTTGTGTAATTTTCTTTCTTCTATTGCGGTAACATTCCAGAAATTGGTCTAAAGTATCTAAAATCAGAGCTTTTTCTTTCGTAGAATATCTCTATGGAGTGTTAATCTTACAAACGAAATGGACTTGAAATTTACTTCAATGGCTACTTTTTCAGATGTTACGATTTCTAGAAGTACGGGAAAATGTGAAATATAGATTATTTTAAATTAAGGAATTCTTGGCTTTCTGTCTTCACTGAATGCCTCTCCAGGCCCCCACTGCAACATTTTGCTTTAAACACCGACTTAACTAATGTCGCCTGACATTATTGTTTACGTAACAAAAATGTCACACAAAATGAGCAATAATTTGATGTCAAAAGAATGGTGAGGTTAATGGTGTTTGCTGCAAATAGTACAGGAATTTCATACACAAGTTAGTTGCATGAATAAACTCAGAAGTCAGAAGTTGTCCACAATGCGCCTCTCTTCCATTAGTTTTATAAAATGGCACCTTGCTGTCTGGCTCACCATTCAAATGTGTTGACTGGTGTTTTTTGCATGGTCGGCACAAACTAAGCTCTTTGTCTTGTCCATTTCAGTCCAAGTACACTTTGAATAATGCATTGTGTTAAATATTGTTCAACCTCTCTTGTTCTGAAAATGAACCGTTACAAGTGGGAGACATCATTCTTTCAGGTTTTAAGTGTTGGAATTTTTTTTTAATTGTCAAATTTAAGATTAAGATTTGTCTTGCTTTTCATTTTTTCCCCTTCATTTCTCAATGCAATCTTTGGGCGGAATTTTCCAAGCTTGTGCGCCCCTCCCCGTTGCCAGCGAGAATGGAGAATTTGGCGCTCAGTCAAAACTCCATCCATTGCAGCAGAACCGGAGGATCCCAGCAGCGGTCGAGGTCGTAGGTGTCCGCCGTTTGTTTCATCTTTCTAATGTTGTTTGAGTACCAGATTTAATCTTGAAAAAATCAGCCACTCTATATTTCCATGAGGTGTTCGTTTTGCATTCCTTCACTTGGATTAATTAAGGATGATACACAGTTGTCCACGGAAGCCCCAGTTTCCCCCACTGCAACATTATTAGCTCATATTTTCATATATATCAGTGGGGGTGAATTTTAACGTCCCATCCGCCACGGGAATCGGAGCAGGCAAGGGGTGGACCATGGGAAGGTCCATGGAACTCGGGCAGGATTTTCCGGTTTCAGGGCGAGCGAGGCTGGAAAATCCTGCCCGTGGTGTCAAATATTATTGCAATTACCAAAAAACAAGGACAAGTCTAAATGGCAGACTGTGATTGTTGCCCTTCTACAGCCAAATAGCAACGGTGCATTTGAAAATAAGATAGTACTGTATTAGAGCTCAGCTGTATGTTTTTCTGTTGAGGATCCTCCATTCCAATTTTTTTTCTGAAGTCATTGTCTTCTTGCTGAGGTATTGATCTGCGGTTATTTGTTACCCTTGAGAATCTGACTCAGTTTTCACATGGAGAGATCTGGAGGTGCACAAATACAAATTTTGGTGAAGGAACAAGTTGATAATGCAGTTCGGGATCTTTGACTTTATGAACATCAGAATACGAAAGCAAGGAATCAAACCCAGAACAATCTTGGACTAAAAGCAAAAGACTACGGATGCTGGAAATCTGAAGTAAAAACGGAAAAACTCAGTAGTTCTGAAGAAGACTTTGGCGCTCCACATGCAGCTGGAATAAGGAAAACTTTCTGCAACCTTGAAACGTTAACACTCTTTCTCTCTCCACAGATGCTGCCAGATCTGCTGTGTTTATCTAACATTCTCTGTCTTATTACCTTCTTCAACTACATGGCCCAGCTACTCACTGGCTGAGCCATTTTGGTAGAATAAACCCATGTTTAAATCTATTGAGAATGTTCGCCACATGTTTTAATAAGTTCTACAAACTCAATGCTAAAATAAATTTCATACAGATCCCTTCAGCACGCCACATTAAAATTCTCAAGCTTTTACTGCTGCAGCATTTAAATTGATGTTTTTTTGAAAGGTTTATTCCATATACTGGGACTCACATTAAAAGATTGTGCCATATGTAAATGGCACTGGTTGGGTTCTACGACTAAGTGTATTTTCCTTCGATCATTATGATGCAAGTGGAACATGTTAAAGACTAATATGTGGATTATATTGCTGTAAGCTTGAAACTCTCTAATGGGATTTGTGTGCCTTGAAAAGGTGCATGATACACCATGCACTGCATGTGCACTGACAATAACTAATGTACTAAGAGGAACATAAAATGCAATCTTGTACAAATTAACTTGGATTGTTACTTAGGCTTCCAAAGGTCACCTTATTATGAATAGAAATATTTCCAGTGTTTTCTTTATTAATGGTATTTATGAAAAGGCAGTATTTCAGTTAAACACTCCCTCGGTGTGCTGAGGCTTTAGTCTGTAGGTGGCTTCTGGTGTCTTTCATTTTTCTTGTCTTTCTCCTCGCTCCCAATCTGTAGCTCTCGTCAGTGCAGAGGGTTCTCCCTATTCCAGCTGCATGTAAGGCTGACTGTTCTCAGTAGCATTTTTGCCTTTTGCTTCCCTCTTCCCTTGGGATGTTGGGTTTGCAGCCCCTTGCCCAATGGGTCTTGAAATAGAGGCAGTGGCAATGTGCATTTAAAAATGGTGGCACCATTTCGGCGCCATGTCAAGCTCTCTCCACAGGTGGTTGAGGGCCTCAGCAGTTTGTCCAATTATATCATCCTGACTCTGACTGTCCTACATTTGTTGGATTTTTATCCTGGAAGCGAGTAGCGGCAGTCAGTCTGGAAAATTTCCAGCTCCCCCCTCCCACCTTGGGCAAAGTCCCCACAAGGACGGGTACAGGCTGCAGTTGGACTAAACAAGCCTGGAAAACCATTTAGAGATCACCACATGGGCTGCCGAATGTGGTGACAGGCTGCTTGAAAGACCCGCCTCGATGCTATGGGACTTCATTCCAGTTGTAATACAGAAAGGCCCTCCAGCTTTCAACCCTCACATACCCTCAACCCCACACACTCATGTCCAATCCATGCCATCCCATGCTGCCCACCCACCCCCTCTGGCCCCTCATGCCTCCATGCCAAGCTATGCCCATTCACTGATTATACACTATATAAAAGCAATGAATTGTATAATGACAGTAGGATGTGTAAAAATAAGCTTGAAAGAGACAGTTGTTAATTCACAAAATTACTTTTTACTACAGCCTGATAAAAGTGTCAATCATCCAGACCCTATGAAGTTTCAATAGCAGAAATTGCAAGCACTTGAAAGATTTTTAATTTGTATTCTCATCCAGCCGATAGAAAAGCCAGCATTCCATTAGCCTTTTTCAGTATTTTCTGTACCTGTTTCTGACATTTTAATTGTTTATATTCATGGACCCAAGTCTCTTTGAACATCCACGATTTCTAGCGGTTTACTCTTTTGAAAGCACTGTGATCTATTCTATCTCGGTTCAAAGTGAACAATCTTACCTTTGCTTGTATTGAAATTTATTTTACACAGTTTTCCCTGTTCAATTAGTCTATCAATATCCCTTTGTCTCTTTTTTTATGCTTCCATCCACACTGCCTATCTTTGTGTTATTAGCGCCTTGTGATATATCTCTCTCTTTCCCATTAATAAATATCATAAATAGTTGAAACTCCAACACAGATCTTTGCCAGGTCACCAGCAGTCATATGCTACCAGCGAGAGTACCTGCCCATAATCCTGACTATCTGTCTCCTGCTGCACAACCACTTTCCTAGCCAGGTCAATAATTTGCCCGCAATTCTACAAACGTCAACTTCAGTGAACAGTCTGTCATGAGGAACGTTATCATTTGAACCTTGTAAATCAGAAAATATTGTTGAAAGAGGGGTGGGATGTGTGAAGGAGGATTCGGTCTGAGCGTACCATCATCTTGAATGACTTCAGTCCCACCATTGTCCACAGCTTGAGCCATGGACTCTTTAGTAATGGTGAACATTGTCTGCTCCTTAGGGAGAAGGACTGGCAGCTGTGCCTGTTCCCCAATGGTTAGGTGCTGCTGGCTGTGCTAATGTGCCACTATGTCCCAAGAGAGAGAATGAAACAAGGGAATGAGATGTAATATGGTTGCCACATCTGAGTTGCTGGAAGTATTTGCAAGCTGTGAAGTTTTGCAGCAACTCCAGTGATGCTACATTTAATAAAACGCAGGGTAAAGGAGACTCACAACCAGGTCCTTGCACCCCTACCTTGCAAAGACTTTGGGGAACCTGCTTTGGAGTGTCAGTAAAGAGACAGACGTAGTGATGCTGCAAGCACATCTGCGCTAATGTCATATCATTTGCACCCAAACAGCACTGATTAAGGAGCAAAACACTTCCATGGTGAAAGGGAGACAGCGGGCCCGATTTTACCAACAATTTGCGTCCACACAGATCGCCACTTTACCGAGACCCGCGAATGGCGGGGATCCGTTCCGCGCCCAAATCAGGCGCAATGATGATTTAAATGCATTTCCATGCATTTAAATTGAATTAATGAACTGCCCGCCCAACTCTATCAGCATTTCCCCCTTTACCACCGCGTTTGCTGATCCGGAACCGTGCTTTTAGGGACCTGCTAAATAAAAGTCTGAGGCGGGTGCTCCAGCCTCTGAAGAGCACATTCAGTGTTTCCAACGGCTCTCGGACTCAGATCAGTGGTGGGGTGGAGGGGGGAGGCGGGTCAGATCATTCTCTGGTTGGAAGGGGGAGGAGGGGAGTGAGGTCAGATCATTGTCTGGTTGCGGGGGGGGGGGGAGGAGGAGGCGGGTCAGATGTATCTCTGGGTGGGGGGAGGGCCGATCGTTGCCTGGTTGGGGGGGAGGGCTGATCGTTGTCTGGTAGTGGGGGGGGGAGGCGGGTCAGATGTTCCTCTGGAGGGGAGGGGGAGTGAGGCCAGACCATTCTCTGGGGCGGGGGGGGGGAGTGAGGCAAGTTCATTGTCGGGGGGAGTGAGGCCAGATCGTCGTCTGGGGGGGGGGAGGGGGAGTGAGCCAGATCGTTGTACGGGGGGGGGAGGGGGGGGGGGAAGAGTGAGGCCAGACCATTCTCTGTGGTGGGGGGGAGGGAGTGAAGCCAGATCGTTGTCTTGGGGTGGGGGGAGGGAGGCGGGTAAGATGTATCTCGGGTGGGGGGGGCAGATGGATCTCTGGTGGGGGGGCAGATGGATCTCTGGTGGGGGGGGCAGATGGATCTCTGGTGGGGGGGCCAGGGGGGTCTACTGCCATTCTGCGGGTGATCGGTGGGGAGGGAGGGGGCAGGGGTGGCGATCGGTCTGCGTAGTGGGGGGGTGAATAAGGGACACACACACACATCACTGTTCCCCTTATCCACCACCCCCCGCTACCCAGACCGATCGCCACCCCTGCCCCCCTCCCCCCCCCCACCGATCACCCGCAGAGTGGCAGCAGACCACCCTGTGCCCCCCGCACCCCCACCAGAGATCCATCTGCGCCCCCCGCCCTGAGATACCCCCTCGTTCCCGCTTTTCGCTCCCGGGCCGCTTTCTCTGCTTTCTGTGGCTCGGGAGCGAACCGACACGGGGGCGTTTTTTCCAATTTCTTTCTAACTGCGCATGCGCAGTTCAGAGCTCCGATCGTCTCGGCTGCGCTAAGCCCCCCCCCACAGCGCGAATCGGACTGGAGATGGCTGAGAGCGTATGGGGGCGCCTGAAAGCGGATTTCGAAGTCGGATCTGTACTACGCCCAGATTCGGCACTTAGAATGAAAATGGTAAAATCAGGCTCTGCATCTTACATTTCCTGAATCCCTTAAATTCTACTGTGCTGTCAAGAAAGGTGTGTAAATGCAAATGCCCATTCCCTTTTATTAAAACACACTGTAGAGGTTATTAGACACCTGGGCCAGAACTTTCCGACCATTCATGTCAATGTCCCATCCTGCTGCAGTGAACTGAGATTTCCATAGAATCCATAGAATCCCTACAGTGCAGAAGGAGGCCATTCGGCCCCTCGAGTCTGCACCGACCACAGTCCCACCCAGGCCTTAGTCCCGTAACCCCACATATTTGCCCTGCTAATCCCCCTGACACTAGGGTCAATTTAGCCTGGCCAGTCAACCTAACCCGCACATCTTTGGACTGATTTGGCTTGCTTCCTAATTCTCTGACTTTGCTGCAGCAGGAGCGTGGCGTGAATGGGCCGTAAAATCGTGCCCCATATCAGTGATTTTCACAAATTCACCTCTGATGCTGGTCAGGTAACAATCTTTGGGTTGAACTTCTTTTTCAAAAAAAAATTTGCATATCTGCAGGCTACAAATCATCAAGCTATTTATTCCCTGTTAGATGTCTGCTGCTTAGATCCTGAGTTTGTATTCGGAAATCTTCAGTGATTTAACCTGCAAATTGGTACAGTTCAAGGTAAAACACAACTTTCCTTTCAAACATATTTGTGAATTTGTCTCCAACATGCTCCAAAATGAGCGGGACTGCAACATTTGCAAATTTGTCCAGCCAGATTCAGAGCACAGTTGAACTAAAGATAAAATTGACTTTTAGAAAACTTCAAATATTTCAATACAACTTGCACAAATCACCTGAAAAGCCACTTTCTAAACCGTGTTGGAAAATAGCTTGTGCTATCTCCATGAGTGTCAAGCTAACTGAAATGACAGTAGAAACATTCTCAATTGTTTCCCCTTTTAACATTCTTAAATGTATTAAAATCATAGAATCCTTACAATGCAGTAGGAGGCCATTCGGCCCATCAAGTCTGCACCGACCACTATCCCACCCAGACCCTATCCCCATAACCCCATGCATTTACCCTAGCTAGTCTCCCTGACACTAACAGGCAATTTAGCATGGCCTATCCACCTAACCCGCACATCTTTTGACTGTGGGAGGAAACTGGAGCACCCGGAGGAAACCCACGCAGACACAGGGAGAACGTGCAGACTCAACACAGACAGTGACCCAAGGCCGGAATTGACAGGTCCCTGGCACTGTGAGGCAGCAGTGCGAACCACTTTTTCCTTGTAATGTATTCCCCATCTTCCAATCTGCCTGGCCACAATTATGGTGGTTAAGGAATGGTGTGTGCCATGCTTCATGGTGACTGTCATTGCCCACTGGTGATAATTGCCTGCAGGCTACAGGATGCCAGCCCGGTGAGAATTCCCTGTTTCTCCCCTCTTTCTTGCAATCAGAGACACTGAGTGTGATTTTACCACCCGTTCACTCCACGCTCCCGCTGCAGCGAAGTCGGAGAATTAGTGGCCAGACAAATCTCCGTTCACTGCAGCGGGATGGGAAAATCCCACTGGTGTGAATGTTAGGAAAATTCCAGCCACCAGCTTTTAATTAGTGCGATGTAGATCTGAGCTGAATATCTGTGGTACAATATTCAGCAAAACACCCTAGCATGTATCCTTTTTTGTCAGTCTGAAACAGCCATGGATATATATCGAAACCATCTGTATTCAAGTCTCCAACTTGCTGCTGTTGTCTCTGAGTGCATGTTCTTCAATGTCCCAGTGATAAACCATTATGGTTAAAGATTAGCCATATCTTTCAGTCACATCCCTTGGAGCTGTTGACTACTTGCTGGATAAAATTTCAAGGATGCTCCCTGGTATCTTGCCTATGGTTCCATGCTCTCAAAGTTACTAAACATCTTGCTCTTTATGCATTTGTTTGGCCTAATAATCATACTTAACTCCAGCATGAAACCAAAACATGTGGCTATTTTTAATTGAGCATCATTGCACTCAGTAACTCAAGAATATCCTCAACTTTCAGTAATCAAGCTTGGAGGGCCGAAGGGCCTGTTCCTGTGCTGTAATTTTCTTTGTTCTTTGTTCTCTGTGGTACACCACATTCACGCGCTGTGCTGCAAATCACTGGAATGCCAGCCTATTGTAAATCACGTCTTGCTTTCGGGACCGATCTAAGGTGCAGTGCTGGCCAGAAGAAAGAAACAAGTTGATATCATCTCCAAATAAATCAGATATCTCTATCTCTAGTCACAATCATTGGTCAGAGGGGGACAGGTGGAAACTTCCTTGGTAAATATTGCTGCTTCATATTGTTGAAGTAACCAACCATACAGCGAAACATAAAATGAGAGTAAAATGTCAATCAAAAAAAAAGCGCATATAAATTGACAGCAACATTCCTATATGCTTGAATCAGCCAGTTTGAACAGTGTATTCAGCATGGTCACCACATATCCTTTGGCTTGCCTTCTTATTCTGGGCCAGTTTTGGAATATATTAAAATGATGTGTAGGCGATTATCTGAATATTCAAATAGTCTTTGAAGGAAAGGCTTGTTTTCAAGCGAATAATAATGTACAGTGTGTGGTTTCATGCAGTAGGAGGAGATCTTTACAGACGGGCGGAATAAAAATCACTTGTACAATTTGGCTTTTGGAAAATGCGGTTCACAATTTGGAGGTCTATGTGAGAAATGTTTTTCACATTCTTTGAAGGCTGGAAACAGCAGCAAACAACCGCTAGTAATCTCATTGGCAAGCTGGAGGACTGGGTGATTTTTGTGCTTGTTTTCTTAATTAGACATAGCAACCGTCATTTTCTACACCTCATAGCCCCATCTCCTCTGACAGAGAGGAAAGACTGATTCTCGACAATATAAATAGCATTGTGAGATGGACAAACTAGTATTTAAGCTTGACCAATAATGGGCAAGGACACTTCCTTTTCAGTTATTTGTGCAACAACTATTTTTCAGAATAGAATTTCTCCAAAGCGTCAAGGCTAAAATAACTCCTCCTGCTGCATGGCCTGCCTTTATCGCACAGAAATGTTACTTCTCTAAATTCTTCTTCCTTTGCACATGCATCAAGGGCGCTGCAGTGCATACAGCAAAGTAATTGGAAGTCAGTACACAGCAGTCCAAGGTCATTGGGTCGGTTGTAAAAAGAAGCAGTCAGCCAAAATAGCAAGCTAGTCTTCTCTTTGTGAGCATGTTAAATTAACAGAATGGCGGTGTTTACCTTTTAAAATCTTTTCGATACAAATTTTGTTTCATAGTCAAAATTCAAATCTCTACATTAGCAATGTTGGTGGTCAACGTGTTTTATCTCCACCTGCGGTAGAGTATGAGTCAATAGAAAGGGGAATGTATTGTGCAGGATCAATCCAATATGAAGCATTAAGTTTAGAGGACACTCTTAAGGAAAATTGATAGACTGAAAAGAGGAGACGAGCTTATTTAAATTTAAGTATTCAGAACTGACTAATGAATATGTATATTAGAATTATTTTTCAGTGTGCTGCAAGCAAAAAATAGACTCTCAATGGAGATTTGGCAAAATACAATCTGTACCCGACCACTGTTTGTCAAAGATATCGGGTCATAATAGGAATTCAACCCCATTTATACTCCTGATACTAGAATGTCTGCACCAACCACCGGTGAGAAAGCCGGCACAGTGTATTTATCTCATCACTCAGAAATATCTCAAAGTACTTCATATCAAATTACTTTTGAAGTGCATTGACTTTCGTTGCATAGATAAAGTGCTAAAACAGCTAATTAGCCATGGAATCATAGAAAGTTTACGACACATAAGGAGGCCACTTGGCTCATCGCGTCTGCACTGACTGACAAATGAGCCACCCAGCCGAATCACACTTTCCAGCATTTGGCCCATAACCCTGCAGGTTACGGCACTCAAGGTGCATATCCAGACACTTTTTTAAATGTGTTGAAGGTGCCCGTCTCTGCTACCCTTTGAGGCTGTGAGTTCCAGATTATCATAACTGGCTGGGCGTTAAACTTCCTAATCTCTCCTCTAATCTCTCTACCAATCACTTTAAATCAATGGCCCCCAGTCACTGACCTCTCTACTAAAGTAAATAGGCTCTTCACATCCATTCTATCCAGACTCCTTACAATTTTTCACATCTCAATCAAACCTCTTCTCAGCCTCCTGTGTTCCGAGGAGGGCATCCCAGCCTATCCAATATTTCCTCAGAGCTGCAGTTTTCCAGTCCTGGGCAACATCCTCGGAAATCTCCTCTAAACCCTCTCTAATGCAATTACGTCCCTTTTGTGTTGAGGTGACCAGGACTGTGCACAATGCTCAAGTTGTGACCTAACTGATATTCCAGCATAACTTTCCTGACCTTATAATTCTATGCCTCGGATAATAAATGAAAGGATTCCATGTGCCTTCTTAGCCACTTTATCAACCTGTCCTGTTACCTTCAGGGAACTGTGGACATTCACTCCAAGGTCACTCCTCTCAGCACCCTCCCATTTATTGTGTATTCTTTTGCCTTTAACATTGTGGGATGGCTTGCGGGAAGAACAAACAAGGTTGTGGCTTGAAAATGAGGCCACCGGCACCCTTTCCTTCAGGGTTCCTTTCATCCTGACTAATGTTTTCACTGTGAATTCGAACGTAACTTCAGTTTGGAGATGGGTGGAAAGTGCTGATGCTGCACCACCGTGATGCATGGCTGCTTCATGTGTAGTCTGCTGCAGAAGTGAAATCTTTTTCACTCGACACTAAGTTTGTTTATAGCAGAAAAAAGAAGCTGTACAGAAACTAGGTTGCTGAGAGCAGAACAATTGAAAGGGATCTCTAGAAAGTTGGTAGCAGTAGCTCCACGTCCGCTCTGTTATTACATCTGACATGGAACAACTGCATTTAGTCGTTCTGAGAATTGTTGGATATTGTGGAAGAGGCTAGAGAATGTTTGACAGGCCATAGAATAGCCAAACGGTCGGAAGAGATCATACAGGGAGTTGTTGGAGACCGATTGTGGGGGTGGGGCGGGGGAGAGTGAAGCTAAAAAATCAGGGACAGTCACAAAGCATGCAAAGAGTTCAATTAAGTCTGGGGAAGAGGATGATCCAGCAGAGAGAAAGACGTAAAGTGGGCAATCGTAGCATCGAGAGGAGGCCAAGGGGAAGTGCATCCCAGAGCTCCAATGTCCAGTGGAGGAATGGGGGGGGGAAGCTACCCCAACTCTGAGGGGGCGTCCAGAATAGAGCTCAGTTCCCACCCGAAATGGGGAGACTTTTTTTTGAGGCTGGCTGGGAGAAGGTGAAAGGGTGGGCTTGTCACCCAAGGCCCTGGCCACCCAAGCACGGATTTGAGCAGGCAGGTTCCTGGGAGGAATCTCATCCATTCAATTTCCACCCCCACACCACACAGCTGAGCACAGAGGTGAGCTTACTAAAAAACCACATCCACATAAACAGTTACAGAGGGCATCACGATGACCCGCACGGTGAATAAGAGGAGGAAAAAAATGACAAGGAGACAAAGACAACACTTGTCCACTCTGCAAGAAATGGGATTGGACAACAATCACCCATCGCCACTGCCGAATCGAAAAAGAGCGTACAATACAAAGTAATGGAAAAGAAGCAGATAAGATGCCCAGATGCCAGAACAACTTCCAAATTAAGAGCTTACCTGCAATGGCAGAGCCTTACCCTCCTCCGACAGGAGTACGAGCAAGACATGGAAGGGTGATAAGGGTTATAAGGCCTCCAGATCAGCTGAACCTATGAACTCAGACTTGAGGAGGGAAAACAGGGCCGTAATAATGATGCAAATACTTGGGGTAAACTAGAATAACTTGAATTACATTGGATAAAGACTTGGGGGAAATGTAGTATAAGAATCTGGCAAGTACAGAGTTAACAGGCGACTGAGTACAATAACAGGCACATAGTGATGTTAGAGAACACATGGCTTTCAGTGAGGAGTCACTCCATATTGTCACATACACAGGCAAGCATTGAGACAGCTCCTAGTTTGAACTCATTACTATATTTACTAGTGCTTGTAGTTAATGAATATACACAGTTAGCCTAGTTAAGACTGCAAAGACTTCATTAAGATCTACCAAGTGATATCCAACACCTTGCACATACACTAGGCTTAGCATGCTCTAAATAACTTTGTCAAGCTGGAAAACTCCTGCTCAAAGTGAGACTTTTAGCCAAGAATTTGGAGTGTAATTTTGGTGGGCCTGATTTTACCAAAACCTTGCGCCCGTTTCTGGGCACGAAATCGCAGTAAAGTTGGGCGTCGGGCCTATACCGCGATCTGCACCCGATTCCGAGCAGATCGCAGCTTTACCGACACCCGATTTCGGGTGCGGGTCCGGCCCGTGCCCGAATCGGGTGCCCCGACGATTTAAATGACGTCTCATCCCCTGGGCGGGGGGGTGACGTCTCATCCCCTCGGGGGGGAGGGGAGGGGGTGTAACGTCTCACCCTCTGGTCGGGGCTTTTTTTTCGCGCCCAGGCGCGCTCTTGTCAGATTTTTTTCGAACTGTGCATGCGCAGTTCAGAGCTCCGATCGGTCCGCCAGCGCTAAGCCCCGCCCACAGCGCGGATCGGGCCGGAGCCGGCAAAACGCGTATGGGCGCGCTGCAAAGAGGATTCCAGGCGCGGATCTATTTGAAGCCCAGATCTGGCAATTAGACTCAAAATGGTAAAATTCCCCCCCAGTGTGTTGAAAAGTGAATAACTTGAGTTTACTTTTATTAATTTCTGAATCTGCCAGTAATACTGCTGATCTTGTGATTAGCTAAATGGAAGGTGGAATGGTATATAGAAACCCTACAGTGCAGAAAGAGGGCATTCGGCCCATCGAGCCTGTACCTACAACAATCCCACCCAGGCCCTATCCCATTATCAGCAGGTATTCACACTAATCCCCCTGACACTAAGGGCGGGATTTTATGGCCTCACTCGGGCGAGATCATAAAATCCGCCCGAGGCCAACAGGGATTTTTGTTTCCAGGGCGGGCAAGGTGGTAGGTTTTCAGCATAAGGGTCAGTTTAGTCAATCAACATATCCCGCACATCTTTGAACTGTGGGAGGAAAGCTGGGCACCCGGAGGAAACCCATATAGACATGGGGAGAACGTGCAAACTCCACACAGACAGTGCACCTGAGGCCGGATTTGAACCTGGGTCCCTGACGCTGTGAAGCAACAGTGCTTGCCACTGTGTCATACAAGACCGCAGCAAAGCTGGATGGGCCCATCACTGGACCAGTGGGCTTTCCTTGTGCTTTTTCAGATGCATTGCATAAAAAATGAAATTTGACAAAAAGTGATGAAGTCCTGTAATATTTTGTGAACTTATCAATGGAAACATAATTGGAGGTCTTAAATTGATGCATTTTAATTGATGTAATTGTGTTTAATTGATGTAATTCCAAGGCTTTGTTGGTGTAGAATATACCCTGTGGAGTACAAATGGCCAGCCAGAGTAACCCGAGAGATGATTACTAGAGTCACTAGGTTAGGGGTATTCAACATAGAACAGTGTTTCAAGAAGCTGTGATTATATGATAATAAGCTTTTGATTTGAAAAGCTTGAAGTTTGTCGGAATAAGAGAAGACTGGAGGCAACGAATAATTCTCAGATTTTGAGATCCCAGGAAAGAATGAGCTATGAGTAGAAGAGGATACAATTATTCTTGATTTCGACACAGTAAGGGTGAGAGAGTCTGTACAGGATAACACGGTTTGAGTTCAACTGAAACACCAGAGGAATGTTCCCGAGGCACAATGGCCACAGTAGTATCAATCAGTCGAGGCCCAGTGAAGAAAGGCTGTGACAGATACAGGAAGCTCGCAGGCGGAAGATGAGGCAGAGAGGCTGCCCTTCAAATGAAAGCCTTCTCCCTGTACCCTGTCAGAACAACAAGAGGTTTATCTGGAGCAGCGCTTCCATATTTCGGAGCAATATTCAACTTGTAGGAGATTTGGGCTTCATTCGAGAATGTTGAGATGAAAAGAAAGATTTAGGAAGGAAGTGGAAGCCCCTGTCTAACACTGATATGTTCGGACCCAGTGAGGCGCAAGTGTCTGCATTTGGAAGATGTTGGCAATATATGTGACAGTGCAGTTTCCCAGGTGCTTTCACTCTCATGATTCCTCAGGTACTTGTTAACGACACAGCGACTGCGACTGCTGGCCCCTGAAGGTGACCCTGTGGGAGACATAAGGGAACATAGTGAGAAGAGATTAATGCACTCAACAGATGTCTATTATTTAAAATAATGAGGTGACAGCCTCTGCAATGATAGCTGATTGCATGGCGAGCATTGGCATGCATTCCCTGAACCTGGACATGTTGGGATATTTTCACTCTGCCTGTGGTGAAACCCCATTTCTATGTCTCCTGTGGATGGACACTCTTGCTGTTTGAAGTGCCTGTTCCTTGAAGCATGTGCGGATCACAAGCTGTGCCTGCCTTCCTCCCAGGCATGTCTTCTCTGCTTTGTGGATGTTTCTCTCCCATTTTGCCTGTAAAGTGAAGAACAATGATTTTAGTGCAAGGTCTCCCCCTCTGCTATAAGTTTTCACTCAATTATGGCATTACAGACTGCACTCCAGCCCCCTGTTCAGCGTCAAATGGGCTCTGACCCATGTCGATGGGCCAGAGAGGCACTACAGCACAGCTCTCTCCCATGGTGATCGGCCTTCTGTGTGCCCTCAGGATGCTCCTCCTCTCCATGGCACCCTGGTGACTGCTATTTGGGAAGTATATAATCTTTGTCTCTCCCATTACTCCCTGCCAGACCTAAGGAGCACAGTAAGAAGTTTCACAACACCAGGTTAAATTCCAACAGGTTTATTTGGGATCATGAGCTTTCAGAGCACTGCTCCTTCATCAGGTGAGTGGGTATCCCTGGTGTTGTGAGACTTCTTACTGTGCCCATCCCAGTCCAACACCGGTATCTTCATATCAGACCTAATGAGGTCATTGAAGCACACCCAAGTTCTTCTGACTATTTTTCGACTGCTGAGTTCGTTGATCGCCTCCAGCCATGATCAGTCATGTTGACCTTTCGTGACTACTGGGACAAAAATGTACCTGTGAGCTGTAACTGCTTCCAGCATGACCTGTATCTGAAACATGGAGGGGCTGCTTGGTCCTCTCCGTCTACTTCCCTCACATTGCTTCAACCATGTTTATGTGGATGATTGGCAGCCTCAGTAACGTCTGCCACTCATCCTTTATATTGGGCCTGCTTCACTCCTGATACTGCCTCCCTCCTGCCTGTACCGCCACTAATTGGGCAGTGAACATAACTTCCATGTTGACGAGGAGACTTCCATCCAGAAAGTGTGTCGGACTCACATTCTCCCATCAATGCAGGGCTGGGACCAGGGAATTATCATGACGCTGGGGTCCTGTCCCAGGACCTGAAATCCTCACTTCAAGGTGTGATTCAGCTAATGAGGGATCGGAAATTATTAATTCTTCAGCATGGGCAGTTAGGAGGATATAGGTGATTGGATGACTCAGTAAGGAGTTCATAGGGATGGTTCACAGGAGCTCATTGATTTGAAGATGAAATAGAATAGGAGAGTAAACAGAGCACAAGGAACTCGTAAATTAACGGAAAAAATGATGAGCTGGCAATGTTGAAAGAAACTAGAATGCTGTGAATGTAGCAGGTATGATGATAGCTTCTTTAAGAGTGGTTGGTGCTAGAACTTGTCCAAGGTTTTCGGATACTCAAGGCCATGTGGGGTAATTCATTAAAGTGGTGTACATAATCCCTGTGTACATAACATATGTTCAGCGACATTACAGGGATATGGCCATGCAGTAACCCATACAAGTGATCATGGTTTAGGCCAGAACTTTCATTGCAATGGCATATTTGAGAATTAATGCCAGCTTTTATCACCTTATAAAGTACAGGTGTAAAGGCAGTGAAAGTAGTTGGTCAGCTCAGTTGGCTGGACAGCTGGTTTATGAGGCAGAGCAACACCAACAGCGTACTGTACCAGCTGAGGTTATTTATGAAGACTCCGCCTTCTCAACTTTGCCCCTCCTCTGAGATGTGGTGATCCTCAGGTAAAAATCACCACCAGTCAGCTCTCCCTGTCAAAGAGGAGAGCAGCCTATGGTCCTCTGGAACTATGGCGACTTTACCTTGTTCACCTTTTCATAATGATGAGTCAGAGCAAATGTTCATATTGAGAAGTGATTTGGGATGAACATAGTTTGTAAATATAGCATAGGGCAAGGATAAGGAGGGGATATTATGACATCCAGAGAGCCAAAGACCAAACAGGTCTGGCCAGGAGAAAACTTGATGTTGGTCATGAGTCCAAACAGAGTGATGTTCTTTAGCTGGATGTGCAGCACTTCAATATTATGTGGGCAATATTGCTAAGCTGTTGCCTGGAGGCTTACAAAAGTGATCAAAGTGAGACCTTAAAATGGCAGAATTGGCAAACTGAATGCATAATGTTAAGCTTCAGTTCACATCTTTAATCCATGTCAGCACTGTGCTGACTAATCTCAGTATATCAATGACTGTTTCATCAATTCAGTCAGTGCCTCAGAAAGCAATAGCCCTTCACTGGAACAACAGTGACTGCAGGTCACTTTATTGCATCATTCAGAGGGTTATGCCCATATCTTTCACATTCATTTGCTTCCTATAGCTTTTTCTGTCAAATCAGCAGGAAATAGTCAAAACCTAACTTCATCAGAGATGAGACTGTATTTGAGATTCTCGTCCAATGATACAATAATTAAAGTTATTGTCATGTTAATGCGAAAAGGGCCGATTAAAGATGAAAGCCTTTGTAAATCAGTTGTTATATTGAAAGTACAGAAAGTGTGGTGTCTTTAACTATGTACCTGATTAATGTGAATTTGTTACGTCCCTTCTGAAGTATATTTAACAAGTCAGGTTTAATTAATTTGGGATAGTGATGCATCCCTTGCCTAGTTCATTCATCTTTGGTAATGGAACTGTTTAAAGAGTAAATGGAAGCAACTTCCCTTAACTGACTGGGAGATTTCTTTCACGCAGCTAACACACTTAAGTAAGAATGTGATGATAAAGTGGACTGGGGACTGAGAAATATATTCAGCATTCTTTGCAGTTCATGAAGAATGGTTATTTCATTAATTGATGATACTGTACTGAATGTATTTTTTTTTAAGAAGGAGAAGCTTCCAGTCTAAGTTCTCATGGGACAGAGATAAAATACAGTCTTCCTGAAAGGTCGAATGTGTTTCAGTAAGGGCTATTAGAGCATTTCCTTGACAGGCAGCTTGAGATCGAAAATGTGCTGCTTGAAATTAAATGTCTCCAACTTCTGTTTGATTGTCTTTCTTGTTGGTTGTCAATCACATCACATCAGCTTTATCAGTCCTATTTTTCCACTTCCTTTTCTAGTGAAATTTGATGACTGCGCTGGGAATCAGGGCATTCAGTATGGAAGCAGTGACCCTGACTTCAAGGTGGGGACAGATGGCACCTTGTATGCAGCCCGCTCAATGCAGATCCCCTCAAAGCAAATAAAGTTCGCAGTGACTGCCAAGGATGCCGGGACCCAGGAGAAATGGGAAACAGTCATCAAGCTGCTAGTAAAAACACAGGGAAACATAATGCACGATGCACAAAAGGTATTAACGCCATTTGTTCTGAAGACGTTTCTTAAAAAGCCGATACAATACTTGAATGTTATATTATGTAAATGACTTCTGATGCGGTGTGTTGAATAATATCTACCAGATGTCTATTCGGCCAGAGGCTGACTGATATTAAAGGCGGGTTTGCTGTTAAGAGGTCTATACCAGCTGGCAGAGTTGGCTTTCTGCTGAGTGTAGTGGAAGATGAATGCTGGTGGTATTTCATGCACATTGGTTTGCTACTTCTAAAGCTGACTCAAAACGGCAGTCGCCATTTTAAATGAAACTTAAAATCATGATATGTTATTTTTATTTGAAGTTTAAATGCTGAAAAATGATGCACAGCAAAAGTCAATTTTGAGATTTTCGCTCTTTCATTTCACACCTGTCTATTCTGATTAACTTTGGTTTTTGTTGGTTAAGTCCGTTGAATTAAAATGTTCTAAGTATTGAATGCACATTTAAAAAAAAAATTCTGTCATGAGATATGGGCTAGGCCAGCATTAATTGCACATCCCAAGTTGCCCTTGAGTGGCTTGATGGACCATTTCAGAGGGCATTTAAGAGTCAACCACATTGCTGTGGGTCTAGAGTCACATGTAGGCCAAACCAAGTAAGGATGGCAGATTTCCTTCCCTAAAGGACATTAGTGAACCAGATGGGCATTTATGATAATCAACAATGTTTTCATGATCATTATTAATTCCAGATTTTTATTTAATTCAAATTTCACCATCTGCCATGGTGAGATTTGAACCAGGAACCATGGAACATTACCCTGAGTCTCTGGTTACTCATTCAGTGACAATATCACTGTGCCACCGCAAGAAACATTCAGAGGGACATGCAATTTTTGCCTTTGTGACATGGGTTATGGATACCTGATCATCTTGAAAATCATCTGCAGCCTGGCATCCAATGTGCCATATAAATTACTCAAGTTAGAAGTACCAGTGTCCAAGAGGTTCACCTCAGCTCAGCGATGAAGCAATCTTATTTTTATTGCTTAATCTCTTGGTTCTATCAATTGCAGTTCACCAGTTTCTGAAGTGTGTGCTCCCAAAATCAAACAGATTTATGTGCAGGACAATAAAAAGCTTGGACTTCCCCACAACTAGATAGCTCACACACTGTCCACAGAATCTGGAGTTTAGCAGCAGATCTTTGTGAAACGGGATGAGTTGTAAAATCTGAATAAATTGGGAAACTGTGTAGATCTTTCGGGTCTAAAAGCTAAATGCCATTTTGTAGCATTTCTCCATTTGAAGTGAGTTCTGCGTTATAAAAGTATTGTTCTCCTTAAAGTGTACAATAGTTGCCCAGCAATGAGATGAAACCAATTCAAGAAGAAGTATAAGGTATTTTCAAAGAGTTCTTGTTAAACAGAAACCTTTTATCCACATTAAAGACGCTTGAATGGTTGCAGAATTTTTGCAAGGTCTGTGCTGACAGAAGCAGATGTCAACTTGTGATGGAATCACCAAAAGCATTCTGTTGGTTTAAAAACGGCATTCACAGCAGACACTCGGAGCGAGGAAGAAATATGTTGTCCCAGCTTTTTTTTAAATCTCTTTCCGAACATGGATCATAATACCCAATGGTTTGACATACATGTTGATTGTGCCTGTTCTTCAGTCAGAAGAACAAATCTTGGTTAGCCTCCTTCAGAAACAAGTTGTACTTGGTGTTGCAACAGTTCCTTGGTCTAAAAAATATAAAATAAAATATTGCGTTCAGGTCCAATGATCGGCACTCTATTTACATTTATATATTTTATATTCCTATTTATTGACGATGAAACTCCATGGCAGTAATTTTGATTGAGTTGTTTTTCAAACCATAAAAGACTATGACTGAATATTTAGAAATATTTTTATTTGTTTTAGTTGATTTTGGCCATTTTCTTTTCAAATTTAAGTATACAGTAGATTTAAACAGTACAGTACATCTAACTCAGATTTAAATGGAGCCTGTGTTCCTTATAATTATTTATGATTAAGCACAAGCATTGACAGTGAAGTGTTTACCAGCCTCAAACTAATTCTGTCATCATATTCACAAAATATCACATTTGTATGATATTAAATAGGATGCAGCGTCTACTGCACTTTGAGTATATTTTATCTTTCAGTTCCTCCTTCCACCATATCAAATTATGACTAAAGTCATTAGATATCGAGATGATATCCAGATTTCCATAGAGTGTCAGAGCCACTCCTTGGTCAGTTGAGCAGAAAGTGTGTTTGATTTTTTGATTTGATTTGATTTTGATTTGATTTATTATTGTCACATGTATTAGTATACAGTGAAAAGTATTGTTTCTTGCGCTGTACAGACAAAGCATACCATTCATAGAGAAGGAAAGGAGAGACTGCAGAACGTACTGTTACAGTCATAGCTAGGGTGTAGAGAAATATCAACTTAATGCAAGGTAAGTCCATTCAAAAGTCTGACAGCAGCAGGGAAGAAACTGTTCTTGAGTCGGTTGGTACGTGACCTCAGACTTTTGTGTCTTTTTCCCCGACGGAAGAAGGTGGAAGAGAGAATGTCCGGAGTGACTGGGGTCCTTTGCTTGTCCGGGAATAATATTCCTTGGGTGGGATTTTCCAGCTGCGCTTGCCCCAAAACTGGAAAATTCCGCCCGTGGTCAATGGAGCTTTGTATGCTACAATTGCTCTGGCAGGCACGGTGAGAAAGCGCCCCCCCCGCGAACTGAGGAATGAGTGCCTATGAAGACTAGATTTCAAACTGTTTTTTTGTTCAGTGTCCCAGCATATTAATGTCATGGCTATTAGTTATTTTTGTGTCACTTTTATATGTAGTCATTGTTGATTTGGTTATAGATATCAATTCTGGTGCATTATGTGTTGCACCAAATGAAATGAAGATTGGTTTAAGAAAAAATATTTCAAAAAGAATGTAAATATTGACTAATGTAACCTTATTTTGGTCAAGTAGATGACTTTGTGAAATAATTATGCTCCATTAGGCAATGTGGTGAATTGATGTACTTGTCATTTCAATCATGACTGAACTATTTGATCTGCTGTGGAGCTGTCAATGAAAGCAGTTCAATGTGGTCAGGCTACAAAAGGGGATTCCCCCTCATGAAAATGACATTCCCTGTCAATCAGACTACTTCAAATAGGTCTGGTCACACCTAGGGCATCTGAATCAATCAGGGTCAATTCCTTCTGTAGAATGGGATTCTGCTGTGATTTGGAAGGCTTTCAAGTGTTCAGAGGTCATGTATATTAATGTGACCAGGCCACTTCTTTAGAGAACACAGACAATGATAAAGATTTTTAACAAAAAGTTGCCAGAAATCGCATGTTAAGAGTGATCTTCATACTTCCAATGGCAAGAAGGGGAAGTCCAGCCATGAGACCCCCATCCCAGGGGAGAGCCCCAAGGTCAACCCCCTTCTCCTCAGCCCAAATCCCCCCAGCTCCCTTGGAGGACTCTCCCTCTGCAGCCTTGTCGTGGCAGAGGGGCACAGTTACCTCCTTGAGCCCCTCTCCCTTCACAGTCCAAGGCGCCTGCTGGACTTTCTGCTGGGGTATTGGGAGCATAGCAGGAGACCGGAGCATCTGGTCTCAAACGCAGTAATTAGATTTAAATGAATATTAATGAGTATTCATCAGGATATCACCCACTCTGAGCAAGAACCTGCTCAGGGCCAGCAGAGTAGGCCTGGAAACACTCAATGGGTTTGCAGCCCAACGAGAATCCTGTTTTGCCTTACTGCACAATTCAATGGACCACCACAAATTCTGCCTGCAGCTAGTGGCCCCAGAGAATTGCCCCTACGTTATACAGTGCTTTAATACAAGTGCATAGGGAGGAGAACCTGCAAAAGAATGGAAAATGTTTATTTGAGATTTTACTTGACAGGAGTAATAAGGCTGACCAATGTCTTCTGAAGGGAAATTATAATCGTATCAGGGGATTGCTTCTGATGCTGAATGTTAAATTGGGATTTCTCTTCTGTCGTTTAGGGTATAAGTTGCCTACACAATAGTGTTTGATCAATGTTGCTTTTAGTTTGATTGTTACAGTAAATGTTTTAAAACTTGAACCCTTATTGTGTGATCCTCTCAGTCGATTAGTGGAAATTCAAATGTCCTTTTAAACCTTTAGCGGTCTCACAGACATCGTAACAGTGCATCGATGAAGTAAAATCTTGCATTCAGATATGTTGTAGGAAGTTTGGTAAAAGTTAGAGGTCTTGTGAATGCTACCCAGACCATGGTAACGAAAGAGCAAACTCTGGGTGGGATTTTCTGCCCCTTCCCACATGAAGGCAACCACCTGGGGTTGGTCCCCCAGCGGCAAGTTGGGCAAGCCAAATGCAAAATGCTGTAAACTTCACCGAAGATCCCCCGGCGGCCATTGGAAGGGTTCAAAATTGATACGGTGGAAGTATTGGATAAACTGTTGGTATTTAAAGTTGACAGGGCCCCGGGACCGGATGAGATGCATTCAAGGATATTGATGGAAGTGAGTGTGGAAATTGCAGGGACTTTGACCATAATCTTTCAATCTTCGCTAGACTCGAGGAGGACTAGAGATTTGATATCAGAGGATGAGAGATTTGCAAATATTATCTCCTTGTTCAAAAAAGGTTGTAAGGATAAGCCCAGCAATTACAGACCAGTCAGTTTAACTTCAAGTGATGGTTATTTGGGATAGAATTTGTCGTCACATGGAAAAGAGTGTGTTTATTAGGAAGACGCAACATGGATTTCTAAATGGAAAATCAGGTTTAACTAACTTGCTGGAGTTTTTTTTAAGAGATAATAGAGAGGGTAATCATGTTGCCGTGGTCTACATGGACTTTTAAAAGGTATTCAATACAACGCTATACAACAGACGTGTGAGGAAAGGTTATAGCTCATGGAGTAAAAGGGACAGCAGCAATGTGGATACAAAATTGACTGAATAATAGGGAGCAGAGTGTAATGGTCAATGAATAATTTTTTCTGGCTGGAGAATGTTTGTAGTGATGTTCCCCTGTGGTCTGTATTGGCTCCCCTGTTTTTTCTTGGTATATATTAATGGTCTAGATCTTGGTGTCCAAGGAACAATTTCAAAGTTTGTGGATGACACAAAATTGGGAAGCATTTTAAACTGTGAGGAGGACAGCATAGAATATCAAAAGGACAAAGACAAGTTGGTGGATTGGTCAAATAGTTGGCAGATGAAGTTCAATATGGAAAAGTAGAGGTGATACATTTTGAGAGGAAGAATATAGACAGACATCATAAAATAAAGGCATGACTCTACAGGAGGTGCAGGAACAGAAGGACCTGGATGTTTATGTCTATAGATCATTGAAAGTGGCAGGACAGGTAGAAAGGGAGAGCAATTTGGAAAGCATAGAGTATCCTGGTCTTTATTAACAGGGGTATAAAGTACAAGAGCCAGGAGGTTATGCTGAACCTATGGAAGAAACTAGTTGGACCTCAGCTGGAGTATTGTGTACAGTTCTGAGCGCCACACTGAGGAAGGATATGAACATATTGGAGAGAGTGCAAAAGAGTTTTACAAGAAATGTTCCAGGGGTAAGGTACTTACATTATGAGGATAGATTAGATTGAAGAAGTTGAGACTGTTCTACTTGGAGAGGAGAAGGTTAAGAGGAGATTCGATAGAGATATTCAAAATCATGAGGGAGCTGGACAGGGTAGATAGGGAGAAACCATTTCTGCTAATAAAATGATCACGAACTGCAGGATGCAGATTTAATGTGACTTGCAAAAGAAGCAAAACCTTTTTCACACAATGAGTGGTTCAAGTCTGCAATGCATTGCCTGGGAGGCAGGTTCAGTCGAGGCATTCAAGAGGGCATTAAATAATTATCTGAGTAGAAACAATGTGCAGGAGTACGTGGAAAAGGCAGGAAAATTGCACTAAGTCAGAATGTTCATGTGGAGAGCTGGCACAGATGAATGGCCTCCTACTGTGCCATTACGATTCTGTGAAAACCTTTCTGGCTGGTTGAAGTATTATTAGTTATTTGACTGTTTTTAGGAACTTGGGGAACAGGGAGAGGTAAATGCCTTAAAAACAGACCTGTATCCCGCATAAAAGAATAACAGATATAATCACAATGAACGAACGGCATGGGAGGCTCAGGTTGAATCTATGTGGAAGCAGATTAGTAAACTGAGGTATCAATGATTTCTTGGTCCAAGAAATACTTTATTAAGCCCTGAATCACACTCAAGCTGATACAATCTTGAATTGTGATGTGAATATATGAACAAAAATCCACATTTGATTTTACTGCATTGAAGTACTGTGCCCACTTTCTCCCTAATTTTGAATACCAAATCCACAGCAGATCACATAAATGATGGTGTGGCACGGTGGCACAATGGTTCGCACTGTTGCCTCACAGCGCCAAGGACCAAGGTTCAATTGTGGCCTCGGATCACTGTCTTTGGGGAGTTTGCACGTTCTCCCCGGGCCTGCATGCACTTCCTCCGGGTGCTCCACTTTCCTCAGTTCAAAGATGTGCGGGTCACGCTGATTGTCCATGCTAAATTGACCCTTAGTGTCAAGGAGATTAGCAGGGTAAATACATGGGGTTAGGGGGTCGGGTGAGATTGTTGTCAGTTCAGTCTCAATGGGCCAAATGGCCTCTTACTGCGCTGTAGGGATTCTATTAATCCATGATTCACAATTTTTTGGGAAAAGCCTTGCTGCTTTAGTCTAGGTATCTTCAAAAGCAATGATAATTATTGTATAAGTGCAACTGTTTCAATATCCAAGTTGAGTTGTACGTGATAATTTCAGACCTATGTGTCAATTAAATAAGTGCTAACAAACTGCATCAAGTTGTTCAACTGTAATATTTTGATTCATATTCCTATGTGAATTATCTTTGAGTTTGACCGACTGCCAAGGCTGTTTTAATAACTGTTTTCCTTAAGTCATATCTGAAAAGTTTTGTATTTTATTTCATGGACAGGATGAGAAGAAAAATGTGCCTCCCGAGCCTTCAGAGCAGCTTGATGACACACTGTTTCCATGGCGCCAACAGCAGAGCTCCAGTGGGCTGAAACGACAGAAGAGAGATTGGGTCATTCCTCCAATCAATGTTCCAGAAAACTCCAGAGGGCCCTTTCCCCTCCAGCTGGTTCGGGTAAGCAGCGGGATAAAAATGATTGAAATGTTTGCATGTTTGCACACACATTTTTTTCTGAGGAGAAAAAATATTCTAAGCTCGACAGCAAAAATCGCTTAGTCTTGTACAAGTGAAGTGTCTTAGTTTAAGTTTATTTATTAGTGTCACAAGTAAGCTTACATTAACACTGCAATGAAGTTACTGGGAAAATCCCCTAGTCGCCACACTCCGGCGCCTGTTCGGGTACACTGAGGAATAATTTAGCATGGCCAATGCACCTAACCACCACGGCTTTTGGACTGTGGGAGGAAACCAGAGCACCTGAAGGAAACCCACGCACACACAGGAAGAATGTGCAGACTCCGCACAGACAGTGACCCAAGCTGGGAATGGAACCCGGGTCTCTGGCGTTGTGAGGCAGCAGTACTAACCACTGTGCCACCGTGCTGCCCCACTATCAGCATCCTGGGGGTTACCATTGACCAGAAACTGAACTGGACTAAACATATCAATTTTAGGTCGACATGAGCAGGTCAGAGACTGAGAATTCCTGCGGAGAGTAACTCACCCCCTGACTCCCCACAACTTGTCTACCAACTGCAAGGGAGGAGTGTGAAGAAATATTCTCGTCATGTCTGGATGAGTGCAGCTCCAACAACACTCAAGAAGCTTGACATCGTCCAGGACAAAGCAGCCCACTTGCTCAGCACCCCATTTACCACGTCCAACATCCACTCTATCCATCACCAATGCACAATGGCAGCTGTGTGTACCATCCACAAAATGCATAGAACAACTCACCAAGCCTCCTTTGACTGCAGCTTTCAAACCTGCAACCTCTACCACCTAGAAGGACAAGGGTGGTAGATTAATGTGAACACCACTCCCTCAAATTCCACTCCAAGCCGCTCACCATTCTGAGTTGGATCTATATTGCCATTCCTTCACTGCCACTGGATCAAAATCCTGCAACTCCTGTGTATATATCAACAGTACTTGGACGACAGTGGTTTAATAACCAAAAACAGAAAATGCTGGAAAATCTCAGCAGATCTGACAGCAACTGTGGAGAGAGTATAGGGCCAACTCTGATCTCTGCCATTCACACATTCTGATTAGTGCTAACCACTGTGCCACCCATAGAATGAGGAACTTGCATAAATGCTGTATTTTGTTTGAGATGGCTCTCTTGCATGAGCTTTTAGGTGTCATCTAAGTGGCATTATTTTTTTGGAAAACAGCCCATTCTTCCCTGCTAATATCCTAAAGTTGAATCCATTTATTCCATTCATTTCCATCCTTGTTTTTCTTCCGTTGATTCTAATCTGGAAATAAATGTTAGTTTAGCTTTTTAATTGGGGTAAATCTGTAATAACTGCTTGCACTTACTTCACAGTTCCTCACTGTTCAGATACGTTTTGTTTATATGAAAACAGAATACTCCAAATGCTCAAAATCTGAAATAAAAGCAAAAAATACTAGAAATACTTCCAGCAGTTCTGTGGAGAGAGAAACAGAGTTAATATTTCAGCTTGATAATCTTTCACCAGAGCTCATGAACTAGAGACTGCCACTTAGATGACACCTAAAAGCTCACGCAAGAAAGCCATCTCAAACAAAATACAGCATTTATGCAAGTTCCTCATTCTATGGACGGCACAGTGGTTAGTGCTAATCAGAATGTGTGAATGGCAGAGTTCAGAGTTGGCCCTATACTCTCTCTCCACAGACCTGAGATTTTCCAGCATTTTCTGTTTTTGGTTCTTAAACCAAAAGTCCAAGTGGTGTAGATATACACACAGTACTGTTAGGGAAGGAGTTGTAGGATTTTGATCCAGTGACAGTGAAGGAACGGCAATATGCTTCCATCTCCACAGATGCTGCCAGATATGTTGAGCATTTCTGTTTTATTATGGCGGGGAATTTCCAGCCCTTCCCTCTGTCAGGATCTTACGGTCCCGCCAAAGGTGACCCCCTCCCCGCCACCCTGGGTTGAGCAGCGGCACTGCTAGCAAGCAACACAAATGGCCATTGACTTTAGCGGGACCGGAAGATCCCACCAAGCCATCACCGCCATCAAGAAACCTGCACAAGGGGCTGGAACATCCCAGCCTATGTTAATTGGTTTAATCGCAGGATGGACATTTGAGGAAAATGATGATGTACCTTGGATCATAGAAAGGAAAGAAAAATGGTCAAAGTTGGCAGGGCCTGTCACTCAGGCTTCTGTGCAAAATTAAAGCAAGGAAACATTTGATTTCTTTATTCAAAATGAACATAAAGTAAAATCACAGAATTGCAGAGAAACATAATCAGAAGTTTGGAAGTTCAATGCAATCATCTTACTTTTAAAGGATTAACCATTTATGGGATTTATAAATGCCCAAAATTTTAAATGTTAGTTTGAATGTATTCAAATGAATTATATTCAAGAGAATCAAATTGGAAGTGACTCAGTTGTCCTTGTGTCTACTCATTTCCCTACCTGTTCAGAAGCAACGAGACGCTAGTCGCTACCTTCTATGATGGCTTGACTTTGATGGAAGGGTTTTTTTTGTGGGGAATCACTGCTATAAGCCAGCAGCTAACAACTCTGTAGCAGCGAATGCCAGAGATCTGAAACAAATGGCCTCACACATTCATTCTTTATGCCATATAATGGTGTGAATGGCCAGAGAATTCCAGCCATAGTCTTGTAGTTTCGAGTCCAAACCCCTTCAATGTTCAACACGCTCCTTCCTCCCTGACATCTCAGAGTGAATCTTCTAGTGTCCTTTGAAAGTCCCTTCACTTAGTTTTTTGAGCTTCCTTGAACTGACTTCTAGCCGGAATGCCAACCCTGGTTACTCCTTGGCCCCTAAATCTCTAAAAGTTTTCTTGTTCTCTCGCGCCCTCTGACATCTAGTTGTGCATGAACTAGAACTTCAACAATTTGAACATTGGAAAGAATAAAACCACTGAATTCAGCTGCTGTGAAAATCTCTGTCTCCTCACTCCCTTTTCCATGCCCCACCTTAGCTGCTTGTTCCAGCTGAATCAAACAATGTACAATCTCAGTGTCTCATTCAATCCTGTGATGAACTTAAAACCCTACCCCCCGTCTGTGATCTGAGTATTTACTTCCTCTGTGCCACTGTCTAATTCTGCCCTTACCTCTCACCCACCACTATTGAAAAACCATCATCCACTAAATGAAATGGAGGCAGTTCCTCAAGGCGGAGTTCGATAGATTTTTGCTCGACAAGTGAACCAAGAATTATGGGGGGAAAGCAAGGTGGAGTTGAAGCCACAACTAGATCAATCACAATTTTATCAGATGGTGGAGTAGGCTCGATGGGCCGAATTGCCTATCCTGCTCTAATCTTCTATTCTTTTGTTTTTTGGTTATTTTGTTTATTATTCACTCTGCAATAATATCTAGGTTAGACTTTTCACTGCCATTCTCAGTTTCAATCGTCACAAATTTGAACCAATATCAATCTTTGTCACCAAGTTCTAATCATGCCTTTTCTACCCTTGTTTGTTTTCCTTTGGGATAGTGATTTGATTTATTATTGTCACATGTATTAGTATAAAGTGAAAAGTATTGTTTCTTGTGCACTATACAGACAAAACATACTGTTCATAGAGAAGGAAAGGAGAGAGTGCAGAATGTAGTATTATAGTCATAGCTACAGTGCAGGGAAAGATCAATTTGATGCGAGGTAGGCCCATTCAAAAGTCTGACAGCAACAGGGAAGAAGCTGTTCTTGCGTCGGTTGGTGCTTGTCCTCAGACTTTTGGATCTTTTTCCCAATGGAAGAAGGTGGAAGAGAGAGGGTCCTTAATTATACTGGCTGCTTTTCCAGGGCAGCAGGACGTGTAGACAATGTCAGTGAATGGGAAGCTGGTTTGAGTGATGGACTGGGCTACGTTCACGACTCTTTGTAGTTTCTTCGGGTCTTGGGCAGAGCAGGATCCTTACCAAGCTGTGATATACCATCAGAAAAAATGCTTTCTATGGTGCATCTGTAAAAGTTGGTGAGAGTCGTAGTTGACATGCCAAATTTCCTTAGTCTTCTGAGAAAGTAAAGGCATTGGTGGGCTTTCTTAACAATACTGTTGGCATGGGGGGATCAGGACAGGTTGTTGGTGATCTGGACACCTAAAAGCTTGAAGCTCACAACCCTTTCTACTTCATCCCCATTGATGTAGACAGGGGCATGTTCTCCACTATGCTTCCTGAAGTCGATGACTATCTCCTTCATTTTGTTCGCATTGAGGGAGAGATTATTGTCGTCGCACCAGTTCACCAGATTCTCTATCTGTTTCCTGTATTCCATCTCATCATTGTTTGAGATCCAACCCACTATGGTGGTGTCATCAGCAAACTTGAAAATCAAGTTGATGGGGAATTTGGCCACACAGGCATAGGTGTGTAGGGGGGCTGAGGACACAAGCTTGTGGGGCACCGGTATGGAGATGATCGTGGAGGAGGTGTTGTTGTCTATCCTTACTGATTGCGGTCTGTGGGTTAAGAAGTTTAGGATCCAGTCACAGAGGCAGGAGCTGAGCCTCAGGCCACGGAGTTTGGAGATGAGTTTTGTAGGAATAATGGTGCTGAAGGCTGAGCTGTAGTCGATAAATAGGAGTCTAACATAGGTGTCAGTTATCCAGTTGTTCCAGAGTTGAGTGCAGGACCAGGGAGATGGCGTCTGCTGTGGACCTGTTGCAGTTGTAGGCGAACTGTAGTGGATCCAGGCTATCTGGGAACCAGAATTGATTCGTGCTATGACTAACCTTTCGAAGCACTTCACAATGATGGATGGCAGAGCAATTGGATGATAGTCATTAAGGCACGCTGCTTGGTTTTTCTTTCGTAGGGGGATGATGGCCGTCTTCTTGAAGCAGATAGGGACCTCAGATTGGTGGAAAGAGAGTGCAAACATATTGAATTCAAAATCCTCATTCTCATTGGTTTAAACATTACCTCTGTTATCTGCTGAAGTCTTTCAAAGATTAAATTCAGCCCATGCCATTTTGCCCCTTAATCTATATATTCCACCACCCCCACCTCACACCTCTGCCCTCAGACCTCTGCTCCATTTCCACCGGAGGTGTCTTCAGTTGCCTTGGCTCCTTTCTCTAGAGCCCCAAACTCCTCCATCTTATCACGGCTCTTCCCACTTTTAAAAGCCTCAACAAAGTATTTTTCGATCATGCTTTCAGAAACTTCCCCTATCCCTTTCATTTGTTTGCTGAGCATCTTGTGACAAATGCTGCATTAAGCATATTGTATAAAGTTGTCTGTTTGATTTGCAGAGAGCACATCACACTGTGATGTATGCTTGACACTTTGCTATCGTTTCTAGAATTCCTATGCTTCACAAAATTACTGAATGTAAACAAGTTGTTTACCTTCCCTGATCTGCTAAGTTGCATATTTTCTCTGAGAATCTTGGCAACTTATTTCATTGCGACACTGTGCACGGCTTAACGTTATTATTCGAAGTAATTGCTGCCTGAACGCCATATGAGGCAGAAAGAGCAATGACTACAAGAAAGAAAATGGGAAAAGTGTAACAGGTCACTGCACATTTGAAAGGAAATGACAGGTTAACCTTTCAGGTATGATTTCCCTCTGAACTGGCAGTCACCTTGGAGAAGTGTCTTCCATCGGACTGGTCCATGTGAGTTTTTCACTTGCTGAATGTTCAGCCGGTTCGTGTTTCTACCTTCACTCTAGAGAAAGACGTAAGCGGAAAAACAAATCACCTCAGTAAAATAAAGAAATAACAAGGAGAAACAGAGGACACAGGGGTCGGAATGGGTGATTAAAGTAAAAATAAAACAGAAATAAGAGAATCCAGGAGCCACAAAAAGCAGCAGTGAAGAGGTGAAATGAGTAAGCAGTAATATATATGTTACTGTTGGTTTAGGTTGCTATACATTGACCCCAACCAATATGGTGGCACAGTGGTGAGCAGCTCCAGGGACCCGGATTCAATTCCGGCCTTGGGTGACTGGCTGTGTGGAGTTTGCATGTTCTCTCTTGTCTCTGCGTGGGCTTCCTCGGGGTACTCCATTTTCTTCCCACACTCCATTGATGTGCAGGTTAGGTGGATTAGCCATGCTAAATTGCCCCTGAGTCTCCAAAGATGTGTAGGTTAGGATGATTAGCAGGGTAAATACATGGGGTTATAAGGAGAGGGCCTGGGTAAGATGCTCTGTCAGAGAGTCGGTGCAGACTCGATGGGCTGAATGGCCTCCTTCTGCACTATAGGGATTCTATGATGCTATTTGATTCCTTGATTTATTCACCATGTTCCTCACCACCATCTTCAAGTTCTGCCTTCTGTTCTGAAGATCCTGCTGTGTGCTGTTAGCCAGTTCCACAGCATTAAGCAACCCACTGTATTATTTTGTCCCAACAGGTCACTATCTTGTGTAAGCTTAGTCAATGAATGCTGCTAGGCTACTTGAACATCACAGCTGAACTCATTCCGTGTCTCATCTGATATAATCACCTGTGTACTTTCCTACTGGTACCAATCAATAGCAACCAAATGTGAGAGCTGGTCTGGCTTCTGTTTATTTCCCTCTTTCTCCTCTCCCCTTCAAAAGATCTGCTGTTCTTTTGTTCTAACTGAGGTGGCAGAGTGCGCCATTTGTTGATGTGTTTGTATTTGTGCATTGTGTAGGGAAATATCCGATGAAGAAAGAGGTTGATGCATAAGTTCAAGGTATGAGAGGGTTGCACTCAATTAATTTCTAGGATTTGTGTTCAAAGTTCAGTCGCCGAAAGTTGTTCATGTCCATCAGAAGATTAAATAAACAAAGAGTAATTTCTTCATTGATTTGTGGAACAGACTGCCCAGTGCGGTCTACAGCAGCACAAATGGAGCATAGTCTCCTGGGAGCATCCTGCTCAGTGGGCTGGACAGCTTTTTTTCTCATTTAATTCCACCACTATTAAGAATCTCGCAGTAAACCCCAGTCATGTGTTCATTAGTTGAATCACTCAAGAGGGAATTTGCTGAACTCATGATTGAAGAAGGATCATAGGGATATGGATTCAGGTTAAAAATAATTCTTAAGACTGGACCTATCTGAGGTAACGAGCCAAAGTAATATTGTCCAATATGCGATTGCTGTGTCTTGGCTATTCAGCCTTCAAGAGCCAAGCAAAGTAATTGTAGCATGTACTAAGAAGACTTCTCCTTTGACTAAATGACTTCTGTTATTTAGTATTATCTCAGTCAGATAGTTAGGTTAGACATCCACTAGGTTCCTCAGAAAATCCTCTTTTTTGGAGGAAAATTGACAGGATTATATAGAGCACGCGTTTCACTGCCTTGAAACTGTTGCCTGCTGAAAACTGATAAAATATAAAGTGCACTCCAAGGGCTGCTTGACGTCCTTTAATTAGTCATGAAAGTTTTATTTGAATGCAATGTTACTCCTGTAATATTTGATTAATGGAATAATTGTCATGTCTGTAATATCTTGGCTGGTTCGAATAATCAGCGTTGGAGCTCAAAATAAATAAATAAATAGGCTGATGGGTTTTTACAAGCCATCAGTGTGTTCTGGTCATACCTGAGTAATTGTCACTTCCAATCATGTAATTATACTCTACTCAGGCCACTGTTAGAGGACAGATTTCTGTTCGCCTTAATGAAGTCAGTGTTCACATTAATTTAAAGTACATGATTTGAAGTTTAGACATTTAAGAGTTCTAGAATCATTAAAGCGAATCCCCAAACTGCTAACGTACTTTCCATGAGTAAAAACAGGGAGTGCTGGAAATATTCAGCAGGTCATAATCAGCGGTTGCTCTCTCCATCACCGATGTTGCCAGACCTGAATATTTCCAGCTCATTCTGTTTTTATCTCTCATTTCCACTATCCGAATATTCTGCTTATACTTGTCTTGAGATGCGATAGCAAACGGGCCCTTAATTAAATGTGCAGCAATTAAATTTTGAATAGATAATTTATATTTTCAGTGTCAAATATGACCAAGCTATCATCATTTTGACTAACCAGAATGATGAGGAGTTGCGTAGGGAGAATGCGTGACTTTAATGCTTACCCTTATCCCACCTGCTGCAATGGCTAAGCTCAGGGGAAAAACTGAATTTGAAGAGTATGACTAAAATTAATTGATGTAATGAATCATGTAAATCCAAGATCAGGAGAAGCAGTAATTCATTAAGCAAGATAATTCCAGCAAAAATCATTTGTAAGTGCATTTAGAATCATTGAATTATAGAAACTTATAGCACAGAAGGAGGCCATTCAACCCATTGCACCCGTCCTCACTCTTTGAAAGGGCAATCATGCTTAGCCACATCCCCATTTTTTGTCTATGACTTTGTAAGTTCCTCATCCTCCTGTACTTATCTGATTCCCTTTTCACATTTACCATTAAATTAGCTTCCACTACGTTTTCATGGAAACCTTATCAAATTCCAACAGCTCAGGATGGAAAATAAAATATGCTAATTTTCCCTCGAAGGTATTTTCCAATGGTTTTAAAATAATGATCTCTGGTTGTATTTCCACTTGGCCAGGAGAATTTATTTTTTCCTTGTTTACCCTATCAAAACTCCTCAACATATTGAAAACCTCTGTTAGGTCACCTCATAACTTGCCCTGTTCTGAGCAGGACATTCCTGAATTTTCCGACTGCTCCTCATAACTGGAATGTATGGTGACCACGTGGGAAATCATCTCTGTACGATGTTAAAACTGGGTGAGGAGGGGTGAACCTGACTCCCCTCTGTTCAGCCTCCTCAGTTAGTCTCAATAAAAGTTTTCTTTCCTTACTCTTCGCACTGTTTACTTGGTCTGTTAGTTATGTTAGTTGTATTAACAAGGTTAAGGGTACACTGATTGGAATGTCACTTTAAGTGGTGGTTCATTAGTTAATTCGGTTAATTGTTTTAAGTTTGCTCAAGAGAATATAAAGAATGACTTCTGTGACCCTGGGCTAGGGAGCAGGCAGATATATGTAATGTTGCATTCTGTGACTAAATCTAGTATTAATAAAAAGATTAGTTTACAGTTTCACTTTCTAGCTTCAAGTTGAATTAACTAATATGAGACTCCTAATAATACTATTTTAGTTTTGTTACAATCCTTTGTCACACTTGCCAACAAATTTGCTTATCTATCTCCTCTCATTGAGGTCTGTCAAACAAAACTCCTAACAATGTAATAGCTTCTGCTCTGTTCCTCAACTCTAGCCAAATATACACAATCTTAGAACCATCTAGTAAATCCTTTCATTTAATATGTCTGGATCATCCTTTATTTATACTGCCACAATCCTCTATTTCTTTCTCTACCAATTCTGAATGTGTGGTAGCAAAGAACATTTCATAATCCATGGGCCTTGTTTGAGCCATGCCTCTTAATGCAACCATATCATAATCCCATAGCAATGTGTGCTGCAACTTAATTTATGTAGAAATAATTTAATACCTCATCTATTTTCCTCAATCTGGTCCTTGCAATTTTTGGGATAGTTATCATTTTACTGTGGTCGTTGGCTCATTTCTGCCCTTCTCTGCCACTTCTGTCTGCTCTCCACCGCTAAATTAGTTAATCCTCTCACAAGTTAGCCTCTCCGTGAGAACATCCGTCTCAGCTCAGGCCAGGTGTAACCTCTCTATTTTATACAGATGACCCTCCTCACAGAATTGGTCCCAATGACCCAAGAAGCTGAAACACACCCTCTTGTAGCACACATTGAACAGCATTTCTTTGCTGTTCCTGTACCCACGAGCACATGATGCTGGGAATTATCCTGACATTATTACCTTTGAGGTCTTGCTTTTTAATATTTTTCTAAGCTTGTTTTCCTCTTGCCTTGTCTGGTGGCCACCCACTCCTTCACCTCCTGGAACACATGTTCAAGTAAACTCTCAGGCTCCCACTGGCATTGCAGTGACTCCAGCTGCTCCTCAAGCTCCACAACTCAGAACTTGGGCTCAAGCAACTAGTGGCACTCCCTCCACAGATGGTTATTCAGAATACATGAAGCACCCTGCAGTTTCCACCATAGAACAGGATTAGCACATAACGAGCCCTGATTTGCCCGCTATGGTTACCAATCCAAGGACCTCTATTTCACTAAAATCCCAACAATTAAAACACTTAACATTGAACACTAGTAATCTGTGGCACTGAAATTTAAAACACTTCAGACACTAGCCTATAAAATTTTATGAAGCTGACCTCTGAAAAATTGAGATATAAAATAGAAAAATATAACTAGAAGCACTGGAAGCTATCTCAATATAAAACACAATGAAAACAACTCAGGCACATGAAATTTAACAGTGAAACATGTATTATTTAATAAAGTAAATGAGCACTTGCCTGTTGCCCACCAATTCACTTGCCGTGTTCAGCTCTCTCTCTAACTGAGTTGGCTTCCATTAGCCTTGCCCTCACTGACTGTTGCATTTCTTTCCCCTGAAGTTCACACACTCCACTCTCGCTGACCTTCTGCTGCAGTACTCCTATTTTGTCCTCTGGCACATTTTTACTCTCCACTTCACTTTCTCTTTTCCCATTAACTCTCCATCATCGATTGGTTCTTCTGCTTATGTCTGTTATCATCTTGCACTATTTTCCCTCAGGCTTACTCTGTCCACACCTGATGAGATGCAAGCTGGAATTCTCCAGCCATATACGCCGGTGGGATACTCCGGTCCTGCCGGCAGCGCACCCCTGCTCGCGGGTTTCCCGCCGACATGGGGTGACGTCGATTGGAATTTTCATTGACAGCAGTGGGACCAGAGATTCCCGCCAGTAGCAAACAATGTGCCACCTCCCGCCGATGGACTGGTGGGAGGCCTGAGAATTATGCCCGCACTTTTTATCTCTTGAAGTTATTAAGTTTTACACCTTAAGCTTCAAGTCAGTCTCTTCATCTAAAACAACAAAGTAAAACTTGGCCGAAGCTTTAAGTTTCTTTGTGTTGTAAAGAGGGAGCTGGGGTCAGATCATCAGGTAGGATGATGGTTTCCTAGATCATACATTCCAGGAAATCACCGCCTCACAGGCAGTGATAGGTCAAGATGGTAGGTGGGTGGCTATCCTGGAGAGATGGAAGAGGCATGCAGTACAGGAGTCTTTAGGGTAGGCGCAAGTCCCAAACAGGTACTCAGTCGAGAAGGAGGAAGTACATAAAAGCTGACTATGCTTATAGTATGTCACCTAATCTGGATGATTTGCATCCCAAATTGCTAAAGGAAGTGGAAATGGAGATGGGTGAAGGACTTACTATAATCTTCCATTTTTCGGTAGATATGAGGGAGGTGCCAGAGGATTGGAGAGTGGTGAGGTTGTAAGAACAGTCCGAGCAACTACAGGCCAGTTAGCTTAACATCAATAATGGGTAAGATGTTAATGGAAAACATTAACAGGCACTTGGAGAGGTTTCAGTTAATTAAGGAGAGGCAGCACGTAAAAGGCAGATCATGCTTGACTAATCTAATTGAATTTCTTGATAACAGAGCAGGTTGGATAATGCCCATATGGATTTTAAGAAAGTGTTCATTAAATATCGCATAGAAGACTGATTAATTCAATGGAGGCTTGTGGAATAGGAAGGTGAGTGTCCAGCTGGATTTAAAAAATGGTTCAAGGAGAGTAAAGAGTGAATTATGGTAAGTACCCTTTTTTCAGACTGGAGTATGGTAGGAAGAGGGGTTCCCCAAGGGTCAGTGCTGCTACCACAGCTCTTTTAGTTATATATAAATGTCCAGCATCTTGGAATACAGAGCAAGATATTTCAACGTTTCCCAATCTTACCAAATTTGGAGGATTGGCAAACTGAGAATGACGTGCATCATTTATTAATAGGCTAGCAGAATGGGCATGCAAGTGGCAGATGGAATTTAATGCAGAGAAGTGTGAGATGATGCATCTTGACAGAAGAGATAGAAATTTGGCTTAATGGCACAGTTCTAAAGCATGTGCAATGATAGAGGGATGTGGGGCTGCATCTGTATCAATCTTTGAAAACTGCCTTTGAAGGTGGCAGGAGCAGGAGAATGGTTTGCAAAACATTTGGGATCTTGGGCTTTATAAATAGAGGCATTGAGTACAAAAGTGTGCAGAAATTTTCCTGAGTTCTATAACTTGAAGATTGAACATTTAAGCTCTGGTGAGATACCAACTAAGGTATTGCATCCAGTCCTGGTCACCACCCTTTAGGAAGAATGCAAGGGATCTTCATAGAGGACAGAGGAGACATCCCAGAATGGTTCCAGGGAAGGGAAGATATTAGTTAAAAGGTTAGGATGAAAAAGCTGGGGCTGTTCTCCTTGGAGCAAAGGAGATTAAGGGGAAATTTGATAGAGGCGTATAAGAGTATGATGGATTTAGATAAGGTAGAGAAGGAAAAACTCTTCCCGTTATCTGAGGGTAGAAAGATTAGGGCACATAGATTTAAGATCGCAGATCAGGGGATTGTGAAAAAGGACCTTTTTCTGCAGCGAGTTGTAATGACCTGGAAATTGTTGTCCACATAGGAGGTGGAAGCAGAAATGATCAATTATTTCAAAAGCAAATTGGTTAGTACTTGAAGAAAATATACTTTTGAGGCTAGAAGAATCAGGTGAGGATTGACTGGCTTGCCCTGCAGGAAGGTAGCATAGGCTCAATGGGCTGAATGGCTTCTTTCTTTGCCATATATGAGTCTATGACTCTATGAGCTAGATTGATTGGGAGTTGATCATGACCTGCCAGATCTGTCTTCTTTAAAAGGTTTGCATACTCTGCTGACATAACTGGTTTGGGAGCTTTTGAAATGCTCCCAAAGCATTCACAAGGGGTTCAGCTACAATAACAGCCTGGGAAATATAAACAGTGAAATCTATTGAAACTGCAGGAACAGGTGGCTAATGTTTTTTTTCCATCTCTCAGCTACACTAGATGGTCTGTCAATCAAAGCATTCCAGCAAGAAGTTTTTTTTTGTCCCAACTGAAAGCTAAAGTTGACTTTTCTTTCATTTAAAAGGCAGGAGATTTAACTAATTTCAGATCATGACACTTAAACAAACATCATGTGCCCTCCAAGAATATTTGCACCTTCTCCATAGATTTGTTACTCCCACACTGTGCATTATGGCACTTGGAACAGCAAATATGTGGTCTGTTAGAATTCAGCACGAGTTTCAAATGGACCTGCTGATATCAGGTTTCCCGCCTGTCTGCTTCATGCCCCACACCCTTCCCTCTGCCAACTAAAAATGGAATCTGCTCAAAATGAGGATGCGATTTCTACATCTGTGTCCCATCAGCCATTTTTAAAGGTCTCCAGAGTCAGCCCAACCCCTCAAAGATCAAACGCTGTGGCTCAGTTTGGAAGATGGGCTTGTTTGCTGTTAAACTCATATATACTCATTACTTTTTCTTTAACTTGAAGAAATGTATTGCAGAGAACTAGTTATTTTCTGATCTTGAGAAACTATGGGGGCAATTCTCCCAAAAGTGTTGAATTGGCGAGAAAACTGGTGTAAATCCCGACTGTTTTTTCAGTTCAACTTCAGACCCAAATCGCCAGACTGTGCAATGCAGTGGTCACATTCGTGAATCTCATTAAAAGCTTGGGGGGTGTGGGGGTGCGGTGGGGCCTATTCACTGCAGATGCACAGTGGCCCCGATCTGTCAGTCTCAATTGCTGGCCAGCCCAGGACCCTCTCACTGCTGCCCTTCCAGCCTCCCCCCGCCCCCTCCCAAACGATCCCATCTCCCCCCCCCCCAACGATCCCATCACAGCCCGCAGAAGCATTCCTGGGCCAGCCCCAATCCTCCCCATCCTGGAGCGCCCCAATCTCCAGCCCCCCCTGGCCCCCCAGCTGTGGCAATCCTCCCAACCCCCCAATCCAGCAGACAAACCCCCCCCGCAGACCTCCAGCCAAGGGAGGCAGACCCACTCCCGGCAGACCAGCCCCCGGGAGGCAGACAGTCCCTCAGCAGACCACCCCCACATCCCACCCCGATCACTCCCTCCAGCCCTGACTGATCCCAATGCAGAGTGGCAGCGGGACCCCCTGTGCCCACTGATCGTCCACAGTAGGCCCCTGCCCCCTTGACCCCACCCACAATCGGCCCCACCCCTTGGTCCTTCCCCCAGCCCTGCCCCCTTGGCTTCACCCCCTTACACCTTGGCCCTGTCCCCTTTCCCCCAAGGCCTTGGCCCCGCCCACTTGGCAATGCCCGATGGGCATGGGCACTTTGCCCCTTTGGCAGTGCTAGGGGCACAGGCTGGCATTGCCAGGTGCACATGCCCAGGGGCACCAGCCCCCGCTGCCCAACCCCCTGGGGGCCCCCGATTGCCTCCACTTCACTCCAGCGGGGTCTCCCGCTAGTTCCCTGCAAAACCCGCTGGAGTGAAATACTTCTGGCGGGGTGAGAGATGCTATCGGACCTGGAGAATTCTGTGCCAGGCCCAATAATGAGATTTAAAATACATTTTAAAATATTTAAATTACTTACCTCTCTTCCCGCCGGTATCCAGCATGGTCCTGACTGCACCTATTCTCCGGCTCTGGAGATGCAGATGCATCGGGAATGCATGCGCGAATCACGCAAAATGGCCGACACGCAATTCTCCCATCCCGACGCGCCAAAAAACATGCGTGGCGGGATAGGAGAATCGCTCCCTGTGTTTCTAATTTTGCACTCCCTTAATTCAAGCTGGTTTTGCCTCAAAGTTGGATTGTAACTCCCTGTGTTCTGCCACCAGACTGTATTATAAATTTCATTTGATCAAATGTTGTAACAGAACAGCATGCCTGTCACATGGTTCGGTATGTATTCACTATGTACTGGAAACCAGGTTAGATAAATGCAAGGTGATGCATTTTGGTAGATTGAACCAGGGCAGGACTTACTCAGTTAATGGTACGGCATTGGGGAGAGTTACAGAACAAAGACATCTAGGGGTACGTGTTCATAGCTCCTTGAAAGTGCAGTCACACGTGGACAGAGTGGTGAAGAAGGCATTCATCTGCCTAGCATACACATTGTCTCTATTGTCAGCCTTCAGCTGGTTGGGAATAATTTTATACTGGAGTTTCTTTCATGTTGTAATTGCTGCCTTGCCCAGTTCAAGCGAACAGAATTTGTGTGGCTATTAGTTTTCTGTTGAGAGCTGAGAGAAGGTAGTGGTTGGTAATTCTTTTGGATCTCCTGAGATTCAGCACAATTTTTAAAACTTACATTGTTTGCTAAGAGGACTTGCTTTTCCCTTAATATTACAACAGTAGTTCTACTGATTTGGATGAGAATGTAGGAGGCATGGTTAGTAAGTTTGCAGATGACACCAAGATTAGTGGCATAGTGGACAGTGAAGAAAAGTATCTCCGATTGCAATGGAATCTTGATCTATTGGGCCAGTGCGCTGACAAATGACAGATGGAGTTTAATTTAGATAAATGCGAGGTGATGCATTTTGGTAGATTGTACCAGAGCAGGACTTACACAGTTAATGGTAGGGTGTTGGGGAGAGTTACAGAACAAAGAGATCTAGGGTTACATGTTTATAGTCCTTGAAAGTGGAGTCACAGTTGGACAGAGTGGTGAAGAAGGCATTCAGCATGCTTGGTTTCATTGGTCAGAGCATTGAATACAGGAGTTGAAACATCTTGTTGAAGTTGTACAAGACATTGGTAAGGCCACACTTGGAATACTGTGTACAGTTCTGGTCACCCTATTATAGAAAGTATATTATTAAACTAGAAAGAGTGCAGAAAAGATTTGCTAGGATGCTACCGGGACTTGATGGTTTAAGTTATAAGGAGAGGCTGGATAGACTGGGACTTTTTTCTCTGGAGCGGAGAAGGCTGAGGGGTGATCTTATCGAGTTCTATAAAATAGTGAGGGGCACAGATCAGCTAGATAGTCAATATCTTTTCCCAAAGGTAGGGGAGTCTAAAACTAGAGGGCATAGGTTTAAGGTAAGAGGGGGGTGATACAAAAGTGTCCAGAGGGGCAATTTTTTCACACAGAGGGTGGTGAGTGTCTGGAACAACCTGCCAGAGGTAATAGTAGAGGCGGGTATAATTTTGTCTTTTAAAAAGCATTTGGACAGTTACATGGGTAAGATGGATATCGAGCGATATGGGCCAAATGTGGGCAATTGGGATTAGCTTAAGGGTTTAAAAAAAAAGGGTGGCATGGACAAGTTGGGCCGAAGGGCCTGTTTCCATGCTGTAAACCTCTATGACTCTACTGATATGGCAGGATCTGTTATTGTGGGTTTATCTCGGGATTTGTTGGCTTCTAACCTGGCGGACATGGTCTGTTGTTCAAAAACATTCATTTACATGCTAACTATTTGCAAAGCCTAAATCAGACCAAGACATAGTTACTCTCTGAGATGCTTCACACTCATTTCCTCTCAGTGAGTGACATCACTGTAAACATATCTCCTTTTGCCCATGCTCAGTAGACACAGGTTTAACCCTTTAATCTGCACAGGCTGAACAGTGGAGCAGAATAAGGTTTCTGTTAGAGGTGCATGGGAAATTTCCCAAGAATAGCCTGATGAAGTTGTTCAATTTGTAGGTTAATAATGATACCAAAATTATAGCAAGGCAGCAAGCAGGGAAATGACCTGAAAAGGCGCCGACCGCCATTTTATAATGTCCCCACTGTAGCATTATCTCTGCTGGATAGAAGTGTAAAAGCCACATGGCCTCACCTCTGAAGTCATTATTATCTTCTTGAAGAAAATGATCTTGACAAAAAACTGGGCAGCATGGACACGTTGGGCCGAAAGGCCTGTTTCCATGCTGTAAACCTCTATCACTCTATGACTCTATGACATGGCATTCTGAACAGTGCCACCTCTGATGGAATATGGGTGGCATGGTGGCACAATGGTTAGCACTGCCAGGGACCCGGGTTCAATTCCCGGCCTGGGTCACTGTCTGTGTGAAGTTTGCATGTTCTCCCCGTGTCTACGTGGGTTTCTTCCAGTTTCCTCCGACAGTCCGAAAGGCGTGCCGGTTAGGTGCATTGGCAATGCCATATTTCCCTTCAGTGTACCCAAACAGGCGCCGAAACGTGGCAACTCGGAGATTTTCACAGTAACATCATTGCAGTGTTACTGTAAGCCCATTTGTGACACTAATAAATAAAATAAACTGACAAAGGACCACAATTCACCAACGAGCATTCCTGATCTTTCATACCATCATTTGGATTTGTGTATGACCCAGTATAATGGGAGTAGCTGAGTGAAGAGTATGCACTTGCAGAAGAAGAATGATGACTTTGAGATTGCTATGCTTAGTTATCACTCCACACCATTACAACATTTGTTTGCCCATGCTCGCATCTGATGGGCTGCAGCCTAAAAACCCAACTTCTTTTCCTACCCCACACCTTGCCACCAAGTGTCATGGTTGAAGGACCATGATCGAGTCAGGAAGAAGGAAGAAGCTTGAGAAGCAAGTCATGTTCATGCATTTAACCGGAGGTATAGGGCAAAAAACCTTCCGATTCCTGCCGTACACCTACAGAACAAATAAGGGTAACCAGGACTGATAATCTCCACAAATGGACCTCAGAGCAGCAGGATTACCGTGTATCTCAGAAGCAACTCCATAATCATCCAGGAAGACTTAACCAAAGAGGTTTTGAGGGTGGTTGTGAGAGACTTCTGGGGAGGTGTAGGAGAATGTGTGTCTAATAGTATGGGGATAAAGACCCAGGGGGTGGGGGGGGACGGGGATGGATGGAGAGTGAAGAGTTAATTCTAATGATATCTATGTCACAGTAAACTATGTCACAGTGATATCACTCAGTATCACTGAGAATAGTTCCAGCTATATCTTGGTCTTATTTAACCTTTTAAAAAGTTAGAATGCAAATTGATATTTTTGAACAAAAGACTGTTGCCCCCAGCAAGATCTCAACTCGAGTAAGAAGGCAATGAATCCCTAAGTAAACCCACAATAACCCCACAACCTATCAAACAGCACTTACTCAGAAATAATCTGCTCGCTGACACTCAGTTTGGGTTCTGCCAGGGCCACTCAGCTCCTGACGTCTTTACGGCATTGGTACAAATATGGACGGAAGATCTGAAAATAAGAGGAGAGGTGAGAATGACTGCCCATAATGTCAAGGCAGCATTTGATCAATTGAGATTCTGTACAATTGGCCTACTGAAGATATTATAGGCGGTGAATGTTATGAAGATAATCATTCATTATGAGGTCGAGTACACTCTTTTAAAAAAAAAGGTGAGTGGGAATAGGCTGTGGATTGATCTTGCTGGCTCGAAATAAATGATGGGGAGAAAGAAAACCTCCAAAATAAAATGGGAAATGCATGTCATCACCTGTCCAACTGTTTAATGAAAAAGAGATGCATGTGTAAAGAAACTGTTTGGAGCCCTAGAGAAGGGATGTCTTGCAGTGAAATGTCGTGTTCAGAATATGAAGGTGTTTGACTTAATTTGCTTTAAAATTTTGTTTGTATGTTGAAACTCAATCAATTCTATTTTGAGAGAGAGAAGGGAATTTTCCAGTTGTATATTAATTGTATGCAGGTGGCCGGTATTAATTGGGGATTCACTTGTGATCCTATAAATAGTAACAGTCTGAAAATGCCCTTGTTGAGTTTGGAGGTGAATATTTGTAATGTGTTCTTCTGTGAGTAAAACCTTATTCAAACATGTAAGGGTTCACTTTAGTTCTATCATTCACTGTCTGCCCTTCTAAACTATATCAATCTGCTTCTCTATTCCTATGCTGGAATTCTACTGCCCTTCCCACCACGGAATCGGAGCGGGCGAGGGGTGGACAATGGAAATGTCCATTGTCCTCGGACGGTATTTTCCCGGTCTCGCTTGAGCGAGGCCATAAAATCCCGCCCATAGTTTTAAAAAGTTGTAGAAACTGTTGAATACAATTTACTCTCTCCTAAAACTAAAGCCCTTCATCAGCTCATTCCCCACTTCCCTAATCCTGGTGAAACAATTGTCTCCTTGCAACCTCATTCTTAACAATATCCTCACCTTTCCCATCGCCTTTATTCCCTTCATTTAGTGGGTGCCCATAATTGTACAATTATTCCAATACTTAGGATTCATTGAGGAGTTAATATTAAATCAGGAATGGAGACTCAGCAAATTGTTAGTGATGAACAGAATAAGAGCTAAAGGAGGATAAATCCCCAGCACCAACGGGTTTTCATCCCAGGGTTTTAAAGGGAGTAGTTGAGAACATTGTAGATGCCCTAACTAACTTCCAAAGCTCTCTTGATTCAGCAACACGTCCCATTAGATTGGAAAACTGCCCGTCACTTTATTATTTCAGAAAAGTTAGAGAGAGACCAGGAAATTCTAGACCAATTAATTTAACATCTGTGGAGGGAATCCTCCCCAAAAAATTCTAAGTGTCAAATTTGCATAAAAACTGGAGTAAATCCCATTGTTTTTTTCAGCGGGAGTTTCAAAATGAATCTCCCACACTGTGTGCACTGCAGAGTGCACTAGCGTAAATCTTACGAAAATTCAGGGGACTATTCCCACTGGAGAGGCTGCAATCAGTGCGCTGAGCAGGCCACTGCGCATGTGTCAATCTGTCAGAGTGGAGATCGGCACATGCATAGTAGCCCCGCACTGCCGGGCTCCCAATCGCTGGCCAGCTCAATCCAGCAGGCCGACTTCCCACCCCGAAGCCAGCCCAGCAAAAGCAGCGCAGCGGGCTGGTAGATTCCACCCCCCCCCCTCACCTCTCCTCTCTCCTCCCCCCCCCCCCTCCCCGCCAATGTTTGGAAATTACCAGAGCTTATAATTAAGCTTTACGTGACAGAACACCTTGAACATATTCAGTTGATTAGAAAGTCAGCATGGAATTTTGAAAGGAGATCATGTCTGATTAACCTGATTGCATTTTTTGAAGATGTGACTGAGGTAATAAACAGGGGAATGCCAATGGAATTTGTTTATCTGGACTTCCAGAAGACATTTGACAACCGCTCTCTAAAACTGTCAGCTAAAGTTAAAGCCCATGGAAATAAGGGCAAATTATTGACCCAGTTAAGATACCAGCTCGAGAGAGAATAGGTGTAATAGGCCAGTCCTGTAATAGTGGTAGAATGTGGCTAGCACCATCCCACAGGGATTTCTATTGGGTCCTAAACTATTCACTACAGTTATTAATGACTTAGACGATGAGCGAGAAAGTCACAATCCAGGTTTGCCAATAATACAAAGCTAGGGTGACATTATAAGCACTGCAGATGGAAGTAATGGCTTGGAGGGGGTGCAGCATCGATTTACTGGAAGGGGGCAGCACGGTGTATCTGAAGTCACATGTAGAGCCAGACCAGGTACGGATAACAGATTTCCTTCCCTAAAGGGCATTCGTTAACCAGAAGGTCAACAATGGTATCATAGGCATCATTCGACTTTTAATTCCAGGTATCTTTAATGAATTCAAATTTCACCCTCTCTCATGGTGGGATTTGAACCCGGGTCCCCAGAGCATTGCCCTGGGTCTCTAGAATACTAGTCTGGCAACAATACCACTACGTTACTGTATAGATTCTAATAATATCTGGACTGCAAGGGTTAAATTACAAGGAGAGATTAAAGTTGCACTCCCTGCTATTTAGAAGATAAGGGGTGGTTTAATTGATGTTTCAAGATATTAAGGGCCCTGATAGGGTAGATAAAGAGCAAATACTTCTGCTATTAGACAATCTAGAATGGGAGCACTTCCTAAAAATTAAAGCCAAGCCTTTCACAAGTGAAGTCGGGAAAAGTTTTGACATGCAAAGAGTGATGTGGATGGTTGGAACTCTCTTCTGCAAACAACAGTTAATTTTGAATCTGAGATTGATAGAATTCTGTTCACCAAAGAAATTAAGGAATATGTGGCAAAGACAAGTATATCGCCATAGGTCACCCATAATCTCATTGAATGGTGGAGCTGGCTTGAGAGGTTAAATAGCCTCCTCCTGTTCCTTTGTGTTGTACCTGTCAGTTTTACCTCCTTGGCCTACATTCTTAGGATGGTGGAGGCTTGGCTTAAGCTTAGCTTGGGAGGGTCCAGATGTCACTGGGCCTTAAGGGGAGGGTGCCCTCAATCAGAAGGCGGCTTCTGATTGAGGCACGCTCCCACTTTCCAACCCACCACCCTGTCCAAGATCGAATTTTGCATTCGGCCGCCAGCGAAAAATTGAGGCTGAGCGAGCGGCCATTTAAGGGTCTCAAATGGGGCAAGGGCAGGCTTTCCATCCGAGGCCTTGCCTGCCCGCCCCAATGTAAGATCACTACCAGATTGATGTGGGTGGGAAGCCCATAGGGAACACCTTCCATGCAATTTAACACTCCCTCCCCCACCCCCACTCAGGACCTGCCGGGCTGGGGCAGAGACAGGTGGGAAGTAAAATTCTGGACTTAGTTTTTATATTCTGTTCCTTTAGAGAAAACAAATCAAGGATTCCATTTGCCTGCTTTTGTGGCCTAATGTACTGGCACTGCCACCTTCAATGACCAATACACTGTGATCACTTTACCCCTTTACTGAAAATGTCAGCACTTTGAGTGGAAACACAGGCTACTTTTGCTTGTATTACTGTAATATTTGACCTGGAGTTTCAAATGGACCTGTGTACGTCTGCATAAAAAACTGCAACTCTTGAGGGGAATCGTATTGCTTCCTTTGGTCCCTGTTGTTACACAGGAAACTATTTTCAAATACAGTATCTATACTGAGTTCGTTGAGACTCAGTCATTATACAGAAGACGCTCATTATAATTCTTCAGAGCATTCTTGAAATTTGGATTATATTATTCAGCAGCATATGCCTCCCATCTAGTCCAATTTCAGGAAATTGACGACATCATGTTTTTCTTGCATTAAGAATATAGAATTAGGACTGGACTGGCATACTAACCAAGCAGATTATGATGCATGCCAGTCATGACATTATCATGCAAACTGATAATGAGAATTCTACTGGGTGATTTGTGACTCCATGGGAAAATCTTCAATAGGTTGGCAGCGAAAGTGCCAATTAAACTGAAACAAAACCTTTCCAAATCAGCTTGTCTTTTTTTTTTCCTACTTGGTATTTTCAACTTAAGTGTAGTTTCTACGCTGCAAACGAGTGTACTTTTTTTGTACTTTTCTGAGCCTTTGCTTCTTCATGGCTCGCTAGACCGCTGTCAAGTTGTCTTCATGTTAAGAATCTTTACTGCATATTGGACAAAAGCCAGTACTACAAATCATGCTTCAGGTAGCAGGCAGTGTGGAATGGTGCTGGTAAGTTACTTTCCATCATATTGTACTCTTAATAACCACATTGAAATGAACCAAAACTAAAGACCTGAGTCAAATCAACCTGTCAGCCATCATAGTAAATGCAGCTTTTGACTCTCTTGAAATTAATTACACCTCAAACAAATTGGGAATAATTGAGAGAACAGAATCTGCTCACATATGAGACAGGACATTTAAACTAAAATAGGAGTCATATTGTCAGTTTGTAAAAACAAGCTTAAAGCTGGCCAGAGGAGAAAGTACTTGGTTGTAGAAAGCATGCTCCCAGGCAGCCTTGTCTTTAATTTTGGCGTTACAGTTACTATAAAACTATTTTTAAAAAATAGAAAGTTAGAAATTATCCTCTTCACGTACTGTGGTTGAGACTTTTGATGCATTCGGCTGATGCACCATTGATTACACAAAGACTTGTTGTTGCGAAATAATAGGCTTTTATTAACAAAAGAACTGGAGCACTCCCGAACCGATAGCTAATCCAAACTGAGGCAAAAGAGGCAGAGAGCAGTCACCTTTATACGCCGAGAAGGGCGAAGCCCCGGATTGAGGCAGCAGGGGCGTGTCCAGGCATATCACATAAACAGACAACTACAGTGGTTCACCACATCGGCATCCCACTAATTGGGTAGAATTGAATGCTCACAGTACTGGACCCATCTATCAGTTGGAGAGCTGGTGGCAACCCAGCTGTCAAGGCCCATTCCATACCCAACCCCCAAACTGACTTACTGCCACTTAGGCACTGAACCTAATCAGATTCGGGATGCTTGCTGCCCTTGGGAGGAAATTTCTACGCTGAGAGCTGCTGAGCAGAGGCTGGCAGCGTCCCAGTGTTGGGAGTGCCACCAGAACAGTTGTCACTGCCATCCTGCTGGAGCCCGAGCAGAGGGTCAATGATGGAGCCCCAGAAGGAAGGCAAGTGGGGTGGGCTTGCCCGGGTCAGTAAAGGAGGCCAAAGTGAGGGGATGGGGGCAGTAATTATTTAGAGCAAGTCTGAATCTACACCCATCACAGCACCTGTCTCTGGCAGGTGTTTCCATTGGTCCTGGACTCCCCTAGTTGAAGGGATCCACCCTCCACCAGGCTGCAGAATACTTACCAGAGCTTATCTGGTCGGTTGCCCACTTGTTGTGGCCACCATTGGTTAAATGTCAGCAGTGGTGGGATGGGGCCCTTAAATGACATTTCGGAGCCATGGAACCATAGAATTCCGACAGTGCAGAAAGAGTCCATACCGATTCTCTGAAAGAGCATCCCACCCAAGCCCTCTCCTCTACCCTATCCCCTTAACCACACACATTTACCATGGCCAATCCACCTATACCACACATCCTATGACTGTGGGAGGAAACCAGAGCACCCGCAAGAAAGCCACACAGACATGGAGGGAACGTGCATACTCCACACAAACAATCACCCAAGGCGGGAATCGAACCCAGGTCCCTCGTGCTGTGAGGCAGCAGTGCTAACCACTGTGCCACCGCACCACCTCAATTGATTTTTGGGGGGTGAGGTGTTGAGCCTTTCCAATTAGTCTCAATTGGTGACAGCCCGGTAGGCGACAAGGTCTCCACTCTGCACTATTTCTCTTCCCCACCCCCACTCCCCCCACAATTAAACAAGCTCTCCCTGCCTTCCTGCTGGTCTCTGGTGGGAGAATAAAATTCTGCCCATTGAATGCTAGCCATAGGCCAAACACAGCCATAAGGCCTCAAGTACCCTTAGCAGGTACAGTGATATGAAGACTTCTCATGCATTTCCTTTCAGTAAAAAATCAGCATAATTGAATAAAGTCTGCCCTGATGGAATGTTTTCTACAGAATGTATACCTTCAGCTGCCAGTGCCAAAACATATTTCATTCTGTTCGATGCAGTGCTACCATCTCTCCCCCTCCCCCTCACTCTCCTTGCAGTTCATGAAATTAAATTGCACACTTTACCGCACTGAATGATGGAGCAGCCATACTGAACATGGTAAATTTGAATCACCTGCAATGTGAATGAAGATAGGATACTTTGGTTGTTAAAAGATATGGAACAAAATGCCAAACAACGTGGCTGGAAAGTAAGAAGAAATTGTCTGGCAAATGAGTTACCTTGTATGTAAATATATGTGGTATGATGCTGCTATAGCGCTCAGAGATGTGGATCTGTCAGCACTGAATTATACTGCCAGCTATGCAGCACTCTGATCAAGCCCAGTCAACATGTGGAAGCCTGCATGAAAAGAGGCCCATTCACAAGATACATGTAATGTTGGTGATAAATATAGGATGTCCAAAATTTAAAATGAGTTGTATAGATGTTGTGGGTGAATGCAGGCACTAAATACTTGAAGATTACCTTTCCTAAATGCTGGTGCTCTACCTCACAACATGTTACACCTTTTGTAATGTGCAAGATGTTAAACCTTTGTTACTGTCTCAAATCCAGCTGATGTTACCTGCGAGGGTTTCCCAATCCGGGACACCAGTTCATGGTGGTGTATAATTTTGTTTATGGGAATGGTGTGAGGAGTCACATGCAAGAGCCAGTGAGAACAGGAACCAGCCCAGTTATGGTATAACACTTATTAAATGTAATTTATTACAATAAAGAAAAGACACATATACACGAACTGGACTATAGTGATCCAGTACAGTTACATATAGGAACTATTAAACACACCCACACAGTTTATGTAGAAATTACCCTTTTCTGATTCAAAGTGTGCTTACAAGATCTGAACTCTTTCAGGACTTCCCTCTTCCCAAACGACATCCAATCCAATAGACCTATAGCTAAATGCCAGCTTATAGTCACTACACTGTACATGATTGAGGCGTTATTCTGGGAAATATCTCTTCTTGGTTCAGCAAAGATATGGTTTTAACTACCTCCACGAAGGTTTCTGCACTCTTGCTTCTTGTCTGCTACCTAGAACTGGCTTCCAGGCTGCTAGGTGGAATCTGCCTTCTTGAGTATTGGCAATTATCTGTCCCTTTGTTCTCTCCTTGCATTTGCTGTCTGTCCTTTCGGCTTCTGTGGTTGTAAACAATTAACATTTATGTGCCTCCCCTTGACGGTTCAATCATCTAACTAAGATATTTCCTATTAGCATGCCAATATATTCTTCTGGTCTGTCTAAAACCTGCTAATCTCATTACTGGGAGACTCACATCCTGTGAAATGCCTTATGAAATGTCGGTGGCTTCTACCTGTTAATTTTGTTCCACACTTGGTATTGCTCATTACGAGGCACATTTATAATAGTCACCAAAGTTTGCACATGTAGAAAAATCTAGTTTTGAAACAGAAATTAGTATTGCAGAATTAACCATGAAAGGTAGAAGTTTCACTGCTGGATTCTAATCCTGAAAATGCTGCAAATGTTTTTTTATGAAGTAAAACAATTTAAAGTTAGAACTTTGCTTGTTGATTAACGTGACCCTTAGTGTTAGGCAAACAAGTATTACTGGAGAGGCCACTTAAAAAAATTAAACTCTCACTCTGTAAGACTGAAAAATGGACTGACTAATGAGGAGCAGTTTTTTTCACTGTAATAATTATTGGGGAAAAATCAACTTTAAAAATTGTTGAAGTTATTTATCTTCTGTCTTCCTTCACCATTCTTATTTTTATAAGTTTTCCCTTAACTCTGTAATCTATTCTAAGTAATACCTTCCAGATAGCTCTGTTAGCCCAGCATCTATTTTGGAGCTGAATCCATTTAGGACAGCACGGTGGCACAGTGATTAACACTGTTGCCAGGGACCAACTCCAGAGACCTGGGTTCGATTCCCGGCTTGGGTCACACTCTGTGTGGAGTTTGCGCATTCTTCCCATGTCTGCGTGGGTTTCCTCTGGGTGCTCCGTTTTCCTCCCACAGTCCAAAGATTAGATGCATTGGCCATGCTAAATTGCCCCTTAGTGTTTGGGGATGTACAGGTTAGAGGGATTAGCAGGGTAAATATGTGGGATTATGGGGATAAGGTCTAGGTAGGATTGCTGTCAGTGCAGACCCGATGGGCCAAATGGCCTCCTTCTGCACTGTAGGGTTTCTATGATTTCTGTGAAGTGCTGTGTGATAGTGTCTACCCTAAAATCAGTTTCAAAGGCTATTTATAAGTCTATCGTGAAATCTTTTAAATTTGATTTGATTATATGATACCAACGATAAATCAAAATATCTCTTTTATTTAACCGAGTCTGCTGAGACCTATGGCACAGCAAGACAATTTGTCACAGGTCCAGGTGTGCAGACACACTAAATTACTTTTCTCTTCTGAGATCTCAAAGATGCTGGGAGAGGCAATTTTTTTTTTTAAACAGGGACTTGCAAGTCTTGCTATCGAGAACAGCTGTAACAAGACGCCATGTTTCAGATATCTTGCTGCGAACTCCACTTGAATCACTGAAATGCTTTGAAAGGGTGGAAGGTTATTGTGAGGCAGCAATGGAAATTCACCCTTTGAGACATTTGTCCTTGGAACCCACTGACATTTAAATCACCAGAATTCCAACTTCAGGGGCATAAAATGAAACAAAAATAGACTTTGTTTTATTTTAATTGCTCTACTCACTGGATTTTTCCACTTGCGTTATGTTCATGCTGGCAGTAACCTATTTATTTTAAGTGAGTTAAAAGCACTGTTAAAATAACATGGATTGGAATTCCTCATTCAGTTCCTCATTCTCGGGCTGGTTTATTTGTCCTGTCCTTGGGCCTGAGCGGTCCACGTTTTGCCTGTTTCGCTAGCCTTGTCTGGGGTGGACCCTATGACCACAAGTACAGAGGATGATCCTTTGAATGAGCCTGGCAGGATGGCAAGAGAGGACAAGAGGGGCCCTATCATCTTTCTGGGAGGGAAGGGAAAGGGTGCGGGCAGATATGCAGGAAATGGAATGAACCTGGTTGAGTGCCTTGTTTTCCACAGCTGGAGGGGAGAGCCTTGGATAAGGAAAAACGTAGACATGTCTGAAGCACCATTTTCAAAGATGGCATCATCAGAATAGATATGACAGAGGTGGAGAAACTGGGAGAGTGGGATGGAATCCTTACATGAAGCAGGATATGAGGAGTTGTACTTGAGGTAGCTGTGGAAGTTGATGTGTTTGTAGCGAATGTTGGTGGTCAGTCTATCACCAGAAATGGAGACAGAGAGGTCAAGGAAGGGACGTGAAGTGTCGGAGATGGACCATGTGAAGGTGAGAGAGGGGTGGAAATTGGAAGCAAAATTGATCATTTTTTTCCAGGTCCAGACGAGAGCATGAAGCAGCACAAATGCAGTAATTGCTTTAATGGAAAAAGAGTTATGGGAGAGGGCCTGAGTCGGACTGGAACAAGGAATGTTCCACGTAACCAACAAAAAGACAGGCATAACTGGGGCCCATTGTCACAACTTTTATTTGCAGGAAGTAAGAGAATTTAAAAGAGAAATTATTTAGTGACAGAACAATTTCAGCCAGGCAGAGGAGAGTGGTGGTGGATGGAGATTGTTCCCCCTGCTCAAGGAAGAAACAAAGAGCCCTCAGACCCTCCTGGTGGAGGATGGCAGTGTAGAGGGATTGGACGTCCATAGGTGGTGGACTGGGATTGTTTGGGCCTCCGCTCCTTGTTCCAGGCCTACTCAGGCCTGCTGTTGCAACTCTTTATTCGAAACATTGATGGTAATATTGGTGCAGCTTCATGCACTCATCTGGACCTGGAAAGAATATCAATTTTACTTCCAATTTCTATTCAAAGGATCATTCTCCACCATTTTCGCCAACTCCAGCATGATGCTCCCCATGAAACACAATTTCCTCTCACCCCCCCATGTCAACATTCTGCAGGGACCACTCCCTCCGTGGCACCCTGGTCCACTCCTCCATTCTGCCCAACTCCCCATCCTTCTCCCACGATAACTTCCCATGCAATCCCAGAACGTGCAATACCTGCCCCTATATCTTCTTCCTCCTCATCATTCAGGTCCCAAATACGTAAAGGCCTAAAATAAGTGTTGGAGAGGACGAATGGTTTTTTCCTGTTCCTGGCATTTTTATTTGATTTAATTAAATTGATTTTTTTTTACCCTCACCTCATGATTGCTTCACTCAGGAACTTGGCAGCCCGCAGACACAATCTATGCAACAGGTATTTGGAAAGCCATTCTCAGGGAAGCCACCAGGGAAACATGTCAGCCTTATCTACATAACTAATCAATTTTATTGAGTTAAATTTTAGCCTTGTGCTGAGATTATCACGTTCAAAGACAAATATTCTTATTTCCCTCCAATTGGGAATTGACTGGAAGAGGCACTTCAGCAGCATTGTACTGTTGTGAGACAAGATGAAACCTGTACTCTCTGAGCAGTATGATGAGGGAAAACAGATATACCCACAGCTTCTTTATCACCAGGTGAATGGTTTTTAGTACAAGTTGCTAATATGCTGTTGTGTGCAAATTAATTCTGAATAAAACTAGAAACGACATCCCCACAAAATGCTGCTTTGGATTTTTTAAAAAAGGTTCCAAGGCTCAGGGAGGAGCTCATAACAGCACAGCTCTCTCTCCAGGACACACCAGTGCCAGAATGTTGCCGCCTCACCTGCCCGAGGCTCGTAAGATCCCGCCCAAGGCCAATGGAGAATGTCTTTCTGCGAGCCACGCCCGCCCAGACTTTGGGGCAGGCGAGACGGTAAAATTCCAGCCAAAGTGTTGAATACTCCAAACACCTCTTGAACATTCCAAACACATCGCAGAATGTATTTTCTTTCAACCTTGTGTTGTAGCAAGTGCTCTCTGCAAGTTTGCTACTCAATTGTGGAATCGTGGAATGTCTTAAATGCCCAATAGTGGTGCTTTAACTAGAAGGCAGTCTGGACTAGGGAAAGCCTCCCAGTCAATGAATTTACAGATACTCTGTTCAATTCAAAATGAAACTAAAGCTTCAAACATTTTCTCTCATTTTGATATTGAATTTGCATTTAAAGGTTTAAAGTTTATTTATTAGTGTCACAAATAGGCTTACATTAACACTGCAATGAAGTTACTGTGAAAATCCCCTCGTCGCCACACTCCAGTGCCTGTTTGGGTACACTGAGGGAGAACTTAGCATGGACAATGTACCTAACCAGCACATCTTTCAGACTGTGGGAGGAAACCGGAGCACCTGGAGGAAACCCACGCAGACACGGGGAGAACATGCAGACTCTGCACAGGCAGTGACCCAAGCTGGGAATTGAACCTGGGTCCCTGGCGCTGTGAAGCAGCAGCGCTAACCACTGTGCCACCTTGCCACATTTACAGGGAGCTTGTGACCAATATTTTCATGTACATGATCTGATAAAATGCCATAGATCTAAAACGTTAATATGGTTCCTCTCTCCATTGATGCTGTCACACCTGCTGAGTATTTCCAGCATTTGCAGTTTTCATTTCATGGTGGAGCATAACGGTTAAGTAAGGCTCGAGGTGTGTACAGTTTTCAGAACTTCATCGGTGATAGATTTACAGACTGTTTATTTTCACCCATACAAGTGGTTAGCACTGCTGCCTCACAGCGCCGGGGACCCAGGTTCGATTCCCGGCTTGGGTCACTGTCTGTGTGGAGTTTGCATGATCTCCCCTTGTTTGCGTGGGTTTCCTCCAGGTGCTCTGGTTTCCTCCCACACTCCAAAGATGCCCGGGTTAGGTGGATTGGCCATATTAAATTGCCCCTTAGTGTCAGTGGGACTAGCTAGGGTAAATGTATGGGGATAGGGCTTGGGTGGGATTGTGGTCGGTGCAGAGTCAGTGGGCTGAATGGCCTCCTTCTGCACTGTAGGATTCTAAGTCTGTTTTGCTGAAGCAGAGTGTGAGGAGTTGTAGTCGAGGCAGCTGTGGAAGTCGGTGGGTCTGTCGTGAATGTTGTGGTCAGTGGAGAATGACAAGAATGGGGGATGTCTACTCTAGACAGCTATCTGGGAAAGAGAGTTGAGTCAAAACAAAAGATAATTGGGCAACCAGCTTAAAATGTGAAACCTGTCAGAGACAAGTAGGCACTCATCTGTGCCTGGTTGTGAAGTGAGATGGAAACCAATGAACAGATGCTTTAGTTCAACATAAAAACTGAGCTCAGAGGCATGCTAGGAAGAGAATACTATCAGATGCTGAACAGCTGAAAAGCAGATGCACAGTAACAAGAAAACGTAGATGTTGAACTATTATATTTGTTCATTTTCACATTTTTCCTGATCGGTCCTGAAGATGGTGAGGTGTTCTAGAGTAGTATTTTCTTATTCAGAATAATCTAGCATTTATTGGCCATCCCTAATTACCCTCAAATAGGTGGGGGTGTGTCATCTTTTTGAATTGCTGAAGTTCATGTGCTGGTCAGTTTGGGTACCTCGTTGTAATGACCTCAGCTGGCATCATGGGCCATGAAGAGGCCAAGCAGAAACATATGGAGGGGGAGGTGGGGGGTGGGGGAGGGGGGGGGGTGGTTGCAGAATCCGAGGATTCTTTTTCTAAAATGTGAAACCAGTCTACAATAAAATATTGAAACCAAAAAAAAATGACATGTCACAGCGTTGTTAAGGAGAGGGTTCCAGGTTGTTGCCTCAGTGATGATGAACAAATGTTAATGTATTTCCAAGCCAGGATGGTGTATGACTTGGAGGTGATTCTGTAGGTAGTGATGTTCCCATGCATCTGCTGTCCTTGTCCCTCTAGGCGATCGTGGTTGTGGGTTTGGAAAGTGCTATTGAAGAGGGTGCATCCTTTAGCTGGTATACATTGGAGCTACCGTGCATGGGTGGTCGAGGGAATGAATGATTAAGGTGGCGGATGAACTATCGATTAAGTAGGCAGCTTTTTGCTCAATGCTGTCAAGCTTCTTGAGTGTCATTGTTGCTGTACTCATCCAGGTGAATGCAGAGTATTCCATCACTTCCTGAGTTGTACCTTGTAGATGGTGAACAGGTTTTGGGGAGTCAGGAGGTGACTTATTGACTGCAGAATTCCCAGTCTCTGATCTGCCCATTTAGCTACATTATTCATATAGCTAGCCCAGTTAACTTTCTATATTCCGAGGACAGGTGGTCAGACCCTTTCTTGGTAGAGATGATCATTACCTGGCACCTATGTGGTCCAATTGTTCCTCACCACTTATCACCCAAGCCAGAACCTTTTCCAGGTTTTGTTGCGTGTACGAATGGGTCTTCTTAATTATATGAGAAGTTGCGAATGGAATAGACACTGAGCAATCATCAGTGAATATATCCAACTCGGACCTTATGATGGATGAAGCAGTTGAAGTTGGGCCTAAAATAATACTACCCTTAGGAACTCATGTTGGTTGTGTATTCCTTGTGTTTAATTGTATCCAAGTGATGGACTTAACTGGGGATTCATTTATACACCGTGAATAGACAGAGTAAACTGTTGTTGGGTAAGGAGGTGTATGCTTGTAATGTTTAACTCTGCAAATAAATATAAAAGTGTGTAAAAATTAGTTCCAATTCTGTCCTTCAACAACTAATATGGAACATCCTACAGACAGTTGGCCTCCAGCAACCACAACCATCTTCCTTTGTGCCTGGTATGACTCTAGTATGAAGGGAGTTTTGTTTGCTTCCCATTGAGCCCAATTTAACTAGAATGCCTTGATATCACACTCTGCAAAATGCTACCTTGATGTCAAGGGCAGTCACTTTCACTTTGTCCATCATTAGGCCATGATTGTAATGAGGTCAGGAGCTGAATGGTCATGATGGAACCAAAACCGAGCATTGATGAGCACGGTTACATGGTTCACCCATTTGTTACGTGTGAGCCCAGACAGTGAACCTCGATAGGCTATTGTCTAATCAGGAGATAGGCAACTATGTGAGTTAGATTTGTTTGATACTCATTTACTATCAGAGTTTTCAGGAGAGCTAAGCACTTCCCATCCTGTGATCATCAACTCGGCACAGATGAAGGGCGCGATTATACTGACTGTTCCCGCAATGCTCGCACTGCAGCGAAGTTAAAGAATTTGACGCCAAGCCAAATCTCCGTTCACTGCAATAGGATGGGAAAATCCCACCGGTGTGAACGGCTGGAAAATTCTGGCCAAAGGCCGGAATTTTACTGGCAGGCCCACCCTGATTCCGAGGCTGTTGAGGCTCGGAAAACAGCATTCTCCATTGGCCTCGGGTGGGATCGTACGAACCTCGGGTGGATATGCCGGTAAAATTCCGCCCAAAGTCTCTAACATGTTTCTCGTCAGAATCAGCAAGGTGCCATTGCATTGCAATGAACCTCAAGCTCAAAGCAACTGTATCAACAAATTTTATATTGTAAAATTCTGCTGCTGGATCTCAAAATATTTTATGGATTTGTCCTGTTGTCATGAGTAGATCCATAAAACAAACTCACCAATCTTGTGATAAATATGTGTGAATTGTCATATTGAATTTGTCTCATCTGGATGATCAACTCTGCTCTTTTGGTAACACTATTATCTCTGAGTTAAGAGACTATTGCATTCAAGCCGCAATCCCAAGAGTTGAGCAAGTAATCTGAGCCGCCACTTTGGTGCAGTTCTGAGGGAGGGTTCATCAAATCTGTTGGCTGAGTTATCGGTTGAAAGTTTATTAAAGTTTATTTATTTATTAGTCACAAGTAAGGCTTACATTAACACTGCAATGAAGTTACTGTGAAATTCCCCTAGTCGCCACACTCCGGCGCCTGTTCGAGTCAATGCACCTAACCAGCACGTCTTTCAGACTGCGAGGAAACCGGAGCACCCGGAGGAAATCCACGTAGACACGGGGGAGAATGTGCAGACTCCACACAGACCCAGGGCCTATCCCCATAACCACACCCAAGCCGGGAATTGAACCCGGGTCCCTGGTGATGTGAGGCAGCCGTGCTAAAAATGTTCCCACAGCAGTATTCAAAATGGATTCCAAAATTCCCTGAAGAGAAACCATCGTAAGAAAATGAATTGCCACTTCATCTCCTATCTGACCATGCTTAGTCATGAAAGAATTGCCATTGTTGCCCTGTTTCAAATTAATATACAAACATTCAGTGCTTTGGAATGTGATAAGGTGCTGTCTAAATTCAAATTTATCTCTTCTCCGAGGCTCAATATGGCAATTGGATATGCAGTCAGCCTATCTTGTTTACTGATTTTTGAATAGTGAAGTATTTCTGTCTGTAGAAATAGACATTTGTAATCGACATCCAATACTGGGGATGCTCAACATGGCAAACAACATTCTGAAAGAGAAGATGGCAGGGTGCTCATATGAAAAGTTAGCTGGCTTTCTGCTTCGGATGCCAACCAATCTCCTGTGTACTTCATAGAATCCTACAGTGCTGAAGGAGGTCATTCGGCCCATCGAGACTGCACTGACCACAGTCCCACCCAGGGCCCATCCCCATAACCACAAACATTTACCCGAGCTAGTCCCCCTGACACTAAAGGGCAATTTAGCACGGCCAGTCCACCTAACCCACTCATCTTTGGACTGTGGGAGGAAACTGGAGCACCCAGAGGAAACCCACACAGACATGAGGAGAACATGCAAATTCCACATTGATAGTGACCCAAGCCGGGAATCGAACCTCGCTCCCTGGCGCTGTGAGGCAACAGTGCTAACTATTGTGCCACCGTGCCGCCCATTACTTTTCAGCAATGCTCCTTTATGTTGTTAGTACTCATGGATTTTCTTTTTATCTTTTGTCTTCATTATCAGTTTGGTTGTCTCCTTTATCAAGATAAGCGAGTAGAAAGAATGGCCATCTATCCGTAATGTGTTTGTAATTAGCAGTATAATGTTTACTTGATGAATGTGCCTTGCTGCACTCTCTAGCCCAGCAGGTGCCAATCCCTCTTCCGGTTCCTTATCCCCTTAAGATCAATGTAGTATTTCTAAAACTACGAAGTGAAGGTTGCTGTAGCAACAATGAGGCTGAACGTGCAAGCGAAATGACGAGGAATTGGACAGTGATGCATAGCAATTGAGACCACTGGCCACCCAACATCTGATTCATAAACACTTCAAAGAAAATGATGTTTTTGCCTCGGGCAAAATTTGCGAGAAGACAGAGCAGAGCATGAAGTATAAATGCTGAGATTTTTCTTTCCTCTGAATGGTGAACAGGATTAAAACAAAAAAAAATAATGGCCAGTAGATAAAGCCCAGGGCTAAGCTCGGTGGGTAACTTGCTGGCTGTGAGAATTTAAATTGAGAACGTGCTTCTTGAACCTGCCAGGCTCCGTTTTGTATTGTGTGTGGGAGTTAGTCTAGAGTTGAGCTGAATGAATATCCTGCAGAATGCAATGTGCTTTGTATACGAGAATGGTTTGATTCTGGGTACAGCACTCCAGGTGAACTCAAGGGAGTTGTATCAAACAGGAATACTGAATGTAGATGAAATCTTCCGAATGAAAATGATGTTGTGTTGGTACTGCTTGGATATTGCGATTTAATAAAAAATTGTTTGTCAAGCCTGGTATGAATATTTCAGGATCTTAAAAGGAATGCCTTGAATTGACTTCCTTCCAGTACTGAGCACAGTCATATCAGAGTTGGCAAATTTTCAAAGTGAGTTTCCCTGCGAGATAATTGGGCAAAAGAGACCAAATCCAAATATTCTTCTCATCCTGACTCCACAAAGAGAAATCCAATAACCAGTACGAAACTTTCATGATTTCTGCTGTGAAAATTGTGACCTTCATATACTCTTTGTGGAATGTCTCCACGACTACCATGATCAGTGCTCAGTGTTCTTAAAGAAATATTCTTTTAAGACAATGGTGTTAACCAACATACAGATCAGTTGTTTATTTTCGGGTAGGACAACTTCTAGTAGAATTGTAAGGGCAGATCAAAATGTGCAGCTGGCTAGTCATGCTGCACAGAGTGGAAAGGTCAGGAGTTTGTACCCACAACAGTGGCTTGGACACAAACCTATTGAAAGAAATGGAGCTTTAGCAACAACATATGTCTGATAGATCACATTTTTTCCCATTATTTTTTCACCTAGGGCGGATTTTATATCTCGCTTGAGCGAGACCGGAAAATCTCTCTCAAGGACAATGGGTGTTTCCATTGTCCGCCCTTCGCCCACTCCAATTCCATGGCGGGTGAGGAGGTAGAATTCCTGCGCTAGTTTCTTCTTGTCCTTTCAGAACGTGGTGACCTTTGCTAGGGTACAGTCCCACTAATGTCAGTGGCCATTTCCTCATCCTGCCTAAGTGACCATTCTTCGTACGTCTGTCCTGACATAGGTCAATGGGAATCTATTGTATTATCTAGCCAGTCATAGAGAATCACCTGCAATGACTTCTCTTTCTACTCCTGCACCATTGCCTCTAGAGTCTCCCTAAGGATCCATCCGTGGCCCTCTCATATCAACTGTTCCTCATCCACATGCTGTCCCATTTAAAAACATAATATCAGGTTCCACATGTACACCTTATCCAGATCTACCTGGCGGCACGGTAGCACAGTGATTAGCACTGCTGCTTCACAGCTCCAGGGACCTGGGTTCGATTCCCGACTTGGGTCACTGTCTGTGTGGAGTTTGCACATTCTCCTCGTGTCTGCGTGGGTTTCCTCCGGGTGCTTCGGTTTCCTCCCACAGTCCAAAGATGTGCGGGTTAGGTTGATTGGTCATGCTAAAATTGCCCCTTAGTGTCCTGAGATGCGTAGATTAGCGGGATTAGCGGATAAAATATATAGGGATATGGGGGTAGGGCCTGGGTGGGATTGTGGTCGGTGCAGACTCGATGGGCCAAATGGCCTCTTTCTGCACTGTAGGGTTTCTATAATTCTATACCTGACTACCAGCTCACTTGACCTCATTCACCATCGCTTATTTGTCACAGCGTTTGTCTGACATCCAGTACTGGTGAAAAGAAATAGCCGTTAGATATTGGGACCATCTGAACCATTGGGCTGCATTTTGCAACAAGGATAATGGCTAACAGCACTCATTGCTATCATGGCATAAATCAGGCAGCAATTTCTGATGCCCACATAGGGCATAGTTAAACATATAAATCCAAAAGTCACTGTCAGAGATAGCCTACTCCTCCTTGTGTGCACTGCCGGAGTACTTACCAGTAGATTTAGTACTGATTTTATTTTTAATTCATTCATTGCACATGCGTGTCGCTGGCTGGCCAGCATTTATTGCCCATCCTTAGTTGCCTGAGGGCAGTTGAGAGTTAGCCACATTGCTGTGGCTCTGGAGTCACATGTAGGGCAGACCAGGTAAGGATGGCCGATTTCTTTCCCTAAAAGACATTAGTGAACCAGCTGGGTTTTTTCCGACAATCGATAATGGTTTCATGGTCATCAGTAGATTCTTAATTCCAGATATTTTTTATTGAATTCAAATTCCACCATCTGCCGTGATGGGATTCGAACCTGAATCCCCAGAACATTAGCTGAGTTTCTGGATTAATGGTCTAGCGATAATACCATTAGGACATAGCCTCCCTCACAATGGAATGTGACTGGGTAAACATGCTGCACTTTTCAGTTAGCTCACCAATAAAAACAGCTGAAAACCTCAAGAGTGGTGCATTCAAGAGTAAACAGGTCATAGACAATGCGATAATTGATAATTGCAGCCTCTTGCATCCTGAAAAAAATTATTTAATATGTGCGGAGTTTCACTGCCTCAGAAGACAGTGTTGAAGATGTTTCTAAAAAGTCCTCTCAAACTTTTTATTGTCTGTCTCATTTTGCTCAATCTGTTAATCCAATTTCTATCTTGCAATCTTTATTTTGCCTTCTGCACATGATTTCAAATGTATTTATATCTCCTCCTTTGTTCTTCCTTGTTTAGTCTCTGCATATCACAGTGAGGATCCTTCAATCTGATTAGTTAAGAAGTCTCACCGTTCCTTGCTCTGTTTCCAGGCCTGTGTTCACCTCCTTACATCGGCCTGTCAATGCTTTGATTTGAAAAGGTTCAACCTTGTTTTCAAATCACTCCATGGCCTCACTCCTCCCTATCTCTATAACCTCTTCAGCCTCACAACCCTTGAGATTGATGCGCTCCTTCAATTCTAACGTATTTTGCATTCCCAAATTTTTGGCATTGCACCATTACGGGCTGTATCTTCAGATATCCAGAACTCTTGAATTCTCTCCCTAAATCTCTTCACTTCACTACGTTTCCCTCCCCCTTTATGAAGCTCCTTACATCCTGCCTCTTTGACCAAGCTTTTGATCATTGGTGCTGATGACTTCTTATGTTGCATGGTATAAAATTTTGTTTGATAACCTCCTTGTGAAGCCTCTTGGGCCATGTTGCCATGCAATCATTTTCTTATAAATACAAGTTGCTGTTAGTCGATCATGGAACATATTCACAGAATTAATGGTTGATTTGGGATCAAGGGTCACTCTTCAGAAGAACCTGGAAGAAAATAGCAAGAAAGAACTTGGCATCTTTCGCTGCATGTTATGATCAATTAAATGCATTTAAAGAGTAGTCACTTTTGCAATATAATGGCATCTAAGAAAGGGAATTAAGGGTTATAGAGATGGGTGAGATTTTCCACACACCCTCGCCCATCCCCCACGACGTGTTGGCTTTGGCAGCCGGCCATTGATTGGCAGCAGGATCTTCTGGGCTCACCTCTGTCAATGGGCTTTCACATTGTCCACACCTTGTGCCGCCATGGTAGGGATCACCGTCCATAGGACTGACTGGAAAATCCCACCCATTACCAACTTGTTTTTTTTAAACCAGGAGAAGTAGGAAAAGGAATTTGGTGTTCTTTAAAATCAGAAATCGACAGGTGTTGGGTGAAGAGGGAAGTGGGAAAATCTCCAAGATAGAATAGTCATACGTGGACTGCCGGTGCATATGTGGGGCGTACATTTCTCATTGAAACTGACATGTTGTTAACTGACTGTCCACCTCCCCCTCCACTGTGCCCCGCAGAGAGGAGCAACATTTGTGCTGCTCTGGAATTCACAAGCCCGTCGCCATACCTAATTTTCTGTTCATTCAAACGAAATAGCTTGCGAGCCCAATCCTGAATTCACAGTCATGCACTTGTGGATCACTTTCAAAAATCCAAAATGATTAATTAGTATTGCTAATGTGTTGTTTTCAATATGTGACAGCCATACTACACCTTGATGAGCCACAGGAAGCAAACTGATTAATGCACAATCCACGCTCCCCCCCCACCCCCCAACAACAACCCCGGCTCCTTACCAAGTATCCAAGCGCATGGTTGGAATGTGCAATTTGTTCCCTAATCTCAGCTAAAATAAAAGAACCTGTTTCCAAAAAATGGTTCCTCGGCTATGACAGAAAAGTAATGAATACTGCATCTTCCAGAATGCAATTAATTGTGGTTAGCACTGCTGCCTCGCAGCGCCAGGGACCCGGGTTCAATTCCGGCCTCGGATCACTGTCTGCGTGGTGTTTGCACGTTCTCTTTGTATCTGCATGGGTTTCCTCCGGGTGCTCCGGGTTTCCTCCCACACTCCTAAGATGTGCGGGTTAGGTTGATTGGCTGTGCTAAATTGCCCCTTAGTGTCAGGGGGACTAGCAGGGTAAATATGTGGGGTTAAGGATATAGCATCTGGGTAGGATTGTTGTTGATGTAGGCGCGATGGGCTGAATGGTCTTCTTGAGGACTGTAGGGATTCTATGAAATCGAATTGTAAAACTAATTGACTCACGATAGTAGTGGTCACTGGTAACAATTCATCAAAGTTTACAGAAATGGGACTTTCAAATTTCCCCTCTTAAATTGGCCACTAATGAGAAAGAAATCCCAGCTGTTGAAGCAAGTTGTAGTTGTTTCAGTGACCAATTGAAGTGTTCCATTACCAGACTCTCCCAGGAAGTAAAGTGCAGGTTGAATCCTGCGTGTTGCATTTATAAATCGAGGCTGATGGTTTCTTGCTGACTGAAGGGCATTGCTCTGTAAATAGGTTGCACATAAACAATGTTTCTGATTGCTTTAATGGGATTTGTTTCTGTCAGTGCTGCATCTTGCGAGTTCTGCTTCTACCTCCTCATTGGAACCTTTGCGAAAAAAAAAGTGATTGTTATTAAAACAAACCCCTGAATTTCATACAATAATTGCTCATTCAATCAGACAGAAGGCTTTCAGCGAGGAAGCAATTTGCTTTCTGTGGGTTAGTTCCATGCTGCCACAGTTGGATTTTTGAAAGTGAATGGAGACGGCTTGTAATCAGCAAGCTAAGCAGCAGTTAAAATGCTGCATTAAATTATGCCCAGAAGCTATCCTTAATTCTGGGCTGCCTCCCGGCAGCTCCCTGGCAAAGTGAATTTAAATTTTGGACTGCTGGGCCATGGGCAGAAGCCCTTGGATAGGTTCTGCATGGTGAGGGAGCTGAACAGTACGGTGAGACATTTGGCCAGCAATGGCTGCACATTCAGGTAAGGGTGGCACGGTGGTTAGCACTGCTGCCTCACAGCGCCAGGGACCCGGGTTTGATTCCCAGCTTGGGTCACTGTGCGGAGTTTGCACATTCTCCCCATGTCTGCCTGGGTTTCCTCCGGGTGCTCCTGTTTCCCCCCACAGTCCAAAAGACGTGCTGGTTAGGTGCTTTGCCCATGCTAAATTGCTCCTTGGAGAATGAAACTGGGTAAGCAATTATGGGGAAACAAAGAAATGGCAGAGGAGTTAAAAAGATATTTTGCGTTGGTCTTTACTGTAGACCTTACTACAAGCATCCCAGAAATAGTAAAACAGATGGGGGAGAAATTAAATACAGTCACCATCACCAGAGAATTATCTTTAGGCAAACAAATAGGGTCAAAGGTTGACAAGTCCCTGGAACTGATGGTTTGCAATCCAAGATGTTATAGGAGATAGCTACAGAGATCATGGATGCATTGGTAGTCATTTTCCAAAACATCCTTGAATTCTGGAACTGTGCCAAGGATTGGAAAACTGCCAATGTGGCATCCTTGTTCAAAAAAGAGCGGTTACGAGCACAGAAATCATCCTGTCATTTGGGGGTCAACATTCAATTCATAGTTTTTATTCTTCTTTGACAGGATGTGGATGCCGCTGGCGAGGCCAGTATGTTTATTGCCCATCCCTAATTTGGGAGTCCACGTGGTACAGATAACCCTACAAGAGCTCAAGGATTTTAACCCAACGACAGTGAAGGAATGGGAATATAGTTCCAAGTCAGGATGGTGCGTGGCTTGGAGGGGAATTTGCAGTTAATGGTATTCCTCTGCATCTGTTGATAGTGGGAGAAATCAGCAATGGTAATACATTGAATGTTAGGGGGAGCTGTTTAGATGCCGTCTTGTTGGAGATGGTCATTGTCTGCCATTTGTGTGCCACGAGTGTTACTTTCTATTTCTCAGCCCAAGCTTGAATGTCCAGGTCTTGCTGCATATTTGAATGGACTGCTTCAGTATCTGAGGTATGGTGAATGGTGCTGAACATTGTGCAATCAACAGCGAAGATTCTTACTCTGACCTTATGTTGGATTGATTAAACAGTTGAAGATGGCTGGGCTGACGAAACTACCCTGAGGAACTCCTTCTGTGAAATCCTAGGACTGGGATGATCAACCTTCAACAACCACAACCAACTTCCTTTGTTCTAGGTATGGTTCCAACCGGTGAGACGTTTCCCTCTGTTCCCATTAACTCCAGTTTCCTTGGAATTCTTGATGCCGCACTTGGTCAAATGTCAAATGCTGCCTTGATGTCAAGGGCTGTCATTTCACCTCACCTCCGGACTTCAGCTCCTCTGTCCACATAAGGATTTAAGGCTGCAATGAGATCAAGAGCTGAATGACCCTGGCAGAGCCCAAACTGAGAATCAGTGAGCAGGTTATTGTTCAAGTGTTGCTTGATAGCGCTGTTGAGGACCACTTTCGCCACTTTGCTGATGCGTGAGAGTAGACTAACTGGGGCAGTAATTGGCTAGGTTGGAGTTACCCTGCTTTTTGTTGGTCAGGACATACCTAGGCAGTTATCCGCATTGCTGGGTAGATTCCAGTTATAACTTGGCCAGGGCGCTGCTAGTTTTAGAGAAGTTTCCAGTACTATTGCTGGAATATCAAGAGGCGATAGTTGTTGGAGATGGTCACTGCCTGGCTCTTATGTGACACAAATGTTACTTGCAATGTACCAGCCCACGCCTGGATATCGTCCAGGTCTTGTTGCATATGGGCATGCACTCCTTCAGTATATGATGAGCTGCCAGTGGTGCTGAACACTGTGCAGTCATCAGTGAACATCCCCACTTCTGACCTTATGATGGAAGGAAGGCCATTGATGAAGCAGCTGAAGATTGTTGGGCCTAGGACACTTCACTGAGGGACTCCTGCAGTGATGACCTGGAGCTGAGATGGCTGACCTCCACTTACCATAACACAGTTAGTTTTGGAGATTATGTTTTCGATAAAAGCAAGAGGGTATCAAGGGAAAGAGAAAGCCCCACTCAAGGATAAAGGAGGGTGGTTATGTGTGGAGCCAGAGGAAATGGATGAGATCCTTAATGGGTACTTTGCACGGTATTCACCAGAGAAGGACATTGGGATGTTGAGATTAGGGAAGGGTGTGTGAACACTCTTGGACAGGTCAGTACAATGAAGGAGGAAGTATTGGGTGTCGTAAAATGCATTAGGGTAGACAAGTCCCGGAGTGGATGGGAATTATCCCAGGATACTGTGGGAGGCAAGAGAGGAATTAGCAGGGACCTTAACAGATATCTTTCTATCCTCTTTGGCCACAGGTGAGGTTCCAGAGGCTTGGAGAATGGCCAATGCTGTTCCTTTGTTTAAGAAGGGAAACGGAGATAATCTAGGTAATGACAGGCCAGTGAGCCTGATGTCAGTGGTGGGGAAGCTTTTGGAGAAGATTCTGAGAGACAGGATTTATTTCCATTTGGAAGTGAATGGACTTGTTAGTAATAGCATGGTTTTCTGCGGGGAAGGTCATGTCTCACTAACTTGAATGAGTTTTTTGAGGAGGTGACAAAAATGATTGATGAGGGAAAGGCAGTGAATGTTGTCTACATGGACTTTAGTAAGGAATTTGACAAAATTCCTCATGGCAGGCTGATACAAAAGATAAAGTCTCATGGGACCCGGAGTGTGCTCGCTAGATGGGTACAGAACTGGCTTGGTCATAGAAGTGGAGATGCCGGCGTTGGACTGGGGTGAACACGGTAAGAAGTCTCACAACACCAGGTTAAAGTCCAACAGGTTTATTTGGTAGCAAATACCATAAGCTTTCGGAGCACTGCTCCTTCGTCAGATGGAGTGGAAATCTGATGAAGGAGCTGTGCTCCGAAAGCTTATGGTATTTGCTACCAAATAAACCTGTTGGACTTTAACCTGGTGTTGTGCGACTTCTTACCGTTGGTCATAGAAGACAGAGTAGTGATGGAAGGGTGCTTTTCAAAATGGAGATCAGTAACTCGCGGTGTTCCACAGAGATTAATGCTGGGATCTTTGTTGTTTGTAATACAAAAAAATTATCTGGAGGAAAATGTGTGTGGGCTGATTAGTAAGTTTGCGGATGACACAAAAATTTGAGGAGTTGCAGATAGTGACAAGGATTGTCAAAAATACAACAGGATATAGATATATTGCAGACTTGAACAGATAAATGGCAGATAGTTTAATCCAGACAAGTGCGAGGTGATGCATTTTGGAAGATCAAATTTAGGTGCGAATTATAAAGTAAATGGCAGAACCCTTAGGAGCACTGACATACAGAGTGATCTAGGCGTATGGGTCCATGGAGCCCTGAAAGTGGCAACACAGGTGAACAAGGTGATCAAGAAGGCATACAATATGCTTGCCTTCATCAAGTGTAAAAGTTGGCAAGTTATGTTACAGCTGTGTAAAACTTTAGTTAGGCCGCATTTGGAATATTGCATGCAGTTCTTACTGCCACACTACCAGAAGGATGTGGATGCTTTGGAGAGGGTGCAAAGAAAGTTTACCAGGATGTTGTCTGGTTGGGAGGGTTTTATGTATGAGAAGAGGTTGGATAAACTCTGATTGTTTTCACTGGAAAGATGGAGGCTGAGGGACATCCTGATAGAAGTCTGCAAAATGAGAGGCATCGATAAGGTGGAGAGTCAGAGAATTTTCCCAGGGTGGAAGGGCTGACTACAAGAAGGCACTAAGTTTAGGGGAGACGTGCGGTCAAAGTTTTTCACACAGAGGGTTTTGGGTGCCTGGCACCAATGGAGGTGGTGGAAGCAGGAATGTTAGCAATGTTCAAGGTCTATCTTGATAGACATATGAACAGGAGGCAAACTGAGGGATAGAAACAGTGTATCTGTGCAGGTTTGATGGGCCAAAGGGCCTGCTCCCGTGCTGTATTGTTTTTGGTTCTTTGACATAGCTGCTGGGCTGCGTCTGTTGCCAGTGGTAGGAGAACCAACAGGAGAGGATAACTGACTTAGCTTCAATAATCTACCGGCCACAGAGGCAAATATCCAAGACAGTATTATCCTCTGATGAAGGGTCATCCAGACTCGAAACATTGGCTCTACTCACTCCCCACAGATGTTGTCAGACCTGCTGAGATTTTCCAGCGTTTTCAGTTTTTGTTTCAGAATCCAGCCTCTGCAGTATTTAATCTTAGTGATAAACTGGATATGTTTGCCACAAACCCAGAATGAACTGAGTTTGAGACGATTCCTGGAGTCCCAAAGAAAACTGCAAGAAACAAATAATAGGATTTCCAAAGACTCTTGAAGCACATTTTTGCACCAGATCCAACCAAGAACTCGATTCATGATATTGGGACAGATCGCAATCTACTTTGGATTTGTTTGATGAAAGTTGATTCTATGCATGAGCTTCTAGCAGGTTGTTTTTTAATTAAAAACCAACCAGCTCATTCACACAATTGTCTGATGATTTTCTAGTATCTACAGTTCCAATTGATTTGAGATTTTATTTGTAACCTGCATGTGGAGAAGAGAGAGCAGTTATCTGCAGTGGAATCAGCAATTCTTTCAGTGGCAGTTCTGGCTTGGCTGATTCTTTATTATCCATAAACTCACTGCATACTGTTCTTTTGTTTAATTGCTCAGAGTTCAACAGTACAATTTATTGTTCAAGCTTCAATACAATTAAGTAACAGTTGTTTAAATCTGTCGCCTGTTGCAAGTCTTGTCTGAGCTTTGGAGCTGGTGAACAAGAGATGGTCTGTGGAGTTTCATAGGTCATTTGCAAGAGAAGAAAGAGTTTGCATTTATATAGTGCACTTCGTGTGCTTGTGATGTCCCCAAGTGCTTTACAGCCAGTTAGTTGCTTTTATGGATGCACCTGTTCTGTAGGCAAACATAGCAGCCAATTTGCGCATAACCAGATATCAAAACATAAATGAGATGCTGGTCTGGTGTTGTTGATGAGAGGATTTGACCAGGATATCAGAAAAAAAAATCACTGTTTCTTTTTGAAGTACCCCTCATCTCATCTTTTATAGGGAGACAAGGCCGAGGTTTAAAGGCTCATCCAAAATGTGGACCCTGTGATACTGCAGCACTCACTCAGTGCTGCACTCAAGTGTCAAATGAGATTATATGCTCAAGGCTTGAATGTGACCAAAACCAGTGAAGCTCAAGATTGAAATCATTCTTTCTGGTGGTAGAGAGAGACTTTTGCTGAGTGAGTGAGCTTCAAGGAGCTCTGAAATGTTATTCATCTAAGAGCAAAGTACATTTTTGATGCAGAATGGAAGTAAGTAGAAAATGATTTTAACAAGAAAAACTGCAATTTTTACCATGGTTCTTGCAATTTGGATTGGAATTGCACAGAAACTTCAGTTTGCTAGAAATGTTCTTATAGCTACAACATCTTGTTGGGTTCCTCCGACCTGGAAAAGAACCCCATCACTGTATAAATTTTAAATGTTATCCTGGTTGCTAGTCCTTATTTTAAAACTGGACTTTCCTGCTGAACAAAGATGGTTCACCCTCTGTCCTGAAGTTATCCCCAGCAGTCTCCAACAAAAGAATTCTGCTTTCAGTTTTGGGAATGCCATACCTCGTTATGCCTAAGGAGGCACTGACAGACAACCTGAGACTCGTCAGACCAATTTCAAATCGAGTTAGAGGTCGGCCATTTGCAATTGCTCAGCTAATCTTGCTAGTGGAGTCAGTGGGTCTACTGAGACAAAGGCTTCCCAAGTGTCAGACTCTCAACGTGAATAGTGGCAGAGACATTCTCAGCCCTGAAAAAAAATGCCAACTCCAGACGCTGGATAAACACCTCTTTTAAAGTCATTATGGAGGAGGAAGGCCAAATGATCCAAGACTCTAGCTTTTGGAACAGTTTAATATTACATTTCTGGGCTGCACATGGCAGATTGCTGTTTTACGATCTGACTGGCAAGCCACAAAGAAGCCAGCTCTGCCCAGACAGAACAAGCAATCCATCTAGCCTGGTTTTGTACCATTGCCCACAGCACCTACTCAGTCTCCGCATGCCTGCTTCTCACCACCTGAGAAGTGAATCTTGCCACCCCTGCTTCCAGCCAGCCAAACTCTAAATGCCTACATGAAAGAGTTCTGCATTGTACCCTGACTTTGGACTCTGGAATTCAAATGAACCAGAATTCTGTTTTTCTGTGGTCCTTTGACTGTAAATGTCCCTCTGTCTATCCTCCTTTTTTGTTGTGTGAGTGCTCGTGGGACGTTGCAGACACTCCTTTTGCAAATTTTGAATGTGTGAAATAAATTAATCCTCTGAGTTAATCCTAGCCCAAGTTTGTAGAGGATTATTAGTAAAATTGGATCACACAAAAGTCAAGAGCCTGAGAAAAATATGCCACTGCTAATTTTTTCAAACTAATTCAAATTATCTTCTATTTATGGACAGACGCGAAGCGGGTAACAGTTTTGCTTGAACTGACACACCCCCCACCCCATCCTTAACAACCTAAAAGACAAAAGAAAAATGTTATATTTGTATTATTTCCCAGCTGATGAAAGTTCTGAAGAGTATTGTAAATAACTGAGGCATCAAATTTATACACAACAAAGTCTAATGAACAGCAATGAGAAAATTAACCAAATATAATCTACTTTAGGTATTTTAGTGTGGTTGTGCAAGGGATAGATGTTAGCCAGGAATCAGAAGATCTTCCTTTGCTGCTGAAGAAACAGATAAGGCCTTTGTCCAATATCATATTTACAGGACAAGATCTCCAACAGTGCAGCACTCCCTCAGTCTGCCCTGAAGTGACAGCCTAGATTGTGTGCTCAGGTCTCTGGAGAGGCTTGGACTCACAGCCTTGTAACTCAATTGGCTGCATTATCACTGGATAAAAGCAAATTACTGCGGATGCTGGAATCTGAAACCAAAAGAGAAAACGCTGGAAAATCTCAACAGGTCTGGCAGCAACTGTAAGGAGAAAAAAAAGCTGATGTTTTGAGTCCAGAAGACCCTTTGTCAAAGCTAAAAGGCATAGATAGTGGGAGATATTTATAGCCAACAGCTCTCCCGTCACTCAGGGCACCTTCCCATGCACTCACAGAAGGTGTAACACCTGTCCCTTTACCTCTTCAATGCTCACCATCCAAGGTTCAAAACATTCATTCCAGGTTAAGCAGTGTTTCACTTGCACCTCTTTCAATTTGGTCTATTGCATTCGCTGCTCCCAATGTGGTCTCCTCTATATCGCAGAGACCAAGCGTAGACTGGGTGATCGCTTTGTTGAGCACCTTCGGTTTGTGCACAATCAGGACCCTGGCCTTCCGGTTGCTTGCCATTTTAACACACGATCCTGCTCCCATGCCCACATGTCTGTCCTTGGCTTGCTGCAGTGTTCCAGTGAAGCTCAACGCAAACTGAAGGAACAGCATCTCATCTTCTGGCGAGGCACTTTACAGCCTTCTGGTCTCAACATCGAATTCAACATCTTCAGATGATTTGTTCTACCCCACCTCGGCCCCCTTTGTTTTCATTCTATTTTATTTAAATTTTTATTGTTCTCTACCTTTTATTTTCATGTCTTTCTTCATTTTTCTTCCCCCCACTCTTTCCCCCATTTCATCCCCCTTCCCTTACCTTTTCTCCTCCCCCGCCTCCCCTTTTCTACATTCTACCTCAGTCCCATCTTGCCCCCCACCTCCTCTCCCCCAACATCTTCATCTGTCACAGCTTACAACTTCTCTGCCGTTTGGCCATTCACACCCTTTATTCTCTCTGTGGACAGCTATTAAGCAGCCTTTTCCTCTGGTTTCTATGGCTGTGACTCATCTTTCATTCCCTCACCCTGCAGTATAAATATCTCTCACTTTCTATGCCTTTTAGCTTTGACAAAGGGTCTCTGGACTCAAAACGTCAGCTCTTTTCTCTCCTTACAGATGCTGCCAGACCTGCTGAGATTTTCCAGCATTCTCTCTTTTGGCTGCATTATCATTGGGTCAATGTTGGTACATCCAAGTAATAGTTAAAAAATGCTGCTCTCCCCTATGCAGTAACAGATAAGAGCTGGAGCTGATTTTTCAATAGCGATAATTCCACTCTTAGGAAAATTACTGATGATGAATATCTTTCAGAGTCACTGAGCATTGAGGTGAAAAGCTACCACTGTCTAATTCTCCTCTCTTTCTCCTTCCACATAGCTACAATAGAAATTAAGTTGGATATCAGTGCACGGAAATGATTTTTATATTGTTGCGGACAGGATGGGAGAGAACTGCTCAAATCCCCATTCCCTTCTTAACTTTCTGTAATCAGTAAATCTTTGCGAGAAAGACGTGTGTGTGTGTGTATGTATTTTTAACCTCCTGAGTGTGTGGACGATTTGAAAATCCAGCAGCAAGCCATTCACGGGTTTAAAACAAAGGAAAACAATTGATTCGTACTGACCCCACAACCTAACGCTGTTACATCCATTCACACAAACAGACCCAAAAACACACTTGAGGGAAGTGTGGTTGAAGATAATAGTGCACTTTTACAACAGATCATCAAAAGAAACACTTAATAATTCATACAATTGTTTTCTTCTGGAAAACACGTGTTGCCCGATGAAAAGACTTCTCATTCCTGAAGTGTAGTTTGAGTGAATTTTACAGTTAAAGTTGAAAAGTTATTTCAGGATTCTCTTGAAGGGGTGCACTTTTTGCAGGTCCCAAAGTTAGTTGCACATGGGCCGGAATTTTACCGTCCTGCCCGCCACAGGAATCGGAGCGGGCAAAGGGTGGACAACGAAAAGGTCCGTTGACCTTGGGTGGGATTTTACAATTGCGGTTAATCTCACCATAACCTCATCACCAAGATTATAGTTTGCTGTATTGGTGGAGTCAAAAATGAATAACTTGGAGATCTTCAGCCTCCAGTTCTTAAGGCATTGATGTTATTGCCCTTTCTTTCAGTCCCATCTTGAAATGTTGTCTTTCTACGAATAGTATTTCAAGATTAAAAGGGACAAAACATGGTTGCCTCACCATGCAATTCCTTACACTGTGGTCCCTTTACTAAATATGTTGGTGGTCTTAGGTTGATGAGCCAAATCTTGGGTTATTGTTTTAAGACCTTCATTGTGAGGGGGGAGTAAGACCTTCTTTGTTGCAATAAAAGACGCATTCCATATGGGAATGTCTTGAGATGGTCTCATGATGTATGTAATTGGTAGCTTTTACATCTGGGATGTGCTCTTTTTGTCTCTCAGACAGTGGGTCAGTTTTCAAGGACATAAGCAAAGTCACTTAACCTTCAGCAGCCATCTTTGCAGTAGCATGTGGTTCATTTTAATAAGCAAAAGTTAATTTAATTGAGTCCACATTGAATAACGTTCATATCTTAAAAGTTAGGAATATGACATGTAAAATTCACCAGTCGGGTAAATAAGAACTGCAACATTTATTTACGACACGGTGGCACAGTGGATAGCACTTCTGCTTCACAGCTCCAGTGACCTGGGTTCGATTCCTGTCTTGGGTCACTGTCCGTGTGAAGTTTGCACGTTCTCCCTGTGTCTGTGTGGGTTTCCTTGGGGTGCTCCGGTTTTCTCCCACAGTCCAAAGATGTGCGGGTTCGGTTGATTGGCCAAGGTAAATTGCCCCTTAATGTCCCGGGATCTGTAGATTAGTTAGAGGGGATTAGTGGATAAAATGTATGGGGTTATGGCGATCGGGCCTGGGTGGGATTGTTGTCAGTGCAGACTTGATGGGCCAAATGGCTTCCTTCTGCACTGTAGGGTTTCAATGATCTAACTATAAAACAACATAGAAACACAGAAGGTCAGAGCAAGAGGAGGCCATTTGGCTCTTTGAGCCTGCTCCGCCATTCATTACGATCATGGCTGATCATCCAACTCAATAGTCTAATCCTGCTTTCTCCCCATAACCTTTGATCCCATTCGCCCCAAGTGCTATATCCAGCCGCCTCATGAATAAATTCAATGTTTTGGAATCAACTACTTCCTGTGGTAATGAATTCCACAGGCTCACCACTCTTTGGGTGAAGAAATGTCTCCTCACCTCTGTCCTAAATGGTCTACCCTGAATCCTAAGACTGTGACCCCTGGTTCTCGACTCCCCCACCATCGGGAATATCCTCCCTCATTTACCCTGTCTTGTCCTGTTAGAATTTTATAAGTCTCTGTGAGATCTCCCGTCATTCGTCTGAACTCCAGCGAAAACAATCCTAACCTAGTCAATCTCTCCTCATACATCAGTCCCACCATCCCCGGAATCACCCTGGTAAACTTTCATTGCACTCCCTCAAGAGCAAGAACATCCTTCCTCAGAAAAGGAGACCAAAACTGCACACAGTACTCTAGGTGTGGCCTCACCAAGGCCCTGTATAATTGCATCAACACATCCCTGCTCCTGCACTGGGAACCTCTCGCAATGAAGGCCAACATGCCATTTGCCGCCTTTACTGCCTGCTGCACCTTCAGTGACTGGTGCACAAGGACACCCAGGCCCCGCTGCACACTCCCCTCTCCCAATTTACAGCCATGTAGGTAGTAATCTGCCACCTTGTTTTTACTTCCAAAGTGAATAACCTCACATTTATCTAAATTACACTGCATCTGCCACTGATTTGCCCACTCACCCACCCTGTCCAGATCATTCTGAAGGATCTCTGCATCCTCGTCACGTTTTACCCTCCCACCCAACCTGGTATCATCTGCAAACTTTGAGATATCATATTTTGTTCCCTCATCCAAATCATTAGTATATATTGTGAATAGCTGGGGTCCCAGCACCGATCCCTGTGGCAACCCACTAGTTACTGCCTGCCAATTTGAAAAGCACACATTAATTCCTACTCTTTGTTTTCTCTCTGCCAACCAGTTTTCTATCCATCTCAATACGCTTCGATGCTGACAGTCAGCTTCCAAGAAGTTTCTGGAACAGAAACCCGAGCACACCAGACTGATTGCCCACCTGGATCCCCATTTGGTACCCAAGGTCATGTGATCCTTACTCTGCAGTTGAATCCTTACAGGGACAATCACCACATGACATGTTTTTAATGGGCAAAAATTGCTGCAGTCTTTAAGTTATCTACAGCTCCCTGAAATTCTTGCACAAAATGGTGATTTAAGGCTTATTTAAAATAATGCATTCAAATTCAACTTGTAAATATGATTTTAAAGCAATGGTGACATTTTAATATGTAAAATGAATTGTAGTTTGCTATCACTGTTATAGCTAAGAATCATGATGTAGTTTTTAAAATTTAATGTATTAAAAGCATACTCAAGGGAAGGATTTTAAATCGGACCAGTACCTTACCTTGGTATCTAGTAGTTTAAGTTTGAACATGAATCTTAAATGCAACTGTAGTTCTTAAGTTCTTAACAATCCAAAAACTGTCCCGTTTACTGACATGATTGATACCATCACTTAATATGCACATCAGAGTTTGAAACAGTGCCTGTGATTCACCGTGAAAAAAACTAGGTGCTGCCACCAGCGGGAAACCCAGAATGTTTCAGGCTGGCACTGGCAGCTCTTGCTAGGTGCTATTCACCCTCCTTTTAGAGTTAAAACTGTTCAAATTGGGGAGCACACGGGCCAGCCTGGCTTCACAGAGATTGGGAGGCCATCTTTGAAGGATATTAAAGTGACCAGGGCACTTCAAAGGTTTTAAAGTACACCGACAAGAGTGAAGATTTTTAACTAAATGCTGCCTGAGATCATCATGCTCAGACTGAAGTCCTGCCGTGAGACCCCCATCCCAGGGGAGAGCCCCGAGGTCAACCCTTTCCCCCGCAGCCCAAGGCTACCCAACCCCAGATCCCTTGGGGATCCTCCTGTCAGGGGCAGCCTGTCAGGGGCAGAGCGGCACATGGGCTCATAACTTACCTCCTCCCCCACCCTCTCGCCCCTCGGAGTCTAGGACGCCTGGCCCACGCTTGTCAGGTGTTTGGCACTGCTGGACTTCCCATTGGGGGTGGGGGGAAGGGAGCATTCCAGGAGTCTGGAGAATTGAGCTTCCTGCCCATTAATGACATTCAAAATAGGAAACGTGCCTAATAATGAGGTTCAGGAACCTGACCAGAGCCGGTTCGGCGGGCAGACGGACTCACAATGAGGTTGATGCCTGGCGAGAATCTCGTTTTGGCTCTCACACCTGATTCAACGGGCCAGCAGTGATCCTGACTGCAGCTAACAGGAGCAGAGAATCGCCTCTAGTGTGTCTACCAAGGATTCAATAGCTGGGTTGGGGTGGGGTATTGGAGTGGGGGGAGTGAGTGGTGATGTTTTAACTTAATTGGCCAGGCAGAAAATCTATTGAATTGAGTGGGACATCAATTTACATTTTGTCCAGTCCAATGGAGTGCAAAATTAGTCTTGCACCTGAGACTGTCCACTTCCCACCAGATGGATTTGGCTAAAAGTGACCAGCATCTAAATCTGACTGGGAATTCGAACAGTATTCTGCCCTCCCAGCAGACACCACTTCTACGCTTCTTATCTCATTTTCAAAGTGGATGGATGGCATACCTTATGGGTGAATGTCATAGCTGGGGAAGGGCTCAGCAGATTAAAAGCTTAGTGAGGAAAGTATAGACCAAAGACAACTGTGTTCCAGAGGCTGAGAAAAGATGCAAAGAAAAAGTTGCACTAGACGTCCAATGCTTTTGCTGAACAACTGATAAGGGATTGATTTTTTTTACATGGCCCACTGTTTTTAACTCATCTGTTTTCTTTACAAACTCCAGCATATAAATGAGAACAATAGATTTATCCTGCTGCTGGAGTGCAACTGACGTGAGGTTTGGGTACATGATGCATGCAAGGTTGATTAGTTAAATCTTGATCTTTTCTGAAATAAAATGTTCGAAAAGAAATAATCGACTTGAACAGAGCATGGAAAGGAATAACAATGGGAGGGACATTACGTTAAAACACACTGCAATCATAACATTGGCTATCACAGATAATTGTTGATTGCTATAATGTGTTCTAAAAAACCATTTTACCTTCCAAAACAGCTGTTCAACATCCCAGAATGTTTTTAAGCAACATTGCAGGCTTGTTGCAATTCAGATCAAGGTAACATTCAATGATTTGAGTTTTCAGGTTGTTACGTTTTGTCCATTCTATATTTTAATCAGATTGTCTATATTGAAACTGTCTCCATGCAAGCGGAAACTGAACATTTAAGATGGAGGAGGGACTTGCCCACTCCTTACCTGCTCCCCAATTGACTGCAGGCACCAACCCCAAATTGGCACGGTCCTTTATAAACGTGAGGTTCGATATCTGATGGTGCCATCGCAATATGCTATTTTAACCTAAGCTCGGAACGGCGGAGAACCCTGCCAGCCCTAATCTTCCGAAAGTTAGTTTGCTAGAGAAGGCCCAACAATGACAACTTGGAACTTCGGAGGCAGAAATCGTCCCCACCTCCCAGAAAACTGCCAGTCAAACAGAGGTCGCAGCTCTCCATTGCTTGACAGAGTGCTCCCACCAGAGATCTAGGATTACTGAGGGACCCAGTCCATAGGTGAATGAAATGAGGATCATCGGGGGGGCGGGGAGGGAGGTGGTGCACAGTAGCTCTGTTCCTTCTCCACAGATGCTGTCAGACCTGCTGAGATTTTCCAGCATTTTCTGTTTTTGTTTCAAATTCCAGCCTTCGCAGTCATTTGTTTTTTGCCCCTACTTTTCTTGACGCTGTTGACTTGGGTATACAGGACATCATTTTAAAATGTGCAGATAGCACAAAACTGTGAGGAGGGCAGTGATAAACTTCAAGAAGACATGGACAGGCTGGTGAAATGGACGGTCCGACTGCAGATGGAACTTAATTTAGCGAAATATGAAGTGATACATTTTGGTCGGAAGAACAGGAGAAGCAACATAATTAAAGGGGCCAATTCTAAAGGGAGGGTACAGGGACAGAAAGAAGAGGGGTGTATTTGCACAAATCATTGCAAGTGGCAAAACAGGTTGAGAAAGTGGCTAAGGAGGCATGCGGAATCCTGGGCTTTTTATAAATAGAGGAATAGAGTACAAAAGCATGAAAGATATGATGAAGCCTTACAAAAAACTGGCCCACCCTCAACTGGATTATTGTGTCCAGTTCTGGGCACCACACTTCAGGAAACAAGTGAGGCTTCAGGGAAGGTGCAGAAAAGATTTACAAGAATGATTCCAGGGATCGGGGACTTAAGTTGGGCGGATAGATTGGAGAAATTGGGCTGCTCTCCTAGGAAAAGGGAAAGTGGAAAGGGGATTTGATTGAGGCATTCAAATCCCAGATGGTTTTAGACAAATTAGATCGGGAGAAAGCTATTCACAATGGGAGATATTTTAAAAATGCATTTGTGGGACATGGGCATCACTGGTTGGCTAGTTCTTATTGCCCATCCCCAGTTGCCTGAGGGCAGTTGAGAGTCAACCACATTACTGTGGCTCTGGAGTCACATATAGGCCAGACCAGGTAAGGACAGCAGATTTCCTTCCCTAAAGGACATTGGTGAACCAGATGGGTTTTTTCAACAATCGGCAAAGATTTCTTGGTCGTCAGTAGATTCTTAATTCCAGATTTTTTTTATTGAATTCAAATTCTACCATCTGCCATGGTGAGATTTGAACCCAGGTCCCCAGAACAGAATGGTTCCAGAATGGTCAAGAACCAGAAGATATTTACTTAAGGTGTTTGGAAGAAGTAATGAGGATGGCATGAGGAAGAATGTTTTTGCGCAGTGTGTGATTAGGATCTGGGGATGCACTGCCTGAGGGAATGGTGAAGGCCAATTCAATCTGAGGCTTTTAAAAGGCAATTGGATAAGTTCCTGAAGAGAGAAAATCTGCAGGTCTGTGGAGAAAGATCGAGGGCGGGGGGTGGGGGGCGTTAAGTGTGAAGAAGGGTGGGGGTTGGGATGAGCTGGATTGCTCTTGCTGAGAGCCATCACAGATGCAATGGGCCATTCTGTGTTGTAATCATTCTATAATTAGGTATGTGCAATTCTGGGAGACTAACATGTCAAAATGAGTTAACTTTCAAGCAGGCAAGAGTGTTTAGTGTGAGGTCATTCTCCCTCACGTGTGGCAAGGACGAGTCTAATTTTCAAAGCTGGTTGGATATCGAGAAGATGTTATTTAATATCTTAAACTAACAAACATCTATTCCGACTGAATTTTGGTACCTTGTGGATTCCACTTCCTCTCTGAAGCTGAACTTCAGATCCGATTCCAAATCTTTTGGAGTTGAGACAACATTCCCTGTGCACATGTTGATACAGGATTTGAAAAGAGAATCCCTTTTTGCTGTGGACTATACCTTGCCAACAGACACTGCAGGGCATAAAGGAACTGCGGCAGTAGGTCACAGTGGTCAAGAACTGAATAAAACTGCAATTGGATGAAATTCTTTCGAAACAAAGCAAACATCCTCTGGCTGAGCTATGATTATCCCTGAGGCTGTTAAAGCACATTTCAAAGATTCACAATGGAGCATACCAGAAAAATATCAGGTTACCATTGAAAGGCAGGAAAATATGGGGGGAATGATCGAAGGAGATCAGAGCTCAGTGAATCTGGAAGCACTTACAAACCTTTTGCTTTACGGTCAAAGCATGGTCCACTGTAGAGAATTAATAAGGGAGCACATGTTATTTCCTGCTGTTGCCCATAGCCCACTGAAAGTAGTTGGGGTGCTTTTTACTTTATGTAGAGATGTGGCGGGAGGTGTGAATGCACGGCTTGTCTGATGTTCTTGGCGAGTGGTCTAAACCAAATAGAGGCCAGTGCCTCTTTGTTTAGGGGAGGAAGTTAGGATGGGTATGAAATCTGTTCGCTTACTGTGGAGCCAAGTTGGGTATGATGTGTTGGGTTAACAAGCAGTCACAGGGAGGGATAGGGCAGGCTGGTTGTGAATTGTAAGTATGTTGTGGGACTACCAGAACCGTTCACTTTCCCAACTCCACAAAAATCATTGCAATCATTTCCCTGGCCAGTTTCTGAGTGGTCTACAGTGATCCCTCCATCATCAGCATCATTTTACAAGAGGAAAGGGTAGAATAAATAGGCATTGTCCCCATGGGATTTGGCCATAGAGATGAACATACTGTCTATGTGGTACCTTCACAGTAAGAAGTTTAACAACACCAGGTTAAAGTCCAATAGGTTTATTTGGTAGCAAAAGCCACACAAGCTTTCGGAGCTCCAAGCCCCTTCGTCAGGTGAGTCACAGGTACCTTCGCAGAACCAGAAAATGAAAAAAACTAATAAGAAATGCAAGGAGGAAGCATGGAGAGAGACAGGCAGCTAACATAAAAGAGAATCCCAAGGTCTTTTATAAGCATGTAAATAGTAAGAGGGTGATACAAGAAAGAATGAGACAAGAAAGAATTAGGGATAAAAAAATGTGACTTGCACTTGGAGGCAGGAGAATTCACAAAGGTATTAAACGAGTTCTTTGCATCTGTCTTTACAAAGAAATAGAATGCCACCCAGGCTGAGGTAAGGGAAGAGATACCTGTACAATTGAGGAATTTACAATTGAGATGGAGGAGGTGTTAGAAAGGCTACCTTTACTAAAAAGTGATAAGACACCAGGATCAAATGAGATGCATCCAGGGATACTGGGGGAGGTGGGAGTGGCAATTGTGGAGACACTGGTGATAATCTTCCAGGCCTCCTTAGACACAGAGATGGTGCCTGAGGACTGGAGAATTGTGGATGTTACACCTCTGTTCAAAAAGGGGCACAAGGATAAGACCAGCAACTACAGACTTGCCAGTTTGGCTTCATAGAAATCATAGAAACCCGACAGTGCAGGAGGAGGCCATTCAGCCCATCGCATCTGCACTGACAACAATCCCACCTGGGCCTTATCCCCATAAACCCACATTTTTACCCCACTAATCCCTCTAACCTACATATCCTGGGACACTAAGGAGCAATTTAGCATGGCCAATGCACAGCTTTGGACTGTGAAGGAAACCAGAGCACCCGGAGGAAACCCACGCAGACACGGGGAGAACGTGCAAACTCCACACAGACAGTGACCCAAGCTGGGAATTGAACCCAGGTCCCTGGAGCTGTGAAGAAGCAGTGCTAACCACCGTGCCACTATGCCACCCCCAACTTAAGTGTAGACATCAGTGGTAGGAAACTTCTGGAAACTATAGTTCAGAGCAAAATCAGTATTCATGTGGAAAAGTGTAAGATAATAAAGGAAAGTCAGCATGGATTCATTTAGGGCATGTTTAACTTGCTGGATTTTTTTGAGGTGGTAACAGAGGAGGTCAATAAGGACCATGCTGTTGATGTGGCGTATGTAGATTTTCAGAAGGTATTTGATACAGTGCCAGACAACAGACATGAGCAAAATTCTACTTCATGCAATAAAAGGGAAAGTAGACACTTGGATAAGAAATTAGCTGAGTGAAAGAAAACAGCAAGTAATGATAAATAGTTGTTTTTCAGATTGGAAGAAGGTTTGGACTGGAGTTCCCCAGGGTTGGGACTCTTGCTTGTCCTGTTGTATATCAATGACTTAGACTGTGGCGTGCAAGGCATGATTTCAAAATTTGCATATGATACAAAGAATTGAAGCGTTGTCAACTGTGTTGGGAATAGTCTTGAACTTCAAAAGGACATAGACATATTGGTGGATTGGGCAGACATATGGCGGATGAAGTTCAATGCAGAGAAGTGTGAGGTGATTCATTTTGGCATGAAGAATATGGAGAGACAGTATAAAATAAAGGGGGAAACTCTAAAGAAAGTGCAGGGACAGAGAAAACTTGGTTTATATGCACATAAGTCACTGAAGGTGGCAGGGCATGTTGAGAGAGCAGTTAATAAAGCATATAGTATCCTAGGTTCTATTAACAGGGACATTGAGTACAAGAGTAAGGAGGTCATGTTGAACTGGTTTAAGACACTAACTAGGCCTCATCTGGAGCAGCTGTGTGTGCCATTTTTGAGGGAGGATGTTAAGGTGTTGGAGAGAGTGCAGAGAAGGTTCATAAAAATGATTGCAGGAATAAATAAATGTAGCTGTGACGGTATATTGGAGAGATTGGATCTGTTTTCCTTGGGGAAAATAAGGTTAAGAGGAGATATAATAGAGGTATTCAGATCCTGAGGTATATGGACAGAGTCAATAGTGAGAAACAGTTCCCTCTGAGGAGAGCATCAAGAACTAAAAGGCAGATTCAAAACAATGGGCAAAAGAAATAGGAGTGATGTGAGGATTTTGTTTTCATTCAAAGGGTGGTTGGAGTCTGGAACACATTTCCTGAGAGGGTGATGGAGGCAGGTTTGATCGAGGTATTCAAAAGGGAATTGGACTGAAATCTGAAAAGGAGGAATGTGCAAAGCTACAGAGATAGGGTAGGAGAGTGGGATGAGCTAGAATGCACTTTCAGAGAATCAGTGCAGACTCAATAGACCGAATGGTTGTCTTCTGCACTGTAACAATTCTGTGATTTACTTAGGATAGATTTATTCACAGAGTGAAACATTACAGGTTTATATATCTCTTGGTTATACAGAATTTGAATGTTGCTTGAAAGAGATATGTTATTGAAGCTTTTTGTCTTGCATTCATCAGGGCAAATGTAAAACTCCCAATATTTTACACGATCACAACAATCTACACTGTAAGAAAAGGGGTGCTGATTGATTGGCACATCAATTCTGGTCGAGGTATTGACATTGAGCAAGTCCTGGGGAACTATAGGTTCCCCAAATCTTTGGGTAATTCAAGGAAGATGCAGGGCTTGAACTCAAGCAGCCCTCACTTGCAAGAATGTAAAGAAAGTATCTACTATTAGATGTGATTCTGTGATCCGGCAACACTTGCTGAACAATCCTGAGTGTGCTAATAGCTACACTAATAACCAATTTAAGATAATCAGCCACATTCATAACAGGGCTCATTTAGACTTTTCAGAAGCAGCATAGGATCTGTTATTTGCCAACAAAAGGATCATCTTCAAGCCTTGTGCTTTTTTTGAATTAGACAGTAACACTGGGGAGCCTACAGTTCCCTGCTGCTTTCTCCATACCTCAGCCAATCAAAGTTGACCTGCCAGCCAAGCAATTGTTGTGATCCTTTGAAGTTTGGCATTCTTGCATTTGTCCTCATCGGTACAAGGTGAAAAGCTTCGGTAACATCTCTCTTTTCAGGAATATTTAGTTATGTATCTTCCGACTCCACTCAACCCACGTGTCAATAAGTGTGCTCAAGGAACCGTCCAATCAATGTCTTTCACCCATATGTATTTAACTTCAATTGATACAATTGACAAACATCAATCATTTATCTGGCACTCGGGTGCCAACTTTGGCACTTCCCACAGCAAGAACAAAATGCCTCCCGATAGGTTGGATGGTCATATTCTCTGAGGTGTAAAGGTCAGGAATGACTCCTCTGTTGATGTACCTCTTTGGAGCATTGAAGGCTATTTTCTCTTGTAACAAGATTGAGTCAAATAGGGGAACGCTCTCTGTTATATATGACCCAAACACAATGGGAGAGCTAAAACTCTTTTGTGTGCTATGTAGAGTATGATAACATCGAAAATGGAGAATGGATTTTGGGGCTTGCATGCATTTTTTTCAGTTTTCACTTCATGTGGTGAGATAGACCTGCAGAAATGAATCAATCTTCTAGGCGTTGGGACAGAATTTCCAGCAGAATCAGCATCGATGGGTCCTGGTGTTCAATCTGTGAAGAGTTCCTTTTCTATGAGGCTGCCAGTTAGATGGTATGCAACAGACAGCTGTTCAGCCCAGCAAGGCAATATTACTTGTTCAACAAGCCAGAAGCCGAGATCATGCAGCACGGTAGCACAATGGTTAGCACTGACGCCTCACAGCTCCAGGGACCTGGGTCACTGTTTGTGTGGAGTTTGTACATTCTCCCCGTGTCTGCATGGGTTTCCTGTGGGTGCTCTGGATTCCTTCCACAGTCCAAAGATGTGTGGGTTAGGTAGATTGGCTATGCTAAATTGGCCCTTTGGGCCCGGTTTTACCATCAAGTTGCGCCTGTTTTCGGGCTCGAAAACTTGGTAAAATTGGGCATGAGGCGAGTTGCACGAACCGTGACCACCTCCATGCCGGTTCCCCCTTTAACCAAGGCCCGAAAAGGGACATGATCAGCACCGTGCCCGAAATGGGCACGACGGCAATTTAAATGTATTTGAATTGACTCAATGGGCTGGACACCCAACTTTACCAGCACCTCCCCTTTTACCACCATGTTCACCAATCGGGAGTCGGTGCGGATCAGACATGCTCAATAAAAATCCAATTCAGGTGCTCCATCAGTAAGGGTTAGTGAGGAGGTAAGTGCGTAGTGTCCGACGGCTCTCTGCTACTCACGGGTGTCCTGTTGTTGCGGCCATTTTCTGTCTTGGGTCGGTGGCAATTCTGCAAGTGCGTAAGGGGGGGTGGGGGGCTGTTGCTCTGCAGGGTCTCCGATGTTTGTCTTGCAACACGGACCCGGGTCTCAGCACTGACCTCAAGTCTTGCGATGCTGCTGGGTCCTAGTGCACTCAGATTACTTCCAGCTGAAGGATGCGCACAAACCCTTGCAAAAAGCACTGCTGCAGCCTCAAATTTTTAAAGAGCTGTGATTGTGGGGAGCATGTGACTGGGAGGATTGGGGGAACTGTGATTGTAGGGAGCATTTGGCCGGGGGAATTGGGAGGGCTGTGATTGTGGGGAGCATGTGGCAGGGGGAACTGGGGGGGCAGTTGGGGGCTGTGATTGTAGATGTGCTAGGGGCAAGCAGGGTTCCATAACCTCTACATGTGTTCCTCTCCATCTCCCCTCCACCGCCCTCCCCCGCCGCCCCCCCATCCCTTCAAAGTAACGAGATAGTTTTTTCTATGCAACCAATAGAATTAGCTGTTCTTCTGGTTGCTGCTGGGGCTGAGGAGGAGGAGCAGGGGGAGGAATTGCAGGCACAGGAGGCCCAGGCCTTACCACTTGCAGGACCAGAGGGAGACAACCACCAGAGGCAGGAGGTGGCCGCCATTTGCCCAGAGGGGTTGGGGGTCGTAGGAGGAGGAGGGAGCAGAGACCCTGACAGTTCCGTGCACGAGTGTCCTTCGAGCAGATGTCGGACACCGTGTGCCGCCGACATCTCCGACTCCCAAAAGAGACCATGTGACACCTGTTGCAGGACCTGGCACCGAGAGGCAGTGGAGGGCACCCACTCTCGGTGGCTGTCAAATTGGAGGCCGTTCTAAACTTCTACGCGACTTGTTCTTTCCAGACCCTTAGCGGAGATGTCTGTGGCATCTCCCAATCTTCCGTGCACACCTAGGTGAGGCAGGTCATTGAAGCCCTGTGTGCCCGGGCTGGCCAGTTCATCAACTTCAACCTGGACCAGGCGCAGCAGGAAGCCCAGGCTGCAGGGTTCGCAGCCACTGCGGGGATGCCTAACGTTCAGTCGCCCGCAAGGCCCCCCCAACAGAATCTGCAGAGGTTTGTCAATAGGAAGGGGTCCCACTCCCTGAATGTTCAGCCAGTGTGCGACCATTATATGACTGTCATGCACATCTGCATCAGACACCCAGGCAGCGTGCATGACAGCTTCATTGTCGGGAGCTCTGACATCCCGGAGGCATTTGAGGAGGAGTCCAGGCTGCGAGGTTGTCTCCTGGGTGATATGGGTTACCCACTTTGGACATGGCTGATGACGCCTGTGCGGAGGCCTGTGACTGAGGCGGAGACCCGCTATAATGATGCCCTTGTAGCCACCCGCACGATAGTGGAGAGGTGCACTGGGCTGCTCAAGATGCGATTCCGGTGCCTGGACCGATCTGGAGGGGCCCTTCAGTACAGCCCCCTGATCTCCTCCCGCGTAGTGGTGGTGTGCTGTGCCTTGCACAATCTGGCTCTGCAGTGAGGTGACCTCTTGGAGGAGGAAGAGAACGTGGAGGCTGATCAGCCGGCCGTCGCTGGGGAGGATGACCAGCAGGAGGAGGAGGAGGAGGAACACCAACCAGGCGCTGGAGGGCTGGCAGCTCAAATGAAGCGTGCGAGGGCAGTAAGGGAGACCCTGATAACCAGGCGGTTCACTCGCTGGGGGTTCCATCTCTCTCTCTCTCTCTCTCTCTCTCTTTCTCTCTCTCTCCGCTCCCCCCCCCTCCCCCCATACATCCTGCACATTGTCACACAAGAGTGGTGGGCCTAGGTACTCTGTGTTCATGTGTTTTTTGGCAGGAGAATGAGGATGACTCGCTAAGCACCGTTATAATGATGCCCTGGTGCAAACTAGTCTGACTCCTACCTGAGCTCTTCATGCACTTGGGCCCACGTCTGTGCAGTGGGTAAGGGATCTGAAACCCCCATACAGGGCCCTGGGGCAGGTAGGGTGGGAGACAAGAGGGAATCGCTCGTGGGGTCCGTAAAACCAATTGCTTCCTTTTCTCAGTGACACAGCATTGAGGGGCCTCCCCAACTGACATCAACATGAAGCATCCCCCCAGTGATCATCAATGGAAGAGGATTCATAATTGAGACAAATTATTCGCAGGTCCTACGATGGCCACTTGAGTCGGGGGCCATCTCCTAATGGCCGCAGCAAGTGCCCTCTGCGACTGGGCCAAGCTCTGCAAGCCCTCAGCCATGATCCTCTGAGACTGGGTCATGTTCTGAAGGGCTGCTGCTGTAGCCCACTGTCTCCGTGCTGTCCCGCTGGGTCTCCTGCAGGTTCTCGAAACTCTCAGCCATGGGCCGCAGAATCTCAAGAATCCTGTTCAGCCCCTCAGCTGTGGCCCACTGTGACTCGGCCGCAGCCCTCTGGGGCTCTGCTGTGGCCTGCTGTGACTCGGCCACCGCTTGGAACCTGCCACTCAGGGTGAGGATTCTCTGTCCCAGGCTTTCCACTGCAGACACCACCCTTGCAGTGTTGGCCTGGGATCCATGTAAGACAGGCAGTAACTGGTCCGCCTGAAAGCTTTGGGACTCCTCCCAACAGCCTCGCAGTTGGTCCAGTGTGACCGTCAGCCCCTCCTGCATTCCCTGGCCCTGTTGCTGCATCTCCAGCAGCTGAGGGAGAAGTGATCACAGAGGCCAAGCATGTAGCCTGGGGCCAGCTGAGTCCTCACCTCCAGCAGGCCCCCACGTAAGGGGCCTCGGACGTTCCCTCCTCCACCCGATGTACGTTATTAGATGTGTTGTCCGCACCAGAGAGTGACCCAGAAGCCCCAACACTAACTGGACCCACTGACGTGTGGGATGGTGAGTTGTGAGGTGGCAGCTAATGCCAAAACGGTACCGCCCTCGGAGGTCCCTTCACCTGCACTCTCCGAGGACTCGTCCGAGCTGTCTCGACCAGGAGGGCAGGAGCTGTAGCCGGGGCAAGTAGTCCAGAAGGCTCTGTCCCTACAACACAGGACACAAGGTTAAGTGCAAGGGAGGGAGAGGAATCCGGGATGTCAAACACATGATTCACATTTCTCCATTGAACATAGAACAAAGAACCAAGAAAATTAAATCACAAGAACAGGCCCTTCGGCCCTCCAAGCCTGTAGCGACCAGGCTGCCTATCTGATTTGTAACCCCCTACCCTTCCGGGAATCATATGCCTCTATTCCCATCCCATTCACATAGCTGTAGAGATGCCCCTTAAAGTTCACTATCGTATCTGCATCCGCAACCTCCCCCGGCAGTGAGTTCCAGGCACCGACTACCCTCTCTGTGCAAATAAACATGCTTCGTACATCTCCTTTAAACCTTGCCTCTCGCACCTTAAAATCGTGTCCCCGAGAAGTTGCCTCAAAGTCATTGAAGGAATGACAGGTGCTCACGTCTTGACGGCAGCCCGACCATGCTGTCACTGCATCTCCCCTTCTCTGGAGAGTTCCAGCACCCGTTCCTCAAAGCGGGTGAGGACCCGGAGGTCTGGCTCACCATCCCCTGTCTTCGCCCTCTCGCGGGTGTTGTGCTCGGTCTTCTTCTGTGGAAACAGAAGGAGCCATGAAAGAAATGGTGGTGTGACTCCTGCAGAGTATCAGTTGGTGGCCTTTAGAGGAAAAGCACAGTGGGGCACACTAGGGGGAAAGGAAGGAGATGCTTGGGGGTCAGGGGCTGGAAGTATGCAGGATGCTGGGGATGGGAGGATCTGGGGGAAATATGGGGGAAGATGCAAAATGGGGTTCAGCACTCACCCTTGCTGCATGGATGAGGTCATTGACTTTTTTCCGGCACTGCTTCCCAGTTCAGTCAGGGGCCCTGACTGTGACTGAGGTGGTGATTTCCTCCCAGGCCGCATTTCCACCAGCCCCCCCCCCCCCCCTGGTCTGCATCCTCCTGGGGTGGAGAGGGTGTTTCGCCTCGCCTCTGCTACACCCAGCAGTCTCCCGAGGAAGCCCTCAGAAAATCGGGGAGCTAGTCATGTGCTCATGTTTTTCCTGCACTGCCTGCCTGCCTGTCCATCCTTGGGTTTTTAATGGCCCCCGTTAGGGCAGATCAGCTGCAGGCAGTTTGGCAGAGCATTCCAGCAAGTTCCATGCAGTTTGCTTGTTTGCATTGAGGGGAAGGCAAGTGAGCACTTGCAGGTGTGCTGATGGGTGTGTGGGGGGGGGGGGGGGGGGTGGACCAGTGCCTCAATGATTAGGGACAGGGGAGAGAGAGGGAGGTGTCACGCAGCCATGTCAGGAGAAGATGGGGGCCTTGTGTGAGAGGGTAGGGGTGAGGGGGATCACTCTGCCTGATATCTCTTGGGTGGAGGGTGGATCTCTCTGCCTGAGATGAGTGAGGAGGAAGGGAGGTCCGCTGCCACTCTGCCTGAGATCGGTGGGGGGAAGTGGGGGAGGGGGCTGTGATCAGTCTGGTGGCAGGCGGGTGGGGGATAAGGGGGTCAGTAATGTTGTGGGGGGTGGGGCAATGTTTGTGGGAGTCAGGGGGAGGGATTATCCAACCCTGGCGCAATGTGGTAGGGGAGCAGCAGTCTTTCATTTTTTTTCTGCACACGCGCAGTTGGAGGTGCCGATCAGAGCTGCAGGGTTTTGCGAGCGATAAGCCCCACCCACAGGCTTCTGCAGCATGATTCAGAATCCCTACTTTTTTTACAAGCAGAGTGCATATGCGGGCACCAGAGGACAGGTTTACAAGTCGGACCAGATTCAGCACTTAGAATCAAAATGATAAAATCAGGCCCTGAGTGTCAGGGGGACTAACTAGGGTAAATGCATGGGGTTATGGGGATAGGGCCTGGGTGGGATTGTAGTCGGTGCAAACTCGATGGGCCAAATAGCCTCCTTCTGCACTATAGGATTCTATGATATGTGACTCCCTTCTCTCCACACTACCTTTGACAAAGAATGCATCTGAGTCCCTGAGATTATTAAACATCTCAATCATTAAGAATTGAAAGGAAGATTGTGGGGTCCTTTGTCTTAGCAGATGAGCAGACTCCTGTTGGCCAGCCTGTGTTAAGAAATGCAGATGGCCTTTGTATAGCTCTCTTTGAATTTAGCCTGTGCAACCCACAGGGGGTTATTAGTGACTCTTCAAAGATAACAATATACAACTTGCCCTGATACTGTCAGGCAGTTCATTTTGTTCGGGAGTCACAGACAGACATAGATTCAGCCATTTTAAGGGCCTTTGTACACTTTTTTAAATTTTTAGAAATGACCATGAGGATATCTATATACGTTTTATAAAAATATATATTGGCTGGAATTTTCTAGCCCTTCATATTGGCTGGAGATTGAACGGAGATTTCAATGGATTTCCAGCCCTGCCGTGGGGACTGGAAAGTTCCATCCACAGTCTTAGTTCCTCACATGATTAATCAGTTCCAGTCCCACCTACTGCATTTCTGGCAGATTTGGAGATGCTCAGAATTCAATTTGCTTCAGAAGAACCGTAGATCAGACTCTTACAAAATTGTGGCATCTTCCTCTCTGCCTGCGACATGCCTTATTTGTCTTCCTGTGCCAGCTGCTCCGACATAGTACATTCTTGAAAAGTGGCATGAGATTCGTAAGACGCGCAGCCAAGCTCGCTGACAATCAAGCGAGTGAGCCAAGCACAATTCCGAGCTCACTTGCCACTCTCCCAAGCTGTTGCTGTCGTCTTCAGATGGATTTCTTTTTCCCTGAACAAAGATTTCTACCCGTTTTACCCTGGAGTGGTGACTGGTGTTCATCCCATGAATATGCAAATCAACTTTCTTGTAAATACCTCTCCGGAACATCAGCAGGTGCAAAATATTATTTCCATTGCTTAAAAGTGTTGCAGTTCACCACATGGCACTTTTCTCCTGCTGTGTTTTCAGTTCTGATTTTGGGTTTAATATAATCTTGGAAATGCAGCAATAATTACAGGATTTGTTCAAATTCCACGAAAGAAGGTAGTTCTGTCATATTAAATGAGATAATTGGGTACAGGGCATTTTGAACTAAAGTCTATGATTAATCAAATCCTTCTGGAGATGTGATATTGCATCTCTGCTGAAAAATAATTCAAGCCTTAATTTGATTTCCTTGATTTTTCTTTTAAACGTGCAGAAAGCTTAAGTCTCATAAAATAATTCTGGTAATCAGCTATGATAAATTGTTTTTTTAGTTTTCCTTCATAAATTCAGACCAGTGATCACTGCCGTTTGGGAGACCTTGCTAAGTACCGTTATTTAAAATGATTATTTGATGATGTGCCAGCCAGCAAACCACTTTTTTGCCTCCCTAACACTCAATATTGTTGCAATAAGATAGGGAATTCCCACTAGATGGTGCTAATGGGGACTGGGAAGCTGTTTCAAATCTGGTAGCAATTTTGAGTGGGGACGACAAATTCCAGGTAACTTTTCCGATTTGAGAGAAATAAATGATCCTGGATGTCTCCCTTTTTGTGTCACTGATAAGTGTCCCTAATCATGGGAGTAAATGTTTATCAATTGCAGTAGGAACAATTTTAATAACAATGAATAACTTTAACTTAGATGTGTCAGGGTGTAAACACAGGGGTCAGTCAGAACTTATGAACAGTGGAACTTTACTGTGGGGATTTTCAACAGTGAAATCGGGAAAGGACTATTTGAAGGCATGATTGTACAATGGGTGCTCCACATGGATGGCATGGTAGCACAGTGGTTAGCACTGCTGTCTCACAGTGCCAGGGACCCAGGTTCGATTCCCGGCTTGGGTAATTGTCTGTTTGGAGTTTGCAGGTTCTGCCCGTGTTTGTGCGTGTTTCTTCCAGGTGCTCCAGTTTCTGCCCACGGTCCAAAGGTGTGCAGTTTGGGTGGATAGGCAATGCTAAATTGCTCGTTAGTGTCCCAAGATGTGGGGATTAGCAGGGTAAATATGTGGGGTTACAGGGATAGGGCCTGGACGGGATGCCCTGTCGAAGAGTTGGCGCACACTCAATGGGCCAAATGGCCTCCTCCTGCACTGAGGGGATTCTATGATTCTATTCTATGACTCGATGAGGCCTAATTGGTCATAACCCCCTGCAATGTGAGGTTCGCAGTTTCATCTGCTGGGCATAGTTGGCCAAGAATTTGGAGAGAACCTTAGCTGGTATTACAGCCTTCACCAGCACTGGGTTAATGACTGACTGTCACTCTCATTTTTCATTGCAAGTTCTGTGAACGAGAACAGTTTTCATTAAAATGTGTATTTCAAGGTTTTGTCAGTTATAAATGCAGACCTATCTTTGATTCCAATGTTGTGTGACACAGTGCCATTGAATGAGCAAAGAAAAGGAATATGTTCAAGTCTTTTACCTTTTTAAAAATTTTATTAGTGTCACAAGTAGGCTTACATTAAAGCTGCAATGAAATTACTATGAAAATCCCTTAGTCACCAAACTCCAGTGTCTGTTCAGGTACACAGAGAGAATTTTGGATTGTGGGAGGAAACCGGAGCACCCGGAGGAAACCCACGCAGACACGGGGAGAACGTGCAGACTCCGCACAAACAGTGACCCAAGCTGGAAATCAAACCCAGTTCCCTGGCGCTGTGAGGCAGCAGTGCTAACCACTGTGCCACTGTGCTGCCCTTGACTTACCTGGGAACTTGGAGAGTCCACAAGCTTGCTTTCTCCATGGTCTTGGTCAATCAGAGCCAACTTGCCGACCATTCAGCATCCTCTTCTCCTGTAGTATAAATTGTGATCGTTTGAAATTTGGCATTCTTGCGTTTGTAGTGATGAGTGCAAGATGAAAATCTTTAGCAACATGTCTCCCTTCAACAATATTAAATTGTGTATTGATGATCAATAGTTTTGTGTGCCCATGAATGCAAAAGCAAAATATAACTGCATCCAAAATGACATATGGCTAGAGAAGTGATGAGTTATTTTGCGTCAGTGGCCGATCACAGCATAATGAGCAAGTCAATAACATCTTCAGGAAGTAAAATATGCAATGCTGCGGCCGTTTAAAGGTAAACCTCTGGAGTTCCTCCTAACAACTTGGCAGGGGTGATATTTTATTAAAATGTTGAATAGCCAGCCACATTGGATATCCAACGCAATCTTTCATTGGTCCCTCTGTGGGACATCATGAATCTTAATAAAAATTCCAGTTTGTCTTCTTAAAGTCCAAAACCAACACCCTTGGGTTTTATAATACTCTGGCGCATTAGATGGAAACCTTTTCTTTTATGGAGAGTAAGCGCAAGAAAACTGTTGCTCATTAAGAGCACGGAACACATTGGACATGTTTTAACAGCTGACGATTTGACAATGGTCCTAATGCGAGTGGAATGTTTACATTCTGTAGCCACTGACTTCCCAGGAATCTGAGACTTGGGCCTTGGGTTTCTCATTAAAACCGGATTCAAGTTACCATCATCATACCTAAGGCAGATAAAATATAACTGAAGTGCATACCAAAATACAAGGAAGGATTAACCCGACTACCAGTCACTTTTTATCTGACGGTGAACATCTGGATTGCCAGCTGGTCTCGTACACATTTTAGGTGTCAGAGGTCACAATTAGGACTCCCAAGAGCTGCTACAAGCTGGGCACTGTTGTGCAGTACCTTCTTGATGTTTTTCTTCGCCCTAATTAGTACAAGTTAAAACGATGCAATCTGGGATCTGCTGTGTGCGCAGCATGCCAGTTTTAGACCAATTAGGAATAAAATCTCCGCTTGTTAAATAAAATGTGACAGTGGTAACAAAATATCAAGCAAAATGATCTGATTTATGTTTTTTTTTCAAAATTCCGGCTCATCTCTTTGGACGCAACTAAGAACTAGATGGCAATAAACAGTTTGAGGCTATCGCAGATTGCCAATCTTATCATGTTGCTCGTGCCACACATCATGTCAAAACAAATGTTTCATTATTGCAAATCATCTTAGCTGCTTCAGCTGTGACTTCAGCAGACCAATGAATCGCACAGCCATTGAAAACTTCATCTAATATTCTGCATAAATACTTACACAACTTTTGATTTTTTCTTTGATCACTAATGTTATCTTTGAGTCCAACTTTAATATCTTCCCTAATCTAGAAAATTAACCAAGGACTGGCCAGCATTTACTACCCATCCTGAATTGCTCTTGAGAAGATGATGATGAGCCAGCTTCATGAGACTCTGCAGCCCATGTGTTGTAGGTACACACAGTAAGAGTTTTAACAACACCAGGTTAAAGTCCAACAGGTTTATTTGGTAGCATATGCCATTAGCTTTCAGAGCGCTGCTCCTTCGTCAGATGGAGTGGATATCTGCTCTCAAACAGGGCACAGAGACACAAAATCAGGTTACAGAATACTGACTAGAATGCGAATCTCTACAGCCAACCAGGTCTTAAAGATACAGACAATGTGAGTGGAGGGAGCATTAAGCATAGGTTAAAGAGATGTGTATTGTCTCCAGACAGGACAGCCAGTGAGATTCTGCAAGTCCAGGAGGCAAGCTGCGGGGGTTACTGATAGTGTGACATAAATCCAAGATCCCAGTTTAGGCCATCCTCATGTGTGTGGAACTTGGCTATCAGTTTCTGCTCAGCGACTCTGCGCTGTCGTGTGTCGTGAAGGCCGCCTTGGAGAACGCTTACCTGAAGATCAGAGGCTGAATGCCCGTGACCGCTGAAGTTCTCCCCCACAGGAAGAGAACAGTCTTGCCTGGTGATTGTCGAGCGGTGTTCATTCATCCGTTGTCGTAGCGTCTGCATGGTTTCCCCAATGTACCATGCCTCGGGATATCCTTTCCTGCAGCGTATCAGGTAGACAACGTTGGCCGAGTTGCAAGAGTAGGTACCGTGTACCTGGTAGACGGTGTTCTCACGTGAGATGATGGCATCCGTGTTGATGATCCGGCACGTCTTCAGAGATTGCTGTGGCAGGGTTGTGTGGTGTCGTGGTCACTGTTCTCCTGAAGGCTGGGTAGTTTGCTGCGGACAATGGTCTGTTTGAGGTTGTGCGGTTATTTGAAGGCAAGAAGTGGGGGTGTGGGGAATGGCCTTGGCGTGATGTTCGTCTTCATCAATGACATGTTGAAGGCTCCGGAGGAGATGCCGTAGTTTCTCCACTCCGGGGAAGTACTGGACGACGAAGGGTACTCTGTCCACCGTGTCCCGTGTTTGTCTTCTGAGGAGGTCGGTGCGGTTTTTCGCTGTGGTGCGTCAGAACTTTCGATCGATGAGTCGAGCGCCATATCTGTTGTGGGCAAAGTATTGGAAAGGATTACAAGAGATAGGATTTATAATCACCTAGAAAGGAATAATTTGATTAGGGATAGTCAGCATGGTTTTGTGAAGGGTAGGTCGTGCCTCACAAATCTTATTGAGTTCTTTGAGAAGGTGACCAAAGAGGTGGATGAGGGTAAAGCGGTTGATGTGGTGTATATGGATTTCAGCAAAGCATTTGATAAGGTTCCCCATGGTAAGCTTTTGCAAAAAATACGGACACATGGGATTGAGGGTGATTTAGTGGTTTGGATCAGGAATTGGCTAGCTGTAAGAAAACAGAGGGCGGTGGTTGATGGGAAATATTCATCCTGGAGTTCAGTTACTAGTGGTGTACCGCAAGGATCTGTTTTGGGGCCACTGCTGTTTGTCATTTTTATTAATGACCTGGATGAGGGCGTGGAAGGATGGATTAGTAAATTTGCGGATGACACTAAAGTCGGTGGAGTTGTAGACAGTGCAGAGGGAAGTGGCAGGTTACAGAGGGACATAGATAAGCTGCAGAGCTGGGCTGAGAGGTGGCAAATGGAGTTTAATGCGGAAAAGTGTGAGGTGATTCACTTTGGAAGGAGTAACAGGAATACAGAGTACTGGGCTAATGTTAAGATACTTGGTAGTGTGGATGGGGAACTGAGGGATCTGGGTGTCCATGTGCATAGATCCCTGAAAGTTGGCACCCAGGTTGATAGGGTTGTTAAGAAGGCGTACGGTGTGTTAGCTTTTATTGGTGGAGGGATTGAGTTTCGGAGCCAGGAGGTCATGCTGCAACTGTACAAAACTCTGGTGCGGCCGCATTTGGAGTATTGCGTACAGTTCTGGTCGCCGTATTATGGGAAAGATGTGGAAGTGTTGGAGGGGGTGCAGAGGAGATTTACCAGGATGTTGCCTGGTATGGTGGGAAAATCGTATGAGGAAAGGCTGAGGGGCTTGAGGTTGTTTTCATTAGAGAGAAGGTTAAGAGGTGACTTAATAGAGACATACAAGATGATCAGAGGATTAGATAGGGTGGATAGTGAGAGCCTTTTTCCTCAGATGGTGGTGGCTAGCATGAGGGGACATAGCTTTAAATCGAGGGGTGAGAGATATAGGACAGATGTTAGAGGTAGGTTCTTTACTCAGAGAGTAGTAAGGGCGTGGAATGCCCTGCCTGCAGCAGTAGTGGACTCGTCAACATTAAGAGCATTCAAATGGTTATTGGATAAACATATGGATGATATTGGAATAGTGTAGATTAGAGGGGCTTTAGATTGGTTCCACTGGTCGGCGCAACATCGAGGGCTGAAGGGCCTGTACTGCGCTGTAATGTTCTATGTTCTATATCCTGTTCTTATGAGGGCATCTTTCAGCGTCTGAAGGTGTCTGTTGCGATCCTCCTCATAGTTTGGGTGTTCCAGGACTTTGACCCAGTGGCAACGAAGGAATGGTGATATGGTTCTAAATCAGGATGATGTGTGACTTGTAGGCCAGGGCGCATGCAGGTGGCAGTATTCCCACGCATCTGCCACCATTGATGTTCTAGGTAGTAGAGATTGCAGATTTGAAAGGTATTGTTGAAGGAGCCTTGGCAAATTTCTGCAGTGCAAGGTGTTGATGGTACACACGCACTGCAGAAACAGTGGTGGAAGGAATGACTGCTTAAGTTGGTGGACAGGATGGCAGTCAAGTGAGCCGCTTTGTCTTGGATGGGGTGTCAAACTTGAGTGTCATTCAAGCTGCACTCATCCATGCAAGTGCAGAGTCTATGTCATGCTCAGCTGTCTGCCATGTAAATTGGGGAAAGGCCGCAGGGTGTCAGGAGTGGTGAGTTCGTTTCCACAGAATTCCCAGAGTCTGACCTGTTCTTGTAGCCACAGTATTTATGTGGCTTGTTAAGTTTCTGGTCAATGGTGACATGCCCCTCCAGGTTTCTGGTCAACGGTGATCACACTCTCCCTCCCTCCTTCCCCCGACTTCACACCCTCGCCCATTGCCTCCATTCAGATGTTGACGGTGAGATTGGAGATGGCCGTTACCTGACACTTGTGTGGTGCAAATGTTACTTGTCACTTATCATCATCCCATGCTTCAGTGTTGTCCAGCTTTTGCTGCGTGTGGACATGGATTGATTCAGTATCTGAGGAATCACAAGTAGAACTGAACACTTGACAATCATCTGCAAGTATCCCAACATCTGACTCAACTAATGAAGCTGCTAAAGCAGTCTGAGCCTAGGAAAGTATGCTGAGGAATTCCTGCAGCTATACCCTGGGGATGAGATGTTTGGACTACAAAATGCACGACTATCTTCCTTTGTGCTAGGTATGGCTCTCGTCACTGTAGAATTTCACTCCGGATTCCCACTGAGTTCAATTTTACTTAAGTTCCTTTTGGTGCCGGTCATTCTCACCTCACCTCTTGAATTAAGCACTTATGCCCATGTTTAGATAAAGGCTGTAAAGAAGTCTCGAGCCAGATGTTTCTGTTGGAACCAAAGCTGAACATCAAAGGAAGCGCTGTTTGATTGCACTGTCAAGGATCAATTGCTGATCATTGAGAATAGACTGAATTGGCAAGATTGGATTTGTCCTGTTTGTTGTGCAGAGGACATACCTGGGCAATTTTCCACTTTGTCAGTTTGATGTCAGTGCTGTAAGTTGGAACAGCTTGGCTCGAGGCAACATTAGTTCTGGAGCATGTCTTCAGCTCTGCAGTTGCGATGTTATCATGTGAGTGATCAGTTGTATGCAACGCGCTCGGCCATTTCTTGATATCATGTGAAATGAATAAAATTGGCTGAAGATGGAAGAGGAGGAGGCCGAGATATATCACCATTTCAGAACTTCTGGCTGCAGATAGTTGCAAATGATTCAGTCTTGTCTTTTGCATACATTTGCTGAGCTCCACCATTGTTGTGGGTGTTTGTGCACCCTCCTCCTCCTCCTTCAGTTAGTTGTTTAATTGTTCACCCCCATTCGCAACAGGATAGAGCCAGACTGTTTTGAATCTGATCCATGGGATTGCTTTGCCCTGACTCTTACCACTCTTTAGCATATAGTCCTGTGTTATGTAGCTCCATTGAGTTGGCACCTCAGCTTCGGATGCTGCTCCTGGCATGTTCCCCTACACACCTCGTTGAAACAGGGTTGTTCCCCTGGTTTGATGGTAATGGCAGGGATACGCAGGACGATGAGTTACCGAGCTATGCACACTAAGTGTGTATCCAAAATTTCTTCACTTAGAAGAGCTAAAAATTCTTGATCCTTCGGACATCTTCCCACTGCAACCCTGGAATTCCTCAGGGCCGTTGCTGGAGGTGAAGCCGCTGTTTAATTTAAACAAGGTCACTGGCAAGATCAGTATCCTGAAACATTAACACCGTTTCTTCTCTCCACAGAAGCCGCCAGACCTGCTAAGCATTTCCAGCATATTCTGTTTTTGTTTATAATTGACTGGATTGATAGACCAGGCTTTTCAGGCTCTGAATAGTGAAAGATTGTGACAAAAGATTCAGGATTGCCCTTATTTATTGTGCAGAAATTGCAGGTTATTGTGGTTATAAATTGGCACGCTCAACCAGATTGTTAAATTGTTTTAAAATTGCTGATAGAGGAGTTAGAGTGACAGGGATAGCAATCTTTATCTCCCCACACTCTAATCATACTGGCACCCTTTCCTCCCTTGCTGCCATTGAAATTGGCACCTTTCTCCCATTCTCCCTCATGTTACGCTGCACCTCTGATTCTCAACACCTGCCCACCTCCCACCACCGTCCCCAAGTTCACAGCGGTATGGAATGATGCTGAAGCATCATTCCATAAAACCATAAGATATAGGAGCAGAATTAGGCCATTCGGCCCATTGGACCTGCTCCGCTATTCAGTCATGGCTAATTTTTCAACCCCATTCTCCAGCCTTTTCCCCGTAACCTTTGATTCCCCTGACCAATCAAGAACCTATTTATCTCTGTCTTAAATATACTCAATGACCTGACCTCCACAGCCTCCTGTAAAAGTGAATTCCATGGATTCAGCACCTTCTAGCTGAAGAAATTCCTCCTCATCTCAGTTCTAAAGGGTCGTCCCTTTATTCTGAGGCTGTGCCCTCGGACCCTAGTCTCGCCTACTAATGGAAACATATTTCCCAATCCACTCTATCCAGGCCTTTCAGGATTCTGTAAGTTTCAATGAGATGTCGTCCCCCCCCCCCCCCCCACCCCCCCATCCTTCCAAACTCCATCAAGTACAGACCCGAGGTCCTCAAACACTCCTCATTCCCAGCTCCTACATAATGGCATCTCTGCTGTGTAAGGTGGAATGCTGCTACACACTGTAGTGGGACTTGTACTGGGAGGACTCCTGCCCACAGCTAGCAGCAGGAAGCCATTGCCCAGAGTAAAAGTGTCAAAGAAAAGCCGAGATAGGAGCTGGGAGAGTGTAGAGTTAGGAGTGCTGTAGTGATGGAACCAGAAGCAAAGCTATTTTTTATCCTCAAGTTTAGACACAGGCCTAAACCAAACGTAGCCAGAGCTCATCCTACTATTTAGCAACAAGCTTCATTTCACTGATGGAAGTGAGTTACAGGGTGTATAGAATCATAGAATCTCTACAGTGCAGAAGGAGACCATTCGGCCCATTGAGTTTGCATCAACTCTCCAAAAGGGGCAATCTAGCATGGCCAATCCACCTAATCTGTACATCTTTGGACTGTGGGAGGAAACCGGAACACCCAGAGGAAACCCACGCAGACACGGGGAGAACATGCAAATTCCACACAGACAGTGACCCAAAGGCAGAATCAAACCTGCGTCCCTGGCGCTGTGTGGCAGCAGTGTTACTCACTTGCCGCTGTGCCTAAGAAGCAGTAAGAGGCAGATGGTGGGTGGTGCACTTCCAGCTTTTAATAATAAGATCACTATAAGATGGTAAGAAATAAGAGCAGGAGTAGGCCATTTGGCCCATTGAGTTTGCTCCGCCACTCGATAAGACCATTGGTGATCTGATTATGGCTGGGCATCTGAAAACAGATGGTGCGCAAACAAATTTCAAGGCTACGAAATCCAAAATGCTTCCTGTCAGCCTTACCTTCAGATTGTACTAAATTCCTTTTTATAAAGCAAATCCATTTTAAGCAGTGGCTGAGGTAACAACCTGTCCAAGAGTTAGCTGGCATGAAAGAAACAAGTCAGAAATTGATGCGGGATTTATGAAACAAAGCCTGGTAGATTTTAGAGCTCTTGTCATAATCTTGGTCAAAGTATATGAAGCCGCTTGGATTTAGTTTAGAGGTTTTTTTTGATCACTATTATGCTTCACTGTCCAGCCATCATGAATATTTAATATATATAAACATGGACCTGGATTGTGTGTTTGATTGCACTCTTTTTATTTGGTGCAACCTGGCCAAAGTCTGCAGGAGTGCACAAAAAGATTGCAGAATTTTAAGTGAAATTTGCAACCAGAGCAACTTGAAATTTGACCATCTTTTGTGCTTGTTCAAAAACATTGCGCTGAAAACAGGTCTTGTCCACAAATTTGACCACATCCTTAAGGTGAAATAATCACCAGTGAGAATCTTGCTAACAGTCCTTGTTTGGTGATTTTAAAAATTAAACTGGTTCTTTGGTTGCAAAGACACTAAAAGACACATATTGAAAGCTTCTATATTTTAATCGAACAAGAAATTCTTCTGCACCCCGAACTCAAAAATTATTTCCTATGTTAAAAGTGAGTTTCAGTTATTTGAAATTGAGATTAACATTGATGAAAAAATGCTTATTTATTGTCATAAACCCCTTTTCAGCAGTTTTAATTAAACTTCAAGTTCTCTCTTAAATATCTGAAGGAAATTCCTAATCATTTTTATTTTAAAAGTTACAATTTAAAACACTGCCCAATTGTGCTGGTTCATGGCAGATATTGTCTTGAGCAATATAAAGGTGAGTTTGAGAGAGACTTGTTCCAGGGATCCGGGTTCAGCCTCAGATAGTGTTATATTAATTTCAACAGATAATGTTTAACCTTTTGGCCAGGGAAGGGTGGCATGGTGGCACAGTGGTTAATGCTGCTGCCTCACAGTGCCAGGGATCCGGGTTCAATTCCCGGCTTAGGTCACTGTCTGTGCGGAGTCTTCACGTTCTCCCCGTGTCTGCATGGGTTTCCTCCGGGTGCTTCTGGTTTCCTCCCACAGTCCGAAAGACGTGCTGGTTTGGTGCATTGGCCATGCTAAATTCTCCCTCAGTGTACCCGAACAGAGTGTGGCGACTAGGGGATTTTCATAGTAACTTTATTGCAGTGTTAATGTAAGCCTACTTGTGACACTAAGAAATAAATAAGGATTCAGGGAAGTAGATTAGAAAATTAAGTTTGGTCTGAATCTTACTGAAATCCATCACTGGAACATACAACTATGTTTTCACGTAGCTGTTGCGGAAAATAATAAATAAATGTTTATGGAATACTGCTGCTAGTCTATGACAGCAACAGAACCAAATCAGAAGCAAAATTAAACAAAGCCCTTCAAGCATTCAAATATAGGGAAAAACCTGTTCCTTTTTCTGAAGGACAACTCTGAAGGCTACTCTATTCAAATGTGTATTTCTTATGTGTACATTATACTTGTGCATATACATTGGTTTGATATATCTATAAAATGAATTCTTTTCCAAAGGTGTTTGCTCTGTATAATGAGGCTCATTTTTGATTGTGAACACAAACTGTACACAATGAACACTTGACTGAATTAACGACCCATTATCACCTTTGCAATTGCTAATCAGGTGATTGTTCATTGAAAGGTTAGCTAAACATCTCATTATTTGGTATCTACCAGGGCCAAGTGAGTGCATGTGTCATACGTCCACATCGCACTGCTGCTGAAGGCATTGGTGGGCTAGAGCACCAGTGAATAAGATAAAACCAGTGCTTCTGTAGGGTCTGAGGTTCTTTCCAAGAGGTGATTTTATTTCTTTAGAGGCAGCAAAGTTACTAATGGCAGTATAAACATAGACAACCATGTTTTACATAGCCAATTGTGTTAGGCTCACTGTGCACCTTCTTCAGTCGTTGGGAAAGGCTGCCAATGGATACATTTGCAAGGTGCTGCAGCAGAAGTGGTACTTGCCAAATTTACACTGAAGTCACATATTCTTGTGTAATTGATCTCCAAAATCAGCGACCATGGAACCGTACCCATATTTCATTCAAACAGAAAACGTTGGATATACTCAATGGGACACGCAGCATCTGGGGAGAGAGAAACAGAGCTAAACTTTCAGGTTTAATGACCTCTCATCAGAAGGAGGAAAGAAAAACATCTATAAATGCAAGTCTTTCTTTCATCAAAATTGAAATAGAGATGTAACCAGTTTAAGGTGAGTACAGAGTCAGTGAAAGGCCAGATGTGGGAAAGCAATGATAGGGGAAGAACAAAATGAAAGGTTTGTGATCAACTGGAAGGCAGGAGAGGTTAGAGGCCTGGTGTTAAGTCTGCGCAAGTGGTTGGGTTTTGAATGAGTTAAAATCTCACTTTAAATCTTTCCTGGTCCTGCCTCTCCATTTTTCCACCCTAACGCAGACCATTCCTCATCATTGTTGCCCCTTGAACCTCTTTCCTGCCTCTGTGCTTGCCTAAACACTCCTGTCACATCTCTGATCTTTCCAGTTTGCATAGAATCATAGAATTCTAAAGCGTAGAAGGAGGCTATTCGGCCCATCGAGTCTGCACCAACCATAATCCCACCCAGGCCCTATCCCCATAACCCCATGCATTTAGCCTAGCTAGTCCCCCTGATACTAAGGGGCAATTTAGCATGGCCAATCCACCTAACCCGCACATCTTTGGACTGTGGGAGGAAACCGGAGCACCCGGAGGAAACCCGCGCAGACATGGGGAGAATGTGCAAACTCCACACAGACAGTGACCCAAGCTGGGAATCGAATCTGGGTCCCTGGCGCTGTGAGGCAGCAGTGCTAACCACTGTGCCACCCACAATGAAAGGTCATCAACTTGAAATGTTAACTGTTTCTCTCTCTGCAGATGCTGCATCACCTGCTGATTATTTCTAACATTTCTGTTTTTATTTCAGATTTCCATCTTACAACGTATTTTGTACAAAAAAAAGGACTTGCATTTATATAGTTCTTTTTGTGATTACCAGGCGTATCCAAGTGCTTTACAGCCAATAAATATTTTTGAAGTGTAGTCAATGTAGTAATGTAGGAAACATGGGAACTCACTTGCACTCAACAAACTCCCACAGACATCAATGTGATAATGACCAGATAATTGGTTTTGTGATGTTGATTGAGCAATAAGTATTGGCCGGGACACCAGGGATAACTTCCCGGCTCCATTTCAAAAGACTGTGTTGTGATCACATACGGTATAGTTTCCTCAATACTTGCAATGAGGCAGCGCTGTCCAGTAACTTCCAAACTGACCATTAAAATTACAACTTCTGGCTGCTCTCGCCAGTATTGTGAAACAGCTTTCAATGGAACAAACCGTTTACTCTTTAATTTCAGCCTGTTAGAGAATGCTGGGGAACCTTCAAAGTAGAATAGACCCTTATTTGGCATCACTTTCGCTGTAATCATTTTACAATTCACATCCTTAATGGTTCGCTTGCTGGACAGTGACAGATGGACAGGAACAGCTGAATGAGCACTTTCAGGTTGCACATAAGACAAGTGGAAAAATAAGTTGCATGCTTAAGAGGAATGCACTATGCTACAGTGCAGCTATGAGAACATTAATCTTTCGAGGAATGCATTATGCTACAGTGCAGCTAGAAAAACATTAATCTTAAAAATGCCATCTCTGAAGAAAAGAAAATTGTTAACTGCAATCTGAGGAATGAAAAATTATTGTACAGTGGTTATGTGTTATAAAAATAACTCTGCAGTTACAGGTTTAGAACTAATTTTGAAAACAAATCCAAAGAAAATCTTTATTGATATTCTGTTCCTCAAATCCTTTTCATTTATTTTATTGAGAATAATGCCTCTCCTCCATTCTTACATATCTGATATGAGCCATCGCCTTCACTGCCACTCCAACCCCACCAGCATTCTCTCATTCAGCTGTTCATAGAAATCATAGAAACCCTACAGTACAGAAAGAGGCCATTCGGCCCATCGAGTCTGCACCGACCACAATCCCACCCAGGCCCGACCCCCATCCCTACATATTTTACCCGCTAATCCCTCTAACCTATGCATCTCAGGACACTAAGGGGCAATTTTAGCATGGCCAATCAACCTAACACGCACATCTTTGGACTGTGGGAGGAAACCGGAGCACCCGGAGGAAACCCACGCAGACACGAGGAGAATGTGCAAACTCCACACAGACAGTGACCCAAGCCGGGAATCGAACCCGGGTCCCTGGAGCTGTGAAGCAGCAGTGCTAACCACTGTGCCACCGTGCCGCCATCTGTTAATCAGATGTTCACAATCTCCAGCTCATATTAGATCCTGAGCATATGTTTGAATGAATCCACTGTTACCTATTGAATTAATTTTCTGTCTAACTGCCTTTGGAGTCCTTGCTGTGCTCCCAGCTTTTCAGTGCTTCTTGTATAGTACCTTAAGTTATCCGTGTCAAAGCTGTACTTTCCCACTTGGGACGCAAGGGGACTTTGCCCGGATAAATTGGAATGAAAGTTAACTTATAAAATAGTTGGAAGCATTTCAGTGTGAGTTTGGTATGATGTAATCTTCTCCACTTAATCCATTTCGGGATGTTGGGACTACAATCGGGTCAGGAAGTGATTTCCTAATAGGCAACTTTGCCAAGAATCTTTCTCAGCAATGACACAAGCATCCCACCAGGCGGCTCCACGACCAGTTAGGTGCCAGTTGCACCTTTCAGAGCCACATGGTGGTTGTGAAAGGTTTATATAAAGGGTTATATCTTTATTTCTTACGCTGCATTAAGTAAACTTCACATTGAGGGTTTTGTGGAGAATCAGACTGAATTGAATTGTCACATGTATTAGGATACAGTGAAAAGTATTGTTTCTTGCGAGCTGTGACAGACAAAACATACTCTTCATAGAGTACACAGGGAAGAAGGAAAGGACAGGGTGCAGAATATAGTGTTGCAGTTACCGATAGGGTGAAGAGAAAGATCAGCTTAATGTGTGATAGGACCATTCAAAAGCCTGAGGGCAGCAGAGAAGAAGCTGTTCTTATTTGGTTGGTACGTGTTCTCAGACTTCTGTATCTTTTTCCCGATGGAAGAAGGTGAAAGAGAGTATGTCTGGGGTGAGTGGTGTCCTTGATTATGCTGGCTGCTTTCCTGAGGCAGCGGGAAGTTTAGATGGAGTCAATAGAGAGGAGGCTGGTTTGCGTGATGGACTGAGCTACGTTCACAACCCTTTGTAGTTTCTTGCCGTCTTGGTCAGAGCAGGAACCATACCAAGCTGTGATGCAACCAGAAAGGATGCTTTCTATGGTGTATCTGTAGAAATTGGTGAGAGCCGTAGTGGACATGCCAAATTTCCTAGTGGACAAGCCGAACTTCAGGATGAGAGTTTTGTTGGGAATGGAATTATCTCTCCATTTCAGGTAGGGGTCTGCCATTCATGTCATTAATGGTAACTTGCTAAATTTCTTGACCTGTCATTTTCTTCCCGACATTCCTGGAGGTCCATAAAACAAACCATCGCATATGTTAGAAATCTGAGATACAAATAAAAAATGGTGGAAAAACTCAGTAGAACGGGGACCATCTGTGGAGAAAGGACAACAGTTTGGTTAATGTTTCAGATACATGGCCCTTTAACAGACCATTATTATCATGTCTGTCATTCGATTATCTCCAGCTCTCTACCTAATTGTTTTACTGATCATTCTTTTTGTTTTCTTATGTATATTGCCATTCAATTTTCTGTCTTTTAGTCATTCTACCACCCCTCAAAGTTCTCCTTTAGTTCTGTTCTCCATTATAGGCAGTTCATTTGTTCCAACTTCATATGAAACCTTCAGCTAACCTTCACTTACTTCTCTACAGACTTGCTTGCTCTGCCAGGTCCAGTTGGTTATAACACAGAATTGATGTGCTCAGCAGTTTATTCCTTTTCCCATTGCACCAGATGATTTGAGGAAGGCGGTGGCACGTAGCATAAACTCACTGAAACTTACAGTACAGAAGGAGGCCAATCAGTCCATCGTGTCTGTGCTAGAATAATCACCCTCTTACTTTTTGTCTGTAACCCTGCAAGTTCCCATCCAACTCCCGTTCTATTGTTATTTATGCAATTAGCTTCCACTGTCTCTTCAAGTAGAATGTTTGAGATCCTGACAACTCTGAGTGGGGAAAGAAAATCTGTTAGATCTCTTGGGCAGTAATTTTAAAACAATAACTTCAGTTATTGACCCATTTATAGTTTATTTATTAGTCACAAGAAGGCTTACATTAACACTGCAATGAAGCTACTGTGAAAATCCCCTGGTCGCCACACTCTGGCGCCTGTTCGGGTACACTGTCAGAGAATTTAGCATGGCCAAGGCACCTAACCAGCACGTCTTTCACACTGTGGGAGGAAACTGGAGCACACAGAGGAGACCCACACAGACACAGGGAGAACATGCAGACTCTGCACAGACAGTTACCCAAGCCAGGAATCAAACTTGGGTCCCTGGTGCTGTGAGGCAGCAGTGCTAACCACCGTTGCAGTTTGCCAGAGGAAATGCATTTTTTCTATCTACATTATCAAATTCTCTCAGCATCTTGAAAACATATATTAGGTCATCTCTTAACCTTTTCTATTCCAAGGAGAACATTATCATGTTTATTTTTTCATGGGATGTGGGCCAGCATTTATTTCTCATTCCTAATTGTCCTCGTACTGACTGGCTTGCTAGGCCATTTCAGAGAGCTTTTCAAAGTCTGTTGATCTGGAGTCACACGTAGACCCTGAAGGGCATTCGTGAACCTGATGGGTTTTACAACAATCAAAAATGGTTTCATTAGATATTTAATTCGAGATTTTTATTGAATTCATATTTCACCATCTACCATGGTGGGATTCCAACTGGGGCCCCCAGTGCATTGGCCTGGATCTCTGAATTACTAGTCCAATGACAATATCAGTACGCCACCACAAAAGCACTTTTATTTTTTGATTTGATTTGATTTGATTTATTATTGTCACGTATCAGTATACAGTGAAAAGCATCATTTCTTGTGCGCGATACAGACAAAACATACCGTTCATAGAGAAGGAAACGAGAGAGTGCAGAATGTAGTGTTACAGTCATAGTTAGGGTGTAGAGAAAGATCGACTTAATGCGAGGTCCGTCCATTCAAAAGTCTGATGGCAGCAGGGAAGAAGCTGTTCTTGAATTGTTTGGTACATGACCTCCAGACTTGTGCATCTTTTTCCCGACGGAAGAAGGTGGAAGAGAGAATGAAGTGTAGACAGAGTCAATGGAGGAGGCTGGTTTTTGAGTCAGAAGGTTGTTGGTTCAGGTTCTGCTCCTGAACTTGGCCACAAAAACCAAGTCCAATGCTCCAGTGCAGGACTGAGGGAGTGCTGCACAATCACCATCTTTTGGATGAGATGTTAAAATAGAGGCCCCTTCTGTTCTCTGAGATGGATGTAAAAGATCCCATGGCAATATTGCAAAGAACAGCAGGGAAGTTATTCCCAGTTATCCTGGACAATGCTTAGCTCTCAATCAATATCTCTAAAACAGATTATGTGGGAGTTTGCTGTGCGCACATTGGCTGCTATGTTTCCTACATCACAACAGTGACTACCCTTCGATGCCTGATGTGCTTTAGGATGTCCAGCAGTCATGAATGGCACTATAGAAATGCAAATTTGTATGTACTTCTTCAGAGCAAAGCTAACTTTTCCAACCTCTCCTCATAACAGACTGAACCCTGGTAACATGATTCCATGATGTGGCTTTTGCTACCAAATAAACCTGTTGGACTTTAACCTGGTGTTGTTAAACTTCTTAACATGATTCCAGTCATGGATCTGATCTGGAATACTCCACTTGAAAAGATGTAGAAGCTGATTCTATAAACAATTTTAAAAGGGAGTTGGACAATTATTTAAACATGATGAACTTAAGAGTTCAAACAAAATAGAGATGTGGAACGAAACATAACTATCTTTCAAACAGCCATCACAATCATGGCGGGAAGAATGGCCTTCTTCTGTGCTGTAGGTTTTCATGATCATTGGTAAGCCTCCCATTCTGAAGGCCTTTATATTTTTCCTGAACTGTGGTGTCCAGATGCTCACCAGTCATGGATCAAGGCCTTAAAGGCATGGTTAGCAAGATGGGACAGCTGCTTCCACAGCAGTGTTATTTTAGTCTTGGGTAGCTGGCTTTTCACTTCAAACAGGTTCTGGGCAGGATTACTGCAAATAACACTTCATTAGCTGCTGTGCTATACTGAACAAACTGATGCAGCAAACTCATTGCAGTCTGACCAAAACTGGTCTAGACTATGGATGGCATGGTGGCACAGTGGTTAGCACTGCTGCCTCACAGTGCCAGGGACCCAGGTTCGATTCTGGCCTCAGGTCACTATCTATGTGGAGATTGCATGGTTTTCCCTATGTCTGGCTTCCTCCCACACTCCAAAGATTGGTGGATTGGCCATTCTAAATTACCCCAGGTGTCAGGGGGACTAACATGGGGTTATATGGATAGGGCCTGGGTGGGATTGTTGTCGGTGCAGGCTGAATGGCCTCCGTCTGAACTGTAGGGATTCTAACACTAGCTTATAACACTATTATACCATATACAATACACAGTTAACCCTTCGTTACTTCAGAAACAGTAATGTTTAGACTTGCTTGTTTGGCTGTATTTTTATATTTTCTATATTTGGCTGAAGGAGTGGACGATGATATCCATTAGAAAGATCCCAGGTCAGTTACTCTGTGATGATTTTAGCTGGGGCCATTGTGGAGGTTGTACTGTCTTTCTCGGTGCTTCTGGGAGTAATCAGCATGTTTCACACTTCTGAATGCTCCACTCCAAATGCTGCAAGTATATATTGCATCATAGTAGGGGTTTAAATCTGATGCCTCTATTGTTTGTGAACACATTGGCTCTTCCTGCCTGAGCCCCCACTCTCAAAATGGGCAAAGTACTGGAAGACAACCGGGTCCCATGGTACCATAAGAAAACAAAATACTCCAGATGTTGAAAATCAAATATAGAAACAGAAAATGCTTTATATGCTCAACAGGGTTGGCAGCATCTGTGGGGAGGCAGTGATGGAATTTAATGCTCCACCCCTCCCCCACTCAAGAGCAGAAAATGGAAAGGCTCGGGGTGGGTGGCAAGCCCATTGCTTTTCCAACTTCCCCCACCGTTTCCCTCCTCCCCCCATTAAGTCTCACCTCGGGCAGGAAGGGTTGAGAACAACCTTCCTCCCTGAAGTTCAGTTGAGGCTCTCAAGTGACCAGATAAGGTCCATTTCAGGGCCTCAGCCCACTGCCACTGGTATTCAACCAGCAGTGGAGGAGTTGGGGTAGGAAGGGGGGGGGGGAAGGGGGGGAACGGCATGCCATACAAACAATGCACCAGGTATATCCTGGAGGGCCTGTCAGTGACCCAAGATTGGGGAGGGGGGGGGGGGGGGAGGTGGGTGTGTGGTGGTTGGGCCTCATGCTTGGGCACTATGTTCCCAAAGGAGGATACGACTGCTGACCAGGGTTGCCCATCCAGAACACCCATCCGTCCAGACAGCTCTTTAAGCTAACCCTCCCTCATTCCCACAATCCCCTAGGGCCTGCCTGTCCGCCCCCAGCAATCCCGCCCAAATTACTTGGATTGTTCTTCATCCTGAGGCCTAAAGCACTGCCACAGTGATCACCACAGGACCTGGGAACCCTGCTGCTGATCAGTTAAGTATCTGATTGACTTTTAATTATGGCGGAGAGGGTCCGGGTGAGGCAGGGTGGGGAACTTTCCCAGGAATTCCTGAGGTGGGGGTTTCCATTGGCTCAGCAGCCAGGTGTACCGCCGTGACCATAAGATCCAGTCCAGGTCTCAGGTCTGATCAAAGATCACAGACCTGAAATATTAACTCGATTACTTCCTGCTGTATGGTACTCAGCTCACCTCGAGTACCATACACCAGGAACTAATCAACACCAGAAAATTGTTGGAATATCTCAGCAGGTCTGACAGCATCTGTGGAGAGAGAGTAGAGCCAACGTTTCGAGTCTAGATGACTGTTCGTCAGAATTCTGACGAAGGGTCATCTAGACTCGAAACATTAGCCAGAATTTTACCCGCACACCCACGTGCCATCGGGGTGGGCGAGACTCGCAGAACGGCATTCTCCACTGGCCTCGGGCGGGATCTTACGAGCCTCAAGCAGGACTGCCGGTAAAACTCCGGCCATTGGCTCTATTCTCTCTCCACAGATGCTGTCAGACCTGCTGAGATTTTCCAGTTTTTCTGTTTTTGTTCCAGATTCCAGCATCCACAGTATTTTGCATCTAACTAACCGACACCGTCAGGAGAAGATGGGAGGTAAATATTGGAGGGAAAAGATGAGAATTTTAATATCTGCATTTTGGCCACTAATGAGAAATAAATTTCAGCAGCAGGGAAGGTAAAATCCATGGTAACTTGCAGGACAAGCCATGGAGCAGTTGGTGCTGTTCTGTCTGTAATCTGACCCTGTGCAACAACTCAGCTTTGATGTTGTATCAAATTTCTTTCCTCACCAACATTAAAATAAAATCAATTTTAAAAGCAGACTTGAAAGTGAACATTAAATGGCCCCTTGGTGGCAATTCATGTGCACAATCAGACTTGAAATGAATCCATTACCTCTTTTGTGGGAGCACTTAAAACACCTAATTGTAGTCAATTATGGTACTTCTGAAAGTGTGAAAATGGGCCTTTGAATACTTTTTGAAAGCATTGAATGTACTAAACAGCAAAGTTTTGTCTTTTGTTTCAACATATAAAAGAATCCGATTTGTATAATGGAAAGGGCTTCCAATTACTTGCTGTTGGTTGGCAATTACAAGCTGAATAAGAGCATGTATAAAAATAGAAACTCCTGTTGATTTTTAGTTATATATGTTATTCTCCTTTCTCCTCCCTGCAAATTCTCTGACTTAGAAGGGGTTTTGTTGCCAGGCGTATAAAATGCCAATCCTGACCTATTCTCCAAATGATTTATTCCTCCCCCTCCAAAGCCCCTGCCTGGAAATGATTTAGTTCCATTTTCCACACTTCTCCCATCCTTACAATGTGTCACAGTGTAAATGTCACTGTGTCACTGTGATAGGCGGCACGGTGGCACTGTGGTGAGCACTGCTGCCTCACAGTGCCAGGGACCCAGGTTCAATTCCTGGTTTGGGTCACTGACTGTGGAATCTACACATTCTCCCCGTGTCTGCGTGGGTTTCTGCCAGGTGCTCCGGTTTCCTCCCACAGTCCAAAAGATGTGCTTATTAGATGCATTGGCCATGCTAGATTCTCCCTCGTATACCTGAACAGGCACCGACTAGGGGATTTTCACTTCACTGTAGTGTTAATGTAAGCCTACTTTGACACTGATAAATAAACTTTAAATAAAGTGTGGCTGTATTTATTTGGAGAAAGGTTCAGTGCCTGTCAGCATTTTACATGTCACCAACTCCACGAAGTGGGGCCAACTTCATTCAGGATTGCTGGTGTCAACTGTGCCTTGATTAGATGATGATGTCTACTCAGGGTCATGGCTTTCTGACATGGGTCGTCATGTGACTGAATGGGCTGATTCTTGACCCACAGATCTTTGAGTATTCGGAAATTTGACCCATGAGATAGTGGGATCTGGAGTGCAGGATCTCTTTCTCTGTCATCATTCTGTTTCATCATTGAGACTCAAAGCATGATGCAGCTTGATGGGCAAGTTGTCACCATTTTGAACGATTGCTGGCAAGCTCCTCCCAGTTATTAATGTCAATGCTCCCACACCTCAAGTAGAACCTTGGAACATTGGAACATAAGATTCAGGAATAGCAGTAGGCCATTTGGCCCTCCGAGCCTGCTCCACCATTCAATAAGATCATGACTCATCTCATTGTGATGTCAACTCACTTTTCTGTTTGTCCCCCAGAACCCTTGGCTCCCTTGTCATCATAGAAACCCTACAGTGCAGAAGGAGGCCATTCGGCCCATCGAGTCTGCACCGACCACAATCCCACCCAGGCCCTACCCCCACATATTTACCCACTAATCCCTCTAACCTACGCATCTCAGGGGCAATTTTAACCTGGCCAATCAACCTAACCCGCACATCTTTGGACTGTGGGAGGAAACCGGAGCACCCGGAGGAAACCCACGCAAACACGAGGAGAATGTGCAAACTCCACACAGACAGTGACCCGAGCCGGGAATCGAACCCGGGACCCTGGAGCTGTGAAGCAGCAGTGCTAACCACTGTGCTACCGTGCCGCCCAAAAATCAACCACTGTGCTACCGTGCCGTCAAAAATCTATCCAACTCAGCCTTGAATAAATTCTTAACCATGATTCAAGAGCCTCTTTAATGTGTTTCCTTTAGCCTTCCTGGACAATTAGCCATTTGAGAATTGAGAAAACAGGACCTAGAGGGTTGAGACACTTTTCAGCCATTCAGACAGAATGGACCAGCCATTCTCCAATTCAGCATTCAGAATTCTCCAGCCATTCGCACCAATGGGATTCTCCGGTCTCGCTTCAGTGAACAGATATTAGGCTGAGCTCCGAATTCTCCATCCTCATTTGCAGTGGCGGCGGGGCGTGAATGGGCAGAGAACTCCAGTCAATGTCCAGTCCATCAAAGTTGATTTGCTGGCATTCCGTCTGAACACTGGTGGAGCTGGCTTTAAGAAAACATGCGCGTTTGTACAACGGTCCTCCTGAATTCAGGGGATGTAGCAGAGGCATTGCTGATGGAAATTTTCTCGTGCTTGTATTTGTCACTGATGCACCCATCCCGGTCTAACTAACTTCAGTATAGGAGCAAGGTGACGATAACTGCTCTGTACTGGGACTCTTGTTGACTTGTGGAGGTCTTTGTCATCAATGTAGATTTTAGAAAGTGGAGCAGGCACAGCTGATTAAGTGTTGGATCTCCAAGTCAGTAATGGCCTTTTGAGAGAAGTGGCTTCCAAGGTATGGGGAGTGCTCAACATATTCCAGAGTCTCACCTTCAACATGTAAGGGAGGTGGAATATTTAGCTGACCACGTGTGCAATGTTATGCGATTTTCGTTTTGGCAACATTCAGGGAGAGGCCAAGTTTCTTTTTACAGAATTGAAGGGATCAAGAGCAGTTTGCAAATCTGGTGCAAAGTGGACAACAGCACTGCACGCATCCGCAAACTATAGACAAAATATATCAATGGTGGCCAGTTTACTTTTGGCGCAGAGACTACTAAGGTTAAAAGAGTCAGTATTCAATACTGACATGAGAGAGCAGGTTGATCTTATAGCCACTATCAAGTAGATTATAAATCATATGGGGGCTATCACACAGGCATGCTTGACTCTGGTCCAGATGTTGATGTCTCCTGTTTCAGCTCTCCCATCTGAGGGTCGGTTACAGTCATATCATCATAAAGCAATCGCAGGATTGTGGTGACACTTCTTGTGTTACAATCTCAGTTGATGTTATTACTCAACAGATTCCAGAGCAGAACCCTAGCTCAATAGATTGTAACTTTTATTTATTTTTAATTGTGGTTGAGCAGAATCACAGGATTGCTGATTAACTTTTAACACAAAAAAAATTATTCAACGTAACTATAATACACTACACCTCCACCCCACTATATCTTTTACAGGTATATACAGATTTATAAGAATTACACAAGTTATAAAATGTATCTTGTATTATAATGTTCTCAGTAAGTACTAGTAATCCATAGATCCAGGGTATTGCTCTGGAAACTGATGTTCGAATCCCACCATAGCAGATGGTGAAATTTGAATTCAATAAAAATTTGAAATTAAAAGTCTAATGATAACCATGAAACGATTATCATAAAAATCCACCTGATACACTAATGTCCTTTAGGGAAGGAAATCTACCATCCTTACTGGTCTGGCCTACACATAACTCCAGACCACAGCAGTGTGGTTGACTCTTAAGTATCCTCTGAAATGGCCCAGCAAGACACTCAGCTCAAGGGCAATTAGGGATGAGCAATAAATGCTGGTTCAGCCAGTAATGCCCACGTCCCATGAATTGATTTTTAAAGAGTACAAAATCCATGTAAACCAACGCACGATAGTATACTGTTGAATCTTTCAGGCTTCATCTTCTCATCACATGTCTTTATCTTTTGGGTGTCAGCCTTGAGCTCTTGGAGTGGCTCCTAATCTTGTGATATTGGTTGTTCGGCCAGACAGTGAAGGATGCTCATTTTTTTATTTGAGGAGGTCGCATTTCAGCATTGTTTTCATTGAATAAGCCCTGGTGATGACATTGCTCAAAACCCAATGGTCTGAGCAGAAGACTTTAGTACAGCAACTTTATTTGATCCCACCGTTCGGGAATTGAGTTAGATGTGTGAAGATTTTCCTGATTGGTTGTGAGCGGCATTTGGATTTTCCCTCTTTGGTCAAAGTCCTTTAGGGTGAAGACATTGATGTTCTTACTCTTTGACTTTTTGGTTCTTGTGATTTGATGGAGCGAGTTGGATGTTCATCATTGATTGAACAATTTTATGATCTCTCCAGCAGGCCTCGATTCCCTGCAAGGATCAAATGATTCAGATATCACTTAGATCTTTGGCCTGAATAATGACATAATCCTGGAGGTCCCAGTGTTTTGATCTGGATGCCTGCATGCGTTTTTGAAGTTGTCCTTCTGGCAGAAGAGGCCATGCTGAGCTCATTATGTCAGCAGGAGGTCACCATTTGCATTGGCTTTTCCCATCCAGTTTTTTTCCCCAAGGGCTCTCCTCCTGGCTTTGGAGTCACAGTCAACCCTGGAATTAAAGTACTCAAGAAAGGCTGATTATTTCTTCTCTTGGGATGACAATGAGGATTTCATCAAGGTCACAATGGGACCTTTCCTTAACATCTTCATTGGAGTCAAGGGCATTAATGTTGATAATAGTGGCATGTTTGTTACGGCTGAGCTGTAGGTGAAATATCATGAGTCCTACATCTATACAATTGGAAAGTTCTGGCAGTGTATTCAAGAGCCTATTCCGGAAGTCAAAAACAACTATGTAAACACAAGGGTCACTGTCACCCTTTCCTTCCCCATATCAACATCCTGGGGTTACCATTGACCAGAAACTGAACTAGACTAGCGACTATGGGAGCAGTACAGAGGCTGGGAATCCTGCTGCAAGCAGCTCACCTCCTGACTCCCCAAATCCTGTCCACATTCTATAGGGCACAAGTCAGGGATGTGATGGAATACTCACCACTTGTCTGGGTGAGTGCAACTCCCAACAACACTGAAGAAGCTTGACACCATCCAAGACAAAGCAGCCCACTTGGTTGGCACTCCATCCACAAACATCCACTCCCTCCTCCACCGACTCACAGTGACAGCAGTGTGTGCTATCTACATGATGCATTGCAGGAACTCACCAAGGCTGCTTAGATAATATTTTCCAAACCCTGATACCAGTACTATCGGGTAGCAGCATCTGACCTTCTGACTCAAGACACCTCTGAACCAACATAGGTGTCCAAGATCTTCATGCATCTGTTATCTGCGTGCAGATTCTTGACCAGGGACTCCCAGGTTGACAACCTGTCCTCATTGTTTATTCTTCATCTCACTCTCACAGCACTTGGAAAATGGAACCTGTCAAAACCTTGTGCGTGACTTTATTTAATGTGGAAACCTTGCGGCATTATTGTCCGCATGATCTTGATTGGTTGGTGGCTAGAATTTGTTGACCTTCCGAACCACGATGACCAGGATCACCTTACCACTGTAGCTTTTCTCACCGCCCCTACATTCCCACCCACCCCTCCCCCAACCACCTCACCATGGCATCATAGATAGCCCTATCAGGAGCTAACAGTACTGTACATACAGTCTGATACACTGATGGAGTCAAAAAACCAGCAGGGATTGAGATTGAACTCACCAGGGCTCTTTAGACCACATTTTCCAAACCCGTGACCACTACTATCTAGAAGGACAAAGGGTGCAAATACCTGGAAACACCATCATCTGAAACTTCCCCTCCAAGCCACACACCATCCTGATTTGGAAATATATCACCCTTGCTTCACTGTCGCTGGGTCAAAATCCTGGAACTTGTTCCCTAATGAGAGGGTGAGAGGATGAGAGGGGTGCGGAGGGATATGGTCCAAGTGCAGGTCAGTGGGACTAGGCATAAAATGGTTCGGCACGGACAAGAAGGGCCAAAAGGCCTGTTTCTGAGCTGTAATTTTCTATGGTTCTATGGTTCTAACAACACTGTGGGTGTACCAAACATCGCATGGACTATAGCGGTTCAAGAAGGAAGCTCACCATACCTTCTCAAGGGCACTTAGGAAAGGGCAATAAATGTTGGCCTAGCCATTGATGCCCACATGTGAACCTGGGTTAACTGGATTCCAGGCTGATTTCAGCCTTTGAAACCAATGGTCCATTGTATCTTTTCACCCTGTTGTGAGAATTAACCATTTATGCAGGTTTGTTTACAGTGCTTTCTTGAATGTTGGGTCAATTAAATTGATTTAATTTGGTATCTTTCTATTAAAAACATTTTGAAATGAAGTTGGACTCCTGATAGTTGAAGGACTTGCTCTTCTATGGAGCTGTCTTGAGCTTGTGCTGCTGGTGATGTGATTGCTCCACTCACACGCCAAAGAAGCTGACAGGACTCTCCTTGTGATTTATTTTAATGGGTCCTTTAAAAATGATTTGAATTTTATTGAAAACCACATAAAATCACCAGAGCTTGGTAACAGCTGGGCGAAAACTTTGTCTCAACAGAAAATAGACTGCTATAAATCATAGCAAGCTGGCAGTGTAATGGCATCACTGGCATGCTTCAGGCATTTTCTAGGACTCTGCAGAGCAGTGCCAACAGAGGCAGGATAGCATGCTATGGAAACTTTTATCATTTATGCCTGATGTTTAAATATCTTGCTGCCACTTCTTATGATCTTGCCTCATAGTGGCTCACAGGGATTGAGTGTGTGGGAAGCAGAGTGTGAGCTATAAGACTTTGGCTCACAGGGCTTGAGTGTGTGGGAAGCAGAGTGTGAGCTATAAGACTTTGGCTCACAGGGCTTAGGCTGAAAGGGCGAGCAGGGGTGAGTTGAATTCATTTTTGCACTTTCTACCTGGTACTGGCAAGGTATCTAGAGGGGATGGGTGTGCAGGCAGTGCAATGTTCCTCTTGCACTATGTTTGAGGTGAGGGACGACGACAGTGTCCCTGCTGATTACACCTGTGGGAAGTGCACCCATCTGCAGCTCCTCCAAAACCGTGTTAGGGAACTGGAGCTGGAGTTGGATGAACTTAGGATCATCAGGGACGCAGAGATGGCCATAGACACAAGCTTTAGGAATACAGTTACTCCGAGGATTGAAAACAGATGGGTGACGGTGAGAGGGGCTGGGAGGAAGCAGTCCGTGCAGGGATCCCCGGTGGTCGTTCCCCTTAGCAACAAGTATTCCGCTTTGGATACGGTTGAGGGGGATGACATACCAGTGGGGAGCCGCAGTGAGAGGATCTCCAGCACTGTGTCCGTCTCTGTGGCTCGGGAGGGAAAGGGGGAGAGCGGGAGGGCGATAGTTATTGGGGACTCGTTAGTAAGAGGGATAGATAGGAGGTTCTGTGGCAGCAAAAGAGACTCACGGATGGTATGTTGCCTACCGGATGCCAAGGTCCGTGATGTCTCAGACCGTGTTTTCCAGATTTTGAAGGGGGAGGGGAAACAGTCACAAGTCGTGGTGCACATTGGTACCAATGACATAGGTAAGAGAAGGGACGGGGATTTAAAGCAGGAATTTCTGGAGCTGGGCTGGAAGCTGAGAGCCAAGACGAAACATGTGGTCATCTCTGGTACGTTGCCGGTACCACGTGATAGCGAGTTGAGGAACAGGGAGAGAGTGCAGTTAAATATGTGGTTGCAGGGATGGTGTAGGAGGGAGGGTTTCAGATACGTGGATAATTGGAACACGTTCTGGGGAAGGTGGGACCTGTACAAACAGGACGGGGTGCACCTGAACCAGAGGGGCACCAATATGCTCGGAGGGAAATTTGTTACGGCTCTTCAGGGGGGTTTAAACTAATTTGTCAGGGGAGTGGGAAAGGGAGTTGTAGTCCAGAAGTCAGTGAGGGTGGTGAGGTATTGGGGAAGGTATCAGGGTCAAGGGTGGGTACTGGTAGACAGGAAGGTGGGTTGAAGTGTGTCTACTTCAATGCAAGGAGCATCCGGAACAAGGTAGATGAACTTGGGGCGTGGATTGGTACTTGGGACTACGATGTTGTGGCCATTACGGAGACGTGGGTAGAACAAGGACAGGAATGGTTGTTGGACGTTCCGGGGTATAGATGTTTCACTAAGTGTAGGGAAGCTGGTAAAAGAGGTGGAGGAGTAGCATTGTTAATCAAGGATAGTTTAACGGCTGCGGAAAGGCACTTCGTGGGGGATCTGCACACTGAGGTAATATGGGCTGAAGTTAGAAATAGGAAAGGAGCGGTCACGTTGCTAGGAGGTTACTATAGGCCCCCAAATAGTAATAGAGATGTGGAGGAAGAAATTGCTAAGCAGATTATGGATATGTGTGGGGGTCACAGGGTAGTTGTCATGGGGGACTTTAACTTTCCAAATATTGATTGGAACCTTTGTAGGTCAAATAGTTTGGATGGGGCAGTTTTTGTGCAGTGTGTGCGGGAGGGTTTCCTGACACAATATGTGGATGGGCCGACTAGAGGTGAGGCCACATTGGATTTGGTACTGGGAAATGAACCGGGGGCCAAGTGTTAGATTTGGTTGTGGGAGAGCAATTTGGAGATAGTGACCACAATTCGGTGTCTTTTGTTATTGCAATGGAGAGGGATAGGGCCGTACGGCAGGGCAAGGTTTACAATTGGGGGAGGGGTAATTATGATGCGATTAGGCAAGAATTAGGGGGCATAAGTTGGGAACAGAAACTGTCAGAGAAAGGAACTAATGAAAAGTGGAATTTTTTCAAGGAACAAATACTGGATGTCCTTGATAGGTATGTTCCTGTCAGGCAGGGAGGAAATGGCCGAGTGAGGGAACCATGGTTCACGAAAGAGGTGGAATGTCTTGTGAAAAGGAAGAGGGAAGCTTATGTAGGGATGAGGAAACAAGGTTCAGATGGCTCGATTGAGGGTTACCAGTTAGCAAGGAATGAGCTGAAAAAGGGGCTTAGGAGAGCTAGAAGGGGACATGAGAAGTCCTTGGCGGGTCGGATCAAGGAAAACCCCAAGGCTTTTTACTCTTATGTGAGGAATAAAAGAATGACCAGGGTGAGGTTAGGGCCGGTCAAGGACAGTAGTGGGAACTTGTGTATGGAGTCAGTAGAGATAGGCGAGGTGATGAATGAATACTTTTCTTCAGTGTTCACCAAGGAGAGGGGCCATGTTTTTGAGGAAGAGAAGGTGTTACAGGCTAATAGGCTGGAGGAAATAGATGTTCGGAGGGAGGATGTCTTGGCAGTTTTGAATAAACTGAAGGTCGATAAGTCCCCTGGGCCTGATGAAATGTATCCTAGGATTCTTTGGGAGGCAAGGGATGAGATTGCAGAGCCTTTGGCGTTGATCTTTGGGTCCTCGCTGTCCACGGGGATGGTGCCAGAGGACTGGAGAATGGCGAATGTTGTTCCTCTGTTTAAGAAAGGGAATAGAAATGACCCTGGTAATTATAGACCGGTTAGTCTTACTTCGGTGGTTGGTAAATTGATGGAAAGGGTCCTTAGGGATGGGATTTACGACCATTTAGAAAGATGCGGATTAATCCGAGATAGTCAGCACGGATTCGTGAAGGGCAAGTCGTGCCTCACAAATTTGATAGAATTTTTTGAGGAGGTAACTAAGTGTGTTGATGAAGGTAGGGCAGTTGATGTCATATACATGGATTTTAGTAAGGCGTTTGATAAGGTCCCCCATGGTCGGCTTATGATGAAAGTGAGGAGGTGTGGGATAGAGGGAAAGTTGGCCGATTGGATAGGTAACTGGCTGTCTGACCGAAGACAGAGGGTGGTGGTCGATGGAAAATTTTCGGATTGGAGGCAGGTTAAGCAGGTTCGCGGGGCCAGATGGCCTACTCCTGCTCCTAGTTCTTATGATTTGATTTATTATTGTCAAATGTGTTAGTGTACAGTGAAAAGTATTGTTTCTTGTGTGTTATATAGACAAAGCATACCGTTCATAGAGAAGGAAAAGAGAGAGTGCAGAATGTAGTGTTACAGTCATAGCTAGGGTGCAAAGAAAGATCAGCTTAGCATGAGGTAGGTCCATTCAAAAGTCTGATGGCAGCTGGAAAGAAACTGTTCTTGAGTTGGTTGGTAAGTGACCTCAGACTTTGGTATTTTTTCCCTTTACATCAACTTAAATAGGCAGATGGAACTGCAATTTAATATCTCACCCTAAATATCTGTGACAGTACAGTATTCTCTCAGAGCCTCACTGAAGTATCTACTATTATGATATGAATTGGGCCTTGAACCCATAACCTCGACTTCATGCTACAATGCGTCTTTTGTCAAGCACATTGCATTCTCCACTCCTCCCTTTTTACTAGACCTATACAACATGATTGCTTGAAACACATATGATGCTGAGAGATCTTGACAAGGTGGATGTAAAGAGTTTGTTTCTTCTTGTGGGAGAATCTGGTACTGATTAAAAATAAGAGGTCGCCATTTAAGATGGAGATGGGGAGAATTGTTTTCCCTGAGGGTCGTGAGTCCTTGGAGAACTCTTCCTCAAAAGGTGGTGGAAGCAGAGTCTTTCAATGTTTTTAATGCAGAGCTGGATAGATTCTCTGATCTCTGACCGAATGGAGCTCAGCTGACAAACATTGAAATGATCTATTTGCCAACATGATGGACTTTTATTTAACTGAAGAACCACGGAAAAAATCTGCCACTTAATTTAATGAAGAACCAAAAGAGACTTTATTCTTGAGCTGCACTCTGCTGAACACTCCCAGGAATCTAGAAAGTTTGACCGTATTGATAGAAAGAACAGATCAGATTGAATTGTCAACCTGATTCACCAATTTTGCTGCTGCTGTATCTGGATGATGGCAGTAAGCGATCACGTTACATAATAAACATATGAATCAGGAGCAGGAGTAGGCCCCACAAGTCTGCTGCACCATTTAATGAGATCATGGCTGACCTAATTGTAACCTTAACTTCACATTCCCAACTACCCCTCTATGATATTTTACCACCTTGCTTATCAAGAATCTATCTCGCTCTGCTTTAAAAACATCAAAGGACTCTGCTTCCACCGCCTTTTGAGGAAGAGAGTTCCAAAGACTCACGACCCTCAGAGAAAAAAAATTCTCCCCATCTCCGTCTTAAATGGCGACCTCGTATTGTTTAATCAGTGACTCCCTTGTACCAGATTCTCCCACAAGAAGAAGCAAGCTCTTTACATCCACCTAGTCAAGACCTCTCAGAATCTGATGTTTCAATCAACCGTGTTGCACAAGTCTAGTGAAATGGGAAGAGTGGAGGAAGCAATGTGCCTGACAAAAGATACATTGTAGCATGAAGTTGAGTGTCTGCCAGCTTGGTATGCAGTGAACAAGTACAATTGGGAATGCAATGATCTCTGAGTGAATGAGAGATGTGGGAGGTGATGGGCATAATGCAGAGCGGTATGCTCTCAGACATAGCTGATTGCAGTTTTCAGTGGATGGTTTCTGTAGGCTAGTCCCCAGTGAATGGTAAACTGGGTGAGAGTCATGTTTAAGAAGTTGATCATTTAAAATAATGATGAGTTCACATTGTCTAAGTGAAAAACAGATCATAGAATAGAATCTTTACAGTGCAGAAGGAGGCCATTTGGCCCATCAAGTCTGCACCCACTCTCTGACTGAGTACCTTATCCGGGCCCTCTACCTTGCCCTATCCTTGTAACCCCACACATTTACCATGGCTAATCCACCTAGCCTACACATCTTGGGACACCAAGGGGCAATTTATAATGGCCAATCCACCGAACCGGCACAGCTTTGGACTGTGGGAGGAAACCGAAGCATCCGGAGGAAACCCACGCAGACACGCGGAGAATGTGCAAACTCCAGACAGTCACCCAAAGCCAGAATTGAACCCTGGTCTCTGGAGCTGTGAGGCAGCAGTACTAACCACTGTACCACCATGTCGCCCACAGGAAAAAATCTTTGTGACATATGGTTGAAGATGCCATTTCAGGCAGTACATTCATGTTATGAAACATATGCCAGTGCATGTGCTTCTTGGGATTGATAAGTCACCAATTTGAGTGGTAAAGGCACTGGCAGCAGAGATGAATTTCTGCAATCTGGTCATTTATTAAACAGATTTTAACAAAGTGGTGCTAGCACTGATCCCTAGAGGAGACCATTGATTTGGTAACTCGACAAGCGAGTGCATCGTCTCATGTGCACTCTGAAATGTCAGCCTCATGACAGTGAATCAACCAAGCAAGTGTCCCAATGTGGTAGGACTCTTGATATCTTTACAGAAGGCCTGTATATCAGACAATGTCAATGGCTGTTGTTGGATCAAGAAGTACAAGACTAGTATTACGTTTTATTTGGAAAACCCTTTCAGAAATGAGGCTTTGGGCAAATAATTTTCTACAAGTGCGGTCGTCATGGTGGAAGTCAGTTTGGCAAAGGCTCACTTACTGAAATGACATGCTCGAGAATCAGTCACCTGAACAAAGCCATAGAGGGAGAGCAGGCAGCAACGTGCAAGTAATGGCAGGTTCATATCTATCTTAAACTAATCAACAATCTTTGCTCTGCAGCACGTTGCGAGAATAGAACCATCAAGGAGTAATTGAGTGAAGAAAAGTGATAGCCGATTATAAACTTGTCAATTAAGTTTCTTCAAGACTTCTGGGAATGTATGATTGCTGGCTGCAATACCAGGCTCCATATTACGGTGCACAGATTGCATTCTGGTGGTATCAAGACTGGTTCAGGGTATTGTGATGAATGTCGTGTCATTCAAAATATACCTTCTACATGAACGGACTGGGCAGAATTCTCCCATCTGGGATTAAGTCCCGTGGCGGGGACAGGGATGGGAAGTATTCCCCACTGTGGAGACTGAAGGGAAATCACTCCAGATCATCTGGCCCCGACCTCATTAATTATGCATCAGGAGGGTTAGTACCATATGACGTGGCAGGGCGGGCTTGATTGCACGAGTCTCACCATCATATCTGGGTGCCATATTGAAAAGACCCCCAGCACCACTGCCCCACTGCTGAAGAAAGAAGATGGACCTCTTGAGGAAAGAAGATGAATCTCCTCAATGACATTGGATCTGGAAGATCCACCTGATATTTCCAACCCTGCCCCCCCCCCCCCCCCCCCCTCCCGTACTGCCCCAGGGTTGCTAGTGGCTTCCATTCCAAACTCCGGAGACAGCCCCATGCATTTTTCAGGTAAGTCTCAAATTCTGCACATCGCCTTGTCCCATCCCATTAGAGAGATGCAAATCAGTTTCAAATCTGGCACCAGTAGGTTTCCCAATCCACCAATGGAAAGATCGCAAGGAAATTCACACTGGTATAAAACCGATTTTTAGAATCCCACCAAATTCTCAGCACTGCCCCCCCCCCGCCCCCTCCCCTCCCCTCGCCCCGCCCCGCCCCCTCCCCCCACACAGGCCAACATTGAACCTGCTGGTGGAGGCATGGGAGAATTCTGCTCATTGTTGTGGGAGCCTTTTGCCACTTTTAGTAGGTGAGTGGAAGCAGTATGATTAGATCTCTCTCTATTGGACATTAAGCAGCAACCTAACTGTAATGTCTTCAATCGGGCGGCGCGGTAGCACAGTGGTTAGCACTGCTGCTTCACAGCTCCAGGGACCTAGGTTCGATTCCCGGCTTGGGTCACTGTCTGTGTGGAGTTTGCACATTCTCCTCGTGTCTGCGTGGGTTTCCTCTGGGTGCTCCGGTTTCCTCCCACAGTCCAAAGATGTGCAGGTTAGATTGATTGGCCATGGTAAATTGCCCCTTAGAGTCCTGAGATGTGTAGGTTAGAGGGATTAGCGGGTAAATATGTAGGGATACGGGGGGTAGGGCCTGGGTGGGATTGTGGTCGGTGCAGACTCGATGGGCCAAATGGCCTCTTTCTGCACTGTAGGGATTCTATGAATCAGGCCATTGAGTTTGGCCTATTGGAGTATGAACTGCCTGGTTAAGGATGATGGGCCACTCAGGGAGTCTTTGCCTTGTACTTAACGGGGAGTGTCAGTTCCTCTGATACTCCCGAAGATAGACTGCGAACCACTAGCACTCTGTACTGTTGTTAGAGTTTGTGAGTAAAAGGATTTTGGTGAAGGGACTTCTGCCTCCAAAGACTTATTACACTAACAACAGGCGAAGCCCCAGCTTTTTGATTCCAGTAAAATTTATCTGCCAGGGTGTTGAAGGTGGGTTTGACAATGGCGCTTCCACTGAGGATTAAAGAGAGAGGGGTTGGCTTTTGCAGGTTTGAGATAGTGATTACCTGGCATTTATATGGTGCAGTTATTACCTGCCATCTGTCAGTGTGTTATTCATGTCCTGCTGCAAGCTGGCATGAGGTGCTTCATTATCGAAGGCATTGAGAGTGGAGCTGAACACTGGATCATCAGTCAGCAACCCCAGTCCTTGACCTTATGATGGAAGTAAGGTCATTGTTGAAGCAGCAAAGGAAGGTTTGGACTGACAGTCATTGTAAAGGTCACGCTGGGGTGAGATACCACATGGTGTTTGTGCTTTCAGGACCACATCCAACATAAACTCGCTGCAGTTAAGAAAGGAGATTTAAGTGCAGAACAAACCGAGAAAAAGGAAGAATGGAACAGATACATGGAAAGAAATGAGAAATATATGGGCATAGAGACAAAGTGGGTGCTCCAAGATTAACATCTGCATGCCATTTTTCAATTTAAAACCTTCCCACCTAAAAATGCTGCACTTGCAGTTTATGCACAAGAGCAACTATGCCACAGAGATTCTCTCTCTGAATATGTGTGTAGTTACTGTGTTATTTAGTCTGTGTGTTTGTGTGTGTGTATATGTGTGTGATTTCCATCATCTCTTGGTTTCAATAAGTGCAGTGTCAGCTGGTTTTGCTGGATTACAGCTGGAAAGCCTGGCCATTTATTTTTTAAGTCACGCTATTTTTAATGTGCCGGCCATCATTTGTGCTGATAAAGCATGGTCCATCAATTCAAAGAAAAGCAACAGAACCACCTCTTCTATTATTGACCAACCACCTTGCATACAGCAAGTAAACTCCAGTGTTGCACAGATTTTGCTGGAGTGGGGCATCTTGCGCCATGTGCTTTTAGTTAGTTTACATGGAAACATAGAAACTAGAAGTAGGAGTAGGCCACTCGGCCCTTCGAGCCTGTTCTGCCATTCATTTTGATTTCCCCTTTCCCCCCATATCCCTTGATCCCTTTCGCCCCAAGAGCTAAATGTAATTTCTTCTTGAAATCAGACAACGTTTTGGCCTCAACTACATTCTGCGGTAGTGAATTCCACACACTCACCACCCTCTGGGTGAAGACATTTCTCCTCACCTCAGTTCTAAAATGTTTACCCCTTATCCTCAAACTATGATGCTTCGTTCTGGACTCCCCCATCCTTGGGAGCATTCTTTCAGAATCGACCCTGTCTAACCCTGTTAGAATTTTATAAGTTTCTATGAGATCCCTTCTCACTCTTCTAAAGTCCAATAAATATAATCCTACCTGACTTAGTCTCTCCTTATATAACATACCTGCCTTCCCAGGAATCAGCCTGGTAAACCTTCGCTGTACTCCCTCGATAGCAAGGACACCTTTCCTCAGATAAGGACCCAAAACTACACACAATACTCCAGTTGTGGCCTCACCAACATCCTATACAATTGCAGCAAAACAGCCTTATCCCTATACTCAAATCCTCTCGCCATGAACATAAGAACACAAGAATTAGGAGCAGGAGTAGGCCATCTGGCCCCTCGGGCCTGCTCCGCCATTCAATAAGATCATGGCTGATCTCCCTGTGGACTCAGCTCCACTTACCCGCCCACTCACCATAACCCTTAATTCCTTTACTGTTCAAAAATGTATCTATCCTTGCCTTAAAAACATTCAGTGAGGTAGCCTCAACTGCTTCACTGGGCAGGGAATTCCACAGATTCACAACCCTTTGTGTGAAGAAGTTCCTCAACTCAGTCCTAAAGGTTAACATACCATTAACCTTCTTTACTGCCTGCTGCACCTGTGCACTCACTTTCAGCGACTGATGCACGAGGACACCAAGTTTAGGCGTTAAACATTTTTGTCCACAAGTTTCAGGAAGTGCAAGCTGACAATGTCCAGAAAGGTTGATTTGCATCATCAGCAAATATCACATAGCTAAAGATATCTACACTGTTAATTATTAGACATGACTTTGTGATGAGTTCAATGGGTAATCCCTGTGCAAACACAGCAGCTCAAAATTACAGTGAGGGTGAGATGTTATTTTCACAAAGTTAATGGTAGAGCATTACAAATCATTCAACAACTTGTGACAGCTTGTTATTCATGGGTAGCTCTTGGCACATGTTGCTGACCAGTTTGCCAATGAATGACAGAATGTGACAATCAGACACCTTTACTTTTTAGCAGAAAATGGAACATTGTTTGAGAAATTTAAATAGGAATAGGTTTGATTGCTGCAATACCAGGGAGAACTAAACAGCAGCGCTGTTTCATGAAACGTTCAAAGGATAGATTTAAACTGTAATATGGACTATGAATGTGCGGCAAACTGGTCCATAAAAGAGCAAAATAGAACCTACCAGGGCAGTAGAATTAGTTTTCAATCTTATTCTTCTTCTTTTTAAACTTAGTTCCCTGAGGTTGTACTTCCTCATGTACCTGTTTTATACTAGCAATGGCAGTTTCAAAACCTCATTAATCTGAGCCATATCTAAACTAAAATCAGCGAGGAGAAAGGGGACAAGATAGCTTGTATCTGCTCCTTCAACTCAACTTTAAAAATGTAGTTACAAGGACAATTGGTAAGGAAGTGCATATTTAATGGCAGCATCTCTGAAAGAACAAATGGTCAAATAAGTTTCAATAAGTATTATAAATGTGAGAAGCTTTTAGATTCGAGTAACTGTTGGAATCAATAGTATGCTTTAATACTGAAAATATGTTGTTGTAGACTCATTACAAATTTTCATATTTTACTGAACATTATTAAAATTTGTTGGGGCAATATTTTACCCAATTTGTGATCTTCCAAACCATATTTTGATGTGTCTTATATATTTAAAAATATTTGAGTGAAAACATTTGGACTGATCAAGGTGGGAGATATTCATCTTGGAAAAATTAAACACTTTTGCATGATTTATCTCTGGTTTTAGTCTTGACCTCTCCAAAGCATGATGTTTAATGTAATAGTTCCACTCTGCCCCAGGACCAGGCTTTGAACTCAACCCCAAAAGCACACTCAGTACTGGATCATTGTAAATGTCTTTTTACCATGTCAGAGGTCTTTGGTCTCTATGGCCTAAGAAGTTCTGTGCTGTGAACTTGTACCTTCTAGGGAGTGGTTGAGCTTGCCCAAGCTAATTTTATTTTTGTCATTTACAATTATCAGAGAACAAACAGGAATCTAGGCTAGAGAAGGTGAAAGAATGACCTTTTTCTCAACACTCTGCCTGTACTGCAACAGAATTGTGTGCTCTCTCCCAGGGTGAGTTTGGTGGTGGAGTGGGTGGGAATGTTCGAATGAGTGGCCTGAATTTTTGTACCTGAGGCAGTTGTGCAAATCCGGAAATTTAGCACCTCAGGAAAAATGTCCCCAAATTGTGGAATCTTCGACGTCTGCCAGAGACCTTTGGGGGATTGGATGTAGGATAGATCAGGTCCACCACCCCCAAATGCAGATCGGAGGCAGTCACAGGGACTGCCAAGTACAGAGGCAGGCTGTTCAAAAAGCCCGCCTTGGATTGCTGTGACTTTATCCTAGTTGTTTTCTTAGCTCCTCTGACTCCCACCCCTCTCACCGCTCCCCCCTTGCCTATTCATGTCAGTTCATGCCAACCCATGCTGCCCTAGTGGCCTTTTATACCCTCCATGATAACCTATGACCTATTATAGCTCCAGCGCGAACTTGGTGCAAACCCATGCCCTTTAATGCATTCATGGATGACTGGTCTATGCCGGGAGACCCTTTGATTTTATACCCTCCATGCCATCTCACCCAATATTCACCATGGACAGAGCTCAAGAGCGATGCTGACATGAAATAAAATAAAATTCCATTTATCTATCGCAGACTTAGGGGGGGGGAAAAATACTCTCATTCATGAAAGCCCATTTAATACATTTAAATCCCCTCAAGTACTGAATCCTTTGTAAAACAAATACTTGTATTCATAAAAGAAAAGTACTGCGGATGCTGGAATCTGAAACAAAAACAGAAATGCTGGAGAAACTCAGCAGGTCTGACAGCACCTATGGAGAGAGAATAGAGCCAATGTTACGAGTCAGGGTGACCCTTCGTCAGAGCTTGTGTTCATAACCCCATCAAAGACAATTGATCCTTTAATAACCTCTTTGAGCTGTCAAATCAAAATGTGAACTTTCAACCCCACCCCCCACCCTCTCACCCATGATAATGATAGGTTGTGGAAGGAAGTCAAACATTAATGATGCTATAATGACAGCATTCGGGATTATGTTAACAAACAGCTAATTAAACTATTAGCACAGATTTTTTTTACATTCACGGACAGTCAAGCAGTATATTGTCATTTCTGAAAGGGCTAGTCATTGAACTAACTCGACAGTTCTAAATACTTTATCTACTCTATGTGAACATTTACAACTTCTATAAAGATTTGTAACTCCAGCAGTGCAGGGCAGGGCCCTTGTTCCAGTGAAAACTATGTCAATTTGACCTCAACGTTGAGTTCAAATGACCCTGCTGGGCTTGGGTTTTCCATGTGGAAGTTTTGTCTCACCTCAATTTCCCAAAACCCACACCCTCCCCCAGTCCCCACCTCACCCCTGATGGTGAAAATTGTCTCTGCCGGATAAAAGGACATAATCTCTGCACCCCGGGCCCAATCTGCCATTTTGGATACATTATGGAGTCTCCACAATCCGTGAAAATCCAGGCAAATATTTGGTCAATTTATCCATTATCTATAAATATGATTAAGTTTAAAATTCAGTTCAGCTGGTGAATTTACTGTCCTGATTCCCGGCTTGGGTCACTGTGTGTGTGGAGTTTGCACATTCTCCCCGTGTCTGTGTGGGTTTCCTCTGGGTGCTCCGGTTTCCTCCCACAGTCCAAAGATGTGCAGGTTAGGTGCATTGACCATGCTAAATTGTCCCAGGATGTGTAGTTAAAGGGATTAGCAAGGTAAATGTGTGGGGTTATGGGGATAGGGGCTGGGTGGCATTGTGGTTGGTGCAGCCTCGATGGGCTGAATGGCCTCCTTCTGCACCGTAGGGATTCTATTACACTGACTATTTCCAAGCATTTTCTTTTGTTTCTCACAGAATGATTTCATGGTGTAAGGAAATTATTCAAAACTTATTTGTCTCTCAACTATAGACACCAAATACACCATATAATTTTAATCACTGAATGGTATTTTTGATGACCTGTTAATATTTCACAATGTTTTAATTTCAGATTCGCTCAGATAAAGACAGGGAGATCCAGATCCGATACAGTATCACTGGACCTGGCGCAGATCAGCCACCCATGGAGGTCTTCAGTATTGATCAAGTCGCTGGTAAAATGCATGTCACAAGACCCTTGGATCGTGAGGATATCGCATCTTTTCACGTAAGGATTCACTCTTTAATATTATTGCTTCTTCCATTTCAAACTATCTTTCATGCTAGTAAACTAAGAACAGAAAATAATCCTATTTACTACTATCAAAAAGGTATACATCACTTGCAATAAAACTCTTAATTTTTTGAGGAATGGTGCTAATTTTAGGAGATTTCATTCTGAAAATAATGTAGTGACTGAGCTAATATGGGACTGCATTTTGATATTTCAAAATGGTCACAATATTAGGTTTCCTAAAGTGATATTACAGCTGTATGATAGCATATCTAATGCCAAGTATAGACTGTCTTGAATAATTTGCCAATCAGAATCTATTAAATTATGATCAGTTTTCTTTACTAATAGCTAATATTACTGCTGAAAAGATTCAAAATGTCAGTGTCATTCAGTTAAGGTTGATCGTGTATCCTCAATGTTTTCAAGATTAGTGCATGGACTCTTCTTTAATTGGATAGGTGGCACGTGGTTAGCACTGCCACTTCACAGCTCCAGGAACCCAGGTTCAATTCTGGCCTTGGGTGACTGCCTGTGTGGAGTTCGCACGTTCTCCCCGTGTCTGCATGAATTTCCTCCGGGTGCTCTGGTTTCCTCCCACAGGCCAAAGATGTGCAGGTTAGGTAGTTTGGCCATGTTAAATTGTCCCTTAGTGTCCCGAGATGTGTAGGTTAGGTGGATTAGCCATGGTAAATGTATGGGGTTACGGGGATAGGATGTGGGGTGGGCCTGGGTAAGTTGCTCTTTTGGAGAGTCAGTGCAGACTCGATGGGCTGAATGGCCTCCTTCTGCCCTGTAGGAATTCTATTCTATTCTGTGGATATAAATTAAATAAGATGCAGCTTCTACTTTATGGCCCCAACAACATTATAGATAATTCATTCAGGGAAAGGCCCAACAAATAGCAGTGATATAAATCATAGGATTCACTGTTTGAGTGATACCATTAAAAGATAAATATTAGCCAAGACTCTAGGAGAACTCCCAGATCTTCTTCTAATTGTGCGTGGGATCTTTTGTATCCAGCTAGTTGACCTCAGTTAAACATCTATTGGTAAAAAATGTTTTTTGTCTTGCACTCATCAAGACAATTACAAGGTTGCCAAAGTCAGGGGAAACAATAGCTTTATAGTGTAGGAGATGATTGGTTCGCAAGTTGGCTCTGATTGGCAGAGGTTTTGCCATGGAGAGTGCACCAGCTGATGGTGACCCACGGTTAACTGCCGAGAATTGTTCAAAATTTAATCTAAACAGCTTGCGTCTCATTGGTCAAGGCATTAACCTGTAGAATGAACCAATCAAGAGTAATTGCTTAATTTGTTTAGTTACAACAATATTAGAAATGCTGGAGAGCTTGGATTCATTGACCTGCATCGTCCTAGCTCCCAGTATCAGATTTGGGGAGTGCCCCAAAGATGCAGTGAGTGATCCCTTTCGGAAATTCCCAGGTAAGGGATTACTCAGCAATTGTCTAGATGTGCTAACTCTCTCTGGACAATTGCATTGGCCTGGGAACCATCTAACAAAGTGAGTTAAATCACTAACTTCGGCTGGTTCTGCCAGTGTTATACTCTGAAAGAGTTAGAAGAAATAAAAGCACCTCTAACTTCAGTGTAACTATTTCAAAGAGCCAGACCAAGCTTTGCATGGGACTATCCACCTTTCTGAACACCCAGGGGACTTCCTCACATCACCCCACCTCAATTAAGCACCCCACCCACGTTATTCCTCACTATCCACCCCCATCCACACAGGATTCCCCACCCATCCCTCATCAACATGAGCCCCCCCCCCGACCCAACCCTCAACCACCGCCACTCCCATGCCGCAAACCAACCCCAACAGCCCCCCCCTCCCCCCGACCCAATGCAACTCCCACTTTTCCTACCCTGACCTGACTGATCCTTCAGCCCCCAATCCGACCCTTCCTCCACCATGACCTGACAGCTGATCCAACCCACACTCCCCCACCACACAAGCCAAGCGGTTTCTCACCCCCAATCCATCCGAAGTTGGACCCCTCCGCCCACCCGATGTCTGACCTTCCCCCCACTGATGTCTGACCTCTCCACCCCCACCTCCTGCTGTCCGGCCTCCCTCCCTCCCAATGTCCAGCCTCCCTCCCGATGTCCGGCCTACTTCCCCCCCCCCCCCCCCCCTCCCTCCCTCCCTCCCTCCGATATCAGACTCCCACTTGATGTCTCACCTCTCCTCCAACTGATGCTCAATCTCACCCCCACCCCACCTCCCACCGATATTCGACCTCCAACCCCCCCCCCCAATGGCATGGCGAGCCGGTAAGATTGCGAGTAAGGTGAAAAACTGGTTTCTCGCCTCTCGCGATAATACCAGCACTGTGAAGCTGGCGTGATCAGCCTCGCGCCCGGGAAGGAGCAAGTCTGATTATAATATTTAAATCTGAACTTAAATATTATTCGTGAGCCTGGAACCGAATTGTCTGGACTCACATGCCTTAATGGCCAAGCCGGTGAAGGGCCTCACTGGCGAGGACCACATAGGCTCCCCCACCAATGGGGATCAGATTTGATGGCCTCACCAATGGATTTGGAGGCCATTGAGACCCCCAGGGTGGTTGGGGGTGGGGGGGTGGCAATGCCTCTTGGTACCGCAAGCCTAACACTCCCCACTGGGCACCGTGGCACTGCCTCCAGGCACCAGGCAGCGCTAAGGCATGCGGCCTGAAAGGGAAGGAGGCCAGGTCTGAAGGGGGTAAGGCCTAATGGGAGGCAGGGGTGCTGCACACTCAGCAATTGGGGATTGCCGGGGTGACGATAGGCCAGGGAGGGGTGGGGAGGAACAGGGTGGTGATCAACTGGGGGGGTGAATAGGGGTGGCGATCGGCCAGGGGGCATGATCGGGGGATTGGGTATGATGTCCAAGGTGGTGAACGGAGTGAGCTATCTCTCAATGCATTAACAGTGTACTCTTGTAAACAGTTAGTGCACTGGGAGATTGACGCATGCGCAATAGCACCCTCCAGCCGTCATCAGCCAGCCTCCCAGCAAGAATAGACTTCATCCACTTCCTCTACTGATGAAAACACACTTTGCCTCATTTGTTTCTCTGTAAGTGGTGTAAGATCATGCCTAGGAGCTCACCCAAAAAATGGGTGCGTGTATCTCCCATTTTCACGCTCATTTGGGACTTAGAATTTTCTTGGTAAGATCATCCCTGGGGGTTCTTTTGGTGAAAGCAAGTGGTCAGTGAGTACTGAACCTGTAAGACATGCTTATTTAAAGGTCTGGTTTTAGCTACAGTTTTGGGGCTAATTGCTCATTTCCATAATTTGAACTTGCCTGTGACACTATAATCTGTAGGTTTAGCATGCAGGCATTGATTAGAAGCAATTTTCACAGAGTAATTTAAATGGACACCTTCCACCTACTTCTACTGGATGTGCGGAGTGTTCCAACTGCCACACAACAGGTTTCAGACATGGACCGAGTCTGAAATTGGGTAGGTTTTCAGACACAACATTGGTGTTCTTGGAGATCCAAAAAAGAGGGATGATCGGTATCGGCAGCGGGCAAAGATCCCTTCTTGCCCTCTTCACTCTTTGTCCCTTGCTCCGAAACAGCTGCCACCCTGCCTGGTCTCACATTCTCCCCCTATTCCTACACCAGACTAAGGGGAACCCTCTGACCAGATGCCCCGGACCAAGCGCTCGCTTTCTTCCAGTGAATCCTATAAGGTGTCCAGTAACGTAGAGCAGTGCAACATTGATTCTCTTCAGATAAAGTCATCAGAGAATTTCCAGAATAAATGTTGATTGAGCATCAGTGAAGACTTGGCGAATAGTGGCAGAAAGTCTCCAGATGTGTGTAAAAAGACCTCTTCAACCCTCGAAAGCAACTGAATAGTGAAAGCTGAGCATGCCTTTAAGCAGCGCTCAAAATCCTCAGCAAAGACTCCTGTTTATCTGCTTGTTGTTAAGAGAGGATGCATTTGAAGCTCTAACCACTGAATTGCTCTGCTTAATGAGCATTAGCAAGTAAGCTAATTGGCAGTCAGCTCCTTAATGATCCTTCAGGCAGCCTGGCCTCATGCGGGCCACCTGTAGCAAGTCTGCACTGGAGTGTCAGCTTTGATTTTTGTGCTCAGGCCCTGGAGTGAGACATGAACCCAAGACCTTCTGCCTCAGTGACGAGAGCACCACCAGCCTGTCCTAAAAATATACGTCTAAAAAAGGTATGGGAAGGCTGGCCAACATTCTGAAATCGACAAAACAAATTACAGCATTTTCTGTGGGTCACCGAGAAACTTATAGAAACCTAACAAGCTGACCAACAGCTTCAGAAAAACTGACCACTCAAAGGCTGTCCTCAAACGTGCTGATGATGGCCGGATTTCTCTGGTCATTCACGCCCCACCGCCACTGCCAGCGAGGATGAAGAATTTGGTGCTCAGCCAAATCCCCGTTCACTGCAGCGGGACCAGAGAATCCGGCTGGCATGAATGACCGGAGAATCCCGCCAAACATGTCATCGCTAAGGGCATACCCTTCCTGCAACTTAAGCTTCAAGTTAACTGACCAGCCCATTGCTTGTACAGTTCAAGCAGTGACACGGAGTTTCCCCTCACTTCATGTAGATAAATCCGATGATACTGCGAGAAATGGAGAAGTAATAATAGAGGCCCGAAGGAATGTATTTCTGTGTTTCAGTTGAAGCTGGGTATATACTTGAGGGCTGGAGAATAACCAATGTCGAATTTTAGGCGTGGGGGGTGTGTGGGCAGGTGACCATGGAACAGGCTGTTGGGTGCAGAGGCAGGCTGGGAGCAAGGCCTGCCTCTGTGCCATGGCACTGTTTACATATATAAATAATGAAAGAAAGCATCCCTCCAGCTTTCACACCTTGCCACACACACTCGCACACCTATGCTCCATCCATGCCAACCTATTCCAACTCACGCCTCCTACTCCCCATTCCCCAATGTCAACTTAGTGCTCACCCCTACCCATCACCCTTTGCCAGCTCAACTCGTCCCCTTGGACAGTCAGTTGATAGATTTGATACTCACTGGATAGCTTTGAAAGGATTGATAATTTTGACGCTTCCTGGATGGCTTTGACAGCTTCGACAGGTTTGATACGTTCTGGATAGCTTTGACAGGTTTGACATCCGGACAGCTTCTTTACTGTTCCTTGACAGCTGGGTAGTTTCTTGAGGGCTGGTGAGCTTAATTATTCCATTAACATTGTCCTTAATAGTGCGTAATCATGTTCACTTTTAACAATCCCAAAGGGTGCCTTACCTCTCCCCCAGAGTTCCATACCTCTCCCACAGGGTGTCATACCTCTCCCAGTGGCACCCTGGGACCCTGTCCCAAATGTTATCCAAACACATCCACAAACTGAGACCCCCTCTTACCTGTTCTATTCTGCACACTCCAGATTTGCACTCCTGTTCTTCTAAACTCCCGTTTTAATGGGATTTAAATGACCAGCAGGTTCTGTGAATCACGCATGAACGATCCCCGGCCTGACTCCCGTCTCACCCCTCTGAAGGTGGAAAATGCTGGGTTCAGGGGTGAGACTTAGAACTTTCAGCCATTTCCAGGCCCAGAAATCTGGGCCCAAATAATTACAGGCCAGTTTGTTTAAGATGTGCGTTCGGGAAAAGTTTGGATTTGTTAATTAAAAGATCTTAGAGTACAAAGAAACCTTTATTGATAACGAACTGAAAGTTTAAAAGTTGAGAATAATCTAAGTGAATTTATGGATATTGAACGAGGGGCCAGACATGACCTCAACTGGATGAGACCAGAAAGAACATGGAAAACTGGGTTTTACAGTGAGAGAGTGTAAAAGTTGAGATATATTGTTGAACTTAGATGAAACCTCAGTAAGGCCACAACTATAGCATTGTGTGTAGTTTTGGACTCCACAGAAGCTATATTGTCGGGTAGAGGAGGCACAACACAGATTCAATAAAATACTGCCTGGTATGGAAAATAAAATAAAAATTGGGGCTGTTTTTATCAAAACAGAGGTGATGACAGACAGCGGTGCTTAAAATGAGAAAGGAATAAGGAAGGGGAGATAAAAACAGACTGTTCAAATGACTGCTAAATCTAAAACACGATAAGATTAAATGTAGGGAGTTTAGGACAAAGAGCAAAATAAGCTTTTTATTTCATGGTGTGGTGAGACTGTGGATGCGCTACTGGAGTTAGCAACATTTGAAAATCTGTTAGATGGTAGGAGGATAGGGGAATAAAGGAATTTGGAAAGGGAAGGCAGGGATTGGAACACTGCTTGTGTGGAGGATAAACACCAATATCGACTGATTTGGCCAAATGGCCTGATTCCATGTTGTGATTTCCATGCAATTCAAGGAATGTTTGCTGTGCAGCTTTGGCATAATGGAGAATGTGTGCAAAAGGATAATGATTATGTACAAAGCTTTGCATGGTACCTCCCAGAGGATGAGGTAGTTCCTAACTAACACTCGAAACAGAAGTCATCAATGTCAAAGAAAATGAATGTACAAAATGGGCACCTCACGCACTTTTGCCTTGGTCCTCGTGTTGACAAACAACTTCTTCATTAGCAGTCAAGCAAGAGGACTGCAGTGACACAAATGAAAGGTCCCTCGGTATACCTTCCACTCTACTTGGGCTAATAATAAGTCCCAGATAAGGCCAACCTTCCTTGATGCACATGGCTTATCACTTCCAATCCTTCAGAATGAAAAGGAGCAGGGACATCTTTTGGGTAGCAACTTCTGCAGCCCACATGTTTGTACTGTGCATTCTTGTAAATAATTAATCCACCTTTCGGCCACCACTGCACCTTGCCCTTGAACGTTGAGCTACATACTTTGAGCCACGTCTGCCCCGCCAGGTTTTCTGATTTCTAACCAAGCATGTTACAGGCTAGACTCTCAGGGAAATCTTTTTAATATGCAAGTAACCTACTCCAATTGGCACATGGGATTTAGAAATCAATACCGGTCACAACAGGCAGAAATGTTCGCACAACCCCATTCTTGATATTCTCCAAAATTGATACTATGGTGTGCTATTTAGAGAATGAAAATTATTTTTTTGAACTAATTTCTTGACATTTGTTGGGTCATCTCATTAGAAGAAATATACTGGGGGACGATCTTACCAAAAAAATTCTAAGTGCCAAATGAGTGTGAAAACCAGAGAGAATTGTGCCCCCATTTTGGGTGAGTTCCCAGATGCAATTGTATGGCACTTAGAAAGAAAATGAGGCAAAATGTGATTCTCGCCAGTAGGGGGTGCAGGCTGAGCCTATTCATGTAGGGAAGCAGGCTACTGAACTGTAGGGGCGCCATTGCACAGGCACCCTGGTCTCCCAGTACACTGTGTACAGTGTGTATACATTTATGGGCGGCACGGTAGCACAGTGGTTAGCACTGCTGCTTCACAGCTCCAGGGTCCCGGGTTCGATTCCCGGCTCGGGTCACTGTCTGTGTGGAGTTTGCACATTCTCCTCGTGTCTGCATGGGTTTCCTCCGGGTGCTCCGGTTTCCTCCCACAGTCCAAAGATGTGCGGGTTAGGTTGATTGGCCAGGTTAAAAATTGCCCATTAGAGTCCTGGGATGTGTAGGTTAGAGGGATTAGCGGGTAAATATGTGGGGGTAGGGCCTGGGTGGGATTGTGGTCGGTGCAGACTCGATGGGCCGAATGGCCTCCTTCTGCACTGTAGGATTTCTATGATATTCTTCTATGATCTGTCACTCCCCTCCGCAACCCTTAGACCTGCCCCCACCTCCTTGATTGCCCACCTCAGACATTGCCCCCCACCTCCCCCCCGATTGCCACCCCTGTTCCCATCCCTAGCCAATCGCCACCCCGATCACCCCCACCAACTGATTGTCACCCCAATTCCCCCCACGCAGCCAATCGCCGCCCCAGCCGATCCCCGATGCAGAGTGCCCCCCCACTACGGAGCTCCCCAGACGTCTCCCTACCATGGCCCTGCCCCATCATGTGCCCTGCCCCTTCCCTAGTGGGCAGTGCCAGGGTGCCAGACTGGCACTACCAGATCTGCACTGCCCAAAGGTCACTACCTGGCCCTGCCGTTAACCAACCGTTGGGCTTCAATGGCCTCCAGTCCTACTGACAAGGCCATCATGTCAGGTCCCCATTGGTGGGGATCATATGTGATCCTTGTCAATGAGGACCTCCACCAGCAAGCAGGTAAGGACAAGTGAGTCCGGACGATTGTGTCCGGCACTCGCTAATTATATCGAAATTCCTAGGCGCAAGGCTGATCTCACCATCAGGACAGGGCCAGTAACATCACAAGAGGCAAGAAACCAGGTGCAAACCCAACTTTACGCCTCTCGTCCAATCTTACCGGCTCACCATGCTGATCAACCGGCGTGACAAGCTGGTCGGATTGCCCCCACTGAGTTTAATGGAGTAGAAGGAGTGTAGAAAAAATCTTCACGGAGAAGAAATTGATTTGCCTATTTTTTTGGTTTAAAATTAGTGACAGACAAATCTTGGTTAGCAAGTTCCACAGCCAATGTGCCCTGCAAGCTTGTTGGTTACTCTATTCAAAGCAGGTGCTCCTTAGGTAGAAAGGGTTGCCTACCTGAAACTAGTGTTGGATACGTAACATGTGTAAATCTAGGTCCGAGTGCCAGTTGAAAGATCCTATTAAAAAATTCACCCACAGATGAATGAAACTTATGCAGTTCAAGCTCAGTCCAATTATACCAGGTCCTGGAGAGCCTAATACCTCATCCTTAAAGGGGCCATTGGAGGCAACACCAGAAATTGCCACAAAATGGCCCAATTTAGAAGCTAGTAAAATTGCTTGCCACAGATCTACAAATTACAGGTTTTGATAAAAAAAACAGAACAAACACAATGGAACAGAAAAAATCTTATCTTCCACCATCACCTTGGAGTTCCCTTCCAAGCCGCTTGCCACCCTGACTTGGAAATGTATCGCCTTTCCTCCATCGTTGCTGAGTCAAAATCCTGGAACTCCCTTCCTAACATCACAATGGATATGTCTACACTGCATGGGCTGCAGCAGATCAAGAAAGTAGCTCACCACCACCTCGTCAAGGGCAATTAGGGATGGGCAGTAAATGTTGACCTCGCCAGTGACGCCCACATCCCATGGATGAATTTTAAAAAAATCTATGACCAATCCTTAAGTTGTGAGTTGTAAATGTTAAGAAAATGAGCATTCCATTAATCGCTTTTGGTTTGCAAACACACAAACTGGAGCATTGATGGGATCAAGTCACGAGGAAGTTAATGAATATTAAATTAGATTTTTGCATTAAGATGTGGAAAACATTTAATCAAAATGGTCACCTTATGTTTAACATTAAAGAAAATAGCCATATTTCCTGTCAAATATCCTTTGAAGGATGAAAATAGGGTCACATGAAGAAATGTGCGAGAAAAAAGCACTTTTGGATCTGAGAATGCTGTGAATGAGTTTACTGGTTTGGGCATGTCTTCAGGGGGCAGACAGCGAACATGTTCATCGAGCTGTGACTCTCCCTCTTTGACACCGTTTTACACATCAGAGATTGAACTGATCGTGTCCAAGACACAACTACATCAATTTTTACATCCTTGCCATTTACTTGAAACCTGGAACCTTAGTCAAGGCGTTTAATTCAATCAAACAAGCTATTTCAAAATAAAAGCTGCTTCCACACCCCCAAATGAATATTGAATGGAGGAGGCAAGTAAAAACAAGGCGCTTTTATTAAAAAGACAACATTTGTGAAAGATGGAAAAAGGATATAGTTGTCAGTTTTGCATTCCTTCAAAATACCCGAGCAGATGGGACCAAGTGCCAGAAGCAGCATCCTGATTTTGCAAGCAGTGCTGAATGAGAAGGATTGAACCATTATTTGTAAACTTGCACAAGTTTCCGTCCATTTATTTAAATGTATTTGAATATAATGTGCTGCTCTTGGCTTTTGATCCCACCTGCCTGATTCCCCTTTAAAATTTGTACCTTGGCAATAAAAGAGAAAGCCGAGGCTCGGATATCTTGAGTTGTTTTCACCTTTGGAAAATCTGCTCCCTTACGAATGTCATTAGTTACTGTCTTCAGCCCTGCCTGTGTCCTGATATCTTTTGCCAGTCGTTTGATCTTGTAAATTTGCACAGCAATTGGTGCCTCACAGCGCTGGGGACCCGGGTTTGGTTCCAGCCTTGGGTAACTGTCTGTGTAGAGTTTACACATTCTCCTCGTGTCTGCGTGGGTTTTCCTCCGGGTGCTCCGGTTTCCTCCCACAGTCTGAAAGAAGTACAGTTGAGGTGGATTGGCCATGCTAAATTACCTCTTAGTGCCCCAAGATATGTAGGATAAGAGGGTTAGTGGGGAAAAAAACATGGGGTTACGGGGATAGGGTCTGGGTGGGATGCTCTGTTGGAGAGTCGGTGCAGACTCAATGGGCAGAATGGCCTCCTTCTGCACTGTACAGATTCTATGAACTCTGTGAACCCAAACTGGCAGGTGTGTATAATCTTTTCTCACCTGACTAACAATGGAAAATGTGTTTGGACTGTAAAAATATTCATCTTCAGAAACGTGTGCACAAGTGGAAAAACTTAATGAAGTTAGGTACTTCTGTGAGAAAATGATACAGAAAACGAAGCATTTTATGAATTGATTTACATATATTTACATATTTGTTGCAATTCATTTGTAATTAAAAGTAACACTTCACCTTATCAAATGAAGACTGATGGTGGGAATGATTGAGCTGAAAAATGCCTAAATAAAGGAAGTGTCCCGACAATACTCTGCACCACTAGATTGAGAGTCAATTTCTTTCATGTAAACCTAGAATAAAGTAAGGTCGATTTTACTCACGGCCGCCATCACTAAAATTATTTGACAATAACATATACAAAACATGGAGACCAGAAAAGTAATAGCTTTTAAAACGTAGGCAGCATTAAATGAGCCATTTCTTTAAGAATCACAGGGTGGCACGGTGGCACAGTGGCTAGCACTGCTGCCTCACAGCGCCAGGGACCTGAGTTCAATTCCCGACTTGGGTCACTCTGTGTTGAGTTTTCACATTCTCCGTGTGTCTGCGTGGGTTTCCTCCGGATGCTCCGGTTTCCTCCCACACTCCAAAGATGTGCGGGTTAGGTTGATTGGACGTGCTGAATTAACCCTTAGTGTCCCGGGATGTGACAGGTGAGAGGGATTAGCAGGGTAACTAAGCGGGAATTGTGGTCGGTGCAGACTCAATGGGCCGAAAGGCTGCTTCTGCACTGTGGACTGTCTATGATATGGAGGTAGTGCAGTGTCCAGGATGTATTCTTGTCACAAAAGGTTATCAAAGTGGACTCATTCTCAAAGTCAAACTATTGATTCCTGTCTATTTTCTCGCCATGTTTCTCTCAAACATTTTACTGGCCATTTTGATTTGAGCTCACTGTGTCTAACAGCATTACTGCACATTATTGTGCAGTTAAATTGCTCACTCGTGTTACTTTTATATGCTTGTTATTTTAAGAAGTTTGATTTTGCAATGGTTAGATTTATCATGATGATGTCTGCTCCAGAACATAAATTTTTTGACTCCAGATAGATGTTCATAATTTGGAAGCCCCCTTGTTCCTTACCAATTGGGATCAACATCAGAGACAAGGAATTTATTAATGCTATTGTTATGTTTTATGTATATTTAAAAACATTACTCAGTGCACCAGGCAACAATAATGAAGCTGCCATTTCAGATTGCCATCTCTAACACCAGCAGTGCACAATGAATATATGCAAATATACATTCCTCTGTCAAAATGAAGTCATAAATCTCCTATTGTTCAGTCGCTTCTATATGAGGAAGAGTAGCTTGACTGACCAACTGAACCAGCAGACTTCTTTATGTCAACTTGTAGGCCGTCACACGCAACACTCTGTATTGTTTTCCATCCCTGAATGCTTAATTTGTCACTTCAGTAACTTAATGCTTTATTTTGCACCAAACTCATTGAGCAACTTTCTCTCCGTTCAGGCTGCTGTATTTCAAAACGGGCACTCAGGGAATTGCCTGTACATCAATAAATACTGACCTGTCACTTCAATAACTTAAAGTTATGAGACTTTCTGTCATCAGACTCCACATTTCTTATGAAACAGGGTTCATGGGAACTAGTCATGCGTGAGCAGACATGTCCTCTAAATAAGTTAGGGAAGCTCAGTGAGAAATTCACAAAGTTTGATGTACTGTTTGTCCCGTGAATATACATTTCTTTCATAAAATATTTTACTTTATTCCAATTCAAGGTCACACTGCATCATTGACCATTGAGCAGGCCACTGCGAGATGAATGTTGGTCAGAATGTCGGGAGGTATGCAGAATTCCTGTTGGGTGACTTGACTTTGGTCCATTTGCGCCCTCCCTCCCTCCCCAGTTCTCAGCAGGGGAGTACATTTTCTGCTCAATGCCACAAGGCACAGCTAAGATAGGCAAAAAAAAGACTCGAGTTTTGTGATGCAGGACATTGAAACACTAAAATGTGGCACACTTGCCAAGTTGAGGCTCCTCCTTGCATGACCCTCGAGTCCCCTCAAAATGATCTTGCTGTGAAATAAAGACACGAAGTGTAACGCAAGGTAAGTCTTGCTGTCCTTTTGCATTACTGCTAGGAAATAGGCACCTGTGACAGCACAGATGGATATAGAACCCCTACATTGCAGAAGGAGGCCATTTGGCCCATCAAGCCAGCAACGATAACAATCCCACCCAGCCCCTATCCCCGTAACCCAACGTACTTACCCTGCTAATCCTCCTAAACTACACATCTTGGGACACTAGGGGTAATTTAGCATGGCCAATTAACCTAACCCGCACATCTTTGGACTGGGGGAGGGAACCGGAGCACCCAGAGGACCCAGACAGTCATCCGAGGCTGGAATTGAACCCCGGTCTCTGGCACTGTGAGACACTAGTGCTAACCACTGTGCCACCGTGCCACCCGAATGTATTCTAAATTAAATTCCCCAGGTTGCTTCGGTACTGATTACTGTGAGATGATGCAGAGGGAGGGGAGGCACATGTCCATGGGGAGAAAGCAGAAATTCATTTGCAAGACACTTCCAACTCCATCTTGGTTGCCAGAACAACTTTGGCTGAAAACTCACAAAACATTATCCCCCGAGTGTCGGTCATAGTTGGTGCATGGACTTGGACTATGGAGGGGTAACTATAGAGAATTGACTTGTTTCATTCACTTGAAGAAGAATGGAGCTTTGAAATTTCCTTTGCTACATACAGAAATGGTGCTTATGTTGCATAGAAATATAGAAGATAGCCCTTTGAGCCTGCTCCGCCATTCATTACAATCATGGCTGATCATCCAACTCAATAACCTAATCCTGCTTTCTCCCCATAACCTTTGATCCCATTTGCCCCAAGTGCTATATCCAACTGCCTCTTGAATACATTCAATGTTTTAGCATCAACTACTTCCTGTTGTAATGAATTCCAAAGGCTCACCACTCTTTGGGTGAAGAAGTGTCTCCTCACCTCTGTCCTATATAATCTACCCTGAATCCTCAGACTGTGACCTCTGGTTCTCGACTCCCCCACCATTGGGGAATATCCTACCCTGTCTAGTCCTGTTTGAATTTTATAAGTTTCTATGAGATCCCTCCTCATTCGTCGGGACTCCAGCGAAAACAATCCTAACCTCGTCAACCTCTCCTCATACATCATCCCGCCATCCCCGGAATCAGCCTGGTAAACCTTCGCTGGACTCCCTCGAGAGCAAGAACATCCTTCCTCAGGAAAGGAGACCAATACTGCACACAATACTCTGGGTGTGGCCTCACCAAGGCCCTTTTTAATTGCACAACACATCCCTGCTCCTGTACTCAAAACCTTTCGCAATGAAGACCAACATGCCATTTGCCTTCTTTACCACCTGCTGCATCTGCATGCTTACCTTCAGTGACTGGTGCACAAGGACACCCAGGTCCCGCTGCACACTCCCCTCTCCCAATTTACAGCCATTCAGGTAGTAGAACATAGAACAGTACAGCACAGAACAGGCCCTTCGGCCCACGATGTTGTGCCGAGCTTTATCTGAAACCAATATCAAGCTATCCCACTCACTATCATCCTGTTGTGCTCCATGTGCCTATCCAATAACCGCTTAAATGTTCCTAAAGTGTCTGACTCCACTATCACTGCAGGCAGTCCATTCCACACCCCAACCAGTTTCTGCGTAAAGAACCTACCTCTGATATCCTTCCTATATCTCCCACCACGCACCCTATAGTTATGCCCCTTGTAATAGCTCCATCCACCCGAGGAAATAGTCTTTGAACGTTCACTCTATCTATCCCCTTCATCATTTTATAAACCTCTATTAAGTCTCCCCTCAGCCTCCTCCGCTCCAGAGAGAACAGCCCTAGCTCCCTCAACCTTTCCTCATAAGACCTACCCTCCAAACCAGGCAGCATCCTGGTAAATCTCCTCTGCACTCTTTCCAGCGCTTCCACATCCTTCTTATAGTGAGGTGACCAGAACTGCACACAATATTCCAAATGTGGTCTCACCAAGGTCCTGTACAGTTGCAGCATAACCCCACGGCTCTTAAACTCCAACCCCCTGTTAATAAAAGCTAACACACTATAGGCCTTCTTCACAGCTCTATCCACTTGAGTGGCAACCTGTAGAGCTCTGTGGATATGGACCCCAAGATCTCTCTGTTCCTCCACAGTCTCCAGAACCCTACCTTTGACCCTGTAATCCACATTTAAATTAGTCCTACCAAAATGAATCACCTCACATTTATCAGGGTTAAACTCCATTTGCCATTTTTCAGCCCAGCTTTGCATCCTATCTATGTCTCTTTGCAACCTACAACAGCCCTCCACCCCATCCACTACTCCACACCAATCTTGGTGTCATCAGAAAATTTACCGATCCACCCTTCAGCCCCCTCCTCTAAGTCATTAATAAAAATCACAAAGAGCAGAGGACCACCACCCTCTGTCTTCGATCAGATAGCCAGTTGCCTATCCAATCGGCCAACTTTTCCTCTATCCCACACCTCCTTACTTTCATCATAAGCCGACCATGGGGGACCTTATCAAACGCCTTACTAAAATCCATGTACATGACATCAACTGCCCGACCTTCATCAACACACTTAGTTACCTCCTCAAAAAATCAATCAAATTTGTGAGGAACGACTTGACCTTCACGAATCCGTGCTGACTATCCCGGATTAATCCGCATCTTTCTAAATGGTCGTAAATCCCATCCCTAAGGACCTTTTCCATCAATTTACCAACCACCGAAGTAAGACTAACCGGTCTATAATTACCAGGGTCATTTCTATTCCCTTTCTTAAACAGAGGAACAACATTCGCCACTCTCCAGTCCTCTGGCACCATCTCGTGGACAGTGAGGACCCAAAGATCAAAGCCAAAGGCTCTGCAATCTCATTCCTTGCCTCCCAAAGAATCCTAGGATATATTTCATCAGGCCCAGGGGACTTATCGACCTTCAGTTTATTCAAAACTGCCAGGACATCTATTTCCTCCAGCCTATTAGCCTAACACCTTCTCTTCCTCAAAAACATGGCCCCTTTCCTTGGTGAACACTGAAGAAAAGTATTCATTCATCACCTCGCCTATCTCTACTGACTCCATACACAAGTTCCCACTACTGTCCTTGACCGGCCCTAACCTCACCCTGGTCATTCTTTTATTCCTCACATAAGAGTAAAAAGCCTTGGGGTTTTCCTTGATCCGACCCGCCAAGGACTTCTCATGTCCTCTCCTAGCTCTCCTAAGCCCCTTTTTCAGCTCATTCCTTGCTGACTTGTAACCCTCAATTGAGCCATCTGAACCTTGTTTCCTCATCCCTACATAAGCTTCCCTCTTCCTTTTCACAAGATATTCCACCTCTTTCGTGAACCATGGTTCCCTCACTCGGCCATTTCCTCCCTGCCTGACAGGGACATACCTATCAAGGACACCCAGTATTTGTTCCTTGAAAAAGTTCCACTTTTCATTTTTGCCTTTCCCTGACAGTTTCTGTTCCCATCTTATGCCCCCTAATTCTTGCCTAATCGCATCATAATTACCTCTCCCCCAATTGTAAACCTTGCCCTGCCGTACGGCCCTATCCATTGCAATAACAAAAGACACCGAATTGTGGTCACTATCTCCAAAGTGCTCTCCCACAACCAAATCTAACACTTGGCCCGGTTCATTTCCCAGTACCAAATCCAATGTGGCCTCACCTCTTGTCGACCTATCCACATATTGTGTCAGGAAACCCTCCTGCACACACTGCACAAAAACTGCCCCATCCAAACTATTTGACCTACAAAGGTTCCAATCAATATTTGGAAAATTAAAGTCCCCCATGACAACTACCCTGTGACCCCCACACATATCCATAATCTGCTTAGCAATTTCTTCCTCCACATCTCTATTACTATTTGGGGGCCTATAGTAAACTCCTAACAACGTGACCGCTCCTTTCCTATTTCTAACCTCAGCCCATATTACCTCAGTGTGCAGATCCCCCTCGAAGTGCCTTTCCGCAGCCGTTAAACTATCCTTGATTAACAATGCTACTCCTCCACCTCTTTTACCAGCTTCCCTACACTTACTGAAACATCTGTACCCCGGAACGTCCAACAACCATTCCTGTCCTTGTTCTCCCCACGTCTCCGTAATGGCCACAACATCGTAGTCCCAAGTATCAATCCACGCCCCAAGTTCATCTACTTTGTTCCGGATGCTCCTTGCATTGAAGTAGACACACTTCAACCCACCTTCCTGTCTACCGGTACCCACACTTGACCTTGATACCTTCCCCAATACCTCACCACCCTCAACACTGACTTCTGGACTACAACTCCTTTTCCCACTCCCCTGACAAATTAGTTTAAACCCCCCTGAAGAGCCGTACCAAATTTCCCTCCCAGGATATTGGTGTCCCTCTGGTTCAGGTGCACCCCGTCCTGTTTGTACAGGTCCCACCTTCCCCAGTTTGTTCAGGTCCCACCTTCCCCAATAATCTACCTTCTTGTATTTGCTTCCAAAGTGAATAACCTCACATTTATCCAAATTATACATCTACCATTGATTAGCCCACTCACCCAAACTGTCCAGATCATTCTGATGGATCTCTGCATCCTCGTCACAGTTCACCCTCCCATCCAACTTGGTATGATCTGCAAACTTCACGATGTTACATTTTGTTCTCTCATCCAAACCATTAATATATATTGTGAATAGCTGGGGTCCCAGCATCCATTCCCCCCTCATTCTTCTAAATTCCAGTGAAAATAATCCTAACCAACTCAGGCTCCCCTCATATGTCTGTCCTGCCATCCCAGGAATCAGTTTGGTAAACCTTCTCTGTACTCCCACTCGAGCAAGAACATCCTTCCTCAGATAAGGAGACCAAAACTGCACACAATATTCCAGGTGTGGCCTCACCAAGGCCCTGTATAACTGCAGCAAGACATCCCTGCTCCTGTCCTCTTACTATGAAGGCCAACATACCATTTGCCTTCAATGAAGCCATTGAAAGGGTGCAGAGGAGATTTACAAGGACGTTGCCTGGATTGGGGGGCATGCCTTATGAGGATAGGTTGAGGGAGCTTGGTCTCTTCTCCCTGGAGAGACGAAGGATGAGAGGTGACCTGATAGAGGTTTACAAGATGTTGAGAGGTCTGGATAGGGTAGACTCTCAGAGGCTATTTCCAAGGGCTGAAATGGTTGCTACGAGAGGACACAGGTTTAAGGTGCTGGGGGGTAGGTACAGAGGAGATGTCAGGGGTAAGTTTTTCACTCAGAGGGTGGTGGGTGAGTGGAATCGGCTGACGTCGGTGGTGGTGGAGGCAAACTCGTTGGGGTCTTTTAAGAGACTTCTGGATGAGTACATGGGATTTAATGGGATTGAGGGCTATAGATAGGCCTAGAGGTGGGGATGTGATCGGCGCAACCTGTGGGCCGAAGGGCCTGTTTGTGCTGTGGCTTTCTATGTTCTTTCTATGTTCTTTACTGCCTGCTGCACCTGCAGCTTTTCTAACTTTATTCAGCTCTGATGAAAGTTCATTCACTTGAAACTCTTGGCGCAATCTTTTGTTTCATCATGCTGATGGGATCTTCTGGTTCCGCTGACAGCACACTCCACCAGGGGTTTCCCAGCAATGTGAGGTGGGATCAGTGGGAAATCGCATTGACAGCGGCGGGACCAGAAGATCCTAACACCAGCCAACGGCATGCCGCCTCCCGCCATCAAGAAAAATGCCGCAGGGAGTCCGAAGAATCCCCCACACTGTTTCTCTCCCCACAGATGCTGCTAACAGATTTACATTTTCTTTTCTTATTCCATTTGCTTGGTTGGCATTGCTGTATAAAGACTTGACATGACCAGTGTTGTGTCTGCAACACTCAGAGTTTATCCCCATAGTTTCACAATTCTATGATTTATATCCTTTGTTATTTCTTTCTGTGATTAAGATTGTGCAATTCAGTCTCATTTGCAGAGCTCTCTCTATCTGTAAATATTGACCAAGGCCTCTGTAGTTGCCAGCTCCTTCCTCAGATTACCTTCCTTCTACCCCCAAGTTTACTTTCACCTGAGATTGGAACCATTCAGAAAGCTACCATTTGGTTGGGCCAGAGTAAGATAAATACAAAGGTGGATATGGATTGACGTTAGAGGGCAGGCGCATTCAGGGAGAAATATAGAAAGAATGAGGTTTCACACGCAGATTGGAAGGAGCACGTCAGCTTCAATCAGATCCCATTTAGTCACCTGAGCTGGCTGAATAGCTGGGGTCTCAGCACCGATCCCTGTGGCACCCCGCTAGTTACTACCTGCCAATTTGAAAGGCACCCATTAATTCCTACTCTTTGTTTCCTCTCTGCCAACCAGTTTTTCATCCATCTCAATGCACTTCCCCCAATCCCATACACTTTAATCTTGCACGATAATCTCTTGTGCGGGACTTTGTCAAACGCTTTCTGAAAGTCCAAATATACCACATCTACTGGTTCCCTCTTGTCAACTCTACTGGTTACATCTTCAATGAATTCCAACAGATTTGTCAAGCATGATTTCCTCTTCATAAATCCATGCTGACTCTGTCTGATCCTGCCACTGCTTTTTAAACGCTCTGCTATAAAGCCCTTGATAATGGATTTGAGAATCTTCCCCACTACCGATGTTAAGCTTACTGGTCTATAATTCCTTGTTTTCTCTCCATGTCCCTTTTTGAATATTGGAGTGACATTTGCTGCCCTCCAATCTGCAGGGACTGTTCCAGAGTCTATAGAATCCTGGAAGATGACCACCAATGCATCCACTATTTCTAGAGCCACTTCCTTAAGTACTCTGGGATGTAGATTATCAGGCCTTGGGGATTTATCCGTCTTCAATACCATCAATTTTCCCAGCATAATTTCTCTACTAATATTGACCTCCCTCAGTTCTTCCCTCTCACTAAATCTTGCATTCTCCAACATTTCTGGCATTTGATTTGTGTCCTCTTTTGTGAAGACAGAACCAAAGTATATATTCAGTTGCTCGGCCATTTCTTTGTCCCCCATTATACATTCCCCCGTTTCTGTCTGTAGGGGACCTACATTTGTCTCTGTAACCTGCGCTCTCTGGCTTTAGACGTCAGCCAAAGATTTGATGGTGGCCAGCTTAGCAGTGAATGTAAGGCAACACTTGGCAAAGTAACTGAACTCAAGCAGACTTTATTCACCCCTTCCTACGGCATTGTTCCGTGCTGCACCAATCTGGAGCGGCTGCTGCTTTATCTTCTCTTCACTTCATGCATCTTTCAAAACTCTTAATGTCAGTCTTTATGTTCCCTGCAAGCTTACTTTCATACTGTATTTTCCCTTTCTTAATCAATCTCTTGGTCCTTCTTTGCTGAATTCTAAACTGCTCCCAGTCCTCAGACCTACTATTTTTCTTGGCCAATCTGTATGCTTCTTCCTTAGATTGGATACTCTCTCTAATTTCCTTTGTAAGTCATGGATTGGCCCTCTTACCCATTTTGGTTTTGTGCCAGACAGGAATAAACAGTTGCTGCATTTCCCCCATGTGTTCCTTGAATGTTTGCCATTGTCTACCCACTGTCATCCCTTTAAGTAACTCTTCCCAATCTATCAAGGCCAACTCACGCCTCATATCCTCATAATTTCCTTTATTAAGATTCAGCACCCTAGTCTCCGAATCAATTACTTCACTCTCCATCATGATAAAAAATTCTATCATGTTATGGTCGCTCATCCCCAAGGGATCTCATACAGCTAGATTGGCAATGATTCCCTTCTCATTACACAGTAGCCAGTCTAAGATAGCCTGCTCTCTCGTTCGTTCCTCCACATAGTGGTCAATAAAACCATCCCGTATACACTCCAGGAATTCCTCCTCTACGGCGTCGTGACTAATTTGATTTGCCCAATCTATGTGCAGATTAAAATCACCCATGATCACCGATATTCCCTTATCACATGCATCTCTAATTTCATGTTTATTGCCATTCCCAACATCACCACTGCAGTTTGGGGGTCTATATATGACACCCACTAATGTGTTTTGCCTCTTGGTATTTCTCAACTGTACCCATACGGACTCTATGTTGTCAGAGCCAATATCCTTTCTCACTATTGTATTAATTGCACCTCCAGTGAAATGATAATGGTTGAACAGGAGCCATTCCGAATAAACTACAGGTTGAAAAGAGCCCCTCCTGGAAACAGGAAAGGAAACCTTCAAAGGCATGTCTCCTACTTACTCATGCACTCCTCGCCTCATAAATTCCCTAGATTAGGGCTGGGCTATGTGTTTCCTCAGAATTCTGCTGGCACTGTTGCTTCACTGGAGGTTCGGTGGAAACTCCAATTACACGTGGCTTCTGCCACAATTATTACGGTTAAGATAGTGAATCAGGAACAGCTTGGGTGAAATTCATGTCCAAGGTGCCAGTCCAACACAGCTGATATTTTGCTGCAGAGTATCTTTGAGAATTGGTAATTTGATGGTAAAATCTCATTAAGGGTGCCAAAATTTTGCAAATCGAAGGAGGCGCAATTTTCATCAAGATTTGCAAAATAAGTATGTATGTATCTTTCTTCATTTCAAAAGTTAAGCCACAGTTAAACCCAATCCATAACCTTCAATGTCCTTCTCTTCTCGACACATAGGAGTAGGGAGTAAGGATGTCTTGCTGCAGTTATACAGGGCCTTGGTGTGGCCACACCTTGAGTATTGTGTGCAGTTTTGGTCTTCTAGTCTGAGGAACGACATTTTTCCTCTTGAGGGAGCCCAGCGGCGGTTCACCAGACTGATTCCCGGAATGGCAGGACTGACATATAAAGAGAGACTGGATCGACTGGGCTTATACTCACTGGAATGTAGTAGAATAAGAGGGGATCTCATAGAAACATATAAAATCCCAATGGGACTGGACAGACTAGATGTGGGAAGAATGCTCCTGATTTTGGTGAAGTCCAGAACTAGGGGTTACAGTCTAAGAATAAAGGGTAAGCCATTTAGGAAGGAGATGAGGAAGAACTTCTTCATTCAGAGAGTTGTGAACCTGTGGTTCTCTACCACAGAAAGCTGTTGGGGCCAGTTCATTAGATATGTTCAAGAGGGAGCTGGATGTGGCCCTTGCGGCTAAAGGGATCAAAGAGTATGGAGAGAAAGCGGGAGTGAGATACTGAAAGTGCATGATCAGCCATGATCATATTGTAAGGTGATGCAGGCTCGAAGGGCCGAGTGGCCTACTCCTGCACCTATTTTCGATGTCTCTATGACATGCCGATTTTCATAATTCTGCATGTTTTCTGCCTGTTGCATTTCTTCATTACTACCTTGGCATCTTTGATCTTTTTCAATCTTTCATATAATCTAGACCTTTTGAGCAAGTCTGCTATGTTACAATGTGCTTTATTCAGGTAAAATGTGGAGTGATTTGGAAGAGCCAGCATGGATTTCTAAAAGGGAAATCATGTTTAATTAACTTGCTGGAGATTTTTCAAGGAGGCAACAGAAAGGGTCGACGAGGATAATATTGTTGACGTGATGTACATGGACTTTCAGAAGGCATTCAATACAGTGCCACACAACAGACTTGTGAGAAAAGTAACAGCTCATGGAGTAAAAGGGACAGGAGCAACTTGGATACAAAATTGACTGGATGATAAGAAGCAGAGATTAATGTTCAATGGATATTTTTCAGGCAGGACAAAGGTTTGTGATGGTGTCCCCCAGGGTCAGTATTGGGACCCTTACTTTCACTGATAAACGATCTAGATCTTGGAGTACAAGGGACAATTTCAACGTTTGGAAATGACACAAAACTTGGAAGTATTGTAAACAGTGAAGAGAACAGTATGGACACAGATAGGTGGCATATGAAGTTCAATGCTGAGAAGTGGAGGTGATGCATTTTGGTAGGAAAAATAAGGAGAGACAATATAAAAAAGGGATAACATTCTTAAAGGAATGCAGGAGCAGAGGGACCCGGGTGCAGATGTGCATAGATTATTGCAGGTGGAAGGACAGATGGAGAGTGCAGTTAATAAAGCAGACATTGTCTGGACTTTATTAACATGGGTATAGAGTACAAAAGCAAGGTGAATATGCTGAACTTATACAAGACATTAGTTAGACCTCAACTGGAATATTAAGTACAGTTCTGGATGTCACACTATAGGAGGGATGTGAATGCATTGTAGAGAGTGAAGAAGAGGTTTACAAGAATGATTTTAGGGAGGAGAAACTTCAGTTGTGAAGATAGATTGGAGAGGTTGGGACCGTTCTTCTTGGACAGAAGAAGGCTAAGAGGAGATTTGGCAGAGATGTTCAAAATCATAAGGGGGCTGGACAGAGTAGACAGAGAGAAACTGTTTCCGCTCCTAAAACGATCAAGAATGAGAATTAAAGTGATTTGCAAAAGAAGCAAGTGAGGAAAAACCTTTTCACACCTGAGTGGTTCAGATCTGGAAGGTCTGGAATTGTGATGGAGGCAGGTGCAGTTGAAGCATTTAAGAGGGCATTAGATGATTACTTAAATAGAAACGGTGTGCAGGAAAAAGGCAGAAGAATGGCACTAAGTCATAATACTCATTTGGAGAGCCAGTAGAGAAACGGCCTCCTTCTGCACTGTGCCAATTCTGTGATTCTATGAAATCCCTTTAACCTTCAACAAACTGAAAAATAAAAAGGAGTCCCAGAGGAGTACGCTGTCTGAAAGGGTGGTGGAGGCAGAGCCCTCATAACATTTATAGTATTTAGATGTGCACTTGCAATGCCAAGGCATACAAGGCTAAGGAACAAGTGCTGGAAAATGGGATTAGAGTAGTTGGGTGTTTTGTCTTTGACTGGTGTGAACTCGATGGGCCGAAGGGCCATTATCTGCGCAGTAGACCTCTACGACTCTAAGGCTGACAGTTAATGCTTAACAGTGCATTTCATAAAGTGGCTGTGCTCAACCTGTTCTTACCATATCACCCCATATTATTATTATTACCCAGCATGCAAGTCATTCCATTTGCTTCCTGTCGGAGTACAATCCGGCCAGTTCCCCAGCATAGTCAATCCAGACGTAATAGGGTTCATGGATATTAGGTCCCAAGGGTATCAATAGCATCATTTAGAACATTCTTCAGATAATCCATGGCTTCAGTTCAGACTCCTGATGAAGGAACCTCTCCTGCAGATTCGTCTTGTTAAAAAATACCTGAAGGTATTAGTCGATGAAAATAGATTATTTTGCGAACTTCAAATAGGACAGGTTCCAACCATTAAATATTGATTTAGCACTTTTAACACAGAAATCTTCCTCACACAAAAATACATGGAATAAACCAATGGATAAAACAGTGGATGTGAAAACTTTGGAAGCGTTTAAGAACCAATTGGACGCTGCAATGAAGCAACTCTATGATCTTTCTGGATGGGTGAATTCAGATGAAGTGAATGGCTTTTTCATCAGATCTGGGTGCCTAACACTGTATCAACTGTTAGTCTGAATTGGTAATATTTTTTGAACTCACATTGACCCTTGTGATACCGACCAGCATACCGCGAAATGTGGTTTCCCTTTTCCTGTGAGGCTTATGATTGATAATAACACCCATCGCTGATTCTTGATTTTTGATACTTCTAGTGTGAAATAGTCTTTTGGGATTTGCTGGACTGTATAAGTTGCATAAATAGCTTTGACCATTTCTTGGCTTCTGTGTTTACAGCTGAGGGCACATGCAGTTGACATGAATGGAAACAAGGTGGAAAATCCAATTGACCTTTACATCAATGTTATTGATATGAATGATAACAGACCAGAGTTTGTGAACCACGTGTACAATGGGAGTGTGGCTGAAGGATCAAAACCAGGTAAAAAGAGAAATATATCATCAACAAAACTACACATTGCAGCCTTTTGTATGATCCGTAACTGTTGACTCAAAAGCTTTAAACTCCTTCTGTGCAGGTTAACACAATAAGGTACTATTTCAGACCGTGCTGAATAATAATGTTTCTTCTTGGGTTAGGGATCAAGGTAGGGATCAAATCTTAAAGAAACCTCAATAATTATACGATCGACTGTTACTCGTAAAAACCATTCTTATTTATCGATAGATTTATGTACATCTCAGGATTCCACACGAGGTTGTATCTCTGCTTCCCACCAGATCACAGCTTCTTTGTCATGTGACATTGCATGATAGTTACATCAGTATCAAGTGCTCCCGATGTTAACCCTTTACCAAATAGAGTTCAAATTGTTGTGGTTCAGGTCAGAAACTCGAAAGTATTTTGTGAAGCCCACCTGAATCATAAGTTTTGCATTTTGAATGTGGCTAGGATAAGCGTGAGATGTTTCACTTCAGGTGTGATTCAAAAGACCACGAGGGAGCTTTTATCAAACAAATTTTATTTAAGAATATAGTTAACAGGTATAGTAAGAAAATTAGCAAGAACTTTTATCAGTAACAAACAAGAAACAAAACAACCACTATAATGTATAACTCCTAATGAATATCTCTAATGTCTTAATTAAAACCCAAACCCACAGACAACAAAAACCCTTTTCACAGGTTTAACACAGCACAGACGACTGCTCACATGACAATGGAAATTTGAATCCCTTGGTTGAAGTCTGCAGTTCTCTGGATTCACTCCAAACAGCTTAAAGGCAAGACAATTTCCCAAAGCACCAGAGAGACTCTGGTCCAGCCCCCAAGAACAGTAGATTCCAACAGAATTTTCTAATCAACAGGGAGAGAGGGAAAACACTTCCTTTTAGCTTGCTTTCCTTCTAAAACCCAACTTTAACCTGCAGCTCCAAACTGAAACTAAAAATGAAAATCCCTGTCACCTGAGCTGCAAACAGTTTTGTTTCTCCTCCCAACACTGTCATCACCTGAGGGTGTGAGCATGACTTTAAAAAAAATTCTTAAAGGTACACTAACATCACAAAGGTCATAGCTGACATTACCAACTTGAGCTCTTTAGCTCAGAATTGAGTGGACGAACATTAGTAATATGCAAAACCACCTGGCAGTTATAGATTAACTTGTAAATAGGCCAATATTTCTTGGTTGAATGTTGGCACAGAAGACCTTAAGTATGAAGTAATTGAGAAGGGACTAAAACTAACACTAAATTCATATACTCCATGCACCCTGAAACATACTGGTGGGCGTGGGAGGAGAATATGGCGGGAGGGCAAGAATTTGTTTCATGCCAGTGTAAATTTGTAGTGTGATCTCCCGCTGATTCCCACCATGGCAGGTTGAAAAACTACCAAAGACCAGCATAAAAGGCAGCAAGGTGGCACAATGGTTAGCACCACTGCCTCGCAGCGCCAGGGTCCCGGGTTCTATTCCAGCCCTGGGTGACTGTGTGGAGTTTGCATATTCTCCCCGTATCTGCGTGGGTTTTCTCCAGGTGCTCTAGTTTCCTCCCATAGTCCAAAGATGTGCAGGTTAGGCGGATTGGCCATGCTAAATTGCACCACCACAGCGGGTAATATTCCACGTTTCCACTCCTGCCATGGAATTTAGTCTCAAATTGGGACTTTCCAAAACATTTTTTACTTTAATGCACGGAATATTGTATCATGCTGTTGTATTACAAAATATTTACAACCCAGAAGCAACTCATTTGGCCCAACAGTTCGATGGTGATATTTATCCTCCACAGCAAACTTCTCCTGCCCTGCTTCATCTAACCCCATCAACATGTCCTTCTATTGCTTTCCCCCTTATATATTTATCTTGCTTCCCCTTGAATATATCTATACAATTTATCTCAATTGCTCCCTATGATCATGACTTCCTTCCTTTGGGTAAATTAATTTCTCCTGAATTCTATCCAGTTATCTATTTGTGCTTCCCATTTCTTTTCTCATCCACAGTTAGAAACATATTCTCCATGTCTACCTTATCAAACACCTTAACATTCATATAGACCTCTATCAGGTCACTCCTCAGTCTTCTTAAAGTTTTGACAATATGATTTTTTTCAGAAATAAACAAGTTCTATAATACCAAGCAACTATTAGTCTTCTATAATTATGGACAGAATTCTCCCATTCTGCCTGCCACGGGAATTGTAGCAGGCGGGACACGGACCATGCAAAGGTCCATTGACCTTGGGTGGGATTTTCCGGTCTTGGGACAAGCGCTGCTGGAAAATCGGGTCTTATATATCAGTTCAGAACTTCACTGATTGGAAACCCAATGATTTTTATGAATTCAAAGTATTGATTGTAATGGAATACCTTTTTTCTCCCTTGACTTTTTCCATCTCCCCATGCAACTTTCAAGAATGACCTATCATCGATTCTCATTGCCAGACCTTTTCTTGTAGAGCTTCAAGTTTTTACGTGTCCAGATCACCAACAACCTGTCCTGGTCCCCCCCATGCTGACACTATTGTTAAGAAAGCCCACCAACGCCTCTACTTTCTCAGAAAACTAAGGAAATTTGGCACGTCAGCTACGACTCTCACCAACTTTTACAGATGCACCATAGAAAGCATTCTTTCTGGTTGTGTCACAGCTTGGTATGGCTTCTGTTCTGCCCAACACTGCAAGGAACTACAAAAGGTCATGAATGTAGCCCAATCCATCACGCAAACCAGCCTCCCATCCATTGACTCTGTCTACACTTCCTGCTGCCTTGGCAAAGCAGCCAGCATAATTAAGGACCTCACGCACCCCGGACATTCTCTCTTCCACCTTCTTCCTTCGGGAAAAAGATACAAAAGTCTGAGGTCACATACCGATTGACTCAAGAACAGCCTCTTCCCTGCTGCTGTCAGACTTTTGAATGGACTTACCTTGCATTAAGTTGATCTTTCTCTGCACCTGGCTATGACTGTAACACTACATTCTGCACTCTCTCGTTTCCTTCTCTATGAACGGTATGTTTTGTCCTTTATAACGTGCAAGAAACAATTCTTTTCACTGTATGTTAATTCATGTGACAATAATAAATCAAATCAAAACAAATGTTATCCTGACTTTGGAATGACCACCAGTCCCTTTTTTTGATCAGCTAACTGGAAGGGCATTAGTTCAGGATTGGACACAATTTTGAGCAGTGGCGGACATAGTGGCACAGTGCTTAGCACTGTTGCCTCACACTCCCAGGGACTCAGGTTCAATTCCGACCTCGGGTAACTGTCAGTGTGGAGTTAGCTCGTTCTCCCTGTGTCTGCGTGGGTTTCCTCTGAGTGCTCCAGTTTCCTCCTACAGTCCAAAAATGTGCGGGTTAGGTGGATTGGCCATACTAAATTGACCTATCGTGTCAGGGGGATTGGCAGGGTAAATACGTGGAGTTACAGGGATAAGGCCTGGATGGTATTGCTGTCGGTGCAGACTTGATGGGCCAAATGGCCTCCTTGCGCACTGTCAGGGTTCTATGATTAAAACATTATCACCAGTTAGTAGTTTTAGTTTTGTTAGAAAGGTTGAGTGAATGATCCGTGTAAAAAAAAAACACTTGCCGTTCACCTCAGGTACAAGAATAAATTACACTAAAGGTCTAATTATAACTCTGATCCAAATCCTAAACAGACCTCATCAAGAGCCATAAATCACGGTATCACATTAGGCAAATCAATGTCTAGATTTGCCAAGAGCAGTCTTCTTTTTTCCATTTGTTTCATTTAGAGAACAGCTTGTGCAGTTAGAGAAAAGGATAAATTAGCTAATATAAGCAAATGTGTTTTTAATTGTTTGAAACATACCTTTTGTAGACTGACAAAACAGTTACTCCAGTGTTAAAACTGCAGTGAAACATTTCATCTAAATTGAAGGTATGCAAATATTGAAATTAAGCAGTCATTTTATTTGGCTTATTAATATGAATTTTATTTTTACACTCCTGGAATTTGTTTGTGCTTTAATTCTATTTAAATGGCATGTAGCTTTCAAAAGGCAAGTAAGTTATACTTTGTATTTAAAAAAAATGGTATTTTCTGGTTAAAAAGACTTGCATTTATTTAGTCCAATACACTTCGTGCTTGAAGTGCTTAAAGTTCAGCAGTGTATTTAGTTTACACATTATGGGCGGGATTTTCCAGCCATGCTCGTCCCGAAACTGGAAAATCCCACCTGAGGTCAACGCACCTTTCCATGGTCCGCCCCTCACCCGCAGCAATTCACGTGGTGGGCGGAACGGAAAAATTTGCCCCGATAGGTGGAATTCTCCCATCTGGGACATAGTCCCGTGATAGCAAATTTAAAGTTAAAGTTTATTAATTAGTCACAAGTAAGGATTACATTAACATTGCAATGAAGTTACTGTAAAATTCCCCCAGTCGCCACATTCCAGCGCCTGTTCGGGTCAATGCACCTAACCAGCACGTCTTTCAGACTGTGGGAGGAAACCGGAGCACCCGGAGGAAACCCACACAGACACGGGGAGAACGTGCAAACTCCACACAGATGGGGGCGGGAACAAGAATTTTTTTCCCGCTGTGGTGGGGTGGGGGGGAGGGTGGGGGGGAGGGAGGGGGGTGGGGGGGCGGGGGGGCGGGAGGGGGGGGGGTGCGGGCAACAGGAAATCACACCGCGGTCAGAATTTTCCATTCCCCTTTGTGTTGGGTGGGTTCAGCAAGGGGAGCAGAAAATACGACAAGAATTGCAAAGTTGTGTTTTACACCAGTGTAAACACATGGGGAGGAATTTTATGAGAATGATTCTTAGTGTCCAGCGTGCGTGAAAATGAGAGAATTCCTGATCCATTTTTTGGGTGAGTTTTTGCGCCCAATCTTATGCACATAGGGTGTCACGATGGCGCAGTGGTTAGCACTGCTGCCTCACAGCGCCAGGGATTTGGTTTCGGTGATTCCTGGCTTGGGTCACTGTCTGTGTGAATTTCGCACATTCTCCCGTGTCTGTGTGGCTTTCCTCCGGATGTTCGTTCTATGGCCGTGCTATGTTCTCCCTCAGTGTACCTTAGCAGGCGCCGGAGTGTGGCGACTCGGGGATTTTCACAGTAACTTCATTGCAGTGTTGATGTAAGCCGACTTGTGACAATAATAAATAAACTTTAAATGGTTAACTTAAACATAGTGCATTTGAAAATGGGCTCGACCATTTCTAGCTACTATAGACAGTGGGCAGGACTTAATTCGCCAGCCAGCAACAGGAGGAGCTATTACGCATGTGCATACCTCTGTATCTGCACATGTGCAATACCAACAGCAGAGGGCTGACAGAGAAAGAGAGAGAGCTGTCAAGCCTCTGATGTTGGAGCCAGCCTGAAGACAGCATCCCACCCCCGGGCAATCGCGGGGCCCTGCAGCTAATTGCAACACACACACCACCCAGAAATATAACCCCCGCCACCACCCCACCGCCACTCAGAATGATCGCGCTCCCACCCTCCCTCACCAATCTGATGCAGAGCAGCAGTGGGCTCCCTCCCTCACCCCAACGATTGCAGGCAGAGTGGCAGCGGTCACCCCTTCCCTCACCCTACTGGTCAGAGCTGCAGATCGGCAGCTGGGCACCCCGCGCGCTCCCAATTCGACCACCCCAGCAAAGCCCTGCCCCCATAGACCCTGCCCCTGTCCGGTGGGCAGTGCCAAAGTGCCTGATGGGCATTGCTGAGGCGCCAGGCTGGCACTGTCAGGCTGGCACTGCCCAAGGGACATCCCAGGCCTTGCCCTTGGCCTCCCTGGGGGGGCCTCAATGGCCTCTGGTTCTACCGGCAAGGCCAGCACAACTGTTCCCTGTTCATGGGGAGCAGGTGTTTTCCTCGTTGGAGAGAACCTCTCCCGGCGAGGCACTAAAGGGAAGTGAGCCCAGATGATCGAGTGCCGGGCTCACTAATGCCATGGAAATGAAGATGAAAAGGCATTTTAATAATTTGTTCGGCCTCTCGCCAGAAATGGGCGACATGCTGTCCGTGCCGGCAGAACAGCGTGATGCCTGACTGGTCTCTTAACTCGTGCGCCTGGTGGGCAGACCTCCCAGGGGAGCTCAGCGGGGAGAGGGTCATGCTCGGGTGGTGCCGGCGAGGGATATCAGGGGGTATTTCACGATCGGATCGGTCACTATGCTCCGGGGCGGTCTTTAAAAATGGCGCCTCAGTTTTCGAGTGTGTAAGTGGCTGGCGAGGCGAGCGAATCCGGGGATACCCTGCCAGCGATATGTCATGAGATCCAATCCTTGCAGTTTGTTTTTTCTAAAGCTGGACCATATGGTGGAGAAAGCCGCCATTGCTGTTGGTGACTTCAGTGCTCCTTTTCCTGCCCGACATTGGCCTTTGCCGATATCCTGAAAAATCCTGCCCCATATCTTCCGTGATTAATTATGCATTTGGGGGCTTTGTGCTGTCTGTGGTGGTGTGGACTTGATGGCGTGTACCCTGTAGTCATACAATGATGCCACATCTAAAAGGCACCCAGCATCACTGACCCACCATTGTAGATGGACCCCCTGAAGAAAGAAAATGGACCTCCAGGCTGAGGCTGGAAGATGGACTCCCTCGATGGCTCTGAAGCTGGTAAATTCACCTACAGTTGCTCCTTCCATCCACCACTGTCGTGTTCTCGGGTCAAAAGTCATTGACAGCCTACATGCCGAATTCCGGAAGCAGTTTCAGGTATTCCTCAGGTTTGTCCTGACTTCTGCGTGCCACATTGTCCAGGAGTGTTCTGGACCGTTTGTTTTCCTCCTGGCATCGCGGAGAATCGGGCATGGGGGGATGATTTTGATTGGGCCTTCATTTGCAAAACCATTACCGGGATGCAAATTCGTTCCATGCCCGCCCAGCAAGATTCCCGATTCTCAACGGAGTGCAGAATTGAAAGAACCCGCTGTAATTTCACGCCAGCGTAAAACCTATTTATGGGCCTCCCGCTGAATCCCGTCCCACTCTCACCCACCATTGATCCCACAGGCAGGGACATGGGAGAATTCCATCCTACATGTCTAGTTTTCCATCAGCATGGCCTTACAGGCACAAATCGCATTCATTTGGTATGTTTTGCCATGGTATTGTCATAGCAGTGTGCAGATTCTCAAACCCATGTGAAAATAGATGCTGTAAAATGATTTGATTTGATTTATTGTCTCATGTACTGGGATACAATAAAAGGTATTGTTTCTTGTGCGTTATACAGGCAAAACATACCGTTCATCGAGTACATAGGGGAGAAGGAGAAAAGGAAAAGGTGCATTCATAGAATCCTACAGTGCAGAAGAAGGCCATTTGGCCCATCTCGTCTGCACCGACCACAATCTCACCCAGGCCCTATCCCCATAACCCCATGCATTTACCCTAGCTAGCCCCCCTGACACTAAGGGGCAATTTTGCATGGCCAATCCACCTAATGCGCACATCTTTGGAGTGTGGCAGGAAACCAGAGCACCCGGAGGAAATCCACACAAACACAGAGAGAATACGCAAACTCCACACAGACAGTGGCCCAAGCCGGGATTCGAATCTGGGACCCTGGCGCTGAGAGTCAGCAGTGCTAATCATTGCATCACCCTGCCGCCCCATAATAATAATTAGCATTGTTATGCTAATTATTATTTCAAAGCTGACTTATGTTTGGTTTTATTTTGGAATATTTTCTGCTTTGTGGTGGAAACTATATCTTCCTTTACAAAGAACAGCTTGAATTTGATGGGATAAAAAACACCATGTCACAGGCTTGTGAGATGCAAATTCCAGTTGTGGTTTATTTACTGCTTGAGCCATTACTAAAATTTTCTTTTAATTATTCATGTATGATTAGTTACAAACAAAAGGGGACTCCCTTTGGCCCTAACAGAAATTTACATCAGGAAGGGAATGAGTGAACACTTTCATTTTGTGCAGATTAATTGGTACTCCCTAAAGCTATAAGCACAAAACACATTGTCATCCAAGATGAATGTGCAAGGCCACTCAGAAGCAAGCTTGGCATTCTCTGTAATTCTGAACACTTATTTTCCCTCCGATTTTCACTGCCATTACAACATCTTTTCTGCTCTGCCCTTAACGATGTATTATTTGCGACCGTTTGTCTCTTATGCTAAACTGATACAAAACCATTTTCCCCAACTCTTTTCTTTCTTCCTTGTTTCTCTGGACTGGCCTCTTCTCAAAGATAAGCCACAGGATCACAGAATATTATAGTGCAGAAGAAGGCTTTCGGCCCATCGAGTCTGCACCGACGCATGACCTGCCCACCAAATCCCATTTGCCAGCACTTGGCCCATAGCCTTTAATGTTATGGTGTGCCAAGTACTCATCCAGGTACTTTCTAAAAAATGTGAGGCATCCCACCTCCACCACCCTCCCAGGCAGTGCATTCCAGACCATCACCACTCTCTGGATAAAAAGGTTTTTCCTCAAATCCCCCCTAAACCTCCCACCCCTCACTTTTAACTTGTGTCCCCTCGTAACTAATCCTTCAATTAAGGGGAGCAGCTGCTCCCTATCCACCTTGTCCATGCCCCTCATAATCTTGAACACCTCAATCAGGTTGCCCCTCAGGTTTGAAGCCTGGTAACAAATGTGACAAGCTTAACCATATGCCAATCTTCATACAACTCTGACAAAGATCAAAGAACAATACAGCACAGGAACAGGCCCTTTGGCACACCAAGCCTGTGCCACATCCTTATTTAGACCCACTACTTATTGCCCATACAGTGTTTCTACCCCTCTGTTCGCTTTCCGGCATGTGTCTATCCAGATACGTCTTGAACATTGCTAATGTGTCTGCTTCCACCACCTCCACTGGCAGTTTGTTCCAGGCACCCACCACTCTCTGTGTGGAAAAACTTTCCAGACAAGACATTCCTAAATTTTCCCACACTCACCTTGAACTGGCACCCTCTTGTAGTTGACCTTTCCACCCTAGGAAAAAGTCTCTGACTATCCAGCCTGTCTCTGCCTCTCATAATTTTGTAGATTTCGATTAGGTTGCCCCTCAGCCTCCGTCTTTCCAGTGAAAACGATCTGAGTTTATCCAACCTCTCCTCCTCCCTAAAGCCCTCCAGACCAGGCATCATCCTGGTAAAGCTTTTTTTGCACCCTCTCCAAAGAGGGTGATCTTTCTCTGATTTAATTTGTGTTTTGGTTTGAATAACAATCTCACACAAGCAAAGTGAGCCCAGAACCTTCTGGAAAATCAACCACTGAATTTAGCAAGCACCAGTTAGTGGTCCTTTTGGGCTGGTAGAGTCTGAAGAGCCAGTTGCTGAAGTTCTAATGCCTGTCAAATATCTTGTATCCTTTTTTTGCTGTGCTTCTTGCTGTCACATAAGGAACATTGTTCCCATATTGAGTGATATGCAATTTAACAGCCAGTAGAGTCACTCATCTTCAAGGGAGCATTTTTAGACTTTGACACTTTGTTGATAATGTACATCCGAGAGTGGCACTATCAAGGACTTGGCAATCTAATGGTGTCACCAGTGATACAGAAATGATGGAATTTCTCCTGGCCAATTCAATGAATGGCATATCATTCTGCAGTTTTTGAACTGACATCATTATCCAAGTAACACTTGAATCCATTTTTAATATCTTAAAATAGAAACATTTGCAGTTCTAAGTTTAAAGCAATCGCGCATTTTATCTTAAAGGTGCACACAGCTCATTTTCAGCCTTATAATTACACCTTTGTTGCACTATGTGACTTAATTGGTATTCGTTCCATCTTTATTAAAAGCCAAAGGCACAAACTGTAGATTTTCTTTTTAATATCTACGGGTGGAACAGATTTTGTAAAACAGCAAGTTAGTATTGGAAATTAATTTTGTAAGCAACCGTGTCCAGGATGGGTAGAACACTTGAGCTCCCACTCTCAATAGTGTCATCAGTGTGAGGTGCTCAATGAAATCTTCCCAATAAGGACAGAGGCAAAGTGTTGAATGAGTCACCACAATAGCCTGTGCGGCTATTAATAACGGTTTCCTGAGCAACAATGGCAGAGGTCTGGGTGCTGGTTAGTACACCGTCCAATGAGTCTTGGAGGATGGAAGCAAATATTTAAATGAAAACTGTTTGTCACTTTTCCTAGAAAAGTATTAGTTTCCATTAGAGCATGTGCCTTTCAGTATTTCAGAATTATTTTAAATGATAAATCACAAGATTTTGAATTTTAAAACATCAATGATAAGATGTAAGCTGGAGAATTTATTTGCTAATTGAATCAAAGGCCCAGATTTTTGTCCCTGGATCGGGCGCACAACTGACCTTCAATGATGTCCGCCCACAGGTTGGATTTTCCGTCAACAGGCGTGAGGATGGAGGTGAATCTGACATTGGGTAGGCGACCCTGGAATAAGTGTGGAGGCTGCCAGGTGCAGAGGCGAGCTGGGCAGAAGGCCCGCCTCTGTGTTCCAGCACTGTGTTTGAACTAATAAACAAAAACAACCCTCTAGCAATGTCCCCGCCCACTCTGTATGTCCCATCCATGCAAACTGACGTCCCCACCCACTCTCCATGGCCCCTCATGCCCTTATGTCAACCCATGCTTCTCCATCCAATACTCATGGCCCCTCATACACTTGCGCCAAATAATTCCCCTCTATCCACCCTCAATGGCCTCTCATACCCTGGTGCCAACCTAGTGCCAACTCATGCCAACCCATTCCCCCCACCCACAACCCTTTGCTCTTACCCCCTCTATACCAACTCACCGAGCATCCTTGGACAGTTCCTCACCAACTTTGGCACTTCTTTGACAGCTTTGACACTTCTTGGCAGCTTTCGAAAGGAAAGTTATTTAACAGTTCTTTGACAGCTAGACATCACCAATGAAATTTGTAAAAAAGGTCTGTAATTATGTGCACTTTTAACAATTCCAAAAGTTACCTTGCCTCTCCCAGAGGGTGTCTTACTTCTCCCAAAAGGTGCCTTGCCTCTCCCAAAGGGTGCCTTAGAAATTTCAGTCATTTCCAGTATTTTTGCCATGACAGAGAGCTTCTCTGCCATGGTGAAAATCTGGGCCAAAGTAATTTTCTTCCCAGTAAAATGTACTTGGGATTAACAGAAACAAATGTGATAGGGAGTCTGTTGTCTATGAATACTTTGATCAGTTCATATATCTCAAACACTTTACCCAGGTGCCCATATTTATGAGATGAACAAAAGGACAAGCCTCAGTTTGTGGTTGAACCCAATTTTATTAACAAGTTCAATAAATATTAGCACAGTTACTTTCCCCAAACTGTCCTAATTCTGCCAAAGATTCTAATACTACCCATGCCAATGAACTTGACAGAGCCATGGGTCCAATTCTTTGAGCCTCTGCCATCTCAGGGTTCTTGTCTTCAAAGGTGATTGTTATACGCTCTCTTCTATTGTCTCTACGTTGCCATCGAGTTTTGTCTGAAGACTTCTTGGCCGAGTCTTCGCTGGAGGTGTCTCTTGTTATCCCCCCTCTTTACGCCCTTCTAGAAGGTTCTCTGACTTCCAGCCAACAAGGTTTCTTGATGGGAGTCACAGTACCCAATGAGGTTGCAAATTCCTTACTTGGAGGACACTTGGTGCACCCGGGGTGTCCATTGCCAGGTATGCATATTCCATGTAGCCCCCCCCTCCAAATAAGGTTGTGGCTAGAGACCAGGGAATCTGGCCGAAAGCAGGAAATGCACAACTATCTGATAAATATGGTCAGGGTCAAGTCCTTCTAATCTCTGCTGCTGAGGCATGCCCTGGCTTGCTCTGACCTGTACTGTTTTGGACCTTGGCCTGTCCGGGTTCCCAGCAATCCTTGCTGTTCACTGCAGCAGTTTAATTTAGAGTGTCCAATTGTCCGTTCGGCCTACAATTCAGGCCGTTGTCCATCTGGCCACAAGTCAATGTTGAGTGAAGGCCTTAAATAGTGATGCAGTAATCTGTGCATATGCATTATTAGGTTTTTTTTTAACCTCCACACCACTTTTTTTGCTGTCCAATTTAGTTGTCATACAAATCCCTCTGAAAGCTAGCCAACATCTTTGATTTGGAGAGATGTAGTCCCAGTTCAGCTGTCTACACAACTACAGGCAAACAACTGGCAAAGTCAAAAGGGAGGAGAATGAATATAGCCAGAGGGAAGAAATTGTCAGTGCAGTGCTGGTTTTTTTTTCTGTCGAAGGATTAATACTATGCTCGGAGAGCTTATATGTGGATTTTAAGAACATATTAGCTGGAGATTAACCAGGACATTTTTTTTTTCATCACCGTGCTTTTCTGTTTCTCAAATGGTGAAGAACCTGTGTGGTATCTATGGCATATCCTCCTGAGAAAATAATAACATGGGCTAATGCACTGATGCAACTTGGTACTTAAAATTCATATGAAAATTAAAAGGTTTAAATTTTTGGCCTCACTGATTTGAGTAGAAAGCCAATTATGAACTTGAATTAGTTTCATAATTGAATAGTGATTTAAAGGGCTGTGAAATTAATACTTTAGGGCATACAGTTGTACTTTAGTACTGATTTACATGAAGTAACAAGGTTAAGGTTGTTTGGTGTTTTAATAAACATTAGTAATAGTTTTGCAAACCCATTCAAATCCCTGACATTCGCTTACTGTGCTATAGAGTGCACGTGAGCGCGAGGGAAAGAACATTGCTCACATGATCTCTTGTAATTGTTTTATTGAGAGAAATAAAACACAGTAATCATTTGATGCAATTGTCTTCTACTGAATTGCTTTGATTCATCAATTATGTAGTTTTTAGTGTACAAACTGTGGAATGTAGAACTGATGATAGAATAGCAAAGCAAACATGATTGGAGCACTACTCCCTGATTCAATTAACTTAGAGCTTCTTAGTACAAACTAAATATATCCTTACACACTGCACATCAAGAAAGAAAGACTTGAATTTAAATAGCACCTTCAGGACATCACGAAGCACTTTAAAACCCGTGAAGTACTTCTGAAGTGTGGTCATTGTTGTTCATAACTAGATCCCATGTTCAGGCTACCAACTGAACCGAGGATGACATCCACTAATACTTTCTGTAATTCAAATTAAGCTTCTTCACTATGGAACTCTATTAGGGATTTGACCAGTGGCCCCTAATCCCCGATTGAATCCTGCACTCTAAGAATGTTGTTTGGATTTGAAAACAGTGCCGTGAGTGATCTCTGTACAAATGGTTATGGTACAGCCTTGAACCTCTTGCTGTAATCTGTTCTCTGCCCCCATTCCGTCGCAGAAGCTACTAGATGCTGCTTTTGTTGCACTTGCAAAGAAAGTGAAGCACATAATAATCTATTCGCCCACAGACAGTAATATCTTGTGCTTAGAGCAAGGATAAGCAGCCGCGAGGTTCTCGGTACTGGTATATGAAACAAATGCATTGTGAGGTTTCTCAGATTCTGCTTCACACAATACACCATGAGACTGTCTTTTTATTCAAGTAGAGATTTGAAATATTTCATAAATCTTTCTTACTTCCATTGTGTATTCAGTGGCTCTACATAGCACATTTGAAAGAGATGAATTTTAGACCAAATCTATGGTCATGGCCACCTGGAGATTTCCTGATACACAAAAGAGAGTTTTGTCCTTTAAGTAGTTCTGTGCAGCTGTGACCCATTCATCTTTCGAGGCTGAAATTACTGTTTGTTTTTACTGATTTCAGGGTCGGTTGGGAGCTCGGGTCTTATTGCAGTTGACAGTAAATCAAATATTAAGCTGTAGGTTTTGAGCAATGCAAGATTCCTTGACACTGCTGCCTAATTAAATACTGATGTGGAGATACTGGCGTTGGACTGGGGTGGGCACAGTAAGAAGTCTCACAACACCAGGTTAAAGTCCAACGGGTTTATTTGGTATCACGAGCTTTTGGAACACTGCTCCTTCATCAGGTGAGTGGACCACTCGCCTGATGAAGGAGCAGCACTCCGAAAGCTCGTGATACCAAATAAACCTGTTGGACTTTAAACTGGTGTCGTGAGACTTCTTACTAATTAAATAATGTAAAATGGATGCTAAATTAGTAAAGTTGGGAATGCTTAATGTTTAATGCAGTGGATCAAAAAAAATACCAATTCATAATGACTGCTGTACAAGTTTATCTATGGGAATGTATTACTGGAATTCATGTCCTCTTTATTGTTAGGTTCATACGTAATGACAGTCACTGCCAATGATGCTGATGACCCAACTACGGCCAATGGCATGGTGAGATATCGGATCTTGTCCCAATCGCCAATCAGCCCGTCACCAAATATGTTCACCATTAACAGTGAGAATGGGGATATTGTTACCGTAGCAGCCGGACTTGACCGAGAGGTGAGCTCTTTGGCTTTCTCTCTTTAAACGTCGAAACATTGCAACATTCTGGTTTGATTGCTCATTTGGATTAGATATTTCTGGTACTCTGGTGTTCTGCCTGTGACTTTGATGACTTGAATTTATTCCAGAGAAACAGAAGGAAAATATTTTTGTTCCATCGTTGTAGCAGTATCTGGTTTCTCTTGTGATGAATGAGCCCGTAAAACAAATCCATGCAATAATCAAGATGCAGTTTGGCATTGGCATTCCCAAAGAGTTGGAGCTGAGTGCTGGTTGAATAATAAAATCATTAACCAACAGTGGGAAGCCACAAAGTTCCAAGTTGCCAATGCATTAGTATTCTATAGAATTCCATATTACTTTATTTGTGTAATTACATTTTTCTTCAAATATGGGTTTGATTTCACAAAATATAACCCATTGCCCTGGACATCCTTAGTTTTTTGCACTCCGTAGATTCCTTCAATTGAAAAATTGGCAAAAATATATTCCTCTAAAATGGGAGTTCTCTTTCTCTCTGCAATAGCATTTAATTGTCACAACATGTCAAAGATAACATGTATGGGGAATGAATCCAAGCTAGGCCAAACGCATTTATGAATACGTTCATGAAGGCAATGGTTTCAGCATTTGGTTAATGCAAAATTTTGAAAACATTGATCAGTTTTTTTGAACAGCAAGATGATTCAAACAAATCTTCTAGAAAGAAAAGACCAAATGACTCCATTATGAACTCTCTTAAATATTGTGAATCAGAGGATATGATTTGAATATAGCATGAGAATTGTTTTCCCTGTGACCATCAATGGAAAAATGATTTTTGTCTGTCACATGATATATAATTTTTTAATGGGACCTGTAATTTTCGACACTAACACAGTTGTCGGTTAACTGATCTGAAACAATATCAGAAAATCCTCTTTGCATGTCAGAACCGATCAGTCGAATTGGCTTGTTGGTCCAGGGGTATGTTTCACGTTGAGTATGTGAAATGTCCCTTGTTCAAATCCTGGCCAAGATCTTCAGTGTTGTCATTAATTCAAGTCGAAGAGTTGATCAACTGACCGGCAGTGCTTGGTTTTGAGTTGCCTTCAATGATGTTACTCATGAGGGGATAGGGATTTCTCGAATAGGAATATAAATTTATTCTGAAGCGTTTTTGGATCTGAAATAGACACTTGACAGAAGGTTGGCCCTCACTGAAATAGGGTCTAGGCCTGGGGTATATTGCCAATGAGCTGTCGACACTCGACGCTATTTGTAGATTCCATGAGGAGCAGGTTGTGCTGGATAATTCCCCAAGCAGCTCTCTGGCTTCTCATGAGGAAGTGATCAGGAATGGACAGGAGGTGATCTGGAGAGGGAGTAGGAGGATGGGGGTGTGGAGGAGGTGATGGGGGTGTGGAGGAGGTGATGGGGATGTGGCGGGGAGTGATGGGGACGTGGGGGGATGATGGGGAAGTGGGGGGGTGATGGGGAAGTGGGAGGTGATGGGGACGTGGGGGGGGTGATGGGGACATGGGGGGGTGATGGAGACATGGGGGGGTGATGGGGACATGGGGGGGTGATGGGGATGTGGGGGGGGTGATGGGGACGTGGGGGGGGTGATGGGGACATGGGGGGTGATGGGGACGTGGGGGGGTGATGGGGAAGTGGGGGGGTGATGGGGAAGTGGGGGGGTGATGGGGAAGTGGGGGGTGATGGGGACGTGGGGGGGGTGATGGAGACATGGGGGGGTGATGGGGACATGGGGGGGGTGATGGGGATGTGGGGGGGTGATGGGGACGTGGGGGGGTGATGGGGACATGGGGGGTGATGGGGACGTGGGGGGGTGATGGGGACGTGGGGTGGGTGATGGGGATGTGGGGGTGGTGATGGGGATGTGGGGGGGGTGATGGGGACATGGGGGGTGATGGGGACGTGGGGGGGTGATGAGGATGTGGGGGGGTGATGGGGACATGGGGGGGTGATGGGGACGTGGGGGGGGTGATGGGGACGTGGGGGGGTGATGGGGACATGGCGGGGTGATGGGGACGTGGGGGGGTGATGGGGACGTGGGAGGGTGATGGGGATGTGGGGGGGTGATGGGGACGTGGGAGCATGATGGGGACATGGGAGGTTGATGGGGACGTGGGAAGTTGATGGGGACGTGGGGGGGTGATGGGGACGTGGGGTGGTGATGGGGACTTGGGGGGGTGAATGGGACGTGGGGGGCTGATGGGGACGTGGGAGGTTGATGGGGACGTGGGGGGGGTGATGGGGACGTGGGGGGTTGATGGGGACGTGGGGGGGTGATGGGGACGTGTGGGTGGTGATGGGGACATGTGGGTGGTGATGGGGACGTGGGGGGGTAATGGGGGTGATGGTAACGTGGGGGGGGGGTGATGGGGACGTGGGAGGGGGGTGATGGGGACGTGGGGGGTGGTGATGGGGACTTGGGGGGGTGAATGGGACGTGGGGGGGTGATGGGGACGTGGGAGGTTGATGGGGACGTGGGGGAGTGATGGGGACGTGGGAGGTTGATGGGGACGTGGGGTGGTGATGGGGACATGGGGGGGTGATGGAGATGTGGGGCGGGTGATGGGGACGTGGGGGGGGTGATGGGGACGTGGGGGGGTGATGGGGACGTGGGAGGTTGATGGGGATGTGGGAGCATGATGGGGACATGGGAGGTTGATGGGGACGTGGGGTGGTGATGGGGACATGGGGGGGTGATGGGGACGTGGGAGGTTGATGGGGATGTGGGAGGTTGATGGGGACGTGGGGGGGTGATGGGGATGTGGGGGGGGGGTGATTGGGACATGGGGGGGGTGATGGGGACGTGGGGGGGTGATGGTAACGTGGGGGGGGGTGATGGGGACGTGGGGGGGGGTGATGGGGACGTGGGGGGTGGTGATGGGGACTTGGGGGGGTGAATGGGACGTGGGGGGGTGATGGGGACGTGGGAGGTTGATGGGGACGTGGGGGAGTGATGGGGACGTGGGAGGTTGATGGGGACGTGGGGTGGTGATGGGGTCATGGGGGGGTGATGGGGATGTGGGGCGGGTGATGGGGACGTGGGGGGGGTGATGGGGACGTGGGGGGGTGATGGGGACGTGGGAGGTTGATGGGGACGTGGGAGCATGATGGGGACATGGGAGGTTGATGGGGCGTGGGGGGGTGATGGGGACGTGGGGGGGTGAATGGGACGTGGGGGGCTGATGGGGACGTGGGGGGGTGATGGGGACGTGGGGGATTGATCGGGACGTGGGGGGGTGATGGGGATGTGTGGGTGGTGATGGGGACGTGGGGGGGGGTGATGGGGACGTGTGGGGGTAATGGGGGTGATGGTAACGTGGGGGGGTGATGGGGACGTGGGGAGGGTGATGGGGACGTGGGGGGTGGTGATGGGGACTTGGGGGGGGTGATTGGGACGTGGGGGTGTGATGGGGACGTGGGAGGTTGATGGGGACGTGGGGGAGTGATGGGGACGTGGGAGGTTGATGGGGACGTGGGTGGTGATGGGGACATGGGGGGGTGATGGGGACGTGGGAGGTTGATGGGGACGTGGGGTGGTGATGGGGACATGGGGGGGTGATGGGGACGTGGGGGGGTGATGGGGACATGGGGGGGTGATGGGGACGTGGGGGGGGGGTGATGGGGATGTGGGAGGTTGATGGGGATGTGGGAAGTTGATGGGGACGTGGGGGGGTGATGGGGATGTGGGGGGGGGTGATTGGGACATGGGGGGGTGATGGGGACGTGGGGGGGTGATGGGGATGTGGGGGGCGGTGATGGGGACGTGGGGGGGTGATGGGGACGTGGGGGGTGTGATGGGGACATGGGGGGGTGATTGGGACGTGGAGGAGTGATGGGGACGTGAGAGGTTAATGGGGACGTGGGAAGTTGATGGGGATGTGTGGGGGTGATGGGGACATGGGGGAGTGATGGGGACGTGGGGGAGTGATGGGAACGTCGGGGGGGGGTGATAGGGACATGGGGGGCTGATGGGGACGTGGGCGGTGGTTGATGGGGACGTGGGGAGAGTGATGTGGATGTGGGGGAGTGATGGGGACATGGGGGGGTGATGGGGACATGGGGGGGTGATGGGGACATGGGGGGGTTGATGGAGACATGGGGGCTAATGGGGATGGAGGGGAATGGAAATTCGGAAGGAGAGGTGATCAGGAGGGAGAGGCTGATTGCGAGAGGAAGGAGGTGACGTGTGAGGATGGTGATTTGGAGGGTGAGGGGGTATGATCGAGATTTGGCCGGGGTTTTGGAGATGGCAGAAGTGACTGGGGCTGTTGATCAGGGAATGGAAGGAGGTAATCAGGAGAGTGTCAGCAGGAGATTGAGAGATAGAGGAGGAGATTGAGAGATAGGGAGAGTCAATTTGAGAGATGGGGAGGTGGTAGAAAGATGGGAGGTGGTAGAGAGATGGGAGGTCATTGGGAGAGAGCGGAGGTGATTGGGGGAGGGTGGAGGTGAGTGGGGAAGAGGGCAGGTGAGTGGGAGAGAATGGCGGTGAGTGGGAGAGAGTGGCGGTGAGTGGGAGAGAGTGGCGATGAGTGGGAGAGAGTAGCAATCACCTGGTGTATTGTTTCTCAAGGGATGCTGGATGGTCATACTCTTGAAGGTACCAGTTATTACAGTCTTTTTAGATCAGTACACAGCTCTTTGTAGCTGCATCGGCCTTTGCCCCAGCGTTAAGCCGCTGCCAACGGCCCTTTCTGCTAGAAGCCTTGCAGAAGTGCTGGAAAGCTGGGCATTTCCTCGTTGCATGCAGAAGGCCACACCTTCAACATTTTAGGCGTTCCCGTGAGTGCATCAACAATCAGGGTTGTGCTTAGGATCTGTAAGCTTCATTGACTTGCAAGAATCACTTCGTACTTGCATCCATCCTCGAGTAAGTCTTCGATACGAATACATTTTGGGCTTGTCTGGAAAATCTTACTGAAATTCTTTCATAGGAGAGGATGTGATTACCAACTCAACAGCTCTGTTCTGCTAGCTCTGCATTTGTAAAAATCACAGTGTGGGGATGAAGGGGTATACGGATTCAGTGGGCTGTTGTCAAAATGACATGAGCAATAGTGGATGAATACAGAAGATTAACCTGATTCTGAGCTGGTCTTCAAATGTCCTTATCTTTTGGAATCTTTTCGCTCTTCACCTGTTAATCTTTTTGATTTAATTTATTATTGTCACATGTATTAACATACAGTGAAAAGTATTGTTTCTTGTGCGCTATACAGACAAAACATATCGTTCATAGAGAAGGAAACGAGAGTGCAGAACGTAGTGTTACAGTCATAGCTAGGATGTAGAGAAAAATCAATTTAATGCAAGATAAGTCCATTCAAAAGTCTGACAGCCACAGGGAAGAAGCTGTTCTTGAGTCGGTTGGTACGTGACCTCAGACTTTTTTATCTTTTCCCCGATGGAAGAAGGTGGAAGAGAGAATATCCAGGGTGCGTGGGGTCCTTAATTATGCTGGCTGCTTTGCCAAGGCAGCAGGAAGTGTAAACAGAGTCAATGGATGGGAGGCTGGTTTGCGTGATGGATTGGCTACATTCACGACCTTTTGTAGTTCCTTGTGGTCTTGGGCAGAGCAGGAGCCACACCAAGCTGTGATAGAACCAAAAAGAATGCTTTCTATGGTGCATCTGTAAAAGTTGGTGAGAGTCGTAGCGGACATGCCAAATGTTCAGCCTGTATATACCTTCATTCCCACTTGCTGGGTGGATTTTTATGGCTTGCTTGTTTGGTTCAGACACAGCATCCATAGCTCTGTTTGCTGTTTAAATATTATGAATCTGGATAGTAGGTCAGCTGTATCCCAATTCAAACTGCGGAATTTCATAGACATTTTGAAAGTGTCCCTTTGGCCTTCCCCTTTGTTTTATTCAGTTTATTGTTCAGCAACTCCCGAAGCCACTCGTTATAACCACAAACTTCTCTGGCCTGATTTTTATGGTGGATTTGTTTGTTTTTCTGTTTGGCTCCCCATTGCTCACTATCGATCTGTCTTTCGTGATTGAGTTAATCTGATGCCGGTCCACTTGAAGCACTGTCCCACTCACTGAACTGCCATGATAGGTGCTGCAATCTCACCAGGAGGAAACAGTCTGCGTACCAGCTCTTTATTTAGCATGTCCTCGTCTTTTTTGTGCAGTTACCACATGGCAATTTTAACACTTGCCAATGCAGCAAACTTATTGCAGTCTGACCAAAACTGGGCAAAACTGTGAGCGGCACAGTAGTTAGCACTGCTGCCTCACAGCACCAGGGATCCAGGTTCAATTCCTGGCTTGGGTCACTGTGCGGAGTCTTCCTGTGTCTGCGTGGGTTTCCTTGGCGTGCTCTGGTTTTCTCCCACAATCCAAGAGACGTGCTGGCTAGGTGCATTGGCCATGCTAAATTCTCCCTCAGTGTACCGGAGCAAACGCTGGAGTGTGGCGATTAAGGGATTTTCACAGTAACTTCATTGCAGTGTTAATGTGAGCCTACTTGTGACACAAATAAACATTAAACTTTAAATATTTAGGATCAATTCACGCCATGGAGCGTGATCCAAGGCTACTCATCATGTCTCACCTGTAATTAATCATGGTGCCATGTTGTTTAACCACCGCTGGATACCATGTCATGTTTTCATAATCAAGATGTGGAGATGCCGGCGTTGGACTGGGGTAAACACAGTAAGAAGTTTAACAACACCAGGTTAAAGTCCAACAGGTTTATTTGGTAGCAAAAGCCACACAAGCTTTCGAGGCTCTGAGCCCCTTCTTCAGGTGAGTGGGAATTCTGTTCACAAACAGAACTTATAATGACACAGACTCAATTTACATGAATAATGGTTGGAATGCGAATACTTACAACTAATCCAGTCTTTAAGAAACAAAACAATGGGAGTGGAGAGAGCATCAAGACAGGCTAAAAAGATGTGTATTGTCTCCAGACAAGACAGCCAGTGAAACTCTGCAGGTCCACGCAACTGTGGGAGTTACAAATAGTGTGACATAAACCCAATATCCCGGTTGAGGCCGTCCTTGTGTGTGCGGAACTTGGCTATCAGTTTCTGCTCAGCGACTCTGCGCTGTCGTGTGTCGCGAAGGCCGCCTTGGAGAACGCTTATCCGAATATCAGAGGCCGAATGCCCGTGACCGCTGAAGTGCTCCCCAACAGGAAGAGAACAGTCTTGCCTGGTGATTGTCGAGCGGTGTTCATTCATCCGTTGTCGCAGCGTCTGCATAGTTTCCCCAATGTACCATGATACACAAGGCAAACACACCCGGCCGTCCCATCGTATCGGGCAATGGGACCCTGTGCGAGAACCTCTCCGGCTATGTCGAGGGCATCCTGAAACCCATTGTACAAAGAACCCCCAGCTTTTGTCGCGACACGACGGACTTCCTACAGAAACTCGGCACACATGGAGCAGTTGAACCAGGAGCGCTCCTCGTCACAATGGATGTCTCAGCACTCTACACCAGCATCCCCCATGACGATGGCATTGCTGCAACGGCCTCAGTGCTCAGCGCCAACAACTGCCAGTTTCCAGATGCAATTTTACATCTCATCCGCTTCATCCTGGACCACAATATCTTCACCTTCAACAACCAGTTCTTCATCCAGACACACGGAACAGCCATGGGGACCAAATTTGCACCTCAATATGCCAACATCTTCATGCACAGGTTCGAACAAGACTTCTTCACCGCACGGGACCTTCAACCGATGCTATACACTAGATACATCGATGACATTTTCTTCCTTTGGACTCATGGTGAACAATCACTGAAACAACTCTATGATGACATCAACAAGTTCCATCCCACCATCAGGCTCACCATAGACTACTCTCCGGAATCGGTTGCATTCTTGGACACGCGCATCTCCATTAAGGACGGTCACCTCAGCACCTCACTGTACCGCAAGCCCACGGATAACCTCACGATGCTCCACTTCTCCAGCTTCCACCCTAAACACGTTAAAGAAGCCATCCCCTACGGACAAGCCCTCCGTATACACAGGATCTGCTCGGATGAGGAGGATCGCAACAGACACCTCCAGACGCTGAAAGATGCCCTCATAAGAACAGGATATGGCGCTAGACTCATTGATCAACAGTTTCAACGCGCCACAGCGAAAAACCGCACCGACCTCCTCAGAAGACAAACACGGGACACAGTGGACAGAGTACCCTTCGTTGTCCAGTACTTCCCCGGAGCGGAGAAGCTACGGCATCTCCTCCGGAGCCTTCAACATGTCATTGATGAAGACGAACATCTCGCCAAGGCCATCCCCACACCCCCACTTCTTGCCTTCAAACAACCGCACAACCTCAAACAGACCATTGTCCGCAGCAAACTACCCAGCCTTCAGGAGAACAGTGACCAAGACACCACACAACCCTGCCACAGCAACCTCTGCAAGACGTGCCGGATCATCGACACAGATGCCATCATCTCACGTGAGAACACCATCCACCAGGTACACGGTACATACTCTTGCAACTCGGCCAACGTTGTCTACCTGATACGCTGCAAGAAAGGATGTCCCGAGGCATGGTACATTGGGGAAACTATGCAGACGCTGCGACAACGGATGAATGAACACCGCTCGACAATCACCAGGCAAGACTGTTCTCTTCCTGTTGGGGAGCACTTCAGCGGTCACGGGCATTCGGCCTCTGATATTCGGGTAAGCGTTCTCCAAGGCGGCCTTCGCGACACACGACAGCGCAGAGTCGCTGAGCAGAAACTGATAGCCAAGTTCCGCACACACAAGGACGGCCTCAACCGGGATATTGGGTTTATGTCACACTATTTGTAACTCCCACAGTTGCGTGGACCTGCAGAGTTTCACTGGCTGTCTTGTCTGGAGACAATACACATCTTTTTAGCCTGTCTTGATGCTCTCTCCACTCCCATTGTTTTGTTTCTTAAAGACTGGATTAGTTGTAAGTATTCGCATTCCAACCATTATTCATGTAAATTGAGTCTGTGTCATTATAAGTTCTGTTTGTGAACAGAATTCCCACTCACCTGAAGAAGGGGCTCAGAGCCTCGAAAGCTTGTGTGGCTTTTGCTACCAAATAAACCTGTTGGACTTTAACCTGGTGTTGTTAAACTTCTTACTATGTTTTCATAATGCCATTAAGACACCAATCACTCATGAGGGATTTAGTAAACATGTTGTGGGTTCATTTGTTTAGATTAGGCACATAGGAACCTCGTAGAAAGTTTGAAGACTTTTGCTTACAAATAAAAGTGAAACTAAAATTGGATCATGTGACACACTTCCCTTCATGTGATGTAATGCTCCCATCCCTTAAAGGCATATGAAGCACGCAGCCTCCTAGTATTTACTAATAGGGTATAGAGTATAAATGCAAGGAAGTTATGTTAAATTTGTCTCAAACACTGGCTCAGCCTCATTTGGAGTACTGTGTCCAGTTCTGGGTGCCATACTTGAGGAATGATATGAAGACATCAGAGAGAGTGCATCAGGAAAGATTTATGCAAATGATCCCAGGGATAAGCACCTTAACTTATGCAGATAGAAGTTGATACTGTTTTCCATGGAGACGAGGAGGTTGAGAGGTAACTTGTTAGGCATATATAAAATGATGGGGGATCTGGGCAGAGTAGATGGGGAAATAATATTTCCATTGGTGGAGGGATAGTGAACATGAAGACACAGACTTGTGGGGATAGACAACAGAAGCAATGGTGTCATGCAGTGAGTGATTAGGATTTGCAATCACTGCCTAAGATTGTGGTAGAGACAGGATTAATCCAAGCATTCAAGAAGGAATCGGATTATTATCTGAAAAGGAACTACATGGCCACAGGGAGATGGCAGAGAGTGACACTCAGTGATTTGCTCCTAAGGAGAGCCAATACAGACATGATGGACTGAATGGCCTCCTTTTGTGTTATAATAATTCTGTAATTCTGTGATTTTTTTTTGAGGAAACATATGATCATTTTCAAAGAAACAATTCAAACCGATTCACGTTCAGATCATTTTTTTTAAAAAAAGGATAGAAAATGGAAAGACAAGGAGAATGGAGGAAAAGACAAATTGAACAGAAGTAAAGCACAGCAATATTCTTACTATGATTAAAATTTTTGAAGTGTTTGTTTTTCGGGTTAACAGTAAAGCTTTTAAATACACTAGTCGGGCAAGTTCACTGCAGTCATATGCACTTTTGTCGGAATGTTGGCTGGGAACCAGTGTTCCCTTGGAACTGCACAGCAACTTGTACGTTCCATGCAGGCCATGCACAATTCAGCCCTTTAAATTACCGCATGCTGCATGCTTGCGCAGAATAAACGGCCATACATTTAAATAAATTTCCCACGCGCTCAAAGAAACATTAGAAGGAGGTTTGGCGGGGAGAATTCTAATTTTGTTGACATGAGCAGCTTTGGTTGATGGAGACAAGCCAAATCAGCAAATTTCTGTTTCTATCCCACTGAGCCTCTCCTTTTTCATGTACATGAGTTAATCAGTGCTCTGTTTTCTTGCCTAAACAATGTGGCTGTTAATACGAGAAAAGAGTCTCATTCACTGGTTAGGATTCATTGCTGATCTCCTACTTTCACTTCTGGCTTTCTGATTCAGCAGTCCTCAAGAATATGTAAAACCCTCCTGAATCCTGCAAGTTGTAGGTAGAGTAGATGTTATCATTTACCTCATCTCGGAGGATGAGCAAAGATTGTAAAAATTACGGGCCCTATTTTACCATTTTGATTCTAAGTGCTGGGTGGACTTGAAACTGGGAGGGTTTCAGATCCGACTTTTAGACCCATTCTCAGGCGCCCCCATACGCACACTGCCTGAAAAAATGTCACCAATTCTGAATCGTGGTGCAGAAGCCTGTGGGTGGGGCTTAACATGCCTGAAATCCTGCAGCTCCGATTGGCGCCTCCAACTGTGCATGCGCAGCAAAAAAAAATGATAGAACGCAGCTCCCCTGCCACAGCGCTCCCGGGCCGGATAATGCCTCCCCTTAGCCCCCACAGACATTGCCCCACCCCCACAACATCACTGACCCCCTTATGCCCCCACCCCTCCCACCACCCAGACTGATCGCGGGCCCCTTTCCCCCCATCCTCCTCACTGATCTCAGGCAGAGTGGCAGCGGAAGCTCGGCACTTACCTCCTCACTAACTGGAGTGCCCGAATCGGACTTTTGTGGAGCTTGTCTGTTTCACGCCGATCCTGGATGAGCGAACGCAGTGAAAAAGAGGGAAGTGCCAGTTAGGTTGGGTTGTCCAGCCCATTAAGTCAATTTAAATGCATGCAAATACATTTAAATGGTTGTCGTGCCATTTTGGGCACAGTCCAGATCGCGGCCATTTTCAGGCCTCGATAAAGGGGGAACCGGCATGGAGGCGGGCGCGAATCGCGCTACTTGCCTCATGCTCGACTTTAGCTAGTTTTCGCGCCCAAAAACGGGCACAACCTGATAGTAAAATCGGGCCCTACATTTCCAATAGATAAAGCAGCAATAATTTCTGCTCAATAGCTCCTTTTGTTCTCCTCTTCTTCCTTGCAATGGCAAATTTACCCTCATCCCAGCATGAAGATCTGGAACTCTTGACATAAGTCGTAATAAAAGAAAGCATTTAATAGCGTTGGGAAGTTTAAAAATTCATCAAATTAAATATGCCAATATTTTGGTATTAATGTGCTTTGGGGAGACTGAGTTTTCTCTTCCCTCTTAGAACAAAGAGGAGAGGTGGTGGTGTAGTATTGTCGCTGGACTAGTAATCCAGGGACCCAGGGTAATACTCTGGGGACCCGGGTTTGAATTCAGTCAAAGTCTGAAATTAAAAGTCTAATGATGACCATGAAGCCGTTGCCAGTTGTCATAAAAACACATCTGATACACTCATGCTCTTTAGGGAAGGAAATCTGCCACCCCCTTACCTGGTCTGGCCTACATATGACCCCAGACCCACAGCAATGTGATTGACTCTTAACTGCCCTCTGAAATGGTCAAACGACCACTCAGTTCAAGGGCATTTTGGGATGGACAAAAAATGCTGGCTCAGCCAGCAATGCCCACATCCCCTGAATGATTTTTAAAAATGCTGACATAAGTGGGTAAGTGGTTAAGACTATGCTAAGTATACTAAGGAGAGTCTAGAACGAGTGAGGACACAGTTTAAAAATTAGGGGTTGCTTATTTAAGATGGAGATGAGGAGAATTGTTTTCTCTCAAGAGGGTAGTGAGTCTTTGGAACGCTCTTCCTCAAAAGGCAGTGGAAGCAGAGTCTTGATTAATAAGGGGATCAGGGGTTATGGAGAACAGGCAGGAGAATGGGGATGAGAAAAACATCAGCCATGATTGAATGGTGGAGCAGACTCGATGGGCCGAGTGGCCTAATTCTGCTCCTATGTCTTGTGGTCTTATGGTCTTTGAATATTTTCAAGGCGGAGTTAGATAGACTCTTGATTAAGAAGGGGGTGAAAAGTTATCAGTGTGGGCAGGAATGTGGGGTTGAGGTTACAATCGGATCAGCCATGATCTTAATGAATGGCGGAGCGGACTCAAAGGACTGAGTAGCCTAATCCTGTTCCTAATTCACATGTTCGTCTGTACTAATGTTTATTTCGGCACCATGAGGTGTGAGCTGAAAATTGAACTGTAAATCTGATCAGCTGATCGTGGCTGTCCTTGCACTGCCCTTGATGACATTCCATGGGTTAAAATTAGAGTGAGACTGTCAAGCACAGTAATATTTTCAAAATGAACATAGATTAAAAAATAAATAAATGGACACTGAAACGATAACAAGCACTGAAATAATGCACAAAGTTTCCAATGAATGTGATAATATTCTGGCCTTTCACCACAGGTTACATGAAATCAGTTGTTGAGTGCTGTGTCATTCATCCAAGTGAATCACTCTGAAGTAGTGGTAATCATATGCTGGTTCACGCACTTTGGTTTAAGAGTTAAGGCTGCAAATCATTCCGACTGTTTTTCGGATAAAATGCAGTTCCATCATTTCAATTAAGAGACAAACATTACCAGATTTATCTATGCAAATGAAAGGTTTTGAAATGAGGATAAGAATTTTGCAATTATCGAACAGTACTTTACAATCTACAGTCAGATTTTTGTCATGAATTTATGAATAAGTAAACCGCAGTGCAATAATGGATCATTGAATCTAGATTGAAGGTGTGCTAAAGGCAGGACACGAATATCAAAGTGCTTGGTCAAGGAAAGCCAAGGCACTTCATGCAAGGTTGTCTCTTAAAAAAAACAATGAATCACTTTGACATCCAGACAGAGGTTTTGATTAAGGTGTATGCTAAGGGTACAAGAGAATCAAAGAATGTATGAAAGGGCAAGCGCTTACAAGAAGTCTTCTACCCTGTTTCTACTCCGAGATAGCTTCCCTATGGATTTGCTAAATCTACTGCGTTCCGGGAGCATTCACCTCAAAGAAAGGACACTGAGCCGCAATTTTATCGCCTTCATCAGTAACAAAGGATAGCTTTCCTTCACTGTGTGTGCAGTTTAAAATGTCAGATTACAATGGTGAGTGCTAATTTCCCAGACAAAGTTAAGCTCTTTGAACGTGACGATATATTGACTCTCTGATTCCTTGGGGAACCATGGTTATGGTCTGAAAATGTGACCAAGGACATGCTGTTACAAACACCAAACTTAGGTATATTCGACAACATGAAGTACCACTGAGTAAGTATCCTCAGTTTTATTTTTGGTTATCACATAGGTAACTTTTAACAGACATATCACAAGGTGTTAAAAAGATTTGCACAATCAAATGCAATCAAACAATCCTGAGGAACAGGCATGCACACACCCAGAGGAGGGGTGAATGGCCTGTTGATTTTTAAAATGTATTTATTAGTGTCACAAGTAGGCTTACATTAACACTGCAATGAAGTTACTCTGAAAATCCCCTAGCCGCCACACTCTGGTGCCTGTTCAGGTACACTGAGGGAGAATTTAGCATGGCCAATGCACCTGACCAGCACATCTTTGGACTGTGGGAGGAAATTGGAGCACCCAGAGGACACCCACACAGACACAGGGAGAGAATGCAGACTCCGCACAGACAGTGACCAAGCTGGGAATCGAACCTCTGGTCCCTGGCGCTGTGAGGCGGCAGTGCTAACCACTGTGCCATCCTTTTTTGGAAGTTCAGTGCTCACTAAAAGGAGAAGCTGTTTTCAACAACAGATATCCGCGGATTATACACATCCATTATTGATCAAGCTCTTCACACATTTAATTAAAAAGGGTGCAAATACTTTTTCCAATAGGTGTATTTTGTTTCAACAGAGATCACCATCTCGCAAGTGATGAGGGGATTTGATTTAGGAATATTTCAGCAAAAGATCTTGTGAAAATTCCCAAATCCTTTGGCAAAAAACATAAATTCGGGTGATAGCATTAAAATACTGAACAGTTACTTCAGGTCAGTTAAAGTGATACTGAAAATATAAAATTATTTTCAAAGGTAAAGGTCGGAACATTACGGCCGTTCACTCCAGCAGGATTTTCCCATCCCGCTGCAGTGAACGGAGATTCGGCTGGGTGCCAAATTCTCCAACCTCGCTGCATTGGGAGCGTGACATGGATGGCTGATAAGATCTTGCCCAATGATTTCCTACATCTTGGTTTGTGCTTATCATAGAATCCCTGCAGTGCAGAAGGAGGCCATTCAGCCCATTGAGTCTGCATTGATTCTCTCTGACAGAGTACCTGACCCAGGCTCCTTCCCCCACCCTATCCCCGTAACCATTGTGCCACCAGGCCACCCATGCTTTGAAATGATGTGGTGGTGTGATTGATATAACGCATAGGATGAAAGCATCAATTTACTGATGAGTTCCAACCCATTTCCATTTTCAGGTCTCCACCAATCCTATTGTCCAGACCACCGACTGAAATGGTTGTAGCATGCTGCATATATGTCAGCTAGAATCTGATGATGCAGTTAGGGCCACCAGTGCCCATTTTGTTTCTGTCTGCAGCTCTGCATCAATTTCTGCTTCTGACTATTCACAATGGGTGATGTAAATCAGGAGCTGGCCATGTGAGAATTAAAGGGATTCCATTCTGAAAATTCAACTCTGGCAAAAAATGCAGCAGAGGCAAGAGGAAGGACCAATAAGAACTGCAGGAAAATCAAATGGAAGGAGGCATGCTCGCGAAATCCATTGTTTAGAACAGTTTATAGACTCAGGACAGGTTTAAGAAGCTTTATAGTTCTCCGAGGAAATGTGAATAAGGAAACTTTGCTTCTCTAGGGAGGCACTAACAGAGTTATACTACCTCCTGCACAAGATCTACAACAAACCATTCAGCATTACCGGCTGAAGCCAAAGTCACTGCAACACTCAACTTATTTGTCTCCACTTTCCTCTAGGCTACCACTTGGGTTATCAGTAGTAGCAGTTAGTCTGTAGTTCATGCTTGCTTTATCCACATGACTGTTTGAGTACAATACCATTCCACGCACACTTGATTCATGATTCCACTTAGAAGGCCAAGCCCAGCAGCCTAACCACGATCAGATCAGATCCGTGGTTGCACTAGTATCCCCACCAAGCAGATTATGTGTGGGTTTCCTCCGGATGCTCCGGTTTCTTCCCACAGTCCAAAGATGTGCAGGTTAGGTGGATTGGCCGTGCTAAATTGCCCCTTAGTAACAGGGGGATTAACAGGGTAAATACGCAGGGTTACAGGGATAGGATTTGGGTGGGATTGTTGTCAGTGCAGGCTTGATGGGCTGCATGGCCTCGTTCTGCACTGTAGGGACTCTATGATTCTCTTGCAGTTCACAGTCTGCTGGTGTTCTAGAACAGAACCCACCAAACATGTCCCTGATGAGATGAAGCATAACTTTGCCCAGCAACTCAGCCAATTCATGACTCCACAATTGGAGGAGGACTTCAAATGTTTTGAGGAAGAGGATGCTGGGGAAATGCAGGATGGCATGGAAGTGGGACATCCAACAGATGCCTGCGGCCACGTTCTTCTTTACAGAATATTTCAGATGAACAATCCTTGCTGCTCTGCTTCAACAGTCATGTAAAACATGTATCATGCTCCTTTCGTCTTCCAATAAACAGCATCTGCCCAAGGACCAACATTAATATTCATGTCAATTAACATTGCGGGGTCACCTGCTATGACAGGACCATACACTGTACACACAGATTTAACAAGCATCATGACTTGACAGTCTCACAGAAATGCTACACACTAATTACCATCCTAATGTGGGCCCGTCGTGCCTGACTTAATTGATCTGTTTCTAACTCGGGTGTTTCTGAAATGTGCTTCTCCTGTGGCTGCAGCATAGACGGTGAAAGGCTGTTCTGCTTAACTCAAGCAAGAACTGATGAGCAGTATTCCGTCTAAGATGTGTTGTGCTTGGGCAAAGAAATTTGAAACAAGCCACACAAGGGGCAGTCAGACAGTGCACAAAGGAAGTCCTTTTAGAATGCACACATGAGTGGCCAACTGTTAACCTTAAAAGGACCATGCAGTGTAAAGAGCTGGCCAAAAATGGCTCCTGCATACAGCTAGGGCCCTGGACCAGAATCCCAAATTACATTAGGAAGCCAGACTAGACCTCACCAATTTTTCTATTTGGGAATAAATGTGCGGATAGGATGCTTCACTCTGGGAGTAATTCCGCTTACAAATAAGGGATTTTTAAAAAAAGCAAAATAAACTTTATTTAACGACACCGTTTAACTCTAACAAATGAAGCAGCTTAACTATTAGCCGTTGAACAGCATTTAAACATGAAAAGCAGCCCACCTTTCAGATCACTGCCTCTCACAAAGTGGTATTCTCTCTTCTCCTGCATGGAGAGAAAGCAGAGAGGTATGCAGGTTTAGTCAAGACGTGTGAAAGGCTGTAGCCTTACAGGCTGGTGAGCCTTACATCAGTGGTAGGGAAATTGTTGGAGTGGATTCTTCAAGACAGGATTTATTCCCACTTGGAAGTAAGTGGACGTATTAGTGAGAGGCAACATGGTTTTGTGAAGGGGAGGTCATGTCTCATTAACTTGATCGAGTTTTTCGAGGAAGTGACGAAGATGATTGATGAGGGTAGGGCAGTGGATGTTGTCTACATGGACTTCAGTAAGGCCTTTGACAAGGTCCCTCATGAAAGACTAGTGCAGAAGGTGAAGTCGCATGGGATCAGAGGTGAGCTGGCAAGGTGGATACAAAACTGGCTCGGTCAAAGAACACAGTAAGAGTTTTAACAACGCCAGGTTAAAGTCCAACAGATTTATTTGGTAGCAAATGCCATTAGCTTTCGGAGCGCTGCTCCTTCGTCAGATGGAATGGATATCTGCTCTCAAACAGGGCATACAGAGACACAAAATCAAGTTACAGAATACTGATTAGAATGCGAATCTCTACAGCCAACCAGGACTTAAAGATACAGACAATGTGAGTGGAGGGAGCATTAAGCACAGGTTAAAGAGATGTGTATTGTCTCCAGACAGGACAGCCAGTGAGATTCTGCAAGTCCAGGAGGCAAGCTGTGGGGGTTACTGATAGTGTGACATAAACCCAAGACCCCGGTTGAGACCGTCCTCATGTGTGCGGAACTTGGCTATCAGTTTCTGCTCAGCGACTCTGCACTGTCGTGTGTCATGAAGGGCCTTGGGACCTTTGCTGTTTGCAATATATATATAAATGATTTGGAGGAAAATGTAACTGGATTGATTCATAAGTTTGCGGATGACACAAAGGTTAGTGGATTTGCAGATAGCGATGAGGACCATTAGAGGATCCAGCAGGATATAGATCGGTTGGAGACTTGGGCGGAGAGGTGGTAGATGGAGTTTAATCTGGACAAATGTGAGGTAATGCATTTTGGAAGGTCTAATACAGATAGGAAATATACAGTAAATGGCAGAACCCTTAAGAGTATTGATAGGCAAAGGGATCTAGGTGTACAGGTACACAGGTCACTGAAAGTGGCAATGCAGGTGGAGAAGGTAGTCAAGAAGGCATCTGGCATGCTTGCCTTCATCAGCCGGGGCATTGAGTTTAAAAATTGACAAGTCATGTTACAGCTTTATAGAACCTTAGTTAGGCCGCACTTGGAATATAGTGTTCAATTCTGGTTGCCACACTACCAGAAAGATGTGGAGAGGGTACAGAAAAGATTTACCAGGATGTTGCCTGGTATGGAGGGCATCAGCTATGAAGAGAGGTTGGAGAAACTTGGTTTGTTCTCACTGGAACGACGGAGGTTGAGGGGTAACCTGATAGAAGTCTACAGGATTATGAGAGGCATGGACAGAGTGGATGGTCAGAAGCTTTTTCCCAGGGTGGAAGAGTCAATTACTAGGGGGCACAGGTTTAAGGTGCGAGGGGCAAGGTTAAAGGAGATGTACGAGGCAGATTTTTTACGTACAGGGTGGTGGGTGTCTGGAACTCGTTGCCAGGGGAGATAGTGGAAGCGGATACGGTAGTGACTTTAAGGGGCGTCTTGACAAAAACATGAATAGGATGGGAATAGAGGGATATGGTACCTGGAAGGGTAGGGGGTTTTAGTTAAATCGGGCAGCATGGTTGGTGCAGGCTTGGAGGGCTGAAGGCCCTGTTCCTGTGCTGTAATTTTCTTTGTTCTTTGTGTGTGGAGGGGAGGGAAGGACTTCATTTGTGGAGAGCAAATGTGAGGCATGTGTGTGAGAGGACAAAGGGATGAGGGTGAGTGTTAGTATTAACTGCTCAGATGGGGATGGGAAGTGTCAGGAGACAGAGGAATGAGTGGAGCTGCAAGGTATATTTTTTGAGGAATGCTGTGCAGGAAAATAATAGGGAAGTCAGAGTGTGGGGTTTGGCCCTGAGTATGTTTTTGCCACTCACCTGCCATGCCTCCTAAACTCCTTAATCCTCTTGGTGGACTGTCTCCAAGTTGGAGTAGGCAGACATCTGCTGCTACCTTTCTTGGCCTATCCATGCCTGCTTGGTCGAAGAGGTTGTCCTCATCCTCCCATCTCTGGAAAAGCTCACCTCACTTCAGTCTCTGAGCACCTCCAGGTGAGAGTGAGACCCCCAGGGAGCAGCTTTCCCAGGTGTGCCCTCTATTCTCTTGGTTGCTGTGGCCTTTAATCTCCATCTGGTGGTGAGCCATTGCAACCCACGCTGTGATCCCTTTAATTAAAAGGTCTTCACTTGACAATAGATGTGCCATGCAAAGTGCCCTTCCTGATTGGTCAGGCAACTCTGAGACAGAATGCTAGGAGAGGCAATGTCCTAGTGGTCTTATCGCTACACTATTAATCTAGAAATGCTCTGGGGACCTGGGTTCGAATCCTGCTACGGCAGATGGTGGAGTTTGAATTCAATAAAAAAAATCTGGAATTAACAGTCTACTGATGGCCATGAAACCTTTGTCGATTGTCGGAACAAGCCATCTGGTTCACTAATATCCTTTTGGGGAATGAAATCTGCTGTCTTTACCTGATCTGGCCTACATGAGACTCCAGAGCCACAGCAATGCTGTTGACTCTCAACTGCCCTCTGAACAAGGGCAACTCGGGATGGACAATAAATGCTCTCCAACCAGTGATGCCCATGTCCCATGAATGAATTTTTAAAAAGCTCAGTGGCTGATCTAAAGAGCCACAGTTAAACCCCACTCAATGATAGATCGGGTTCCGAGTCCCAATTGGTCTTGGATTCCAGCGAGGACAACGTCCAGAGGATTCCACCCAAAGTCCCTGGAATGGGACTTGAACCCACAACCTCTGCCTGGGAGCCAAGAGTCAACTAGTGAGCCAAGGATGACACCTACTTGTGCATAGGGTGACTAACTCCTGCACCACAGGACGATCCACCACCTGCAATTTGTAATATGACGGTATTACTATGTAGTAATTTATAGGGGCCTGGAGTCTCATTTCTGGCTTATTAAGCTGTTTGAAACAATTACTGAAGCACTTTTTGTATTAGATGGCTTAATTTACTGGCAGCTATAAATTACCACATAGCAATGTGGTCTATAATGCTTGAAGAATCAGTAATAGATTTGCTCTGTTTGCAAAAAATTACCATCATTGTCATGCAGGACAATTCTCTCCATAGCAACATTTATACATTGGTACTTGTAAGAATTGGCTGCTCGATCTACCTTAGCCAGATAATCATCCCTTTAAGGAAGTAGTCTGTTCTTAGTTTACAGAGCCTAGATGAATAAAATGAGCGACTTCAAGCTGATTGCACTTTAAGCGGATAAAAATGAAGTAAAATGTGACATTTGGGTTAAGAAATTCAGTTGCATAAAATCCATTTATTTCAGGACCTAGCTGCCCTTTTAAGTTTCCAATACAGTTGGAAGGATACTGTCTGCCAATTGGAAAACATAAATGTGTTGACAGGATTAACATGTCGGGAACATCTAAAGGGAGAAATAATTTATTTAAATTTACTCGTGCTTTTTGGTGAACCTGTTTTCACTTTTTGAACATTATAATGCTTCACTTGCTGGGTCAAAATCCTGGAGTTCCCTCTCCAGCAGCACTGTGTGTGTGTACCAACATCACATGCACTGCAGGGATTCAAGAAGAGTAAGAAGTTTAACAACACCAGGTTAAAGTCCAACAGGTTTATTTGGTAGCAAAAGCCACACAAGCTTTCGAGGCTCTGAGCCCCTTCTTCAGGTGAGTGGGAATTCTGTTCACAAACAGAACTTATAAGACACAGACTCAATTTACATGAATAATGGTTGGAATGCGAATACTTACAACTAATCCAGTCTTTAAGAAACAAAACAATGGGAGTGGAGAGAGCATCAAGACAGGCTAAAAAGATGTGTATTGTCTCCAGACAAGACAGCCAGTGAAACTCTGCAGGTCCACGCAACTGTGGGAGTTACAAATAGTGTGACATCAATTCTGATTCTAGGATCGCATGATAAAGACTCAGGAGGAAAAAAGCAGAAATATTTATGTGAAATAGTGTGACATAAACCCAATATCCCGGTTGAGGCCGTCCTTGTGTGTGCGGAACCTGGCTATCAGTTTCTGCTCCGCGACTCTGCGCTGTCGTGTGTCGCGAAGGCCGCCTTGGAGAACGCTTACCCGAATATCAGAGGCCGAATGCCCGTGACCGCTGAAGTGCTCCCCAACAGGAAGAGAACAGTCTTGCCTGGTGATTGTCGAGCGGTGTTCATTCATCCGTTGTCGCAGTGTCTGCATAGTTTCCCCAATGTACCATGCCTCGGGACATCCTTTCTTGCAGCGTATCAGGTAGACAACGTTGGCCGAGTTGCAAGAGTATGTACCGTGTACCTGGTGGATGGTGTTCTCACGTGAGATGATGGCATCTGTGTCGATGATCCGGCACGTCTTGCAGAGGTTGCTGTGGCAGGGTTGTGTGGTGTCTTGGTCACTGTTCTCCTGAAGGCTGGGTAGTTTGCTGCGGACAATGGTCTGTTTGAGGTTGTGCGGTTGTTTGAAGGCAAGAAGTGGGGGTGTGGGGATGGCCTTGGCGAGATGTTCGTCTTCATCAATGACATGTTGAAGGCTCCGGAGGAGATGCCGTAGCTTCTCCGCTCCGGGGAAGTACTGGACAACGAAGGGTACTCTGTCCACTGTGTCCCGTGTTTGTCTTCTGAGGAGGTCGGTGCGGTTTTTCGCTGTGGCGCGTTGGAACTGTTGATCAATGAGTCTAGCGCCATATCCTGTTCTTATGAGGGCATCTTTCAGCGTCTGGAGGTGTCTGTTGCGATCCTCCTCATCCGAGCAGATCCTGTGTATACGGAGGGCTTGTCCGTAGGGGATGGCTTCTTTAACGTGTTTAGGGTGGAAGCTGGAGAAGTGGAGCATCGTGAGGTTATCCGTGGGCTTGCGGTACAGTGAGGTGCTGAGGTGACCGTCCTTAATGGAGATGCGCGTGTCCAAGAATGCAACCGATTCCGGAGAGTAGTCTATGGTGAGCCTGATGGTGGGATGGAACTTGTTGATGTCATCATAGAGTTGTTTCAGTGATTGTTCACCATGAGTCCAAAGGAAGAAAATGTCATCGATGTATCTAGTGTATAGCACCGGTTGAAGGTCCCGTGCGGTGAAGAAGTCTTGTTCGAACCTGTGCATGAAGATGTTGGCATATTGAGGTGCAAATTTGGTCCCCATGGCTGTTCCGTGTGTCTGGATGAAGAACTGGTTGTTGAAGGTGAAGATATTGTGGTCCATTGTCGATTGTCGAGCACAAGAAGGCAGCTCACCGACACCTTCTAGAGGGCAATTGGGGATAGGCAATAAATGCTGGTCTCGCTAGAAAGCCCACAGCCCATTAATTAATTAAAAAACAATGGCCTGAATTTTCCGACCATTCACGCCAGTGGGATTTTCCCATCCCACTGCAGTGAACGGAGATTTGGCTTGCCGCCAAATTCTCCAGCTTCGCTGCAGCAGGAGCGTGGCATGAATGGGCGGTAAGTTCACACCCACTGCATTTAAGTAGCACAACACAACGTGGCACTAACTGGCAGGAAGAATCCCACACCTTACTGAATGTCAAGCTCCTTCCACCTTCATGTTAAAAAAAAGTGTCATGATTGCCCAATTTGCTCCATTAGTGCAGATATCAATGGGATATCATTGGCCAGGAAGTTTGTCCTTAAAATGCTGAGCTCAGCACAGAGTTTAATGAAATTTAAGTCATATTTTCCATTGGTTTCAGCACCCTTCCCTCCCCCACAAGCCATGATAGAATTCTACCATTGCAATATTGAGAACAGCCTGTCACTTTTAACAATATGAATTGAGTCCACGTCGCAGATGTAATGAGAGAAAAGTAACAATTTCAATGCTTCAGCCGTATTTATTTCAGGGTGACACTGTCACCTGTACCAGCTTTTGGGGGCAGCTGAAAGTTTTGATCTGCATGTGAATAACTTCATTAGACACATGATTGAAAGTTGCTGTTATAGTGTACAAGCAGCAACTTCAGCCTTTACTGTGGTCATTGCACATTTAAGCAGTGGCTTTCTCTTGAACTTTGTGAGGCAGTTAATCAAGATATTCATTCTTAGAGAATATATATTCTCCATATATTTAAATAGTCCAGAGTGATTAGGGTCAATTTTCATGTGCTGGCGTTGTGCAATCCTGAATGGTTAAATGCGGGTGCAAACCCAGATAGGATGGTAACGTGTTAATAACATGCAATTTTTCAGGGTCAGCACATTTCCATGATTATTCAGAGTTCTTAGCGCAGTTTCTGATATGTGCAGTGAAGTAGATTAGCAATGGGAATAGAAATTCGAGATTCAGATGATGCTTAATGGGATGTTGTCAATTAAACAGAAGTGGCGGAATAGGAGGACAAAATTTCTCGCAAGGTCTGGCAAAAGTCAAGATGCATTTCAGTCAGTTGGGAGCCTCTCATTCCTGGGCCACAGGAGGAGAAGGTTATGTACCATCATAAGGAAAGGCAAAGGCAATCAGATGCAGAACCACAACAGCAAATAAACTATCAGAACTACATCCCTTCCTGTCCCCACCGCTATTTGATGCCCAAAGAAACAAAAGGGGTGTCACATTAGGTTGTACCCAGAGGATACCCTGTTTGCCAGTGCATATCATCATTCCCATAGGAAGGAAACTGCAATAAGAGTTGTCATATTGATTGTGCCAGGTTCTGTGCTGCTTATTAGCTGCAAGAATCCCTGTAACAGATGGACCTACTCTGCATTGTTACTTAAGATTCAGTGAAGACAATTGCCCACAGTTGTTGGCAGAGAGCATTAGGACCTGAAGACATATTGGCTTTTGGAAGTGGCCGTTCAGCTTTTCCTCACTAAGCATCAAAACAATGTACATTCCTTGAAGAAGAAATGCTGTAAATATGCTGCATCTAAACTAACATCCACATTATGGTTAATAAAAAACAGAAAGCACCAGCGATACTCACCAGCAGGTCTGGCATCGCCTGGGGAGAGAAACCAGGTGGACATTTCAAACTGATTGTGATCCTGAAGAAAGGGATGAATGTGATGGGTTTTATACCATCAAAGGAGTGAGGATGGGATGGGGGGAGGGGTGTGTGTAGGGTGAGGGAGGGAGGGGGGGTGCAGAAAAAAAGGATCGATCAGGGGATAGGATTGAGGACCACATAGAGGAGACCATAGGTGGAATTTCCCACTTTAATGCAGAGCGTTGCCACAGGCAGGGAAAGTGGCATTGGCCGACAGCTTTCTCCACCATGTCGTGAGGATCTCTGGGGGGAAAAGAACATCCGGTGGGGGAGGGATGGGGGGTCCACGATGTCACACTGGTGGGTGGTTTCTGATTGAGCCCGCCCCACCAGCGACTTAGCTTTTTTGAAGATCGGGGCGCCACTTTTAAAAGCCACCCCAATACAAACTGAACTCTGCCCCCCCCACCACTATGGAACACCTCCCCACACAATTCCACCCCCTTCTGCATTGCCCCCAGTGCCGAGAAGCAATGCCTGGGAAGTGCCAGGGGACAGTGCCTGGGTACTGCCTGGGCATGACCCTCCGCCCTCAAGTGAAGCACTCAGCTCAGCTCATCTGGCGACTTCTGCCCACCAGGTGCACATCGTGAGAGAGGAGGCATAATTCATTTGATTTGATTTATTATTGCCCCATGTATTGGGATACAGTGAAAAGTATTGTTTCTTGCACACTATACAGACAAAACACACCATTCATAGAGTACATAGGGCAGAAGGAAAAGAAAGGGTGCAGAATATAATGTTACAGTCATGGCTAGAATGCAGGAAAAGATCAGCTTAATATATGGTGGGTCCATTCAAAAGTCTGATGGCAGCAGGGAAGCTGTTCTTGAGTCAATTGGTACATGACCTCAGACTTTTGTGCCTATTTCCCGACTCTCGCACTCATGCAGTCTCGCTAATGTGAATGAGCAATAGAACTGGGCAGCAAGGGGAGAGGGAGGGGGATGGGAGGTGGGGTGGAATCAGGTTTAGAGGCCTGATAATTAGATTTAAATTTATTTTAATGGTGAACGTCGAGAACCCTGTTACCTCACTGGCAGGGACAATCATGACAGGACTTCCTGCCGACGTGTAAGGCATTTTGGGTTTGGGCCTCTCACGAGATTTTGCATCCCCATTTGCATCACCATTGACACCTGATGTGAACTGGAGAGCAAAATCCTTGTCCATGTTGTGAGCAGCAAATATGGTGTACTAGTTTAGAAGAAGTATACGTAAACTACTGCTTCACTTGGAAGGAGTGTTTGAAGCCTTAGATGGTGAGGAGAGAGAAGGTAAAAGGGTTATTACCTCCTGTGAATGGATTGGGAAGGGGAAGTGTTGTTGGGGTGATCGAGGAGTGGGCCGGGGTGTCAGAGAAGGAATGATCCCCATGAAATTTGGGTGTCTGCTGCAAGGCCAGAATTTGTTACCCATCCCTAATTGCCCTTGAACTGAGTGGCTTGCTCAGCCCAGTTAAGAGTTAACCACCTTGCTATGGAGTCACATGTAGGCCAGAGTCAGCAAAGGATGGCAGATTTTCTTCCCAGAAGGACATTAGTGAACCAGATGGATTTTTCTAGGCAGTTGTCATGGTCACCATAGCAGAGACGATTACAGATTTATCAATTTAATTTTAATTCCACTAACTGCTGTTGTGGGATTTGAACCCTTGTCCTCAGCATTAGCCTGGACCTCGGGGTTTCTTGTGGAGTGACCTTACAACTAGGCCGCCATTGTCTCCCCCAGAGTTAGTTAGTCAGGGTTTCAGACATCAAGGGCCGGATTCTCTGACCTCATCTGCAGCTGAGATCCTCCTGTCCTATTGCAGTGAACGGAGATTTGGCTGAATGCTAAATTCTCTGTTCTCGCTGGCAGCAGCGGCAGAGCGTGAACGGTCAGAGAATTCCAGCACGAATTTGTGCCATTGGCTCTTCTCCCTGCCTCCTTTGGCAATTTGAACCTGCACCTGCGCTGAACCTGTGAAGGAACAATGAAGTTGCACTTCTTTCTCTAAATGTACCTACCATGTGCTCAGGAAATGTTCAATGCAACTCGACCTTGCTTGAGCATCCTATCTATTGGGATTACCGCAGAGACACAACTGAACCTGTTGGGGAAGAAAAATTGCCACTAAAGCTTCTGAATATCGAACCACCAAATGAAACTGAAGAAAAACCATGGTCATCAAAACTGTTCACTGAACTTTTGTTCCTTGGATGATTTTTTTTGATGTTCTTTAAATGAACCTCTATATACACCAGGATCTCTGAGCCATTTTCGATGCTGCAATCTGAGAAAATAGTGTGCAGGATGAAATTATATGATCCTCCTTGGTATCATAACTCTTACCTTCAGATTCATCTCCACGTTTCTCCTACTCTTTTCAACTTTGGTAGTGGCTAAGTTCCCCCGATTTAAAAGGACAAGTTATTAAAGGCTTGTCACTTAATCCCTGATGGGGATTAATTTACTGTGGATGTAAAATGAACTCTTGGTAGCTTTCTTCCAATTACAGCAAGAGATAGGCACCCACATCCTTTCAAAGAGTTAATACGCACTTGATTCTTTCTCCTCCATTTGCTGAGTGTCACTTTCAGCGATAATTAAAAGTAGCACTTTATCCAGGTCACAATAATTGGGTCTAATCACGTGCAGATTCTCAGGGTAACTAGTTATTCAGAGTTTCTTTTATGTCACAGTTGCAGTCAGGATGAGAGTTTGGGTCAGATTTTCCATTTTAGTGAAATCCTGTCAGGAGTTCTCGTAAGAATTTTAAGAAGGGAAGAAATAGGAGCAGGAGTAGGCCATTCAGCCCCTCAAGCTTCCTTCGCCATTCAATATGACCATGGCTGATCTGTTGCCTCAACTCCACTTTTCTGCCAGTTGCTCAAATCCTTTCATTCCTGGAGAGACCAAACGTGAGATTTTCTGGCTGTGCTCGCCCCAAGACTGGAATACCCCGCCCGAGGTCAATGGACCTTAGCATGGTATGTGTCCCGCCTGCTGCGATTCACGGGATGGGAAAATTTTGCCCTAAAAATCCATAGCTACCAAGTGAAGAAATTTCTACCCATCAGTCCAAAATAATGAGCCTCTTATCCTGAGACTATGGCCCAGTGTTCGAGATTGCACAGCCAGGTGAAACAATCTTTCTATCCTGATAACCTCCTTCAGAATTTTGTATGTTTCAATGTGATCACCTTTCATTGTTCTCAACTCTAAATTGGTATATACCAATTTACTCAACCTCTCATCATAGGACAACCCTCTCATCCCAGAAACCAATTTAGCCAAACTTTGCTGTCCCACCTCCAGGACAAGTATATCCTTCTTTAGATATGGAGGCCAAAACTGCACAACATATTCTGGGTTTGATCTTACAAAACTTTATACATCTGTAGCAAGAATTCCTGATGTATGTACTCCAGTCTCCTTGCAATAACGGCCAACTTGCCATTTACCTTCCTAATTGCTTCCTGTACATGCATGTTAACTTTCATGTTCCTTGTACGAGTACATTCATGTTTCTCTGAACAGCAACATTTAGAAACTCCTCACCTTTTTAAAAACTATTTTGCTATTATGTTCTATTAGCAAAGTGAATAACCTCATGCTTCTCTACATTGCACTCCATCTGCCACCCATTATGTACTCACTTAACCTGTCCGTATCTCTTTGCAGCCTCTTTCCTCCTCCTTACAGCATACACGTAGACATAGAATCCATAGAATCCTGTAGTGCAGAAGGAGGCCATTCGACCCATCAAGTCTGCATCGACCACAATCCCACCCAGGCCTATCCTCAGAATCCCATGCATTTACCTTAGCTAGTTCCCCTGACAGTAAGGGGCAATTTAGCATAGCCAATTCACCTAACCCGCACATCTTTGGATTGTGGGAGGAAACCAGAGCAGCCAGAGGAAACCTACACAGACACGGAGAGAATGTGCAAACTCCACACAAACAGTGGCCCAAGCTGGGAATCGAACCCGGGTCCCTGGCACTGTGAGGCAGCAGCGCTAACCACTGTGCCATTGCACATCATTATCAAGCCTGGATATGTTACCCTTAGTCCCTTCGGCTAAGTCATTAACGTAGACTGTAAACAGCTGAATGGCCAGCAATAATCCTTGCAGCACCCCACTAGTTACAGTTCTTGTGTTCTAATGAATGTGCTTGCAGCAAAACTTAGACATCTAGCTGGCAGTTTCTGGTCATTTGGAGCTGACCCAAATTTCATTTTAATTTAACAAAAATGTTTTATCCAAAAATGCAACCAATTGCTAAAATCACCCTTTAAATTTGAAACATACCAAACTCCATAGCCACATGTTGGCAAATCAATATTCATCCCTCAATCAATAATAACAAAATGTAGTTTCAACATTTTATTGCTCTAATTACTATTTTGCTATTTGTGAAATCTCACTGTGTTCAAAATAGTTGTTGCCCTTATTTCCTTAACAGCCCCTGTGTATCACTGAAATGTATTGTATGTGGGTGGCACAGTGGTTAGCACTTCTGCCTCACTGTCCCAGGGACCCAGGTTCAATTCCAGCCTTGGATAACAGTCTGTGAGAAGTTTACATGTTCTCCCCGTGTCTACATGGGTTTCCTCTGGGTGCTCCAATTTCCTTCCACAGTCCCTGCTTCTATCCTATCCCCTTCATAATTGTACATGTTTCTATAATATCCCCCCTCATTCTTCACCCCTCATTCATGTGGTGTGCTCTGAGATATGATGAGCTACTATATAAAAGTTAATTTTTTGTTCTGAACTTGAACTATTCGAACCCTCAGAGTGGCACCACTGGTGGATCAACATAGGGTTTTCACTGCACAGTGGGGGCTGAATAAAGATTGTGTATATTTTACTATGTTAGAATAATAGAATCATTGAAACCCTACAGTGCAGAAAGAGGCCATCTGGCCCATCGAGTTTGCACCGACCACAATCCCACCCAGCCCCTACCCCCATATCCCTACACATTTACCCGCTAATCCCTCTAACCTACACATCTCAGGACACTAAGGGGCAATTTTTTAGCACAGCCAAACAACGTAACTTACACATCTTTGGACTGTGGGAGGAAACCGGAGCACCCAGAGGAAACCCACGCAGACACGAGGAGAATGTGCAAACTCCACCCAAGCTGGGAATCGAACCCAGGTCCCTCGAGCTGTGAAGCAGTAGTGCTAACCACTGTGCTACTGTACCGCCCTCAGGGCAACAAAAGTTGGCAAAAGAACATTTATTCCAACATTTAAAAGGATTTTGGGAACATTATTATGCCATAGAGAGTGAAATTTGGGGCAAAACTAAAATCTGCAGGAATGAAAATTCTAGTCAAGGAGCCTGGTCCTTCCTCAGCCTATCAATCCTAGCTGCCTGCAGTACTTGTTTTCAATGTTTCCATAGAATCTTAGAATGACAAAGCACAGAAAGAGGCCATTCAGCCCACCATGTCTGCTCCAGCTCTTCACAGTTCATTCCATAAACAAAAGCATTTCTCTTTTCTGAATCATTTGCCAATTAGCTTAAATGTGTCCCTTAATTATCAGAAGCAGTTTCTCCTCATCTGCTCTTTCTAAACCATCCATGATAATGAACCTCTCTATCAAGCCCCTCCTTAACCTTCCTGCGGTAAGGAGAACTATCCCAGCTTCTCTAATCTCTCCGTGTGACTGAAGTCCTTCACCCAGAATACTTTTGAGTGCTGAATAAATCTCCGCCGCATCCTCACTCAAGACCTTGACATTCTTCCTAAGGTTGGTTTCCAGTTCGTACAACACTCCAGTGGGGGCCTAACCACTGATTTATAAAGGTTCAATATAAATTCCTTGCTTTTATACTCAATGCTTCTGTTTATAAAGCCCAGGTCATTTTTAACAGTTTCAAAGATTTATAAGTATATGCTTCTCTCTGTCCTGCCCGCCATTAAGATTGCCCGATATATTGCTTCTCCTCATTCTCTCCACCAAAATGCATCACTTCATGTTTCCTTGTGCTAAATTTAATCTCCCATATGTCAGGCCAATGTCTGTATCCTTACTGTTATACTGCATCACTGAGTTTTGTGTCATCTGCAAGTGTTGAAATTATGTTATATCAATCCAGGTTCAGGGCATTAATGCATATCAAAAAGAAGAGTGATTTGAATAATCGATTGCTGGAGGGGGTGGGAGGAGGTGGGGGCAGGAGGGGAAGGGGAAGGAGCACCACTATGTACTTACTTTCAGTCTGAAAAACAGAAGTTCACCAATCTCTGTGCCTCCAAACCCATTTTGTACCCTTGCTGTCACTTAAATCCTATGAGATTTAACTTTGTTAACATGTCTATTATCTAGCAATTTATCAAATGCCTTTGGAACGATCATGGCCGGGATCCTCCCAGCCCACTGCGCTGTTCAAGTAGCGCAACAGGCCAGGAGACATCATGTTCCCTTTCGCGGGACTCGCGACCGGCATCCGGCCGATCGCGGGTCTCCCAGGCCCTTTTTTTGTCGTAATCAGCCGCGCGTCAGAAATTGGCACAGGTCTGATTACCATATGGAAATCGCTATTTCTATATGAATAGCAGACCTGGGACAGTAGTCTGCAGGCCCACTAGTGTCTCCTTCCCACCCGCCAGGAGAGGTCCCCACCAGTGGGATTTACAACTGTTCCTCACCGACAGGGAACAGGCATGCTCACTCCGCTAGTGAGGACAGAGGCCATTGAGGCTCCGCAGGAGGTTGGGGACACTGGCCACCGGGCACTCTGACACTGTCCACCAGGCACCGGGCAGTGTCAAGGGGTTGGTGCCAGAGGCGACAGGGCCTACTGGGTGGCCAATCGGTGCTGGGGGGGGCCCGCTGCACACTCTGCAATGGGATTGGTGGGGAGGGGGGAGGGCAATTGGGGCTGGCCATGGGGGGTGGGGGGGGGGCAGTCGTGGCTGGCCATGGGGGAATGGGGGGGGGGGGTCGGGCCTGGCCACGGGGCGCTGGGGATTGGGGCTGCACAGTCTCCCCGTGGTTGCGTGGGTTTCCTCTGATTGATCCGGTTCCTTCCCACAGTCCAAAAGACGTGCTGATTAAATGCATTGGCCATGCTAAATTCTCCCTCAGTGTACCCGAACAGGCGCCGGAATGTGGCGACTAGGGGATTTTTACAGTAACAAATAAATAAATGCATCTACTACCCTTGTCATTCTAAATGGTAGAAGTCGTGGGTTTGGAAGGTCTAAAGAGCCTTGTTGAGTTGCTGCAGCACATCTTGTAGATGGTGCATACAGCTTCTGATAATTAAGGGACACATTTAATTGGCAAATGATTCAGAAGAGAGAAATGGTTTTGTTTATGGAATGAACTGTGAGGAGCTGGAGCAGACATGGTGGGCACCATCTACAAGATGTGCACACTGTGCATTGGTGGCGGAGGGAGTGAATGTTTAAGAGGTTAATGGGATGCCAATCAAACCGGCTGCTTCTTGAGTGTTGTTGGAGCTGTGCTCATCCAGGCAATTGGAGTGTATTCCATCACGCTCCTGACTTGTGCTTCTGCCTCCTGACTTAGGCTGAATGGCCTACAGCTGCAGGGTTTATCACACTTCCCTTTTATGAATGATTTTGTAATAGTAATGCTTTGGTTCCCTGGCACCCTTTCAATATCTAAGGAGGAAAAGTGGATTGCAACCATAATCTCAGCGATCTCTGCAATTACTGCCATCAGTAGCCGAGGATGCATCCTGTCTGGACTGGGTAGCTTTTCTCTTTTTAAGTATTTTTCTTTATTTTTATCCTGCCCATTTTTTCTGGAACCTCTTCCTTTACTGTGATGTTGGCAACATCTGTTTTTTACTTTGAGTGAAGACAATTCAAATGAACTAATTTAGTAACCCAACCACACTGTGTGCCTCTAAAAGAAGACCTCCATTTTAGTCCCTTATTAACCAAACCTGCTAAAATAATAAACATACTTTGTGGATATATATCATAGAATCCCTACAGTGCAGAAAGAGGCCATTTGGCCCAGCGAATCTGCACCGACCATAACCCCATCCAGGCCCTATCCCCTTAACACCATGTGTTTACCCTACTAGTTCCCCCTGACACTATGGGGCAATTAACCATGGCCAATCAACTTAACCCGCACATCTTTGGACCAAGGAAAATTTTTTAGAGTACATTGACTCTTCCTGATCTCAATTTATCAGTCCCTTTGCAGATCAATCATCTTTTTTTAAGTTACTGTAAGGTCTGTTGGACTCTTCTACAAACTCTGATTTCAAAATTGGTCCTCGTTTGGTCGTTTTTTGATCCTGTGGTAAAATCTGTTCCAAAGCAGAAGTCTTTAGAAGCTACTACAGATGCTGGAAACCTGAAATAAAAATAGAACATATTAGAAATACTCAGCCGGTCAGACAGAGGAACAAAGTTAACTTTTCAGGTTGATGACTTTTTGCCTTCCGATTCCAATCTGTAACCATCTGCCAGTGAGAGTGCAGTACCTTCCATTTTCTCCTGAAGCATCTTATTCAACAGTCTTACCAAAGTAAATATTCCTAATTGGTATAGTAATCTAATTAGACATTGGGGTACAGTCAGCATTTCTATGTTTAAGCACTGTGAGCCACAGATAAAACTTAAGGGTGTTGAGTATATCTTGCCTACTACTGTTTGAGCTTTGCTCATTACTGGGGCCTGTTCATTTGTTTTTGTTCCTTAATTGCAAAACTTAGAGATTAATTAGCAGGTAAATTAAACCCTTCAAATTCAGACAACGTTGAGAAGAGGGTGTCGATTATAAAATAGCCTGTATTTTAATTACAATGCAAGTTTAAGTAAATTGCTGTAATCTTTGTTCCCAACCGCATCCAGATTCAATTAGTTATACATATTTACCGAAGCCTGTGTCCTTTCCTTTTCAGAAAGTCCCACGATACACAGTCATCATTCAAGCCACCGATATGGATGGGAACCTGAACTATGGTCTTTCCAATACAGCAACTGCACTTATTATTGTGACTGATGTGAATGACAATGCTCCAGAATTTACTGCTGCCACAGTAAGTATAAACACCCCCTGACATTCAAGTGGAAGGCTAAGATCCACATCATCTGCAAAGTACAGGTGCGCATTATTGATTTACAGCGCATTCTTGATGGTTTCGAAATTTAGCCAATCAAACAAAGAATAGGTAATCTTTTTCAGGGGCTATTTTTGCTAAATTTGAGGCATGGGAGTTACGCAACGATAATGAGAAATATAAGGGATTGATAATGCATCCTTAACGGCACAGGAAACATTTAGTGGGATTTACAGTTTGCCCTTTGCGATCCTAAAACTTTTAAGATCCCAAAGGGATTCTTCTATGAACTTCTTAATTGCAAATATTGGATATTTCATTCTCTGCGTTGCAGAATTTGTAGCCCCGTACGCAATATGGTGAACAATGAGACAGATGTTTGCGTCAGCATTATTTTATATGATTTGAGTTATTGGTCTTGGAGCGTAGTGTAGACTCGGTACATGGTGTTTTTCAATAGTGCGAATAAAGCAAAAGATGAGCCCTGCTGGACACTCATCCACCCTCAAGTGACTGGGTACAAATAATCAAGGGGAAAGTTCTCGAGAAAACCACCTTCTCTGGTGGCCCAACAAATTGTACACAAAATTGTGGGAATGGGGTAGGAGGGATGAAACTTTACACTGTTCCCTTTTGAGAGGGTTGATCGATAAGTTCCTGAGCATAGCCATTGTAAAAAACAATTTCAAATTTAATTCTGCAAACTCAAGAGTTAAAATGGGTAAGGCAGGAATTTCTGGATGAACTGGTCATGTCCAGTATGGCTGAGTACAGAAAGGCATTCTTAAGTTGCAGTTTGATTTGATTTGAGTTACTATTGTCACATGTATTAGTATACGGTGAAAAGTATTGTTTCTTGCGCACTATACAGACAAAGCATACTGTACATAAAGAAGGAAAGGAGAGAGTGGAGAATGTAGTGTTACAGTTATAGCTAGAATGTAGAGAAAGATCAATTTAATGCGAAGTAGGTCGATTCAAAAGTCTGATGGCAGCAGGGAAGAAGCTGTTCTTCAGTTGGTTGGTACGTGATCTCAGACTTTTGTATCTTTTTCCCGACAGAAGAGGGTGGAAGAGAGAATGACATTAAAGCATCAAAATGTTTGTGTTACAAGGTGCTCCAATGAACAGATCATTTTTTATTTTAATTAGTTCCACGCTATTTATCCAGTACACTGTTTATCCAGTACCAATCAGGGCTTTATTTAAGTAAGATTAAACTTCCAATCCACTTACATCTAGGTCATTCTTTGCCAGGTTAATGTCAGTGCATTTCTCTCCAAAATTGATTCTTTAGGTTAGAATCTGTGATTTACTCCCTTGCTGGTGAGGAAAAGAGATAAGTAAGAATCATAAGAAAGGATTTCTTTTTTAAAGAATCACAGAATCCCTGGAGTGCAGAAACAGGCCATTAGGCCCTTTGAGTCTGCACCAACTCTCTGAAAGAGCATCCCACCCAAGCCCACCCCTCCATCCCCGTAACTCCAGGCATTTACCATGGTTAATACACCCAACCTACACATCTTTCGATACTAAGGGGCAGTTTAGCATGGTCAATCCACCTCACCTGCACATCTTTGGACTGTGGGAGGAAACCGGAGTACCCAGAGGAAACCCACGCAGACATGGGGAGAACGTGCAGACTCTGCACAGACAGTCACCTGAATCAAACCCGGGTTCCTGGCGCTGTGAGGCAGCAGTGTGCTGCCCTTGAAAGTTTGCTTAATGAAAATAAATGTCCTCGCATGCAAACAACCAGTGACAGGCCAAGTTAGTGTATTGAACTGCCATGCTATAGACCCAAAACTGGACTCCAGCGACCACAGGCATCCAAACTCTGCTGAAGAACAGCAGTGTCTAGCTCGGCTACAGATCCACTTACAATGGTTGGATTTTTGACTTTGGAAAAGGGAGAGAGGTCGTTAACTGATAGCAAGATTGGAATGTAAATTTCAAGAAGCTCTTGCCCAATTTGTAAAGTACTTCTCTGGTTAATATCTATGATTCAAGAATGATTCCAACTCAGGAGTGTTGTAAACCTGCTTATTTGCCATCTATTTCTCCATCAGAAAGAAATTATCATTGATGAACAATTCAAAATGGTAATGGAGTATTAAAAGCACGGCCTATACATTTAACACAAATACATTTAATGTTTAATGTGGTGAATTTCAAGAGTCACAGTGACTGGTGGTTTCAGAGTTTCACCTGATGTAATTTAGCATGGAAAACGAAAACAATTACTGATGTAATGTATTTTCTTGCAGCCAAATCCTGCACAATTATAACTTGACTTTCCTCCACAGGAAAATAATAGATTGCAATGGCTATGGATTTAAATTTTGCCTTTAATGTCATGTAAGGAATCTGTGGTGGTGTGTTAAAAAAAACCAGCAAAATGGCTGCTAATGCAGTAATGATAAGATTCCAGAGATGTAGCATACTTTCCTTGTACGAATGTAAAAGATAGCAGCATTGAGTTCTGACTAGCTATTATCTCAGACTCAATTGAAGCCCTTTCAAGGTCTATAGAACCTCTCACAAGAGCCACTTTGTGAGTCTCTATTGGTTTATAAATATATTTCTGATGTATATTTAATTTTTTGATGCTAATATTTTATCACATTTTAAAATACTAATAGAAAAGGATGGATTGCCATTCCTAGCTTCCTTTTGTAACTCTTTAGGAATGATCATACCATATTGATCCATGGAGGACAATTCTGGTATTAACTAGATGAAACGAAATCTACATTTGTCACTTTCTTATTGCTCATGAATTATTTGTTTTAATCTTTGCATTAGGCACTTGTGGTGCAAAATAGCTTTCCATTCTACAGAAAATTCAAGTCCTTAAGAAATAGTCGTACTGAAATGAAGCAATCCTTTAAATGATCCAAAATTTACAAATAACTGGGCAGTCGAGCTGGAGAATTAAAATAATGCAGTGCTTTTATACACAGGCACAGTTGTGGGGAGAATTTGAATAAGGTTGTTAAACTTTTTAAAGATGCGAGCCTAGCTCTGTGGCAGCGATATGATTAAGTAAAATCAAAGGTTAGGTATCCTGGAAGTAAAGCGCTGTCCTTTTATGAGCTGCCTAATTACAACAATGTCCCACCTTGAGACGAGTTGATTTCTCGAACCAGGCATTGAGGGATCCTATTTGAATTGTACGAAATTAAGGCAATGATCATTAAAGCATCAGGCTTTGAAGCTTCAGGCACCATTTTCAGCAGCTTTCTGAAATATGCATCGTATTACTGATGTACGATATGCATATGGTACCATTGAATTACACTCAATAAATAAGGGTTTATCTTTCAATGAAATTAAGTTAGAGAGACAGAGTAGAAGACAGTGGGTTGAATTTTCAGTCTTCTCATCCAGCAGCAATGGGATGGCATTGCCATGGAAATGGTGGGCAATGCCATCCTATCGCACTCAGTTGTGGTCGACAGCAGTGTCCTCCCGGGCTTACTGCTGGACAGCTTGAAGGAACCATCTGAATCTGGCAATAGGTCCTGGACTCCATCTACACTCCCCGCTGTCTCAGAAAAGCAGCTAGCATAATTACGGACCCCGGACATATTTTCTTCCACTTTCTTCCGTTGGGAAAATGTACAGAAGACTGAAAACACGTACCAACTGACTCAAGAACAGCTTCTTCCTTGCTACCATCAGACTTTTGAATGGTCCTATCACACATTAAGCTGATCTTTCTCTTCACCCTGTTGGTAACTGCAACACTATATTCTGCACCCTATCCTTTCCTTCTCCCCTATGTACTCTATGCATGGTATGTTTTGTCTGTAACAGCTCGCAAGAAACAATACTTTTCACTGTATCCCAATACATGTGACAGTAATAAATCAATTCAATCAGGTCCCATTGGAAAGTTTATTGGAGTCCTTTAACGTACATTTGACCCAGGGTGCCATATTGGGTTTGAACTGGGCAGATGGTAGCTACTCCATCCCGTGAATAGGACCAACTGGAATTTCAGCCACAGAGGACCGCAAATGTTAGACCTCCTAAATTTCAGTATCCTGATCAACTCTGGCTTCTGCTGTCCTCCCAACAATCCCCATCTCACATAGAGATCAAACCTGTGAGGGATAAATTCAGCTTTTGTAGTCAATACAAACTTAAACTTGCAAGTTTAGTGGATGTAAAAATTCAATGGGAGGTGTAGGAGATCATGCCAAGAGCAACAACAGGTGTATCAAAAAAATCAGGCACCAACCTGATGAAGCTATAGCACATGACTACATGTATGCTGACCAATGGCAGCAGCATGCAGTAGACGCAGCTCAGTGGATCTACAGCCCATGAATCAGGTCAAAGCTCTGCAGTCCTGTCACATTTCTGTCATGAATGGTGGTTGGACAAAGAAACAAAGAATGGAAGGTGGACACTCCAGGCATACCTACATGCACACTGATGGCAAAGCCCAGCCAATCAGTTCAAAAGACCAGGTTGAACCATTGCAACCATCTTTAACTGGAAGTGCTAGGTGGTGGTTCCTGAGTTCTCCACTATCACAGAAGCTAGTCTTCAGCCAATTTAATTCATTCGACATGATATCGAGTAACTGATGAGCACACTGGATGCAGGAAAGATTATGGGCACAACAACAACCCCGCTGCAATGCTGAAAATTTGTGCTGCAGAACTAAGAGAACCCCTAGCCAAACTGCTGCAGTATCACACACCTACAACACTTGCATCTATCTGACATCCTGGGGTGGGAGGGAGTGGTGGTGGTCACCATTGACCAGAAACCTAACTAGACCAGCCAAATAAATATTGTGGCCACACGAGAAGATCAAAAACTGTAAATTCCCCGGCACATGACATGCCTTTTGATACACCAAAAGCCTGTCCACATCTACAAAGCACAAGTCAAGAGTGTGACAAAATATTCTCCTCGTGTCTGGATGAGTGAAGCTCCAACAACATTCAAGTATCTCAACACTGTACATAACAAAGCAAACTACTTCATCAGTGCCCAATCCACAATGGTTAAACATTCAGTCCTTCCACTGAAGCACAGTGGCTTCAACTATCTATAAGTCGCAAAGCAGCAACTTACAAGGCTTCTTCAACAACACCTTCCAAACCTGTGACCTAGACTATCTAGAAGAACAAGAAAGAGACAGCCAGTGACAGTTGGAGTAGGACTTGTCCAGATTAGAGGAAGGCGGTGGCCTCAGTGCTTCATCTTTTCAGCATTTCCACTTTACTTTTGCCTGGGTTTGGCAGGATATCAGAGGAATGCATTTGTGTTATTTATTTATTTTTTATTAGTCACAAGTAAGGCTTACATTAGACTGCAATGAAATTCCCCTTGTCACCACACTCCGTCATCTGTTTGGGTCAATGCACCTAACCAGCACATCTTTCAGACTGTGGGAGAAAACCGGAACACCCGGGGGAAACCTACGCAGAACTCCACACAGACAGTGACCCAAGCCGGGAATCGAACCCGGGTCCCTGGCACCGTGAGGCAGCAGTGCTAACCATTGTGGCACCATGCCACCCAGCAATCATGAGTCAGTCATGACCAGATCGCACAGTTTAGTGGATTGACTTGAGAGGTTCATGCTTACGGCATGATCCTCCACCATGGAACATTCCATTCTGCATGATTGCAGATCGGGCAACATTTGGAGCATGGCTGGAGAAGGGACCGATGGGACAGCATCCTCTCAGTGTGACTGAACATCTGTCCCACGAACTTTGTTATTTCAAAGGTTTCACCAGTTGCCAGTTAGTAGTCAGATGCTGATAGCCAATGCTGTCTTTGCCTGTAGCAGAATCATCTCACAGCCTAGCACCTTGAAGTGGAATGCTACCTTGCTCCTCTGGGACCCTCCATGCTCGACAGCCATGCAGACACACATATTAGGAGCAGAAGTAAGCCATTAAGCCCCTCAACCCTGATAGGATCATGGCTGATCTGATTGTAGCTTCAACTCTACTTACTTGTCTACACCTTATACCCTTTAACCCTGTCAATCAAGATTCTACCTAATGCAGCTTTAAAAAATAAATCAATGACCCTGCCTCCACTGCACTCTGGGGAAGAGAGTTCTACAGACTAACAGAAGAAAATATTTATTCTCCTCTCCGTATTTAGTGGGAGACCCCTTAATGTTACACTGTGTCCCCTGGTTCTAGCCTCTCTCATAAAGGGAAACATCTTCACATTGTCCACCCTGTCATCACGTAAGGATTTTATATATTTGGGTAAGATCATTGTTTCAAAGTCCAATGGGTACAGGTTCAACCTTTCCTCATAAGCTAACCACTTCATCCCAGGAATCAGTGAAGTGAACCTTCTGTGAACTGTCTCTAATGCAATTATATCCTTTCTTATGTAAGGAGACCAAAACTCCACGTAGTACTCTAGGTGTGGCCTCACTATGAACTTTCCCCTCTATCTTTGGCACGGGCGGAATGGTGACATAATGGTTAGCGCTGCTGCCTCACAGCGCCAGGGACCCGGTTCAATTCCGGGCATGGGTCACTGTGTGGAGTTTGCACGTTCTTCCTGTGTCTGCGTGGGTTTCCTCCGGGTGCCCTGGTTTTCTCCCACAGTCCAACAGGCGCCGGAGTGTGGTGACTAGGGGATTTTCACAGTAACTTCATTGCAGTGTTAATGTAAGCCTACTTGTGACTAATAAATAAAATTTTAACTTTACTTTAAACTAATGCTGTGTAGATCTGTACAAAACATCCTTACTTTTATAATGAAGACAGAAAATTCTGGATAATCTCAGCACCCATGGAGAGAGAAAGAGAGGGTGAGATTTTATGGCCTCACTTGTCCCGAAACCGTAAAATCCTCCCTGAGGTCAATGGAACTTCCCATTGGCCGCCCCTCACCCGCTCCGATTTCTGTGGTGGGTGGGCTGGTAAAGTTCCGGCCAGAGTTAATATTTCAAGGCCTTCCACAGAACAGAAGAAGGATAGAAATGTAATTAATTATATGGTTGGAGAGGGGGTTGGGACAGAATGGAAAGTCAGTGATAGATCAGAGCTAAGGAGAGATTGACAAGGATGCCATGGACATAAGACAAAGGGGCTATTAATGGTGCCATAAAAGACTGAAGAGTGTCAATAGTGGCATAAAGGTAAGGTAACAGAGCGTGTTAATAGGAGAGGAAAGGTCAGTAGTCAGTGGAAGCAACATGGGACTGATACCCCTGTGGAGAAGGGTAGAATTGTTTTGGGGCAAGCCAGGGGAACCGAAAAACAGAACACAAAAAGTGTGTGGGGGGGGGGGGGGGGGGGGGGGGGTAGTGAAGATAGAGGGGCAAGTTCACAGTCTAATTTTATTGAATTTAATGTTGAGTCCAGAAGGCTGTAGACTGTCTAATGGGAAGACGAGATGTTGTTCTTCCAGCTTGTGATGGGCATCATTGGAACATTGCGACAGGCCGAGAAGGGCAGTGAAAATCCTGGAAACAATGGTTTGATGTTCGGGGTTGTGGTCCAGGGGGTGGTCAAAGGAACTGTCTGAATGTTGGCGCTCAGCCTCTGCAAGGTAGAGGTCAGTACACCAAACAACAACAGCACCACCGGCAGGTTTGATAAAGAGAACAGAGTGCAGCAAGTTCAGAAGAAGACAGGCTGGAGTGGGTGAGAGGAGCAGAGAAGTTGAGGCAGCTGAGGTCACAGTGAGAGTTCCCATTGAAAAGATCAAGAGCAGGTAGGAAGCCAGAGGTAGGGCTTCAGTTAGAGGGAGAAGACTGGAGGCGGGTGAAAGGATCCATTGAACAGGAGAAAGACTCCTGCATAAAAAGTAAGCACAGAGACAAAGGTGATGGAAGAAGCGTTTATATTCCATTCCCCTTGCAATAAACAACAATGTTCTATTTGTCATCAGGCACTCCATTTAGTATTCCCATGCAGGGAACACTATGATGATGTAGTGTGGAGGAAATAGGGAAAGAAAACCTTAAAGTATTGAGCACGGACTTCGTTATATAGATATCATAAACAATTTGTAGCTCTTGATTTCTCTCATTTGCTGAACTGTTGCAGAGGTCACATCTGGCAATTCTTGGAAATGCTTTTACATCAGTGACAGCTGATCTTTCCCCAGCTGCTGCTCTGCTCTTTCATCTTACTCCACCTCTACTTAGAACTGCTTTTTGACTTGTCCTGGAACGTGGGTCTTTGTAATGGCTTTGGAGACAAACATTTCTGATGTTGTTGCACCTGCATCCCCTCGTATCTGAGTGCTCAGTGACCGGGTGGAACCTTCCGGTCCCACCAGCAGCAGGAGGATGGGGGGCGGGGGAGGACTTCATTTGACATGAGACCACAAATCAATTTCCTAACGGCGGAATGAACTTTAGGAATTAAGTTCTCAGGCCTTTATAGGCGGATCGAGCCTTCCGACGGAGAATGTCAGGAAGCATGCTTCAACAAGAAAGACATGCATGTTCATTCAAAGGTCACCTTGTTGGAATTAAGTTCGCCAACAAATTAAGTTCTTCACCAACTAGAGTGTTCTATTTTACAACTGCACGTAAGTGGCATGCACCTGGTGAGGGAGTTTTCTTCCATCATTAACAGAGTTGCTACTGCATTGTCCTCTTTGGGGAGCACTTGTAAATGCCAGTCTCTGCTTGATGGTGAAAGCGTAAGTTGCGTGGAGAATGACCAGGAAAGGGAGGAAGGGTTAGCCAGAGAAATGGCCGGGCAAAATGAGAATGGACAGTGCAGGCTGTTGGGTTGTCCTTTAAATATGGCGCTCAGACCTTCGCCCCCATGAGGTAATGGCAGGGACTGCCACCACCATGAGAATTGGTGATCTCCCCATAGGCAGGGGGAATCGGGCTAGCCATGAGGTGGGGGGTCACGGTGGCCGGCAATCGGAGGCGGGGTGTCGCGAAGCCCCGCTCAGGTTAGGGATGACATTGGGAGGCCAGCGATGGTCGATGGTGCCCCGGGGGTTGGAGGGGGGTTGAACTTCCCACTGACAGATCAGCGCATGCGCAGTGACCCACTCAGCATGCTGATTCCGGCTTCTTCAGCAGCTTCAGGCTCTGTTCCCCCGCCTCACCCTCACCGGTGTGAATTGCGTTACGGACTCTGTGATGCACAGAGTCCCAGAGGTTCATTCCACTCAGCACAACCAAAAAATGGGCAGGAGATACTCCCATATTCCTGCCCCTTGGGCACTTAGGTTTTTTCGGGCGGATCGTCAACTATATTTACTAACTTTGTATCCCTCTTTGGCTTTCTATAGCTGTCCAGTTTCTGATTTTAAACATTTGCTTGCTTTTCTGTAAGCATTTTTTTTAGCTTGATGATATCTGCTACCTCATTGATTGACCATAGTTGCTTAACTGCGCAAGCACAGCCTTTGCCTTTTATGATTTTGTACAGTATGAGGATGAAGTAATGGTGGCACAATGGTTAGCCCTGATGGCGCAGTGGTTAGCACTGCTGCCTCACAGCTCCAGGGACCCGAGTTCAATTCTTGGCTTGGGTCGCTGCCTGTGTGGAGTTTGCACGATCTCCCCATGTCTGTGTGGGTTTCCTTTGGGTGCTCCAGTTTCCTCCCACAGTCCAAAGATGTGAGGGCTAGATGCATTGGCCATGCTAAATTGCCTTTTAGTGTTCCCGGATGTGTTGGTTAGAGGGATTAGCAGGGTAAATATGTGGGGTTACAGGAATAGGGCCTAGGTAGGATTGCTGTCGGTGCAGACTCGATGGGCCGAATGGCCTCCTTCTGCTCTGTAGGGATTCTATGATACTATGAAATGGTTTATGCAAGCAGTGACAAACAAGTTTGCAACCTGTCGGCTGAATTTACACCATGTCCAATCTTCTTTCCATTGAAGTTCACCGAACAATATTTCAAATGTCTTTTGCAGACTCCTTGGAGTCTCACTGTCATTTTTACTTGGTTTGAAATGAAAGATCTTGGCAATATTTCCCAAGTTGTAGGAAAATAAAAACCGCTGCAGTGTACCACGAGTTGCAGGTTCACAACAAGCCTTCACTCTGCTGGCATAGACCAATTTCACACTCCTATATGTGAGATTGTCTTCCTTATCGAGATCTTTCAGCACTCTCTGAATTCTCAGAGTCTCATCCTTGTCCCTTTGCTGTGTTGAAGTGGCAAACAGCATAGTGTCGGAAGATACAAAGGAAACAAAAACATTGCTTTTTCCAGCGTTAAATACTAATGGAGGGAGCACAGTATCAATTAAATAACAGGAGGGAAAATTTGTTGCAATCAAGTTTTGAAACATTTACCATAAATTTAACCATCCGACTGTATCAGTTGGGGACAAAGGCTCTATAATTCACTAATTTTATAAGAGCAGGTTCAACACCAGGGCCAGGGAATACCTGAGACAAATCAAACCCAGAACAGGATTATTTAGTGTGCTGGACGACAGGACCTGATTTTATGATGGATTCTCTTAGGGTTGCTAACTGTGATTGAATGTATTCCTGGAAGTTTAATCACATGACTTACACCGGCGCTCTAGCCATTAGTCGGCCAACATACCCATTCCTGTGGCTCTCTGCTTTCCTATGCCAACTGGAAAGCAAAATAACTCATTACCCAATTGGATGATGCTTGATTGTCAGCTAAACAGCCCCCCATCCCCCTGCCCACAGAATCCATAGAATCCTACAGTGCAGAAGGAGGCCATTTGGCCCATCGAGTCTGCACCGACCACAATCCTACCCAGGTCCTATCCCCATAACCCCATGCATTTAAACCAGCTAGTCCCCCTGACACTAAGGGGCAAGTTTACATGGCCAACCCACCTAACCCGCACATCTTTGGACTGTGGGAGGAAAGCAGAGCACCCGGAGGAAACCCACGCAGACACGGGGAGAACGTGCAAATTCCACACAGACAGTGACCCAAGCCAGAATCAAACCCGGATCCCTGGCGCTACGAGGCAGCAGTGCTAGCCACCGTGCCACCCCAACTTCCGTTTTATTTCTGTCAGAGACACGTTCAAAGAAAATTAAAAGCAATCTTTTTTAATGTCCTGATGATTTTTTTCCTGGATTGCACTCAGCAGAGTCCTTGGAGATTGATCTTGAATTCCTGGAGACCTCCAGGCCAACCCCGGAGGGGTGACAGCCCCATCTCCATTCCCAGCACAGAACTATGTAACACGCACCCTGATGATCTTAAGCTTCTTTGACGGGAACGTGGCAAATGAGAACAATTACAGATTTTGTACAGGCTAAGTAACATAAAAGAGCACTAAAGGGATTACTGTTAGCATACTGTTATGCGAGTCACCAGAAGCACATTTAAACACTGTGCTCATTAAGAGTATGCAGACACATTCTTTCAATTACTAAAATCATTAACTGAGTATTGGATTCGTAAGTTCTACCTTCTCATTATTGGTGAGTCTCCCGGATCACTCTGACACACTGCATTTCTATTTTAACTCGCTATGTTTGAAATGGACTTTCCTGCATATTTTTATTAGGGAATTGGAAAGGAAAAGGTAATTGCAGAGCATTTTTTGAATTTTGCTTGCGCTGTACAGTAAATAAGAACATTTACTCTTGCCCCGCCATCTGGACAAATACAGATGTTGGTACTTTATTCTATTAATTTGAAGCACAGTGATTGCAATTATGCATCTGGCTGATTAGCTTTATTTAGTTTCTGTTGTTAATGAATTAAAGGCTAAATGTATTCCACCTGTAGGAGTTTGTGAACCAATGAGATTCTGTGAGATATGCAAAACAATGCACTTTTTAAAAAAAAATCATATTTTTATTCCTAGTACTATGGAGAAGTTCAAGAGAACAAACTGGATGTAATTGTTGCTAACCTGACAGTCACAGACCGAGACCAGCCGCACACTTCAAACTGGAATGCAGTGTACCGGATTGTCAGTGGAGACCCTGCTGGCCATTTTGCTATTAAAACTGATCCAATCACCAACGATGGTGTTGTCACAGTAATAAAGGTAAGGGCTGTGTTCTTAGTGAAATTATTGTTTTTTTTCAAGTATTCACAATTATTTTTGAAAGAGTTGGAGACATGCGTTTTGGAAGACATTGCTGTACGAATGGATCTCCTCTGGCATTGCTCACTGGAAATTCAGGGTCTGCAGCAAGGTTGAGATTTTCATTGATAACTCTTTCTAGCCCTTCAGTCCCACTACTCAGAAATGTCCCAAGTAATTGTAGAAATTGCTCATATCAGTAAACTACTTGTAAACGTAAGACTTTGTGAACATATGACACATGCTTCAGCAGTGAGCTTTTTTTAAAGTTTATTTATTGGTGTCACAAGTAGGCTTACATTCACACTGCAATGAAGTTACTATGAAAATCCCCGAGTGGCCGCACTCCAGCACCTGTTCGGGTACATTGAGGGAGAATTTAGCATGTCCAGTGCACCTAACCAGCACGTCTTTCAGACTGTGGGAGGAAACCGGAGCACCCAGAGGAAACCCACGTAGACACGGGGAGAACGTGCAGACTCCGCACAGGCAGTGACCCAAGCCGGGAATCAAACCCAGGTCCCTGGCGCTGTGAGGCAGCAGTGCCACCGTGCTGCCTAGGCTTGACGTGTTGGTGAATTGATGTTACCGTGTTGTAACTCTTAACTGCGCAAATGTCAAACTTGGCTCCCCACTGAGAACCTGGAATGAATTATAGACTTTTATACTGATTATACTTGTATGGAACCAAAGAAATATGATATACCATGGAATATGGTATACCGTGGAATATTGTATTCCATAGAATATCTTTTTTAACCAGCTTATCTTATTAATAGATAATTATTCTAAATTATGTTTAATACAACAGAATATCGTATGAAAACCCATGGGGTATAATTCATGGTTCACTTGTCCTGTTGGGCTGTGCTTCACCTGTACTGTTTATGGTTGCATATAATCAGACAAGCGTGCATGTCAAGTATAAATCTTGCTTCACCATCTTCATGGTGGGTGTTCCGTGTCCCTTTTAGCCAGAACGCTAACTAATTCAGCGTTTCTTGTGCCCGATGAGATCTATAAATCTTGTAAATTGAGTTGCTGCAGTGAGCCCTTCGATGATCATTTGCTCATTGGTAGTATCTCAGTCCCTGTCATAGTTTATGATTTTCTTTTACCATTTTCCACTCAGAATTTGGGAAAAGAGTTACAGGGTTTATGTCGTCATTTTAAAGCAAAGTGCAATCATTTAATTTAAAGACTGGGAATGAAGGTGATTAAAGTGCCCGTGAGCAAGCTTTGATGTGATGTGAATGACTGTGAACAGCAACTGATTAAAACAAAATATAGAATCAGAAGCACAGGCAGTTAGTCAGGTCTGGCAAAGACTATGAAATCAGTGAGGCTTTCCAAATAAAAAGCTGCATAAAACTGATCTATTAATGATTTTCTTTCTGTACTCAAAATGCTGCATAATCTGAGTCTGAAACATTTTTGTAAAGTTGCCTTCCTCATGCGGTAGTCTTATTTCATTGAATTTAGTTGACAGACGCATTGGCCTTATTTCACAATGACTTGTACTCAATCAAAATAACTGTATCTTCAATCACCTCGTTAAAACTTGCACCAAAATAATCCTTGCAACAACCAGTTCCAGTTTCAGTAATTGTTTCCTGTTTGGAATTTTCTGTTTTGGTTCCCCAGTACCTATGGAAATATGTCTCCAGTTGAGGTTTTCTCTATGATATCAGGAATGGACTGACGTGCTTGCAGTTGAGTCACTGACATTGACTATCTGAATGACAACAGCAAAATTAAGTCTGGGTGTATCCACCAGCCTTTTAGCCTGACTAAAGATAAATTCTGTGAACGACTGGTGAATGTACAATCTCCCAAATTGAGCACAGAAAATGCTTGCTCAGAAACATGGACTCAATTGATTTTCTTTCACTTTTTGTGTTAACAAGCCACTATTAATGGCACTTATAAAGAGCATCATAGCAAGAGTAATCACTGTTGATAACCATGCCACTTATTGATGCTATTTGCAGAATTTTATTAGGTATTTCCAAGCAAACGACTCCCATAAGCACAGTCTTTGCTCTGGTAGGGGCGGGGTGATGATCATGTCAGGCTCATGTCTCTGGAGGCAGTTCTGAGGTGCTAAGTGCTGAATACGGCCGGTTATAAGGCTCACCTTGGTTCTCTGAGACTTTAGACAAGCTGTATAAAAAACTGATAGGTCCTCTAACCCCTACCCCCATCCAACCGCCCCCTCCCCTGCACCCATACTCTTTCATACCCCGTGCCTTCTCATACTCCCACGCCACCACCATTTCCCCATGTCTCTCATACCCCATGCTACCTCCATGCCACTTCCATTTCCCCTCATACCTCCATGCCCCCTCATCCACCCCCCCCATGCCACCTCCAATGCCATTCACCCGGTATCCGCTCTGTAAATATTTCAGGAGCCTTGTGTAAATGAAAAAAGCTAAACTCCTAACAATGTAAAACCTCTCACTCATCCACACTTGACACTGAAAAAGCTCTCATTCCTGGAACCCATTCAAAATTTTCAAATTCCCTCAAGTCATCAATCTGCTGTAAAAACAAACTAGCTCCTTTTTGTTAGCCACATCAAAGACTGCTGAACCTCTTAAAACTGTCAATTGAAATGTGAACTCAGCATCCCGTTGAGATTATTCTTATGGAGCTTAAGTTCAGCCCTTAGGAAATGTCAACATTGAAGTCTATTGAAACTGCAGGAACAAGTAACTAATGTTATTTTTCTAAGCTAAACCAGATGGACTGTCACTCAATGCACTCCAGCAGCTTTTTTTTACTCTAAATGACAGCTGCAGCATGTTTTCTTTTCATTTTTAAAGGGCTGGAGATTTAAATAGCTTCAGATCATGACAGTTAAACAGACTTTACCTACCCTTCACACACATTTCATCTCCTTCAAATTTTCTGTTGGTCAGGATCCTCGGAAACAGGAAAATAGGGTGACCATGAATTCCACACTAATTTCAAATGGCTCTGCTGATTGGGGTTTCCTACCTGTGTGATTAACAGTCCTCTCCCTTCCCCTTGGTGACAGAAGTAAGGTCTGCCAAAAATGGGGGCTGGACATCTGAATACTTTTTCAAGGCCTCCAGAGTTGGCCCCACTCAATGAAAATCCAGCCTATAGTATTCAATTTTCTATCAGAATCACTGATGGTCCACATTCCCAAATAAAAATCGTTGGCACAGACCTTCTGGCTTCCAGATCATTGATGACCAGACGTGCAACCCAAGATGTGCATCCTGAACCCATGAGAATCTGACGTCTAGGCCTCCATGGTAAATTTGAACTTTCAGTCGGAAATTATCCCCTGCTCCTTGGGACCCTCTGAGAATGTCTCAGGCTTGGACTTGGAGACTTCAGACAGTTCCGCAGAACTTACCTAAATAGTTACCTGGCAATGTTAGGCAGGAAAGTCCTAGACTAACTCCTGGATGCCCACAAAATTCAGCTCCCAATCACACACTGACTACCCTACTGATGACCACCCCTGACCTGACCTGACCCAGCTATCCCCCTATCTCCCAACTAACCACCACCACTTGACTACCCCCTAGACCTGACCTGACGAGCACCCGACCTCCTAGCACCTCTCCACTTCCAGTCAGACTGACCTGACTGCTCCAACAGCCATCCCACCCACCTGCCACCTCATCCACCTGCCACCATAGTCACCTTATTTTTATTTATTCATTAAGGGAATGTGGGCATCACTGATTAGACCAACATTTATTGCCCATTCCCACTTGCCTTTGAGAAGGTGTTGATGAATTGCCCCCTTGAACCATTACAGTCCATATGGTGTGGGTGCACCGACAGTGCTGTCAGGCAGGGAGTTCCAGAATATTGACCCAGCAACAATAAAGGAGCAGCAATATTTTTCCAAATCAGGGTGGTGCCTGACTTGGAGCGATGGTGTTCACAGGCATCTGCTGTCCTTGTCCTCCAGGTGGTAGAGATTTTGGGTTTGGAAGGTGCTGTTTAAAGATAATTGAAAGTTGCTGTAGTACATCTTGGAGATGGTACGTACTGTTGCCATTGTGCATCAGTGATGGAGGGAACAAATGTTGGACATGGTGGAAGTGGTGCCAATCAAGCAGGTTGCTTTGTGTTGGAGCTTCTTGAGTGTCATTGGAGCCGCACTCATCCAGGCAAGTGCAGAGTATTCCATCACACTCACTTGTGCCTTGTAGATTGTGAAGACCATAAGACATAGGAGCAGAATTAGGCTATTCGGCCCATCGAGTCTGCTCTGCCATTCAATCATAGCTGATATTTTTCTCATCCCCATTCTACTGCCTTTTCCCCATAACCACTGATCCCCTTCTTAATCAAGAGCCTGTCTATCTCTGTCTTAAAGACACTCAATGACCTGGCCTCCACATCCTTCTGCGGCAAAGAATTCCACAGATTCACCACTCGCAGGCTAAAGAAATTCTTCTTCATCTCTGTTTTAAAGGATCGTCCCTTTAGCCTGAGGTTGTGCCCTCTGGTTCTAGTTTTTCTTACGAGTGGAAACATACTTTCCACGTCCACTTTATCCCGTTCTCACAGTATCCTGTAAGTTTCAATAAGATCCCCCCTCATCCTTCTAATCTTCAACGAGTACAGGCCCAGAGTCCTCAATCGTTCCTCATACAGCAAGATCTTCATTCCAAGGATCATTCTTGTGAACCTCCTCTGGACCCTTTCCAAGGCCAGCGCATCCTTCCTTAGGACCAAAACAAGCTTTGGGGAGTCAGGAGGTGAGTTGTTTTCTGCAAAATCCCCAGCCTCTGAGCTGCTGTTGTGACCACAGTATTTAGCCACAGTTTCTGGTCGATGGTAACCTCCGGGCTGAATTTGCCGTCGCAATTTCCAGCAACTTGTTTGATGACGGGTGGTTTGGCCTGTTCCACTCCTTTTTGACTTTGTGGCAATTTGAACCAACTGAGTGGCTTACAAGGCCATTTCAGAGGGCATTTAAGAGTCAGCCACATGTCGGCCAGACCAGGTAAGGACGGCAGAATTCCTTCCCTAATGGACATTACTGAACCAAATGGATTTTTACAACAATCAACAGTAGTTTAATGGTCACAATTACTGAGACTAGCTTTTAATTCCAGAACATTTTTTGTTAATTGAATTTAAATTCCATCAGCTGCTATTGTGGGATTTGAACCTGTGTCTCAAGAGCATAGGTTTGGGCCTCTGGTTACTAGTCCAGTGGAACTATGACTACACCCCAATCTCCCCTTGCAACCTGTCACCCTACCCCCCTGTCACCCTACCCCCCTGTCACCCTACCCCCCTGTCACCCTACCCCCCTGTCACCCTACCCCCCTGTCACCCTACCCCCCTGCCACCCTACCCCCCTGCCACCCTACCCCCTGCCACCCTACCCCCCTGCCACCCTGCCACCCTACCCCCCTGCCACCCTATCCCCCTGCCACCCTACCCCCCCACCGCCCTACCCCCCGGCCGCCTGACCCCCCGGCCGCCCGACCCCCCACCGCCCTACCCCCCCGCCGCCCTATCTATCCTACCACGCTACCCGTTGACTCATTTGTCCATTCACCCATTCACTAACATTTGCGCTGGACATTTAACCCTACCATACAGTAGTTAGTGCCATAAAAAGGTGACATGTCTTGTATTTCCCTGATGCTGTAGTGCTGATGAACTCTCCGAGAGATGCTGCGCTCCACACTTCTGGTGAAGCCGGGCTCGGAAGACCGAGCAAGAAATACAAAGCAGTGTCTAGAAATTGAAAAATCTGAGCAGATTGGCAGTTTGATGGTGAATGCCTCTCTGCAGAAGATCTGTGCCATTACGTCTACACGCTGAGTTGTAATGTGGCACAAAGCTACCCTCCTGCACTCCCCCCAATCCTGGGATAGAGCAGGGTTTGTCTTCTGACCGTTACTTTTATTTATTCGTGCCACAAGTAGGCTTACATTAACAATGCAATGAAGTTACTGTGAAAATCCCCTAGTCACCACATTCTGGCGTCTGTTTGGGTACACTGAGGGAGAAATAAGCATGGCCAGTGTTCTTAACCAGCATGTCCTTTGGACTGTGGGAGGAAACTGGAGCACCCGAAGGAAACCCACGCAGACATGGGGAGAAAATGTGCAGACTCTGCACAGTCAGTGACCCAAGCCGAAAATCGAAGCCGGGTCCCTGGCGCTGTGAGGCAGCAGTGCCAACTACTGTGCCACCATGCCGCCCCATAATAAAAATTCTAAGTAATATCTCTGTGTAGCATAGTATTAAAATTAAGTATAAAATGTTTTTTGAAATAAAAGAAGAACTGAGCTCCTAAAAGAATGTTTCATTCACCATAACTGCACTGTTAACTTTTTCAATCTTCTTACTGCTAGGGTGCGTAGAGCATGAATCTTTTTTTTATCTCTGACATTGTATACGTTGGGAATTATATACTTAATCCAATATATTGACTTTTCTGTTTTTCAGCCAGTGGATTATGAGATAAATAGGGCCTTTGTGCTGACAGTTGTGGTAATGAATCAAGCACCTTTAGCAGCTGGAATTCAGTCTTCACTCCAGTCCACAGCAACTGTTGCTATCTCTGTCACGGATGTCAATGAAGCTCCATTTTTCATTCCCAATCCCAAGCTGATCAGGCAAGAGGAAAATATGTCTGTCGGCTCGCTGCTGACGACATTTGCAGCTCAAGATCCTGATCGCTTTATGCAGCAAGCAGTACGGTGAGATTTTTCTTTCTATGTCCCACTGATTCGCTATCACCCAGCTTTGTACTCTGGCACAGTAGTAAAGTCTACCCCATCCTGTGCGAAGAACAGGTGCAATCCGGCTGTCACAGGAGAGCAGCTTGGCTTAGTGACAACATAAAAATTCTTCATCTGTCTTTAGATAAATGAAACCTCAGCAAGGGGTCAACAACTTCAAGGGAGATGGGAAGGGCAGAGAATTGAGTAGAGGAAAAATTGAGAAAAAGTATTCTGCATAAACAGTGCATTTATGGATAATATTCAAATTGCAAGAAAGCATCTGTGTGCTGACTCCAGTTTTTAATATTGAATTCTTTAAGCTTACAGAAAGATTTGTGTGAATGTATTTTCTTTGCGTTGTAACTTCATGATCTTCGTGATAAGTGGCTTATTTTTTTTCCTGACTTAAAGTTCCCTTCCGCTCCTCTCTTGGAAAAGCCGTCACCGTTCACTGACCAACAGGAGTAATCCTAGTATCCTTTATCCCAAATCCTCAGAGTCAATTGCATCTTGGACTTCTGTTACCGCATACAAACTTACATTATGATAGTCTAAGGCTAGGCTAGCTATAGTCTAAAGTAACTAAAATGACTTGGAAAAATAAGATGTGTCACTGAATAATTAACATGGAAGACCTGTAATAAATTTCATTTTGACATGCTCACCACAAAAATTGCAAAGTAAACAGTGCAGACAAATAATTAGACTTCCTACGCTGAAGGTTGATGAGGTTAAAAAAAAATTGTTTTTTGGATGCATTCAGTTTTTTGGATTTACAGAGAAAGGATATTCATCTTGTATTCTTTAATCACCTAATGGGAGTGTGAGACTTGCTTAGAAATTGAAGTATTTTGATCCAATTTCAGTTTTATTACGTATTCTGGTATGCCGCATGTGAGGATCTTCCGATACTCATCAATTAGTGATTCAAGGTCACCCCCAGCAACAATTGGAAATCCTGTGTGGAAGTAGCATGGTTCAGTCTGCACTGTGCCACTGCATGTCTTTGTATATTGACACATTTGCGGACATAAGTGCCACCTCATTGCCAGTTAGCTTTGGAATTGTTGGTACCACATTACATGAAATGCCATTCCCCAGACTTTTTCTCGATGGATGCAATACTAATTCATTCTCACACAATTATTAGTGATCTGCGCATGAAAATAGATATGAATGCTTTACATTAGAAATTGACACTGAACAGAAATAAAGAGTATTTTGTAATGCATGGAGGAGAAAGAAAATATTAAAACATGGTTCAAGCTGTAGGAATTTAAGAGACTTTTGGAGGTAGAAAAGGGATAGTAAGTTGGAAAGGTTTAGGAAACAGGTTCCAGAGGCTCAGTGTGTAATTGCCGAAAGACTAGGCTCCAATGGTGCTGCGAAGTGGAACAGGCAGTAGTCCAAAGCCGGAGAGATAGAAGATGAGGTTTAGGCTGCATGGTTTGAGAAGATTAACAAAATATGGTTCAGTGAGGCCGCGGGAGGACTTGAAACAACGCTGAGGACCTTGGAATCAATTTGTTAATTGAAGTTTCTGCTTCACAGCAACTTCATTTATGCCAAATCTCAAAACATTTTGCTGAAACTACCCAGCATCTATCTGACTTGCATTCTGTGCATCTGTGCAGTCTGTTTCTGCTTGAACATGCAACTCACTCATCTAGCTTTTTATTCCTGGAGTAAAGGTACGGGAAAAAAATAAACAATTTTACAGCTGAAATCACTCCCTGAACTTCAAAATAGCAATTTTAGCAACTAATATCTTAAATGAAAAGCTTTTTATGGATTGGATTTGATTCACCGTGCTTAGTCAGTTCACTCATATTAATTTCTGGAACTGAGTAACTCCGCAGCCTTGACATACATAAGTAATATCTTAATTAACTCCAAGGTTATTAGTTTGTTGCGAGGGTGGACTTGGCAAAAATATATGTAGGTAGTCTTGACTAATAAAAGATGCTCGTCTAAAAACGTAATAAAAAAAAACACTTTGTCAAGCTCACACTAGGGAGTTAATGCAGCACACCAGAAATTACATTGGGTTGCTAGTCTCTGATAAAGGACAAGACTTGTTCATTACTGCTTACTTTTGGTTTAAGATCTACAGTTAATCAATAGAGGGATTGTTTTTTTGCATAATCTTGAATCCTACAATAAAAGCAAAACTGCACACACTAGAAGTCTTAAATAACAGAAATTTCTGGAAATACGCAAACCAGTCCATCAGCATCCATCAAGTTAAAGGGCAGGTTCGCATTCAGGGTTTTGATCCTAATTGACCGACTGTGCATTTTTCAGCATGTGCTGCTATCACCCTGTTCTTTAAATTCGGCCCCGGTGATTGTTATTCTTGATTAAATCTGAGTCAATCCACGGCAGCACTTAGCGGGCTTACTCACGCTGTTTGTCCAGCTTGCAATTGGACAGTGCATTAATGATGAACTGAAAGGATTACTCAGGAATCTACGGGTATGCGCATGCTTTTCGATTTCCATAATCGTTTCTTTTTTAATAAGGAAATTAGTGAATGTCACAGAGGATGATTACAACTGATTAACTACAGTGATTCTTTTTTTATTGTCTAACTGTCCTCAAGTGTTACGGTGAATTTGGTGAAAAGACTTGAAGTCATTGGACAATCTGTTCAGAGTGACCAATAAATGGTTTCAACTTGAAAGCAATAAGACTTTAAAACATTAATGTTTACAATATCAGTTCATGACCATGGTTGAGGCCATCTGGCTGTTTTGAGTATTTCTTCCCTGAACAACATATTACTACTTCATCTATACTTATTTTCTTTTATTGCTTTTAATGTTTAATGATCCTGAATGTGTTTCTTCCAAAGGCTATATTGTTGAAAATTGATCACTATATATAAACTCAGCCAGTCCGCAACCTCACCTGCACACTCTTCCGCTTTCTTCGGCTATCTATTTATGGCTAAAGTCATTGCTTCTTTTTGCTGAGTTCTTCGGAAGTACAATATGGCCACTCTTTTAGATTGGCACTCTTTTGCTTCTCCTGAGCTCATAAGCAGTGGTGTAAAGACCTTATACATCCAGCCATTCCCACCTCCCACCTTGGTCACCACCCCACATCCAGCTTTTGTTAAAACCAGAAGTAGGTGGGATTGAGGTGGGTGGGGTTTGCATTTGAGACCTTTTACATGTCCTAAAACTCACCAGCTTTGGTGGTTTGAAATTATTCTCTACCACCCAAAGCATGTTCAGAGCTGCTACAACAGCAGAGCAGGAGCACACTGAGGAAAGTCGGGGCTCATGCGAAAGTGCCACAGGTTGAGCTTCCTTCCAGGTCCCCCCCCCCTCCAATAACAGAGATAATCAGCTTTCCCAACATTCTTCCAGCTCACATTACACCATAAAGAACTGACAGGCAAAAATGATGCATAAGGAAATCCAAAGTGCAGATGTGAGACCTTAAGCTGTAATCATTGAGCCTTCCATATCCAATTGTTTGGTGATCTTCCCAGCTTGTATTCTTGCACACACTGATATGAAAACAAAACATACCAGAAGTCATTTTCATATTTGGTCGGAATTGAGAACTGGAAGTGGCAAGTGAAGATAATATAAAAGAAAATCAGTCATGGGCAACTGATCCAGTGTTATCACCAGTCTTTCACCCCTGCCAAAAGTAAAAAGTACCCCTGCTATGATTCGGGTGCTTCTGAAAAAACTTCCAATGTTACATTTAGTCAGACATTCACATGTTTCATGGCTGCTTTCTCTGTTCCGTTTTGGAATAGGAACCTCATCTGCTAATATGAGACTAGCAGGGTAAATACGTGGGGCTACGGGATAGGGGCTGGGTGGGATTTTGGTCAGTGCAGACTCGATAGGCCGATTGGCCTCCTTCTGGACTGTAGGGATTCTATGTGATTAGATTTTGATTTGATTTGATTTATTATTGTCACATGTGTTGGTATGGGCAGCTAGGCACATGAGGGTGGGTGTATTTCTCATCTGACCAGGTTGGCATTCTTTAGTGCCTTTTATTATGAATTACCTTAGAAAGAAGGATTTTTGTTGGGAATCTCATTGGTGCTGCTGGGGCCAGGGGCAAAAGTTAGTCGAACCTTGGCACACAGGCTCATGGGAACCTAAATGGCACCAAAAAGCAAACAAAAAATGAAAACCTCTTAAGTCACTTCACAAATAGTCAGCATTACGCATCTAGTATAGATACCCATCTTCGAAGTGTCATCCAAAACAGTGTCCAAGTATCAGGCAAAAGGTGCAGAATGTCCCTGACATCAAATTACAATATTTAGAAAGGTTCCTCACCTTTTAGAAGAGGGTGCTTTCAATGTAGGTGAAAATGGCATGAATTGAAGTGGATAGTGTTAGGGATCTTTTCATATTGTTCCAGTCAGAAGCATCTGACTTGGAAAAAGACAATTGATGCCAATAGGTCCAAATCATTGTGCTGTTTATCATTCATTGCACTGTTGTTTTTACAGTTGTTGCTTTCATGTATTCAGCTAACTATCATTGGCTTCCTGATGCAAGTTGCTAAAATTTCTGTTAATATTTGCTGCTTTTTTTAGGTATTCTGAACTGTCAGATCCTGCAAACTGGCTGAACATTAATGCCACAACTGGTCAGGTCACAACCACAGCAGTCCTGGACAGAGAATCGATCTATGTTAAAAACAATGTGTATGAAGCAACATTCCTGGCAACTGACAATGGTAGGTCTTGGATTCACACTGTTTATTCCTGTGGAGCACTATAAGATAATAGCTCAACCTGGTGCATCATTTGGGTTGCATATAAGACATGCAGAAAACCTCTAATAAAGCCTGCATTTGTACCATTTACGCAGTGTGACCAACAGTGTCTGGAGCTTAGTTCGGTCCATGATGTTATTCGATCTGATCTGATCTTCTGTTGCTCATTCATCTCGACATATAATACTTGGCGTTTGGCTTCAACTCCGTCTCGCCCACATTGAAGTTATTATACTTGACACATCGATTTGGAAATTTCGAGTTAAAGAAACCTCACTTCGAATATCCATAGTTTTTGACTTGGAATATTTGTAGAAAAATGAAGCAATTTAATTAGTTCCTCTATGTTTTGCTAACCTGATAAAATGGTTTGGCATTTATACTGATTCACGATCGTCATAGAATCCCTACAGTGCAGAAGGAGGCCATTCAGCCCATCGGGTCTGCACCGACCACAATCCCACCCAGATCCTATCCCCGTAACCCCACATATTTACCCTGCTAATCCCCCTGACACTAGGGGGAAATTTAGCATGGCCAATCAACCTAACCAGCACATCCTTGGACTGTGGGAGGAAACCGGAGCACCCGGAGGAAACCCATGCAGACAAGGGGAGAATGTGCAGACTCCGCACAGACAGTCACCCAAGGCCGGAATTGAACCCGGGTCCCTGGTGCTGTGAGGCAGCAGTGCTAACCACTGTGCCACCATGCCACCCAAGATGAGAGAGAGAGAGCAAGCGCCATGTGTTTATGATTTAAGTTTATAATTAAAAATGATCTTGAGGAACCAATAAACTCAGGTTTTGTCAATATAACGTAAGAAGTAGCATTTATACGCATAAAATGTAGTATGGGAAATAAAAACCCACAAGAAATGGCCATGTACTGATGAGAAACATGCTGAGAAACCATGAGCCACGTGTGCCCCAAGACTGGACATTCTCGCCTGAGCTCAACAGACCTTTAAATGTTCCGCTGAGTTTTCTGCCTTGCCTGCTGTGATTCCCACAACGGGTGGGATGGGAAGGTTCCGGCCCATGTCTTTAAGGTAGAAATACAAATAACCAGCTGTTGAGAGATCTTCCATCCAATTCTGGACACTTTAAGGGGTGATCCAGGCAGCGCTGAACAGAGAGTTCATGGTTCCTGTAGACATGTTCTCTGAGCACAGTTGCCACTGGGAGAGGTGAATCATGGACTCGCTATTTGGCATTAAAGCATAAATCAAATAGTTTGCCTGTGCGAGGAAGAATTCAGGTCATTAAACATTTCCTGTTGAATGGAACAACAGAACACATTCTGAACTCACAAATTGTGACAACCTCAAATTTTTCAATTATATTGAAATCCATTTAATTGGAACATTTTTTATTTAAATCTGTTTATTGGGATGTCGCCAACATTGGCAAAGTCACATTTTTTTTTAACAATTCCTAGTTGCCCTGAGATTTAGAAAATACACAGACTTGAATTTACATACTGCCTTTTGCAATCACCGTTATGTCCCAAAGCACTTTACAGCCAATGAGGTACTTTTTAAATGTAGTCATTGTTACAATGTAAGAAACGTGGCAGCCGACACCCAAAATGGCGATGACAGGCTTTCTTAGATTGCAGCGGCCTGTGTGGTAATAGTGTTCTCTACAGCTATCAAGGTTATCTCGCCAGTCAGTGACTCTGGCACGGTTGAACTCTTGACCAATTTTTATCCAATTTTCTCAGTTGGATGTTGAAATACACACAGGTGGAATGTTGAGAGACCTGCAGAGGGGGTTTTGGAGACATATTCCTACATTTAGCTGATCTTGTCGGAGACACGGTCATACCAACAATGACTACCTACCTGAAAGTGGGCAGGGAGCCAGCAATTAGCAATTCCAAGCATTAATATTGGAATGGGGAAGACTCTTCCAGAATCTTCCCTGCAGTGGGGGGGACCTCCTGTTGTGCCAAGCCCAGTAGCTCAATGGGGGCAGCCCTCCAGCAGCAGACTACGTAGCCATTGGATCCAAAGGGCCACCGACAAGAAAGGCTGCACCCATGACCCAAACAACTGTACTGGAAGTGTTTTCCCTCCAGTCCAAATGACGTACTGGCTTCAGACCTCATAATTTTAAACTTTGATGGATGCTTCCGCTCACACCCTCCTGGTTGCCTGAGCAGCACCAAGGTTTCCCAATGGGACTGTCACAGCCTTCCAAAGCTGCAGGCCGTCAGGAACCCACACATCATCCTTAATTGGACTGGGGAAGATCATGCAGGTAGGCAGGACACAAAGAACATCAGGGAAAGGACCTATCTTGGTCCTCACTGGAAATTTTTTTTTAAAAAGGTGGTGGCAATATTCCTCACTAAATGTGAGAGAAGGTGTAGCAGAAACTACTAGCCAAAATATTCTGCTTCCCACCAATGGAAATATACTGGGCTGCATATTATGTGCCCCCATCAAGCATGTTTGCAGTGGGGGGGGCATGCAAAACAGTGTGGGTTCATATCCCACCATCTTACCACCCACCTCTCAGCTGAGCCCCTTAATATGAGGGTTGGACCCACTATATTTAAACAAATAATTAGGGGTCATTTGAGCCTGTTAACAAATCAATTGACCACAATAATACAGTGTCCACATCATAAACTGTCGATGCAGGCAGTTGGGCAAGAGTAACAGGCTGTTTTTAGAAAAGCTATTTCAAAAGGTGGGAAGGAAGGGGGGGTGGTGATAACTTTGGGGAGAGGGGCTTTGCAAATCATTGTGCAGCCCCCCAAAGATGGTAGACCCTGTTTTCCTACTTCTCTGCCTGCTCTGTTAAACACACCACCCACTACCCCCGCTCCCTCCCTAAACTGTCCAAACACTCCCTGCCTATGGTCCAGGATCCACAGGCCTCTTCTTGTTCCTGGTTTCAGTCCTCGCACTGCACAGCAATGCTCTCTTGGTGCTACCACAACAGTCAGCCAATCTGATTGCCGGCAGCTCTCAAGAGCTGGACTTCCTCCCTAGGGAGAGCTGGAAGTGCTAAGCTGCCCCGATTCAGCCTGTCCACAGTGCACAGTGGCAGCAGGGCAGCCACCTACCTGTCCACACTGACTTTGTTTTTGTGTAGGGACAGTGGCAGGGCTGCAATCTGTCTCTTACCTCCTGCCAAAAATGAATTCATAATTTGGCAACCTGATGATCATGAAGTACTGTGATCTGTGATTCAAAATAGGATGCGGAGGAGTTGGAGATCTGGCTGCACAAACGTAGGGGGCAATCTTACTGAAAAATGGCAAAGTGTCTTGGCTCTGACTGAAAAATCTCTCGAGAAACACGTCGGTTTGCTCTCCAGATCTTAAAACACTTTGTCACCAAAAAAAGGCTCGCTGTATTTCACGCCGTCATGTTGAGGATTGGGGCCTTAATATGTTGGCAAAGCCTGGCTGCACTGAGATTGGGGCGCGATGTTTAAAAGGCACTCCAATCAGAGTGAAAAATAACCTCCCCCAACTCCAACACAGAGGTGTCAGGGGCTTCCCTCCACACACCCACCCTCTGTGCTCAGAGACAGCACCTCTCCCAACCCCCCCCAGCATCCTTCCACCATGCACCACCCCTCCCTCCCCCCCCCCCCCCCACCCCCACCCCCGCGTGATCATCAGAGCTGGCACCATCCCATCCAAAAATCAATGCCGGCACCTCCCTCTTCCCACTGAACATCAGGCCCCTTCATTCCAACTCCCCACCCAAACATCTCCATCTCCCACATCCGCTCCCCCTCCCCCATCCCCCCTCCCCCATCCCCCCCCCCCCCCGCCCACCACCACCATAAGTAGATGAATTCCATCACCACCCTCCCCCATGAGGCTCCCACAGGGGTCCGCCACTGGTAGTGCCAACCTGTGCCAGGGAAAATTGCCAGGTCACTGCCTGGCCATGTCCTTCTCCCCTACAGGATGTATTCACCATTATGCCCCTGGGGGTGAGGGGGAAAACCTATGTCACGTCGGTGGGGTTTGAAAATACGCCTCGGGTTCAATATATGGCAAAGGGATACTGAATTAAATGTTAATGTATTGAATTGTATTAAAATCAGATTCACGCCTGTTGAAACCTCATTACATTGCCAGCGAGGAGCGGTGAAAATCGGATGTCATGATCTTGCTGGCAAGATTTGCGACCCCCGGGTTTCGCTGGATCTTGAGGCCCCCGCAACCCTCCCCCGCCCCTTGCCGCCATTCCCACAGATGGTGAGCACAGGCTCAAGATTGCAACCGCCCCTCCCCCCGACCCCCCCCCCCCCCCCCCCCCCACTCCTGTATTGTTGGTGCAAAGTCAAAACTAAGTTATTGGGAGTGTCAAGGCCTTATGTAAACCAAGGAAGATGGAAAGAGATCCCTTCACCAAGCATGCCTGCTGTGTTACATTTCAGTCCATTTGCACAAGAAGTACAGACCTGTGAAGTTGAATTTCTTTGCAGCTGTGATATGGTTTGAATCAAAAATCCCCTTAATATGAGTAATGCTGGTTACATCAATGACAAAATCCTTTGGCTTCACGTTGTGTGATATTACTGATTTGTCTAAAATGAGATGCAAATGCTTTATTACATACCATGAACCAACAAGTGTGTTGTCTTTACACAGGCAACCCTGCAGCGAGTGGCACTGGAACCTTTCAAATTTACCTCATTGATATTAATGACAATGCACCTGAGCTGATTCTTAAAGAGGCCCAGATTTGTGAAAAGCCCAATCCAAATGCAATCAACATCACAGCGGGAGATGCCGACAGAGATCCAAATACAGGCCCCTTTGTGTTTGAGCTGGAATATAAGCCATTGGGTGTCAGGAGGAACTGGACAATCACCCGTTTAAATGGTAAGATGAGAGAGCTTGCACAACACTCCAAGTTAAATGATAAGTGTCATTAAGTAGCGATAGTTACTGACATTTCAGAACCAAAACTCCACTGAGCTAAGCCACGTTCCTTGCTCAAAGTAAATGTTGAAATGTAACCCGTTGCTACTTGCAACATAGCTTTGTAATAGTTTCAAACCCATGCCCCTCTTCACGTAACTTTAAAAAATGTTTTTATTCCTTTGCGCAGAGTGGAAGGGGAGAGCCCCGAACCTATCTCCTTGTTTTCTCAAAAAAAACAATTCAAATTGAATCCAATTCATGGCCTTCACAAGAGATATACTAGATCCAAAGTGACAAGAACAGACATTACACATGATCTTGGTCTTGAACCCAAACTTGATCTTAACCAAAAGGTTCTCTGAGTCTCTGCATTTTTTTGTAATGGTTTTTTTCTACTTTTTCTACTGTTTTTTGTAATGGTGTTCTCTGGCATAATCAAACATCTCCATGCTCTGGTCACAGTTGTTGTATGTGAAAGTTCCCCTCCACTGAATGTTAGGGATTTAAAATTTCTACTTAAAGAAAGGCTTTGGTCACAAACTTGGTAGAGACCATTAACGTTTTTTTCAGTAGAAATCTGTTATTTACTGAAAGATTAAGCCTCGGGTTTCCACAATTTAAAGCAGAAAGAGTCAATAAAGCCAACACAACATGCTACCTATCCTATATTCTTAGCTTCAGAAGTAAAATAAATCAAACATAAATGAACAGGTAAATTGTGGTTAAATATAAACCATAAATTACACATTAAATGATAGAGATAGATCTTATGAATTGGCTCCACAGTTCTCTCAGATTTTGGTGGTTACATTTAGTCACAAAGTCATTTAAATCTTGTCTTCCTCATGAGGAATTTCAGCTCCTCTTCTTCTAGGAGCTAGCTTGATGCCCAGCAACAACCAACCTGAGTTCCATGGGCACGGTTTTCAGCACAAATGGTAGATCACCACAATGTCTATCGAACCTGCTCAGATTGGTCTAGATGGCATAGAATCAGGAATGTTATCTTCAAATAATAGAAACAGCTGCAACAATTTATCCTCAGCTTCTGGAGCTGGACAATCTTTCCAGCTTGCTTATTATTGCATCAGTGCACTCAACAACTGCTACTGCGCAGCTTGGACCGATTTGTGTCCTTTTATATATTCTAAACAATTTCAGTTTGCCAACAGTTTTGTCTTCCAAACATTAGTATATTTTTGTTTCCTTTCTATACTTACCTGTTGTATTTCCCACTCTGTTTCCTTTTCAGTTCAATTTCTGTTTTAGCTGGGGTCCGTCTCAAAAAATACGAATTAAATTTAAAGACACAGGCTTTTAAATTTTACATGCACCCAGCAGGTATGTTTCCTATGGGGGAGGAGGGCGCAGAAAATAGGGTGGGGTGCCCATCGCACCACCTTCCCACCCAGTCCTGAGCTCATTCCCATAAATGGGGGCTGGGAAGGCACCGAAATTGGCAGGCCATCTGCCATATTTAAATGAATAATTAAGGGTCAATTAGACTCCTTATCAGGCCATGCAATCCTGACAATATAGGATCATAGGATCTATAGTGCAGAAGGAGGCCATTTGGCCCATCAAGCCTGCACCGGCTACAATCCCACCCAGGTTCTGTCCTATCCCCGTGCCCTCAATATTTAGGGGCAAATTTATCATGGCCAATCAACCTAACCCACACATATTTGGATGTCTATTATATTTATGCTGCCGAGGTCATAAAATCTTTGGTGTGGGCAGCAGGGCGAGAGTGGGAAGTTTGATTTTCTTTTGTGAAGGAAGGGGTGGGTCGTTCTTGACTGCCTTTTGACTATCGCGAGGCGGCCCCGCTCAGGGCAAAGCCTCCTCCCTCCCCTTCCTCCCTACGCCCTGCCACACTCCCTAACCTACCGAAACCCTCCTGGCTTAAGATCCCAGACTTACCTGCTCCAGGGATCCACTGGCTTTGATGATTTTCTCCCTTCTGGAGTCCCGGCAGGAGCCATTGACACTGCTGGAGTCACAGATTCGTAAGACGGGACTTCAAGTTGCCACTTGGCCCTTATTAGTCTGTGCCACAAAGCTTTATGGCCGCAGGGCAGGCCAATGTGGAGCAAGTCAGCTCCCGTTGTTTCCAAGAGGGTGTGCTGTTGGTTCCCCTGTAAAATCAACCTGAAGATTCCCTTGCGCACTGTAGTGACAGTGGACAGTTGAGTGAACGGTTTATCCTCAGATGAGTTTATCTTCACGCTTACAGGCAGATTCTATTTTTAAGAATTCAGAGTGCCAGTCCTGTTGCTGAAACCATTCACTTCATACTGCAGAACTTTCTCGCCAGCACAAACCAGAATGGAAATTTCCAGTTCTCTCTCACATATGGAGCAGCTTCCTCACTCACAGGAACGCGGTTTTTTTGGCCGCTTGATCACTCAATAATTGGACATTTTAACAATAGTCCAGAGTGCCACTTTAAGGGAGAATTAAATTTGTGCTCCTGGAATTTCTCACTCACCTCTCCAATTACGGGATTTTTTTAAATTTACAATTCCTGTGCAATATTTTATAATGTTACAAATTACAACGTGCATAATTTGCTTTAATAAGCTAGAAATCATGCAGTTAAAATGCTGCGTTTAATCCAGTCAAGATTACGGTCATTTTATTTTTTCTGTTCTACATACCAATTATTATATATTTTTTATTTGATTCATGGGATGTGAGTGCAGTATCTTGCAAGATTTTAGGATTTTGTGATATTGTCCTCCCTGCGAAATGAACAGAGTTCAATAATGGCTCCCTGCAGTTGCGAGTGTGTTCCTCTTAATCAGTGCTTAACAAACAGAAAAATGGTGGTGAAGTTTGGATTGAATTCATTTCATTTGAGAAATTAAGGGTTGAAGAATATCATGACGTACTTTTCGGAACTTTTCAAGTTGACTGTGACGAAGTTTGACTGGTTGTTCTGTGCGTGCACATAGTGTTCAGGTACATAATGGGTCAGCACAGTACATCATTGAAAGAATATGGCACTGAAGACATATGTGGGAACAATGGGGGAAATTTAACCCTGGTAAAGAGGACTGGTGTAATTTCAAACAAAGATATCACATTTGGCTGAAAGTGAGTGAAATAGAGGATGAAGATAATGTGAACATTTTCCTCACCATGATGGACCTAATGTCTTTGATGTAGTTTAGATCCATTGTTGCCCACAAGACCTAGCACTATGCACTATTCCGTAAATACTGTGTTTCTGTACTTATATTACTGCATGTCTAAAAAAGAGATGGCACTGAAAATTGCATTCTGTGAATAGAAGTCAATGCCAAGTGAGATTGTTGCAGATTACATGGTGAAATGCAATTGCTTAGCTGCTGGACAACAGCATGACATGGTTAAGATGGCTAGTATTGTGAGAAAGGATTTTTAGGTTATAGAATCACAGAATCCTACAGTGCAGAAGGAGGTCATTCAGCCCATCGAGTCTGTACTGACCACAATCCCACTCAGGCCCTATTCCCATAATCCCACATATTTACCCTGCTAATCCCCCTGATACTATGGTCAATTTAGCATGGCTAATCAGCCTAATCACACATCATTGGACTCTGGGAGGAAACCAGGGCTCTCAGAGGAAACCTATGCAGACGTGGGGAGACTGTGCAAACTCCACAGACAGTGACCTGAGGCTGGAATTGAACCAGGGTCCCTGGCACTGTGAGGCAGCAGTGCTAACCACTGTACCACCATGCCATCCCTATTATCAAGGCATTGGAGGGAATTTTCTGGCCATTTATTCCAAAAGGAGTCTCTAATCCCAGACCGCACCACTTGCTGCGTGTTTTGTGGCAGCGTAGGGTGATATCAATTGGAAATCTCACTAATAGTGGCGGGACCATAGAATCCCGTGAAGAGCGTGCCACATCCTGCTGCTGAGAAACACAAGGCTGGGAGGCCGGAGAATTCCCCCCATTGACACATACTTTCTAAAGAAATTGATTAAACAATGATTGCATAGAGGGAATAAAACAAATCAGAATGGATTTTTGTAAGTGGGTTGAAGGGACAGGTAAACAATAATAGGGAATAACCACAAGGTAGATTCAAGGGAATAACTGCAAAATTGAGACTATAATGTGGGTTAGAATTGATTGGAGAGAGATTTTGAAAAGTTATAAAAGGAATATTACCATTAAGCATAAAAGACAGATACCTAAAGGCTTGTTTGCTTATTAATTAGCTATAAATATTTCTATAAATAAGCGCTGATATATTCAGTACATTTCACCAAGCATTCTCATTCATTCCACATATTGGGAAAGACACTTGTCAACAATTCCACACTTACGTTAGTATCTCAGCATCATGTCATCCTTTCTGGAATCACCTGATCTTTTCAAATGATCAATGTGCATAATATATATGTTTATATGAGGGTCTCTATGGCAGAATCTATGCTTACCTCCCAATGCCTTGCAAGATGGCTAAACTATCATCCAAGATAGTCAGATAAGGACACGTATAACCAGGAGAAACCTTTAAAATTATTAATTTATTCTATACATTCCTAACTTTCACTAAAACCTCTGTTTAAACATAATACGCCCATAATGTTTCTCCTAGTCTGTTATTGTGGATTGGTTTCTTTATCTCCTACGTTCAATCACCCTCTCCTTCATACAATTTACACATCCCATTAGTTAACATCCCATCTGATTCATAAGCATTTTGTCCAAAGTGACATTTGGCTTTTCCTTTCAGAAATCAAACATTCTTTGAGAGTAGTGTTTGGTGCTGAGGGCTGATTTTAAAAGGAAGGGGGGACAGTCCTGTTATGAACCATTAACTTCAAAGAAGTGATGTGGACATCCAGTAATTAGCTGACAGCTATGCCACGAGATTTCATGTTTCGATACAAAAACAAAAATTTATTGCATACAAAATTTAATTTAGCAAAGCAAGCGCCGCGAGCTTTACATGATAGCTTGTAAAGATTTATACTATCAACTCAGTACTACTTTTTCCTTCTTCCCAAGAGTTCCCTTATCTTACTAAATCTTGAAAGTTTATTCACTTTTACTCTGGGACCAAACCAAAGGGAAATCACAGTTGTCCAGTGTTCACTCTGCCGTTCCAGATATTCACCAAAGTAGAAGATTTGACGGGGGTCCTTTTATTAGTTCTCGCCTAAGTAAGTTCCAAATTTCCATTAAAAACTCATGGCGCTGGATCCCACGGCTCAAACAAAGGTTTCCCTTACAACTTCAGTTTAGTGGCTGCAAACATCAGAAAAGCCCATTGATGGTTTCCAAAGGCCCACTGCTTTGGTTTCAAACTGTATCCAGGTTGATTACATCCAGAGCTCCAACTGCAAAAGGTAAACTACAATTCATTCAGAGGATTACTGCAGATGTCTCCCTTTATCTTCCAACTAAACAAACCTTCTGCCTTTTTTTTTCCCCGAACCAACTTCATCTTATATACTGAATCCCATCTCCCAATCGCAGGCTGCAGCTTGGATGATAGAATCCCTACAGTACAGAAGGAGGCCATGTGGCCCACCGACCACAATCCCACCCAGGCCCTATTCCCATGGTGGAACAAGTATTTACGCTGCTAATCCCCCTGACGCTAAGGTCAATTTACCCTGGCCAATCAACCTAACCCACACATCTTTGGAATGTGGGAGGAAACGGGAGCATCCGGAGGAAACACACACAGACAGGGGGAGAAAGTGCAAACTCCACACAGAGTGTGGCCCGAGGCTGGAACCCGGGTCCCTGGCGCTGTGAGGCAGCAGTGCTAACCACTGTGCCACCCCTCCAATCGATCTAGCATTTATTCTACTTCAGCTGTAGGTCTGGCTTTATCCTTCAATTTCCAAGGAGCTACAAGCTGCATAATACCCAAAGCCGACGCAGTCTCCCAGCTGCTTTCCAAACATCTTGCCTGCTGGCCATGCCCTAACTGAATTCACAGAGGTAAGCTCAAAACAAAGAATCTCATTAAGTGCTACCCATCTCCATGGCAATGCGACACACAGTGCCTACTCCCAGATGCTAATACAAATTAACTGCCTTCCAATTCCAAAACTTTTCTTAATTCTGGGAAATCACTGGAATATCATGTCCTTTACTGGAATATCTGCAGGCATTGTGGGTGGAACCTTCCCATAATTTGTCAGGCGTGACTGAAAATTGACGTGTTTCTCTTCAGGTGTGCTGCCGTATTTTCAGACTAGATCATCAGCCACCCTGACAAAAATAAATCTGGGGGTGTGGTTTACATCGTCAGTCTGGCAGAGCTGATAAAGCTGGCTCCATGGAGATCAGGGTGCCACTGTAAAGGCCCCAATCAGCACTGAAGCTGAACTTGTCCCCACGCCCCACCCCCATAGACATGGGGAACCGCTCTTCTGTGCCCCGCCCCCACCACAAAGGTATTGAGGGTTCTACCCTCCCCCACCACAAAGCTATCGGGGCACTTCTCTGAGGGTTGTGAGACCTTGGAACTCCTTGCCACAGAGAGCTGGGCGAGGGGGGGGCCAGAGTCGTTGTTGATGTTTAAGGTTGAGATAGATAGATTTTTGATCAGTGACCGAATCAACATTTATGGGGAAAGGACAGGAGAGTGGACATGAGGAACGTCGTCAGATCAGTCATTGAATGGCAGAGCAAGCTTGATGGGCTGAATGGCCGACTCCTGTTCCTGTTTCTTATGGTCTCAACAGTGCCTGGTTGAGTAGGATGGTGAAAGCAACCAAGTGCTTGAGAGGAGAGAAATGAAAATTGAATGGGTGGCATCAAGGAGAGGATAAAAGATAATTGGTGGCTAAGGCAGGAAGTGGCTGCTAAAATGTGCTTGAGACTGTAAGCCAAGAGAATTTAAATTACCTGGACATGTCAGAGGTCAGGTGGAACAGGCATGGTGGTAAACAGAGAGCAGGAAGGAGACAATATAACAGAATCAATCTAATGTCAAAATCTGAGGCCTCAGTCTATCAGAAAAGTCAGAGAAACGTTACAGTCACAGGCCATTTGGCCCATCTGCAGAGCATCCCACCCAGACCCTATCCCCTAACCCCGCATATTTACCGCGCTAATCCCTCCTAACCTACACATCTTGAGACACTAAAGGGCAATTTTAGCATTGTCAATCCATTTAACCTGCACATCTTTGGAGTGTGGGAGGAAACCAGAGCACCCGGAAGAAACCCACGCAGACATGAGGAGAACGTGCAAACTCCACACAGACAGTCACCTGAGGCTGGAATTGAACCCGGGTCCCTGACACTGTGAGGCAGCAGTGCTTATCACTGTGCTGCCCATGGCTGAAAGTGAAAATGTTGTCCACTGTAATCATTTCATTTGGTTCAGGGCATTGCTGTAATCTGAATGTGAGCAGTTGTCTGCAGTGATTCTGTGGGACTTTCTGCTGGTAAATGGAAAGCTATTTGTTTAGTGGCAAGGTCTCTTTTTATCTCTCATAACTGATTCCAAAACACATTATTTGCTATTTTCCTTGGGTAATTTTACTGTGGAATCAAATTGCTTACATTTTACTTTGCAGAGGACAAGCAGGATAGAGCTCTTTATGTGATTTATACATATTGATTTGAGTAAACAACAGTATCAGCTGGATCACATCTTTTGTGTTTAGAGATAGCATAAGGAAATCAATGATGTTTTCATATATTCATAATAATGTTTGAAACAAGCATTCCCAAATGGCTTGACCGTGTTTAACACAGGTACAATTACATTAATAGGCTGAACAATTCGATTACTAAGGCACCATGACTGTTAGTTTCTGGTGCTTTAATACTCCAGAGTGATATTTCAGGTCTTATAAATGTGTTAATAAATCCCTGGATATGATATCCAAAAAAGCTAACATAACCACAAAACACAAAAAAATCTAATCATCCCAACAAGTTGCTAGTCGTTGGGATACCGATGACCTTCTAGCATGAGTGAGAGAACTGGCTGACTACCACAGCTTGCAGCTCATGGCGAGTTTACAGCAGATGTGTCTTTGTTGTATCCTACACAACAGGTCCTCTGGTTGGAAAAGCAGCTAATTTTTCACTGTTTTACTGGCTTGCATTTCTTTTGCTTTGACTGTGTAGCTGAGTAAATTGGGAAAAGTGATAATGATATTGGCTTCACGATCAAGGTAACAATACATGTTTTCCATGACATATTTGTCAACCTCTCCTTAGCCCCCATCCTATCACTGACCTTCCATCTGCCCCACCGCCTTCTCCAAGTATATAATTCATCGCATTTCTATCCCTCTTCTGTTCTTTAGAAGAGTCATATGAACTTGAAACGTTGGGCAGGATTTTCTGGCCGCGCTCACCCTGAAAAGAAAATCCCGCCCGAGGATCAACGGACCATTCCATGGTCCGCCCCTTATCCGCTAAGATCCCCATGGTGGGCAGAATGGGAAAATTCCCCTTGTTAACCATTTCTCTCGCTGCAGATGTTGCCAGATTGGCTGAGTTTATTTTTGTTTTTATTGACAAATCTTCCTTGCTAGGCCTAACTTACGAAAGCAAATAAGATTTTTTTGGCCCAATATAGCCCCAAAGCTAGCCTTGAGGAACAAAATGTATTTGCTGTGTGGAGAGCTAACTCTAGGATATATTAAACAAAACGTGTTACAAGTTAAAAACCTGAATTCTCATTCACCATTAATTTACTTTCTTAAAGCTGCTTATTTGTGTATTGAATAGGTTTGTTCAGTGTGTCATTAGCATTGTAATATTTTTAAACAAAGGAAACATTTCCTCTCAATATCAAGCCAAGGGATATGTTGTTGCCGCACAGAGAAAATCCATTTTATAATTAATGTCATATGCATATGTAAATTCTATTAGCTTACAATGAGCGTGCTATCTTTGAGTGCTACCCCACTTAGAAACTCTCAAACTCATTCAAATATTAAGCTTTGTAAAGGGGGCTTACATAAATGAATCAAGCACCTGTTCTTTTCAGAGTAGTAAGTATAAATACACTTCATGTAAGATGCCATAGAATTTGCAAGGATATATTGAGGGAATAATGGGATCTCTTGCTCGTGCTTTTTTAAAACACCTTTTAACACCTTAGCTTAAACTTTTTATTATCATTTCAACTTAGATTCATTTCAAATGTGCTATTAATTCTATTTCTCGTGTGATTGCTGTCATTTAGGGCATAAAGAAAATTAACTGTCTGCTGGTAATCGTAGCATCATAATATCATAAATGGCCATAGCACAGACCACAGGCCATTCAGCCAGTTGTAATCTGATGGTTCCCTTCGAAAGCCACTCTGCTTTAAAAATAATATTGTTCTTGAGGGTGTGCAGCGAAGGTTTGCCAGGCTGATTCCAGGGATGGCGGGACTGATGTATGAGGAGAAATTGACTAGGTTAGGATTGTTTTTGCTGGGGTTCAGATGAATGAGGGGGGTTCTCATAGAGACTTATAAGATTCTAACAGGACTCGACAGGGTAGATGCAGGGAGGATGTTCCCGATGGTGGGGATGTCCGGAACCAGGGGTCACAGTCTAAGGATTCGGGGTAGACCATTTAGGACGGAGATGAGGAGACATTTCTTCACCCAAAGAGTGGTGAGCCTGTGGAATTCATTACCACAGGAAGTAGTTAATGCCAAAACATTGAATGTATTCAAGAGGCGGCTGGATATAGCACTTGGGGCGAATGGGATCAAAGGTTATGGGGAGAAAGCAGGATTAGACTATTGGGTTGGGCGATCAGCCATGATTGTGATGAATGGCGGAGCAGGCTCGAAGGGCCAAATGGCCTCCTCCTACTCCTCTCTTCTATGTTTCTATGTTTAATCAGAGTGAGTGTGGCTGTAAAACATTTGGAAAAGAAAATTAAGTGAGCACCTGGTCGGTAAGCAATAAGCCATGCTGTTTGTTCAAATCATTCCGTATCGATTCGTTGTCAGTTTATGGTCAGCTTGGTCATGAAATATATGAGTCTATACAATCCTATTTTTAACAACATTTCCATACTAGAACTGAAATAAACAATTTAACACCCACAGTATAGTGCATCGTAAAATTATTACTCCATAAGCAGGTTTGATAATGGAATTGAGTAAACAATTATGTATTCTAGTGAACATTTTTTTTTGCCTTGCGGAATGGTAATCCATGCGAGTGTGAAAGAATGTTAATTAAAACATACGGTCACAGCACTCCTGAGCTAATTAATGCCGCACCGAGACTCTGGTTAGTTTGCGCGAGCGTGTTAAATATCTTTTGGGCAATCATGAATTCCAGTCATTTTTTTTTATGAAGAATAAACTTTCCTTGCATGTAGTTTGTGCGAATTGTAAATCTATCGTGCTTGTGATTTACGATCACTGCCGAGGTTATCTCTGCTTCTTCAGTTGTGGAAGAGCTCATTGAGCTGTTTGTGGCGTGTAGAATTTCTTTTGATTTCTCTCCCTTTCTGAATTCTACAGGGGACTCTGCCCAGCTCAGTTTGAAGATTGGTTTCCTGGTCGCTGGTGTATACGATGTTCCAATCATAATCACAGATTCTGGCAACCCTCCATTATCCAGCACCTCTGTTATTAAAGTGAAAGTCTGCCCTTGTGATGAACATGGTGATTGTACAGCTGTTGGTGCTATAGCAGCAGCTGGATTGGGCACAGGAGCCATTATTGCAATCCTTATATGTATCATAATTTTGTTAAGTGAGTATTGCAGTTGGAGTGAAACGATTCAATTAACATCAGTAACATGCTAATGGCCTAGTTAAATATTTCCAATTTTCTTCAGTACTCGTCTTGCTGTTTGTGGTATGGATGAAACGCAGAGATAAGGAACGGCAGACAAAGCAACTCCTGATTGATCCAGAGGACGACGTCAGGGACAATATTCTGAAATACGATGAAGAAGGTGGCGGTGAGGAGGATCAGGTGAGGGAGCAACTTAGTCTGTCTCAGTCATTCTAGAATAACCTAACCACTCGTTCCAGGTATTGCGACTGTTTCATTCTCAGGGAAGCTCCTATCGTAAATCCAGCTGTGGACAAGACCTCGGGGCATCTCAGAAAACAAAATTGTCACAGTTCACAAAAATTCAAAAAAGTATTCACGTTGAGTTCAGTCTTATAGAGAGTAGGTAGTCAAAAGGGTTAACATCATTTTTTGCAGTTTATCATCTTCTGTGATAAAACCGTAATTTTGAAACTTCAAGTTCAGTGCTTTTATTTAAAGATCCACTAAAATAGAAGTTTACTGGAATAAAATAATTATGCGATGTTCAGAGCAATGTCCACATTTGACCTTGACGATACTGTTAGCGAAGCATTAGGGCTGTATTTTTAAAACTGGTTTCGATATCTAACAAAAGCAGCAAACTATTACATTTCTGAAAGGGTTCTGGGACTGACATGTCACACTGCAGTTTGGCATTGTACCACGATGCCAAAATATTTTTAATTTGTTGACAGCTCTTGCTCAAAAAACTTTTTTTTCTACTCTACAATTACAAGGAACTTCAGATTGTGTGACGAAGACTAATCCATGTGCTACAATGCATTTAGGAAAATAATATCATTAAAAATTCAACACTAATGAGCTAACAAACATTGGAATATTTTTCATTTGTCATTAGGAAGTTTATTAGGGAGTTGATGCAAAATATTGCAGCAGTGATGGGGATGTGCAGGTTGCTTTAAGTTCAATATTAATGTACTAATAAAACCAATGAGATTATTAACTGAGTTTGATACTTACATGCTCTCAATGTGATATTTTACCATTCTCTTGCATTTGTTTAAATTGTTCTTGCATTTGTTTGTGTTTGCTCAAAATTGGTTAACTTGCCTCAAGCATTCTAGAACACAGGAGGAGTGAAGTTTTATAAGTTTCAGTGGAAAAAAAATCTGTGCAGGTATGAAAGAGGAAACCTCAGATAGTAAATGCATGAATTTTTTTGCTGGTTATTAACATGAGGATTTTCATCCCCTGTTAGATATGCACGTATTACATTGTTCTGGATCTATTGTTTTCTTCCTCTCGAGACATTGTTTACTGTCTTGGATGTTGGATCGAGTTAGTATATAAGTTTTAAACTGAGTTAGAACATAGAACAGTACAGCACAGAACAGGCCCTTCGGCCCACGATGTTGTGCCGAGCTTTATCTGAAACCAATATCAAGCTATCCCACTCCCTATCATCCTGGTGTGCTCCAAGTGCCTATCCAATAACCGCTTAAATGTTCCTAAAGTGTCTGACTCCACTATCACTGCAGGCAGTCCATTCCACACCCCAACCACTCTCTGCGTAAAGAACCTACCTCTGATATCCTTCCTATATCTCCCACCATGAACCCTATAGTTATGCCCCTTTGTAATAGCTCCATCCACCTGAGGAAATAGTCTTTGAACGTTCACTCTATCTATCCCCTTCATCATTTTATAAACCTCTATTAAGTCTCCCCTCAGCCTCCTCCACTCCAGAGAGAACAGCCCTAGCTCCCTCAACCTTTCCTCATAAGACCTACCCTCCAAACCAGGCAGCATCCTGGTAAATCTCCTCTGCACTCTTTCCAGCGCTTCCACATCCTTCTTATAGTGAGGTGACTAGAACTGCACACAATATTCCAAATGTGGTCTCACCAAGGTCCTGTACAGTTGCAGCATTACCCTAGAGCTCTTAAACTCCAACCCCCTGTTAATAAAAGCTAACACACTATAGGCCTTCTTCACAGATCTATCCACGTGAGTGGCAACCTTTAGAGATCTGTGGATATGGACCCCAAGATCTCTCTGTTCCTCCACAGTCTTCAGAACCCTACCTTTGACCCTGTAATCCACATTTAAATTAGTCCTACCAAAATGAATCACCTCACATTTATCAGGGTTAAACTCCATTTGCCATTTTTCAGCCCAGCTTTGCATCTTATCTATGTCTCTTTGCAGCCTACAACAGCCCTCCACCTCATCCACTACTCCACCAATCTTGGTGTCATCAGCAAATTTACTGATCCACCCTTCAGCCCCCTCCTCTAAGTCATTAATAAAAATCACAAAGAGCAGAGGACCAAGCCCTGATCCCTGTAGCACTCCGCTAGCAACCTGCCTCCAATCCGAAAATTTTCCATCCACCACCCCCTTCTGTCTTCGATCAGACAGCCAGTTACCTATCCAATCGGCCAACTTTCCCTCTATCCCACATCTCCTCACTTTCATCATAAGCCGACCATGGGGGACCTTATCAAACGCCTTACTAAAATCCATGTACATGGCATCAACTGCCCTACCTTCATCAACACACTTAGTTACCTCCTCAAAAAATTCAATCAAATTTGTGAGGCATGACTTGCCCTTCACGAATCCGTGCTGACTATCCCGGATTAATCCGCATTTTTCTAAATGGTCGTAAATCCCTAATCGCATCATTGATTTTCCATCAATTTACCAACCACCGAAGTAAGACTAACCGGTCTATAATTACCAGGGTCATTTCTATTCCCTTTCTTAAACAGAGGAACAACATTCGCCATTCTCCAGTCCTCTGGCACCATCCCCGTGGACAGCGAGGACCCAAAGATCAAAGCCAAAGGCTCTGCAATCTCATCCCTTGCCTCCCAAAGAATCCTAGGATATATTTCATCAGGCCCAGGGGACTTATCGACCTTCAGTTTATTCAAAACTGCCGGGACATCCTCCCTCCGAACATCTATTTCCTCCAGCCTATTAGCCTGTAACACCTTCTCTTCCTCAAAAACATGGCCCCTCTCCTTGGTGAACACTGAAGAAAAGTATTCATTCATCACCTCGCCTATCTCTACTGACTCCATACACAAGTTCCCACTACTGTCGTTGACCGGCCCTAACCTCACCCTGGTCATTCTTTTATTCCTCACATAAGAGTAAAAAGCCTTGGGGTTTTCCTTCATCCGACCTGCCATGGACTTCTCATGTCCCCTCCTAGCTCTCCTAAGCCCCTTTTTCAGCTCATTCCTTGCTAACTTGTAACCCTCAATCGAGCCATCTGAACCTTGTTTCCTCATCCCTACATAAGCTTCCCTCTTCCTTTTCACAAGACATTCCACCTCTTTCGTGAACCATGGTTCCCTCACTCGGCCATTTCCTCCCTGCCTGACAGGGACATACCTATCAAGGACTCCCAGTATTTGTTCCTTGCAAAAGTTCCACTTTTCATTTGTTCCTTTCCCTGACAGTTTCTGTTCCCAACTTATGCCCCCTAATTCTTGCCTAATCGCATCATAATTACCTCTCCCCCAATTGTAAACCTTGCCCTGCTGTACGGCCCTATCCCTCTCCATTGCAATAACAAAAGACACCGAATTGTGGTCACTATCTCCAAAGTGCTCTCCCACAACCAAATCTAACACTTGGCCCGGTTCATTTCCCAGTACCAAATCCAATGTGGCCTCACCTCTTGTCGGCCTATCCACATATTGTGTCAGGAAACCCTCCTGCACACACTGCACAAAAACTGCCCCATCCGAACTATTTGACCTACAAAGATTCCAAGCAATATTTGGAAAGTTAAAGTCCCCCATGACAACTACCCTGTGACCCCCACACATAATCTGCTTAGCAATTTCTTCCTCCACATCTCTATTACTATTTGGGGGCCTATAGTAAACTCCTAACAACGTGACCGCTCCTTTCCTATTTCTAACCTCAGCCCATATTACCTCAGTGTGCAGATCCCCCTCGAAGTGCCTTATTGTGCATTATTGCTTTATTTAAACACATTTTTGTAAGTTGGAAAAGTAAGAAACTTGCAAACTGTTGCTACAGGGCAGCACAGTGGCACAGTAGTTAGCACTGCTCCTCACAGAGCCAGGGACCCGGGTTCAATTCCCGGCTTGGGTCACTGTCTGTGTGGAGTTTGCACGTCCTCCCCATGTCTGTGTGAGTTTCTTCTGGGTGCTCCGGTTTCCTCCCACATTCTGAAAGACGTGCTGGTTAGGTCATTGGCCATGCTAAGTTCTCCCTCAGTGTACCTGAACAGGCGCCTAAGTGTGGCGACTAGGGGATTTTCACAGTAACTTCATTGCAGTGTTAATGTAAGCCTACTTGTGTCTGATAAATAAACTTTACTTTAAATTTTCATATTGACCTCATTGTCAATTAGTGGTTTTCTCCACACCTGAGCCTCAATTGGTTCATCTGAGGTTAGTTGTTATATGACTTTAATCTTGCGCTTCATGTTTAATGTACCTTCTCTTGAGGTGAATAAATAATTGCTTAAAAAGTGTTTGCATTTCAGGGAATTGGTGCAATTCTTGTGGTTGCATTTCAGGCAGAGCATATTAATGTTATCAAGATTTGGGAAATTTACAACATAAAGGTAGAATATCCAAACTAGCAGAATGAGGCAGCCCCGACCAATATATTTAATCAAACTTCTTTGCATTTACAGTAGCTATAATACATTATCCCTGTAACTGAAATCACTATGGACTCCTTCCAAGCCCAGTGCACTGTGACTGCTGTGTGTACTATCTACAAGATAAACTGGATCAACTCACAACACTTACTTTAAAAGTATCTCAAACCCCTAAAACCACCTAGAAGGACAAAAGCTGCAAAATCACCGCTCTCTCCAATTTACACATCATCCTGATTGAAGGAATAGCAATATATGTCGATGTTGTTGGGCCAAAATCCTTAGATTTGTTACTTTATATTACCACGGAAACATCATCAGCATTAGGACTGCACTCATTCAGCAGCAAATGCACCACAACCTTTTCAGGGCAGCCTAAGGATGGGAACAAATGCGGCCTTGAGAACAATTAAGTAAAACTGTTATCTCAGAAACTTTCAAAAACAGTTGTACGTAACAGCTTTCTCATGCATACTCTCATATGAAATATAAAATTAAAGAGGGTCTTTTTTGTAAAAAATAATCTAAAAAAGTGCTATTTCTAGATATGAGATCCCATCTGAAGTATCCAGAATGAACACAGCCAACTTGAGATTGACATTAACATAACTTTATGTTGAAAATGCAATAGATGCCAGTGTTAAGAGTATCTCACTGAACTCTTTTAATGTAAAATTGTAAACACAGGTTATTTATCATTTTTACAACTGGAGAGTCAAACTAATTTCATGGAAGTTTAACAAATTCAAGAAAGCTTGGAAGAGAAGTGAAATTGAATTGGATTCATTGATAATTCAGGAAGCTGGGATAGGCAGTAAAACCAAGCTTGGGTTACTGTCTGTGTGGAGTTTGCACATTCTCCCCGTGTCTGCGTGAGTTTCCTCTGGGTGCTGCAGTTTCCTCCCACAGTCCAAAGATGTGCAAGTTAGGTGGATTGGTCATGATAAATTGTCCATTAGTGTCAGGGGGATTAGCAGGGTAAATATATGGGGTGACAGGGATAGGGCCTGGGTGGGATCGTTGTCGGTGCAGGCTCGATGGGCCAAATGGCCTCTTTCTGCACTGTAGGGATTCTATGATTCAAAACAATTCAAACAAAATTACTGTGAAAAAGGATTGGCTTTGTAATTTACTGTGAGTATTAATTGTCATTGATCGATATGGTGCATTGCTAAATTTGTGTCAATCATTCATATATTGGATATTTCTCAAGGTAACATTTTTAGGTCTAGTAAGAACTAATTCCGGTTTTGCCCCTTAACGATTGAGATATCCATTTGTGACACACAGCATTGATGCAAACTTAATTAAAATGCCGACTAACATATGATCAATATGCCGACACATCTGTCATGTTAATGATAGATACCATTTTCAAAACAGGGCTTAAATAGTTGACTACTCTCTCACATTAGTGAACAAATGGGTTGATGGTGACTGAGATTTGAAAGACAAGCAGGAGATAAAAGAGATAGGTTGGCATTTCATCAGCTTTTTACATCTGAAATGAGGCAACTTGCAGCAGACACAAGATTAATTATTGTTCTCCATTAATAAACTATTATTTGATTGCATATCTGCCAGCAGTACTGGCAGAAATCACTTCGGGATCAGGTGGTGTTGGAAATTCTTGCTGTGGGTGGAACAGAGATGTGGGAAAACTATGCAGATTGAAAGTTTAAGAATAGGAAAGTGCATCTGGAGACACATAAAGAACTGGAAAGAATAATCCAGCCCATCAAGCTTGCCACTTCCTGACATAATGCAACCACGAGCAATGGGCCCGATTTTACGGGCGCGAAATCGCAGTAAAGTTGGGCGTCGGGCCTATACCGCGATCTGCACCCGATTCCGAGCAGATCGCGGCTTTACCGACACCCGATTCGGGCGCTGGTCCGGCCCGCACCCGAATCGGGTGGCCCGACGATTTAAATGCATTAGCATGCATTTAAATCGACTTAATGAACCGCGCGCCCAACCCTACCGCCAAATCCCACTTTACCGTCTTCTGGCCCGTTCCGGATCCGCGCTTTTAGCAACCTGCAGAAGCGGATTTCTATTCTGAAGGGGAAACTCCGAAGCCCTCTCTGCCCTTGTGAAGTCACCATCCTCCTCGACCATCCTTCACGGACCACCCCCCGCTAACCACCCCGGCAGACCCCCCCCCCGGATCAGACCCCCCTGGGAGGCAGGCCCCCCTCGGCTGAGCACACCCCCAACCTACCTCGATCGCTGGTCTCCCTCCCCCATCCTTCTGTTAGCAAGATAAGCGGTATGTTCCTCAGCTCGATCCACTTTGGTCAACACAAAGATGGTCCTTCTGCCTTGGGGTCCATCTGGCTCACCAAGTCAGTTACAATACTGTGTTCAGCATCTACTCAACCATCTTGGATACAAAGGATAATGAATGGTACTGGTCGATCTTCCTGGTTCTGTAACATCAGGAATGGCTGCCGACACCAAGGATATAATTTTTAGCATAAGCAAGGCTTCCATGCAGAACCCTAATGCCATTATCCTTTGTATCCAAGATGGTTGAGTAGATGCTGAATGCAGTGTTGTAACTGACTTGGTGAGCCAGATGGGCCCGTCACACCCCCTCTCCTCCTCTGCCCCCCCCCCTCCCCCAAAGGGTGATCTGGGTCCCGCCCTCTCTCCTCCTGCCCCCCCCCCTACCTCAGAGGGTGATCCGGGTCCCGCCCCCTCTCTTCCTCCCTCCCCCCCTCCCCCCCCCCCCACCCCCAGAGGGTGATCTGGGTCCCGCCCTCTCTCCTCCTCCCCCCCCGCCCCCCCACCCCAGAGGGTGATCCGGGTCCCGCCCCCTCCCTCCCTCCCGGCCCCCCCCCCCCCCCCACCCCCAGAGGGTGATCTGGGTCCCGTCCCCTCTCCACCTCCCCCTCTCCACCTCCCCCCCCCCCCCTCCCCCCCAGCCCAAGAGGGTGATCTGGGTCAGAAAGCCGCTCTCTCTGGTTTTTTTTCCCCGCCCGGGCATGCTGCTTCAGATTTTTTTCGAACTGCACATGCGCAGTTCAGAGCTCCGATCGGTCCGGCAGCACGAAGCCCCGCCCACAGCACGAATCGGACCGGAGCCAGCAAAAAGCATCTGGGCACGCTGGAAAGAGGATTCCAGCCTTGGGTCTATTTGACGCCCAGATTCTGCACTTGGACTCAAAATGGTAAAATCAGGCCCAATGTCTCCAATCGCAATACCTTTTTGGAGAAGTAAAGATCTGAGGCAAATTAATGATCATCTCTGGAAAACTCTCCAACGCCACTGAAACAATTGAGCAAGCTTCAGAAGGCCACAGTAATTTAGGGATTCCATTATTCCCATCTACCCTGAAATTGTGTTGTAGACCAAGGTTCTGAGTTTGGACACTTCCTTGGGTTCGCACATCATCTGAATGCAAGCCAATGTGCGTTTTCCTAATTTTCAAATTTGCTCAACACCCTTGCATTCCTTCTGTCAAGATATATTCATATGTTTGTGGTTTATATTTGTCCTGATGTGCTGAGAAAGAGGGGGAAAAGAAATGCTCGGAAGTCATAGATTCCCTGCTCCACATACTTTATTTGTAGTAGAGAGATATTTTTACACAAACTTTTTAGCACGGCCTCTTTGTTTTGTGTGAAGTTATAATTTATAGTGTTCTCAGATTTGTTGGAGCTGTAAGTGAAGAATGACAATTAAGCTCAGATGAGTAGAAACCTAGCAATTAGATGGTATGTGAAATCTGTGAAGTATTTTGTAATTGTGATTTTTTTTTTCCTCTGACATGTCAAAAGCTTGTGCTTCAAAGGGCTATTTTTTTTCCACCAGCTTTGTACGTTGCAAGATCATCAAGTCAATCTTTGAAACATCAGGACTGACTAATTGGTAAAACTGCAGAGTTCTCCTCTGCTTTCTGGGCGTTTTAATGAATGAACTGATGTGATTTCCTGTCAGAGATAATGACTGCTTTATTCTGGACCATACAAACATCAATCTAGAAAATGAGCTCATTATACTGGAACCAGTAAAGTATGTCCATGGTTAACTTGTATTAGGCAATTCCACAACTTTTGCAGAAGTTGCATGCAACTATTGTTGGACCAATCTTTTGAAAGTACAAACATATATAATAGTTTTAAAAACTGGTAATTACAAGAAAATAGCAGACCACAGTTATGTAGTTTTTTGTACAAAATAGGTTCACTTCAGAGGTGAACTTGTAAGGAAACAATGGGCAGGATTTTCCAGCCACAATAGTCCCAAGGCCGGAAATTCCTCCCCAAGGTCAACGGACCTTTGCATGGTCCACCAAATTTTCTGTCCTGCCGGCTACGATTCCTGTGGGAATATTCCCCCCACTGTGCCTAGGCAAAGGGGCCCTAACCAAGATGGGTGGAAGGGTGGGGTGGGGTGGGGGGGTTGCTGTGCTGTCTGGTGTCTTTGGGCTCCAATCAGAGCCTATATCTCTACATTTGCTGATAGGCCCAAATGAGCCTGTCAGTAGGCAATGCAGAACAACATAAGAATCTGATTAGTCAATTTATCTTCGGGAAAACACTGGTGAACGCTAAGGTTACGAGGAGGGAGAGAGACAACCATCAAGATGAAGATCTCCAATGTTTACTTCACTAACTTCTTTGCGAATTGGCGAAAAAGCCCATGAGGGTGGGAGATGGTGAGCCAGTCAGCCGGTCGTTACTCGAAGCAAGCCATCACCAAGGGAAGCCTGGACAACTCGAACCTTAGGCCAGGGCTGAGGAGGGCTGGGCAGACCATAACCAGGCAGCCAGCGGTGAGGTGAGGTTGTTGAGGCGAGATGCAAGGTGCTGCCAGGGCTGGGCAAATTGGCAAATAAAGCCACAAAAGGAAGGAGGTGGTGAGCCAACCAGTCAGTCAGGATTCAGAAGCAAGCCGTCATCAAGGGGACCGGTGGTGACTTGACATCCAGGCCAGGGCTGAAGAGAGCTGGGCAGGCCAGAACCAGGCAGCCAGCAGCAGAGCGAGGTCGTCAAGGTGAGGTGCGAGATGCTGTCGGGCCGGGGGGTTAATTGGCGAAAGAAAGGCAAGAGGGAGGTGGTGATCAAGCCAGCCAGCTGCTCGGGGCTTGGGTTAGTCATGGTCGAGCAGCGAAGGGAGCAGGGGCAACTTAACCCCCGGGGTTGAGGATGGCAAAAAAAGCCTGCTCTTTGAGAAAATTCATATTAATTAAAACCAAGAAAGACCAGTTAATATTAAGCGACACTTGGCAGTCGAAAATGCAGAAAATTGAAGGCAATCCGAGAGGACAAAGCATGGCAAAAAGACAGTTTGTTATTTTACATTAATACATTTAAAGTATTGAACAGTGCACAAACTGCCCGTTCATCCTCATCTACCAAAAGTATGGATGAATTATCTGATGACATAGGCTTGAAGATTCCTGGACAAACACATTGGGAACAATTCTCCCAAAAGAATTCTAAGTATTGAATTTGTGTAAAAACTGGCGTCAATCTCACTGCGGTTCAACAGTCATCAATTTGTGCATTTTTGTGGCTTGCTCCTTTGTGTTCTGTGGGGTGAGGTTGGGAGGGACGTGATATAAATGGGGGAGGGGGGGGTGCCCAGAAATGAAGGTAAGCGCGGGGCTCGACAAAGTGTAAGTCTGTATAACTACTGTGATCTTCATGCTAGTTGACCATCGAAGCCCCAATTCCAATGCAATGCATTAACCACAGTATTAAACTTGATTTGCAACATTACATTGAAATAATGCATTCTTGTTTGCATTTTCTTTCCATCTGAAGTACAGAATTAGTAACTATGAAATCTAAAAAAAAATCTGACAAAATGTAGGGGGAAAAAAAAGCTACTGATAATCTCTCTTGCCAAAGCTGCCAATGCTATCAACAATTATTTTAAAAGAGTCTGGCATGGAAACCATTTGCTTCCAAAGCAAATGCAAACACCCTGCCAAGTCAATTTGTGCATTGCTGATAGTTGTTGAAGAGTGAAGAGAAAGCGTGGAAACAGACTTGATTCCAAGAAATCCTGTGTACCGCATGTTCTTGTTGTTTTTGGATACCACCATTAGTCTCCTTATGGCTCATTTTGAAAACATGCTTAAAATGTAACTAAACAGAGCTGAGATGTGTAATATCGGGGTACAACTTTAAACAAGGCGTGCATTTAGAATTGGGAAATAGCACAAAGTGAGCGACAACAAAATAGCAGGCCATTTTACACACTGCTCAGTTTTCTTTTCCATTGACCTATTTGCCTCTACTGAAGAGACGCCAGAAAGTCTTGTGGTGCAGTGGTAGTTCCCACAACCTCTAAGCCGGAAACTCCAGGTTCAGGTCCCAGTGCATGACTTAATGGCCACGGAAGATGTGTTCAGAATGTGACCAAACAGTTTGATCAGCAGCCTGTAAATGCTTCCAATACATCTCATGGCAGCAGGCAATAAGAGCAGGAGAGATTCCTGGTCAGCCATACTGCGGATGACAATGGCAAACCACTGCAGTACTTTGCCAAGCATAATCATGGACCAATCCAAAGTCCATGGTCAACAACGTCCTCTTAACAGATGGTACATGGAGGAGGAAGAGAGATATATATCACGCTTTCTGGGATTATGAACAAAAACTGATGCTTCCAAGTAGATTAGTGGGCATCATTAAGTAAAGATTCAAAGTACTAAAAAGAATGTTGCAAACAAAGCAAGATTGTGTGGGAGGATATACTTAAAATATTGGCAGCACTCAAAAGTTGAACAATTATCTAGTTTGGGTTGAGGAAAGTAATGGTGGAACTTGCAAAGACTCGTGTGGGCACAAACTTTCAAACCATATGAGAGTGGTGTCAGAGGAATGGTCAGTTGCAAATGACACGCCCCCTGCTCAAAATAGAGGTGAGGGATAAAGTCATAAATTACAGAGCAATAAAGCATAATATCAGTGACGAGTATACTCGAAGACATTAACTGGAAAAAAAAAATTGGAACTTGGAAAAATATGGGCTGATTAATGAAATCCACCACAGATGTGTTAAAGGCAAGTCGTGATTGACTCGCTTGAGTTCTTTGATGAAGGGACGGAAAGGGCGAATGACGGTTAATGTTGTCTATAAAGACTGTTTGAGAAGCTACCCCATAATAAACTTATGTTATGAAACTCTGCCAATGTTATGTGTGAGAGTGTTCCAACATGAATCACTGGTTTTGTATGGTATTACTTTGGCTCCCTTGTTTGTGAGCTTTTAATGAGGCCTTGTCGGGATCCAGTCTCCGTCCTCTCGATCTTTCCTCTGCCTTCCATTGTTCATCTTCTTCATTCACTTCCTTGTCCCTCTGATTGCTATCGCGAGTCTTCACCCTTCTCTCCCCTCCTTGCATAGTCCTCTTCTCACATTCCTCTCTCCTTGTCCTCATCAGTTGTCCCTCCCCCAGCAATGGCATCACCTTGCCTTCCAACCCCAGTCACAATTCAGACTTTTGTTGCGGCGGCTGACAGTGCTGTGCAGATAGACACTAGTGGCACAAGGAGGAAGGAGAGCCCTGTATTCCCCAATCCCAGGCACTGTACTGATCTGACCCGGAGGCACAGGAGGGTCCAGGGGACCAGCAGCACTGTGCTGTCCATGAAGACCAGTTCAGCACGGAGATGAACTGATCTGCCCCAACGGAGTGGTGTGCAAGGCATCAGGAGCAGCGTAGCGCTGTGGCAGAAGGGCTTTGTCGCACTCACCTCAAAATCTCTGGTGAACTGGGTCCACCTTGTGCAAGCCACTGTTTATCAGCAACCTGCCAGCGTGGAGATCAACGCTCCATTAGCTTATCATTGGGAGAATTGCAACATGATTTTACATCAGCGGGTTTCTGACTTTTTGACCGGAATTTTCCCGTCCCACCCGCCACCGGAATCGTGGCAGGAGCGACCATGCAAAGATCCATTGACCTCGGGCATGATTTTTCGGTTTTGGGGTGAGTGCGGCAGGAAAGTCCCACCCTAGAGCTCCTGCTAGATTCTGCACTCCTGTCTGCCACCAAACCCACTTTGAGCAGGATGGAAAAATTCTGCTCAAGGTAACAATTTTTTCTCTGAGGTTTCTGCAGATCTGCCATGTAAGTTGCATTGGATGATCGGTCGGACAATTTGTGGAAAGTCAACTTCATTGAGTTTCATAAAGTAATTATTTTCATGATGTGATCTGGAAATGTATTGGGACCTCAGAATTAACTGTTACAGTGTTTTCCCCTAGAAATATGGCCGACATGGTGGCACAGTGGTTAGCACTGCTGCCTCACAGCACCAGGGACCCGGGTTGAATTCTGACCTCGGGTCATTGGCTGTGTGGAGTTTGCACTTTCTCCCCGTGCCTGCATGGGTTTCCTCCGGGTGCTCCGGTTTCCTCCCACAGTCCAAAGATGTGCGGGTTAGGTTGATTGGCCATGCTAAATTGACCCTAGTGTCAGGAGGATTAGCAGAGTAACTGTGTGGGGTTACGGGAATAGGGCCTGGTTGGGATGTGGTCGGTTCAGATTTGATGGGCCGAATGGCCTCCTTCTGTACTGTGAGTACTGTATTTTTTTAATTGATATTGGAATTGTGGTTTCAAAATTCACAAGATCATTTTGTAAAAAAAAATGTGACTGTTTATTCTCATTTGCTGTTTACAAATACTTGAGAATTGGAGAAAACTATCTTACAAATACTTATACGTGGAGTGAGTACTTGTAATTATTCTTTATGACATGAGTGCATACTAACAAGGCCATCCTGATCTCAATGCTATGAAAAGCTCTTTGCAAATTAGTTTTTTTTTCACAAAGTATCTAGGTCAATGTGAATTTAAGGAACAAAGTACATTCCCTTTTTATCCAGGTGCTTCAGTGCATAATGCATGAGGTCTAAATAACCCAGTGCTATTGTCCAACACCCTCCATTTTTGTTAATTTATCATTTATGCTGTATTTCAGCAACAAACTGTATTTATTTTTACCATAGAAAAACATCCCAAGGTATTCCACAAAGCTGTAAAGAGAAACAACTGAGTCAAAAAAGGTATTAGGAAAGATTACCAAATGTTTGGCCAAGGGTGGATTCTAGAGAAGACCTTAAAGGAGAAGAGCAAGGCGGAGTGGGGTCACGGATTAAGGGAGGAAATGTATGAATATTGGGCCTTGTCACTGTGGACACCAATGCTGTGGTGAGTGGGGGGGGGGGGGGATTATAAAAGGAACCAGAATCAGACAGCACCGAGTTTCTGAACATTGGAGGCGATTACAAAGATACTGAGTGTTGAGACTTTGGGGTATTTTTACTAGGTGTCATTGCGTGAAAGCTGGAGAAGTCTGCTGTTAACATCACTGAGGAGTAGTGTGTAAATAGGGAAGGAAGCTAGCCAGGGATGGATTGGATCCTTGGTTGATTTTCCAAGGTGACAGCAGGGGGATTAAAAGTGAGCCACCAGTACAGATGTTGTAGCTCTAATGGAATAGGCAAGAGTGGAAGCAAGTTAGGACAGTCCCACTGAACTGAACAATGGAGAAGCAACGGAGGAGGATAATTGCAACTTTCACAATTTATATCGACAAGATTAGTGATGTCATTTCTCCCACATACTCGCGTGCGACAGCTGCTAAATGTTGTTACAAACTGGTGTAAACTCTATCCGAAGCTCATTTCCTTTTCTCCAATTGACTGTGTCTTTGGACGAAAGGCCCAATTAGAGTATTTTCACAGTTCCAGTTTGAAACCTGGATGATGTGTATGTATTTCCCCAAGAATAAAATATCCAATTAGTGTAACTTAGATTACAAGGCTTTCGCTTCCCTTCGCTTCTGCACTTGGAATGATATCAACAATTAGTTGTGGATTTCAGTGGTATCTAGTTAACAGCTCCAACTTACATCATTCTTTTCAGTCAGTGTACTTATTTAACTTATAGCTCCAGGTCATCATGCTTAATTTATTCCCTGTTAACTGCCTTTCTCAATAAGTCAGAAATGAGAAAAGATGCTGTTGGATTGTCCTAATTAATGTTGGGAGAAGAACATGTTGTATCAGTTTTTCTGGCTTTCTACTCGGAAGTTCAAATTAAAAAAGAAACACATTTTGTTCAGTGTCTATTTGTGGCTATAGCAGAATTTTCCAATCAGTTACACACAATTATCAAGTATAATGTAGACATAAGGGGTAATTTTAATTCCCACAGCGGGTGTAAAGCAAGTAATATCACATTGGCAGCCCATTTTATACCCTGTCCGAATTTCCTTTCTATTCACATCAAGCTGTTTCCAAGCTTTGCTTTTGACTCTTCTCTGTTTCACCTGAGCTGGTTTAAAAACGTGTGCACCCCAGATTCTGTCATTGCCATTTCTTTGCATATCCAAGATATGGAAGCAATAAGTTTACTCAACAGGAATTGCCCTTCACTAACTTTTTGGAAATGAGGACAGCAACGAAGAGATGCCAGGTGGGTGGGAAAGAACAAACAGGAGACTCTATCCAACTGGTGGCACAGTGATTAGCGCTGCTGCCTCACAGCGCCAGGGAACCTGGGTTCGATTCTCAACTTGGGTCACTGTCTGTGCGGAGTCTGCACGTTCTCCCCGTGTCTTTCTGGGTTTCCCTACGGGTGCTCCGGTTTCCTCCCACAGTCTAAAAGACGTGCTGATTAGGTGCATTGGCCATGCTAAATTCTCCCTCAGTGTACCCGAACAGACGCCGGAGTGTGGCGACAGGGGGATTTTCACAGTAACTTCATTGCAGTGTTAATATAAACCTATTTGTGACTGATAAAATAAACTTTAACTTTAAACTTTGCTGATACCCTCCCGTGCTGGCATGTTGTATGCTGTCCTGTACAGACACAGAAAGATGCAAGTGCCACCCTTCTTCTCATTCTCATTCTCAATCATTTCCACTTTGCCAGCTGTCAAACGGGATTGGAGTGTTGTGCTGTTTAGTCACTTGGACACAGTATCTGTTTACTGTCTCCACATTTATTGTGCCAGCTATATTGGCGCTTGCCAGGCACTCTTGGTACCTACACAACTGTTGCAGAAACCTAATTAAATGTTAAAAATATCAACCATTGTAAACTCTATGCCATTTTAGAGTGATCTACGATCACTCGCTTCTAAACGTCCGCATCCTTTTAAATTTACTCATCACCTCTTGGAAGCAGCTGAAGGGTTACTTGCACATGATTTTATACTTCCCTTTGTTGAACCTTCAACACCAGGCTTAATATTCATACAATTGATGTGCTAATACCATACTGCCTGACTAATGGCAGGAAAATCTGTGTCCTTTTGAATCTGAGTAAGACCCTGGTTTGCCTTCAACTAGAGTATTGCGTCCAGTTCTGGGCAGCACACTGCAGAAAGAAGGTGTTAGATAGGGTTAAAAAATCATGGTGGTGGTGTCAGGAATGAGGGCATTCGGTTGCGTAGAAAGATTGGAGAAATTGGAACTGTTCTCCTCGGAGAAGAGAAGTTGAGAGGAGATTTGACAGAGGTATTCAAAATCACAAGCGGTCTGAACAGAGTAATTATGGAGAAACTGTTTTGGTGAAATGATTGGGAACAAGAGAGCAGAGACTTAAGCTAATTGGCGAAAGAAGCAATGACGACGTGAGAAAAAACTTTCCCATGCAGTGAGTGGTCAGGATCTGGAATGCGCTTCCTGAGAGTGTGGTGGAGGCAGACTCAACTGAGGCTTTCAAATGAGAATTGGGGCATTATCTGAAAACAAAAAAAAATGCAGAACTATGGAGAAAAGACAGGGCAGTGGAACAAAGTGAATTGCTCCTTTAGTGGAGCAGCACTGACACAATGAACCAGATGGTCTTATGTGCTGGATCCATTCTATGATGCCATTCTTTCCAGCAAACGGCTTGTGTCTTCCCTGAACAGGCCTGATGTCAGGCAGACTTCAGACTTGATCCCCTTCATTTTTACCCTAAATTAGAGACCCGAGAGTGGGATTTTATGGCCTCGCTCATCCCAAAACTGTAAAATCCTGCCTGAGGTTAGCAGACCTTCCCATGCTCCGCCCCTCGCCCACTCCGATTCCCGTGGCGGGTGGGCCGGTAAAATTCCGGCCCCAGTCACAAAACGCAACAGTCTTATAAATCTCATACTACAACAGTTCCCTGTCAAGAGATGAAAAGGCATCACTATATTGATAAGTTTTCAAAGCTACTATCTAAAATATAATATTGCAAACACTCTGTTCACTAACTCAGCAGGTACAGTAAAACTAATATTCTACCCCCAACTGTTAAGTTTTGCCATGAAACAGTCCATCATGGCAGTATCACATGGTTTAACCTGTATCAATCAAATACATGTAACAGTTAAGAGGTGAACGCCACTTTCCGGAAATGCTAAAGTCCTTTCTCTCTTATTGATGAGAATTTCTTTCGCTGCTCAAGGCTTCACTTTCCATTACTCATCAGAGTAAATCTCCTTTCTCCTATTGAGTAAATTTTACAGTGTTTTCATGTCCGCGGTTAAAAGATTTCCCAATCAAATTAGTCCAGGGAGTTTTGCTAATTCTCTTCCTTGTAGACAATCGCTATGACTTTCAAAGTCCATTAGGAGCTGCAAATCGAAATTAAATCCATTCATAATTCTCCTTCTCATGGAGCGCCAATATGTCTTTTTTCTTTTCTTTAGAATTAGATCCAACATTGTCAAAAGAGTGTTAACTTTTAAACACAGTCGCTGAATCATTTTGTTTGAGGTTAACACAAGATCTCCAATCTCTTTCATGGCTGTAGATTTTTTTTATTGTCCAGGTCAGTAAGGAATGTTTTAGCCAGGTAAACTGAATGATCCTGCTCCTGTTTAAATGCAGGAATGCTTTTACCTTCAAGTTCATTCCTAAGATTTAAACACTCCATGTTCTTTTCCACGAGAAGTCATTTAACATTTTCTCCTTCTCTTAAGCAGGTTATTATTCTGTTGAGTAAAATCCTCTTTGACCACTTTAAGAACTTCATCCAGGTTATGTTGATGTTGCGAAAAAAATTGCTGCCCCCCTCCCCTACTCAGCCATACACACACACGCAAGTTTTGAGGTGAGGTTGTGCATGAAATTGCATGGAGGGGGCTCCCTCCAGGCTCTCGCCTACCCCAACCTCTCAGTGATATTATGCTGGGGTGGACAAGGCCTTGTTCAGGAAGTTGCCCTTTCCCAATTGAGGCCCTTAAATGCATAATTAATGGCCACTTAATGGCCGTTTCCCCCCCTCCCCACCTCAATTTTTAGGCTGACAGGCAGATGACAACTCAGTGGGGGCTGGACCCAGGAAAGTAGGGATGGAGAGGTGACTCCATCAGAAGCCCCCTTCCAACTGGTGGCACCCTCCCTTTAAGGCCTGGTGACCTCCAGACCTCTCCCCTCCCCTCCACATAACATCCCCCGTCCATGGCCAGCCTATCCCCCAGGACACCGATTTGCTCCCCAGGCAACCTTCCAGGCCTTTCCTACCCTCCCTGCCATATAAACCCTGATACTTATCGAGGCAGCTGGTTCCTGGGACTTGGACTTTGGCAGCTCCATGCAGTGCCTCTTCCGATCACTGGAGCACTGTTGCTGGAGGGATTAGAGCACTGCCAGCCAACTCTTAACGCTGGACTCCTGAAGTCCTTCATTTTGACATTTTAATTTGTGATCCAGGACTTGAAACTTTCCTTGTAGTTCCACCGTAACGGCATTACTTAGAGCAGAATTATTTTGTTCGGAAGCACTGTCTCTTTCTCTCTATGTTTGTCCATTAGCCTGGAGTGCTGCTGTATTTTTCTTTGATGCCTATGCATTCAGATCAGCAGGCAAGTTTGATTCAGACAAAGTCATTTCATTTTCAATTGTTAGCTTTTTGTTATCAGTCTGAAGTCTTTATGTCTTTGTAATCTCAAAATTCTGAGCTTTTGATTCTTTGGGCATTTCTTGGGTCAAACTATTGTTTGTTCCAACAGATTTAGAGACAGGCATATGTTTTCCCAAGTCTATTAACCTTACCAATACATCTTTATGTTTAATAATTTCAATATATTTTGAAGAAACAACCTGAGGCAGCACACAATCTTCCATCAGATTGTCTCCAAATATAAGGTGAACATCATTAATCGGCAGTTTGGACATCACTCCCACAATAACAGAGTAATTGACGAGAGCACAAATTGAATTCAATTTATACAGTGGAATAGGTAATCAATTTCCTTAAATTCCCTGCATCGATACAGTTTTATTTCAAGAACTCTCTAGAAATAAATTCATATCTTTTGCCAGCGTCAGAGTTTTAGCTGACTCCCGCCTCTAAGAGTAACTACCCTTTTGGCTCCTCCATCGGACAAGCATGGAGTTATTTTGCCCTCAAATATAAAACTCCCACGATCTTTTGTTCTCCAATTTGCATCCACTGTGAATACATAAGATGGTTTGTCACAGGTTTTAAACCATTGCTGCCGCATTTTCTGGAGAATGGCTTGACATTCGCACCAACGCCACTGGTTTAGCTTTCAATTTCTAGCACTCTGCCTTCACATAACCTTAATCTTATTGCAAAAGAAACATGTTGGTTTCCTTGACTCATGCTTTTTTTAAAAAAAATCATTCACAGGATGCGGGCATCGCTGGCTCGGTGAGCATTTAATGCCCATCCCTTATTGGCTTTGAGAATTTGGTGCAGAATTGCCTTCTTGAACCACTCAAGTCCACAATGCCTTTAGCAAGAGAGTGCCAGGGTTTTGATCCAGTGGCGTTGAAAGAACAGTGATATATTTGCAAGTCAGGATGGTGGGTGGCTTGGAGGATATCTTCCAGATGGTGGTGCTTCCATGCTCCTGCTGTCATTGTCCTTCCAGATGATAGTGATAATCGATTTGGAAGGTGCAGTCTAAGGAGCATTGGTGAGTTCATAATAAGAACATAAGAACTAGGATCAGGAGTAGGCCTCGGGCCTGCTCTGCCATTCAATAAGATCATGGCTGCTCTTTTCGTGGACTCAGCTCCACTTATCCGCCCGCTCACCATAACCCTTAATTCCTTTACTGTTCAAAAATGTATCTATCCTTGCCTTAAAAACATACAATGAGGTAGCCTCAACTGCTTCACTGGGCAGGGAATTCCACAGATTCACAACCCTTTGGGTGAAGAAGTTCCTCCTCAACTCAGTCTTAAATCTGCTTCTCCTTATTTTGAGGTCATGCCCCCTAGTTCAAGTTTCACCTGCCAGTGGAAACAACCTCCCTGCTTCTATCGTATCTATTCCCTTCACTATCTTATATGTTTCCATAAGATCTCCCCTCATTCTTCTGAATTCCAATGAGTATAGTCCCAGTCTACTCAGTCTGTCCTCATAAGCCAACCCTCTCAACTCCGGAATCAACCTAATGAATCTCCTCTGCATCCCCCCCAGGGCTGTATATCTGTTCTCAAGTAAGGAAACTAAAACTGTATGCAATACTCCAGGTGTGGCCTCACCAGCACCTTATACAGCTGCAACATAACCTCGCTATTTTTAAACTCCATCCCTCTAGCAAAGAAGGACAAAATTCCATTTGCCTTCTTAATTATCTGCTGCACCTGCAAACCAACTTTTTGTGATTAATGCACAAGGACACCTAGTGAGTGCAGTGCATCTTATGGATGGGACACACTACTGCCATTATGCATCAGTGGTTAAGAGAGTGAATGTTTGTGGATTGGGTGCAAATCAAACACATTACTTTGTCCTGGATGGCGTTGAGCGTCTTGAGTGTTGTTGGTGCTGCACTCATCCAGGCAAGTGGATAGTATTCCATTACACTCCTGACATGTGCTTTGTAGATGGTTGGCAGGCTTTTGGTAGTCAGTAGGTGAGTTACTCACTGCAGTATTCATAGCCTTTGATCTGTTCTTGTAGCCACATGACTTATATGGCTAGTCCAATTCAAGTTTTTGGTCAGTGGTAACTCCTCAGTACGTTGATAGTGCCATTAAATGTCATGAGGTGATGGTTGGAGATGGTCATTGCCTGGCACTGGTGTGACATTGATGTTACTTGCCACTTTTCAGCTGATGCCGAGATATTGTTCAGATCTTCCTGCATTTGAACTTGGACTTATTCAGTATCTGAGGAGTTGCGAATGGTGTGGAACATTGTGCAATCATCAGCGAACATCCCCATTCCTGTCATTATGATGGAAAGAAGGTCATTGATGAAACAGCTGAAGGGGATTGGGTCTAGGGCACTACCCTGAGGAACTCCTGCAGTGATGTCCTGGAACTGAGATGATTGACCTCCAATAGCCATAACCATCTTCCTTTGTGCCAGGTCTGACTCCAACCAGTGGAGAGTTTCCCCCTGATTCCCATTGACTCCAGTTTCACTTGGGCTCCTTGATATTACACCCGGTCAAATGCTGCCTTGATGTCAAGGGCAGTCGCTCTCACCTCACCTCTGGAGTTCAGCTCTTTTGTGCATGTTTGAACCAAGAGTCTAATGAGGTCAGGAACTGAGTGATCTTGGTGGAACCCAAACTGCGCGTCAGTGAGCTGCTTATTGCTAAGTAAGTGCCAATTGATAGCACTGGGGTGACCCCTTCCATCACTTTACTGATGATCAAGAGTAGACTGATGTGGTGGTAATTGACCAGGTTGGGTTTGTCCTTCTTGTGTACAGGACATCCCTGGGAAACTTTGCACATTGCCAGATAGATGTCAGTGTTGTAGCTATACTGGAACAGCTTAGATAGAGCTGAAGAATGACATCTGTGAAACTGGGGCCTCCGGTAGTCCATACCATTTATTTTGACTACCCGAAGAAGCATCTTTCTTTTTTACTTCTGCCATCCTCCCCATGATAATTAATGTCCTGTTCACTATCATTTCTCATCTCTCTAGCTTCTCTGTTACAAACAAAGGTTTACTGTCACCGATGTGTTGTGGGATAATTCATAACCATCAGCCACAACAGATGCTTCCTTCATTTGAGAAACTTCTAGATGGCACCTGATTCCTAAAGGAATACTGTTTTGAAATTTTTCTATGAACAACATCTCTCTAAGGTTTTCAAAATCCTATTCAATCTTCATCTCCCGATATCATCGATCAAACACCATGGGTGGGATTCTCCCAAAAATATTCTTAGTGCCAAATTTGCATAAAAGTTTGGGTGGAGTAGATCATGCTGTTTTTTCCCAGCGGGAGCTTCACAATGAATCTCCCACATTCTGTGCACTGCAGGGTGAATCACTCCAAAAAGCTGTGGGCGGGGCTTATATCCGCTGGAGAGGCTGGTAGCATAGCACTGACTGGCCCACTGAGCATGCGCCGATCTGTCACCGAGATCGGCGCATGCATAGTAGGTCTGCACTGCCGGCTTCCCGATCCCCGGGGGTTGTGTACTCCTCTAAGTCTATGGATTTGAAATCCTGGACAAGCCCCCAGTTTGTTACAATCTCCATAGCGACTAATAAGTTTAAAATATATTAGAATTCTAGTTAATAGCTGAAAGGATGACATGACAAGATTTCACGTTTTAAGACATTTACTGTAACAAACAGACTTAAAGCACGATTGACAAAACACAAATTTTGTAGGCAACCTATAGTTTAGACTCTAGAACAGAACCTTTAAACACAACAGAAAAAAATACTTCAAGGATATACTTTACAGAGGCCCTAGTGTAGTCATTCAATTTTCCTCAAAGCAGTCCTAAGTGATTCTCATCTCCCGAGGGTTTAATTATGTTTATTTCCTCTCACAACTCAATAACTTTTAACCCCAGAACTGTTTGCACAGTGTAGCTCTATCACGTCCCTCCAATGCAAATTAGGTAAATCTTCCAGCCTCATTTCAAATTCTCACAAATTTGGTCTTTTCAATCTGAGCATGATCTCCTCACACAGTCCTGTGTGGTGAAAGTTCAACACTTTTGACCTCTAGCTACTCCCACTTTTCCAAGTCCTGACAGTTTCAGGCATATCTTACAAATCCTTCCCACCCCCAAAGTCAAACTCATGGCAACATGAATCACATGGATCCTGCATCCAGATAGAAATGTTGCTTGGCTATTCTTGGGATCCCAACTCTCTCTTACCTGTGGACAATAAGTGGACAATTAAAGGATAACTGTTTAGAATTCACATTCTGAACACCTTTCTGGGACTTTGGAGACAAGTAGTCGAATCATTGTAAACAAAGATGCTGTATGTATTGTCTCCAAGTGTGAGCACCACACCTCCTTTCTGACCAACAACCTCCCTTTAATCTTTAACACCATGTCACCCATGGCCTGTGGTCTTCAAAACAGGGCCTTCCCAAAATATTACTGTCTCATAGACTTCCGATTTGTAACCGTTTATCTTGATGAAATGTGAGAATGGATGGAATTAAGTCATGTGCATAAATCCACAAACTCTATGTTCTTTAAAGTTTGTGTGAAATAAGTCTTTGGCCTAGCAATTATATTATACTGTGCCTGGTTTCCAGACAGAAATTGGATGCAGAGAGATCTAATTTAGGGACTCAAGTTAGTACACCCAAATAGCATCAGAAATATGTCCTAAACCATATTGGATTAGGTGTTTTAGAGGCAGTTAGCAGACTTCATGAATATTCTAATAAGGACCATAACATCTCTTTATATAAAATTGTTTTCTCACTGATGCCTGCTGCATTTACAATTACTGGTCTAAATGAGGTCTATCCACTGGCTAAGTTATTTAAATGGCTTATTTCAATTGCTAACTGGAACGAGGAGAACCGGCTCCACATTAAAAACACAGGCCACTGTCAGCCCCTGTCTCGCACTCTCCCCACTTCATCGCACTGCTGTTGGGGCCAAAGGGAGAAATCATGGGCCCCAGTTCCTGCTGCTCTCTCCGGGCCCCCGGGTGTGTAAGTGTAATGAAATCTTTAAGAGGCCAGAGAACAAAAACTGAATGGTTCACAATTGCACCTGGTTCAAAATCAGCGAACATCCGCCACCCCCAGCACTCCACTCAGCATCCAATTGGCTGGAATTTGACTGTCCATTTTTCAAACAGGGATGACTCTTAGCTGCTGCTGCAAATTTGCATCTTCACATAGCTTTGTGGTTTCCTGGGCAGGCTTAAAAAAAGAAATATCGAATCGCGAAATTAGCCAAAGGTCGGAGGCAGAAGAAGCGACGAGTGAAATTGATCTGACGCTGACAGAGCAACTTGAAAAATATCGGAAAACCTCAGCCTGGCAGATCCATTTTTTTTTTAAATCGGTATTTCAGGTCTGCAGCTCTGTCAGTATGAACAATGAGAAACTGAATCACTGAGCCCAGGCCCCCAGTGTTTGGCACCATCTGCTCTCCCCTCTCCTAGGCCCTGACTCACAGGGGGAGGCGATGGTCCAGTGGTATAATCGCTAAACCATTAATCCAGTGTTCTGAAGCGGATGTTGATCCCCGCTCCGAGAAAATAACACCGAACCATTCAAAGAGGAGTACATCGCCTCACGATCCGTGAAAGCGAGTGGGAAGTAGTACGATCTGCTCTTCAGCAACTTTTAGTGCTTAAATTAAAATAACTCCCTGAGACTCTCTCTTTAAAATCAACAAATAACACTTTATTTATCTAACTAACAGTGAACAGGTTAACTAAGCTATTAACAAACCAAATCAAACACTATTATAATGGAATGCTGCTTAGATGAATCCAATTCCCACTTATTAACAAAAAAATAGAATTTTAATCACTCTCTAAATGACAACCAGGTTTTGGTCTTCCGGAACCTTCTAGGTCTTCTCTGTTGATTCTTCTGTCTGGACTTCTTTCTTCTTTGCTATCTTTGGTACCTTCGCTATTGAGATGGTGCTTCCTCTGAAGTTAAGAGCTGAACTCAGAGCTATTACTCTGGCAATTCACAGTTACTTTCTGCTTTTGTTCCAGTGTCTCCTTCCTTTTACACCCGTGATGACATATCAATATCCCCTAAAATAGGATCCCTTCCTTCCTTCGCAGTCACTGGGTCAAAATCCTGGAATACCCTCCCTAACGGCATTGTGGGTCTACCCACAGCACGTGGACTGCAGCGATTCGAGAAGGCAGCTCACCACCACCTTCTCAAGGGCAATTATGGATGGGCAATGTTTGCTGGCCAGCCAATGATGCCCATGTCCCATGAATGAATTAGAAAAAAAAGGATTGGCCCTCGGTTGCCAAAACCATCAAATTTAAGTCTAATAGGTTGCTGGTATGGTATCCAAGTGCCTGATTTAAACTGATTATAGAATCATAAAAACCCTACAGTGCAGAAAGAGGCCATCTGGCCCATCGAGTCTGCACCGACCACAATCCCACCCAGGCCCTACCCCCATATCTCTACACATTTATCCGCTAATCCCTCTAACCTATGCATCTCAGGACACTAAGGGGCAATGTTTTAGCATGGCCAATCAACCTAACCCGCACATCTTTGGACTGTGGGAGGAAACCGGAGCACCCGGAGGAAACCCACGCAGACACGATTGGTTAAATTCAAAAAAATTCAGAAAGCCTGTTGCCTTGGTAACCCTGCTGCTTGGCCTTCTGATACAAATGTTTCACTTTGGGCAATCTATCTGTACTTGCATTCTTTTTAACTTTCTAAGCACAGGAAAAAACCCACCTTCTTAAAGGAACCATGCAACACTTTCACCTCTTAGCATTTTACAATTTTAAAATAACGTAACATTTTACTCAACTTCGCAACACCAGAAACTCAGCTAATGTTCTGGGGACCTGAGTTCAAATTCCGTCATGGCAGATGGAGGTATTTGAATTCAATAAAAACAATACGTGGAATTAAGAATCTACTGATGACCATAAAACCATTGTCGATTGTCGGAAAATCCCATCTGGTTCACTGATGTCCTTTTGGGAAGGAAATCTGCCATGCTTACCTGGTCTGGCCTACATGTGACTCCAGAGCCACAGCAGTGCGGTTGGTTCTCAACTGCTCTAGTTGTGTCAATCAAGTACAACTAGGGATGGGCAATATATGCTGGCCAGCCAGTGACGCCCATGTCCCAGGAATGAATAAAAAAAAAACTTCAGTTCCTCCACCAGCTTTCCAGTTGCACTCAACTACCCTCTGTCCCATGTGCTCTCCCTCATGTGCAGCAAGGTGATTCAGAGGCTATGATTGGTGCCCACAGCTGACTGATGGGTAGAAAACTGTTCATCTGAAGGCCATTATAAGTGTGTGCAGAATTCATCGCATCAGGATGGTGATCTGGGCTTTGAGTTTACATTTCTGGTGACTGCTTCAAATTGCAAAGGGACTGCAATCTGCTTTATAATTATTAACTCAGTAAATGCAGCATTTTGCAATGAATTTAATGATTTTGTGTGATTGAAGCACATATTGGGAATTTGGCTTGGAAGCCAGTGCATTTAATTTGTAGCCTGCACAATTTTCTGTCCAAGTTAATCGATGGGAAATTAAGTGGACTGCAAATGAGGCATGCTGGCATTCTTGGCTGAATTCCTGAAGTGCAATATTTATATTAAATTATGAAATTTCATGGAATTGTCGAAGTACCCAAAGAGGCTATTCAGCCCATCCTGTCTCTGTTAACCCTTTGAAAATGTCATTTTATTGGCAAAGCACCAGAGCCTCAGGAGGCTCAGACTCTGATGACAGCTTTCTTCTGTCATCCTCGAGGACCAAAACCTGCTAACTAGTGGACCAGGTGGGCATGCATTGTCAGTGGCCAATAAGGCATCCGCCATTGGAGACTCAACACCCAGCCCACCCCTTGCCCTCATCCGCGACTCTGCCTCTCACCAAGTTGTGTGCATTCTTCAATAAGGAGACAAAATGGAATCGTGTGAATACTGGCAATGGCCTATGTACAGTGGAGGGAAGGACACCATTGTGGAAGTTGACTGTGAGGTAGGGTAATAAGCTGAGGGCAACTGTGAGTACTGGCTGCTCAGGTGGGGATGTGAAGCACCTGGAGAGAGGGCAATGAATGAGGCTGCAGGGTGACTTGTTCTGAGCGGTGCTTTGGTGGAATACAATGGCAAATCAGAGTTTGGGATTTACACCTGAACTTGCTATGCCAATCTCCTGTCACAGCCTCCAAAGATCTTGGATCCTCTTGATCGCACAGAATCTTGGGATAGTGGGAGCACCCTTCAGCTACTGATTTCCACAGCCACTATTTCCACACCGACGAGGTACAAGGGAGCTGCTTCCTCCTGTCTTTGAAAGAGTTCACCTCACTGCAGCCCCTCACTTCCTCTGATGGACCTCCAGGCTAGAGTGAGAGACCCAGAGAGCTGCCTTCCCAAGTCTCAAGAATCCAAGTGCTGCTGAGCTTTTCTGAAACATGGTGTGGTCCCTTTAAGCAGAAATCTTACCCTGTCATCCCACCAACTCTCTCCAATTGTTTGGGGAACCCAGAGATGGGATTTTAATTGGTTTGCTCTGGTGAATGATCTGAAAATGGTTTTGTTGTTGTGTCAGTGACTAAGGCTGGAAGATTCTACCCATTGGGTGGCTTGTGCGTGTGCTGCAGTGGAAATTGAAAGAGCAACCACTGGACGCACCATCGTAATTGCTAGTGCCATAACGGAGTTGACCAACTCTTGCTCAATGGAAAGGATGAGCTCTAGCCATTGCATCTTGCCCTGTGCCACATTGGGACCAGACTTCACCATGCTCCTTGGCAATAAGTGACAGGAGGCTGCACCAAGCATCATGATGTGCATCACCATCAGTATTATTCTGTTTGCCGTCCCATCCATGTCATCATCTGAGACCCTTACAACACAAGTAGTCTGTGACTTTGCTCTTTGAGGAGCTGACACAGGAACTGTCCGACCCCACTGTCTGCACTGCGGTCCACTCAAGCCCAGAAACCCACCACATTCAGACCCTACCCTATGCTAGACTGCAAGGTAGGCATAGAGCCAGTATCAGTGCTGACAGCTGCAAATGACAGTGCTTCTAATCACAGTGTGGCATTGCTCTCCCTCTACCCCCTGATCCTGGCCAGTTCTTGAGTATCTGAAAACATGAAATCAGGAAGGGGTGCAGAGCAGGGAGGATAGCAAGAGGTCCATGGTCACAATATCTTCAGATTTCACGTCATGCTGGATGGCAGGATGAGGGTGTGGACAGAGTTGAGAAGAGACATAACGTCATCCTGATGGTCCCTGTGATGCTGGCTACCACAGGCTTGATCACAGCTGCTCCTACAGCATCATCTCCTCCTTCTGGTTCAGTGGGTGCAGGCATGCCAGCATCCCTAACCCCCCGCCCCTCCAGCTCTCCAGGCTCCCTCCTGTTATAGGTGCCTTGTGCTGAAGGTGAGAGGGTGAAATGGCAATGATTGTGCTGCACCGTGTTTGGGTGATGTGCCTGCCATAGGTGATTAGATGGAGATATACAGAGGCACTGAGAAGTGGGTTTGAGGTTGGCAGCTTTGGAAGCCGTGTGAGGAGGAAGTTGAATTTGTGAATGTTGGGATTGGGTCCTGAGTGCTGGGGACTGCTGCTGGCTGAGTGTGAGAAGAGCAGTGCATGGAGCAGTGTGAGAAGCTGGTGCCATTGAAGATGCATTCACTAAACTTCACCACTGATGTGAAATCATTAAACTTCTTCTGACAATGCTGCCAGATTCTCGTAGGCAGAATACAGGCATTGACCTCCCTCACCACCTGCTCCCAGAGGATTTGCCTTGAAGACCTCCTGGTCCCCGACATTAACATGTCATCTCACTCTTGTTCACCTCCATGACCAAGATCTCCAAGCGCTGAATTGTAAAGCTGGGAACTCTCTGCCCTGGTGTTCCATTCCCTTCCTGAGAATGATGGCAATAGCAGTCAGCAGCAGCCCCCTGTAACCCAGTGTGGCTTCCCTTTAAGAGGGACAGATTTTTATGAACTGGAGGCTAGCTGGCCTCGCATGTTGTTAGGCCCCCTTTTGAGCGTGCAGCAACTCAACCTACAACATGAGCTGCGCTGGATGGCACATTGAAATCATGCATGATGAGGGCCTCAGTGGAAATGGGCAGTGGCAGGTTGTGAATCATAAATCCCCTGCCCATCAACTGGAGCAGATGAATATTCAGTCCCTCAATCATTGTTTTTCCAAATCAGCGCTGTGCGTTTTATCATATTAGTTTCAATTCAGGATGCAGCAAATTGCTGTAATTGCTGCCGTTCATAGATCTTTTTTCTTAAGAAAACACATCACATCTCAGACTAGATATTCTTGAAGTAAATTGTATATTTTATTCATGCGACTATATCAGAAACTTGAAGCAGTTATTTCTGCTTGGTTGCACTGTTGCTTTCAGTGCAGTTTTCCTGAAATTGGCCAAAGCAGCTTGTAAGATCACAAAATTTCAAGTGCAGATCTTGAGTGCTAGTTTAAAAAAACATTGTCCTCGAAGCCATCCAGCCCACAAAATTGCCTACACCCCATATCAACTTAATGAGAATGACAAGGTTACACTAATTATTTCCACTTGTGGGCCTTCAATTAGGCTTTTAAATTTACATTGGCTCCTTTGGACGCAAGTGAACTAACTTTTTAAAATATATATATTTTTAATTCACTAAGGACTCAAACACTGTATGCCAAAGTCACTAAGAAATGATTATGTAGCTTTTTGAAAATCATTTTCAATTATTTAAGATCGGGTTACTGAGGTGGTGGACCAACCAGACACTTGGATTAAAAATGTGTATTTATTGTGATGCGCTCTTGCGTCAACTTGCACTCTTAAATAGATCAATTAGTATTTTTTGAAGCAAAAACTAAAAAGAATTTAAATCTGAATCATCGATTCATGAAAGATTTAACATTGGCTGATATGCAAACGAGTTTGAGTAGAAACATGAGGAGGACAGAAAGCACTTCCTAAAATTAGTACAAATTTGGGATCACTTCATGCCATACCAGTTGCGCTCAGAGCAAAAACTCTATATTTGTGTTCACTGTTATGTTTTTAAGTCAGCTACCAAAAATAGTGCATTAGCCACCCGTGTTCTAAGCTTTGCAAAGCACAAGGTATGACTTTTATTTAGGCAGGTATTTATTTTACATTTTGCATTTAGTGGCTGAAAGCCAAATTCAAATAGATTAGCAAATCTTCATTGGCAGTGGATCACTGTACTTTAATAAGAATGGTGTACACAATGTAATGGTTAATGGGCCATTGATGTCTGCTGACTGAGTCAGTGAAATACTGCTCCGTCAAATAAACAAGTGTTACGTGAAACAGATGTGACAATTACTGGAAATACTAGACACAACATTTAACAGATACAGGCAGTCCTCAGACTTGCAAGGCAATTGGTTACCAATAACCGTGTCATAAGTTGAAACGTCGCAAGTTGGAGCCGGTTTTCCTACAGGGACAATGTTAAAAATGTGGGATTGGTTCCTGAACCAAGGCATAATAACCCATTTTCACTGAATAGTGAAAAGTTTTTGGGAACTTGCTCCAATATAATTGCCTTACAATAGTGTATTCTCCATTATATAATATGCCTACACTTTCAATAACACTTCTATACTGTATCTAAGAAGTAATTTACCCTTCCTGTTGTTATGAGGTGGAGATGCTGGCATTGGACTGGGGTGGGCACAGTAAGAAGTCTCCAACACCAAGTTAAAGTCTTAACAGGTTTATTTGAAATCACGAACTTCCAGAGCACTGCCCCTTCATCAGGTGTATTGCTTTGCCTTGCCTATCCTCCACAATGCATTCCCTCACACTTCTCCATACTTCGTCATCTGATGAAGGAGCAGTGCTCTGAAAGCTCGTGATTCCAAATAAACCTGTTGGACTTTAACCTGGTGTTGTGAGACTTCTTACTGTCTCTTCCTGTGGTTGTGGAAGGTGTAACCTAACAGTTGGTAAAGACCTAACTATTCTGTGGTGTGATGTCATAAAGTCAAAATGGGGTGTCAATTTATAAACATTTTCCTGGTCACATTCGATACATGAAATTTATTTGTTTGATTGGACATTTAGGACAATAAAAGGAAATACTCTAAAATTTAATTGCTAGCTTTAGTGATGTTAGTAGGGAACTGGTTTGGAGTAAGGAGATACACGGTGGAGATAATGGGCGGATTTCGCAGTTTTTGAGACTGTGTGGTGGCGGCGGCTCCGGCAGTCCCTTTTCCATTGACCAGAATGGTGGGATCCTGCACCAAATTCTGCACTTGGAACCCAATTAATTATGCACAGGTGGATTCCTCTCCGAAGCGCCTGGCTTCAAAAGTCCCAGCACCATATTTAAACACCAGTCCAGCACACTCATATCATTCTCTCTAGCCCATCTTTCTTCACCAGACTGTGCAGGATGTCAGCAACCCAGTGGAAAAAGGCTAGCAGCCCCAAGAAGAAGTCTTTTTCTTAATTCAACCACCTTTCCACTGATCCCATCACCTATGAGGTGCCCATGTCCCACTTGGACCTCTACCCACCATGTCTTTTTGCATCCCCTTCTGTAAACTATGTGATATCCCTTTGAATATGTGTTTGTGATCTTTTCATGTCGTCTTATCAGGGTCCAGTTTTCCTCCCCTTGGTCTTTCCTCTGTTTTCCATTGTCAACTTCTTCATCCATCTCCTTGCTCACTGCCTGCCATCATGAGCCTTTGCCCGTCCTCCCTGTCCGTGCCCCCCCCTGTCTTCATCAAGCCATCCCACCCTGCCCCACATCTCACCCCCAGTCAAACTTTAGGTCTTTGTTACAGTGGCTGTATGAGTCTCACAACACAATGCTGTCCAGACAGACACTGGTGTGTGGCATCAGGGGGAAGGAGACCCCTGTCCTCCCCAACCCAGAGATGATGTCACAGGAGGAACCATGAGCCCAGCAACACAGAGCTGTCCATTAAGACCAGTTTTACATGGAGATGGAGGGCAGGAACTAGTCTGCTCTGGCAGAGTGGTCTACAGGACATCAGGAACAGTGCAGCACTATGGGAGGTCGGCTTTGTTACAATCACCTCAAAGTCTCTTGTAAACAGAGGACTGTCTTGTGCACCCCACTCTTTAACAATTGGGCTTTAGACTGATTTAGCTTCCTGCTGACATGAAGCAAGGTTGGAAGGCATGATGGGATGCTAGCAGGCAGCTATTTTAATGAGCACCAGCCAGTAGGAAGACCGACCTTCCATTAACCGGAGAATTGTGATGTTATTTTACATCAACAGCTTTTTGGCTCTCGCCAGATTCTTCACTCCTGTCCACCACCAAACCTGCCATCGGGGGGACGGAAAAGTTCTGTCCAATGGATATGTATTAAATTAGCAGAATGTAAATAGTGGTGCCCTAGTGACTAGTACTGGGATCACGGCTCTTCACGATATTGATAAAAGATTCAAGTGAAACATTAGAGAAGATTATATCCATGTTTGCTGATGGCACCTTGTTGGTTGGCCCGGTAAATCATGTAGATGGATAGAGAAAGTAGACCGAGTGAGCAAATGGGAAAAAAAGTGGCGGATTGAGTTCACTGTGAGGACATCCACTTTGAACCTGAGAAAGACTTATCAGGGTATTTTCTAAATGGCAAGAAGCAAGGAAATATGAAGGTGAGAGAGAGACTCAAGGTACAGGAATCATTAAAAGCTAGTGAGCAGGTACAAAAATTAATTTAAAAAGCTAATGAAATGTTGGCTGGAATACAAATGGTGGAAGTTATGTTACAGTAAAATAAAACTCACGTCAGATCAATCTGGAGTGCATTGCCTGAAAGGTTGGTGGAAGTAACATTCAGTAGCAGCATTCAGAAAGACATTAGTCTATACTTTAAAAGGAAAACATTGCAATACAATGGGGAAAGAACAGGGGCCGAGAACTAATTGCTAGCTTTTTCAGCTAGCTAGCAGATGCACCAGATCTCCAGAAGGATATATTGGTCTTAGCATGGGTGCAATATAGATTCACCAGAATGTTACCTGCGCAAAAAAGACTAGAGTCAGGATATGCGAACAGGTTGGATAGCCTTGGATTCCTTTGAGTACAGGTGACCAAGCGATGATCTAATGGAAGTACTGAAGATTATTAAAGGGCTTGATAGAGTAGATGGAAACTATTTCTTGTGGTAGGGAGTCCAGAACAAGGGGGCAGACCTACAATTTGTTCAGGGACATCATCAATGAGCACTTCTTCATACAGAAGGCAAGAAAATCTGAAATTACTTGCTCCCAGAAGTCTGTTGAGGCTCGGTCAATTGAAAATTTCAAAACTGAGATTTATAGATTTAATTTAGGTCAGCATAATGAAATCAAGATGGGTTAAGATACACAACAGCCACAATGTCACTGACTGGTTCTACAAGCTTGTGGTGCTAAATACCTACTCCTCCTATTTCTTATTGTTTTATGATTTAATTGCATTCCTATGTTTATGAAAATGTGCAAAAGAAATACTAATGGATAACTGTAAACCACCAACAACTAATTAACTAGTGGAATAATTTTCAAAATGATTTTAATAGAATCATACACAAGGAGGCCATTTGGCCAATCAAGCTGCACCGACAACAATCCAACCCAGGCCCTATCCTCCTAACCCCATGTATTTACCCTGCTACTGCTCCTGATACTAAGGGGAAATTTAGCATAGCCAATCATTCTAACCTGCACATCTTTGGACTGTGAAAGGAAGCCAGAGCACCCGGAGGAAACCCACCTGAACATGGGGAGAATGTGCAAACTCCACACAGACCCGAGCCCGGATTTGAACCCAAGTCCCTGGAGCTGTGAGGCAATAGTGCTAACCACTGTGCTGTCCTTTGTATCAGTTTCTCAGTCAACCTCCCAAAACCCTCTAAGATTACATTTAAAATATACTAAGTACAAGGTTAAATAATCTGAAGTAAATCACTGAATCTCTCCAATGTTTCCGCACAGACTCAGAGAGCAGGATTTTCCAGCCATGCTCACCCCAATGCCGGAAAATCCCACCCGAGGTCAATGGAACTTTGCACGATCAGTGTCCCACTTGCTAAGATTCCCGTGGTGGGCAGTACTGGAAAATTCCACCCAGAGAATTGAATTTAACTCCATTTCCATAGTTCTTATTCTTTACCTGCTCATTTTCTCATAATACTTTGGGCTCTGCACATCAGATTTATTGCTTTATGTACGACACCATTTTTAACTATTTCCCTGGGTGGGTGTCGCATTGCTGCTCCAGTCCAAAATATATATATATTTTTCCCCCATAATTACCTCCTGTTGTTTTTGAGCTGCCCTACCTTGTCCTATGCTATGTTTTTTCCACCTTGCCCTTCCCACCATATCATGATTAGTGTCAGTTCGAAATCAAATGAATTTGCTTTTTAAAATATTTTGGCCTGCTGAATGGTATTTCTTAATAGTTTTGATACTTTTCTGTGACGATAATGTGGGAACAGTTTCATGTTACTCGTCGTAGAATGGAAGGAACTTGAAGACGTTTACATTGCTATAGGTTTTGTTGACTGCGTATCATTGTGCTAAAAGGAATCAAAGTGAATTTGAGCAGTAAGTAAATTTTCCGATTCATATTTGTTAGCGTCAAATTTTGATTTCCGGCTTAATATTGTTGCAGTGGATATTTGCCTGAGCATAAAATTATAATTTCTCAAGGCTCATTAGGCACTTCCAGTACATGATCCTTAATCAGTTCCCTATTCAAAGCATTGATTGCATTAACCCCGAATAAATATATTTGTTACGGGGGAAGGTGCCAAAGTACACACTGGACTGTAATCTGGCTTGGTAGAATGGCCAAGTGGCAATTTACATTCGCCACCATTCAATTTATTTAAAACATGTTTCATTCATAAATTACAATACCATTTCAAGCAATGAAATACAATTTGTATTTTCAATTGATTTAGGTATTGAGGAATATTTTATCCAGAGCCAACCCCGACATTGATCCAGGCCGCTATTGATGCTATATTACTCCAGTCTCTCCTTCCCTGAATCCCAGGCCCAGTTTGCCTTCAACATTAAACTCCTTCCCGATTCCGAATATGTTGATACTGTCTTCAGGGTAGGTGCGCTTGAAGGAAAATGACTTCACCCATAAATGCTACATCCTACAATATTCCCCTGGGCCAATCTTCTACCCTGCTCCCAAATAGCAATGATGTGGAGATGCCGGCGTTGGACTGGGGTAAACACAGTAAGAAGTCTCACAACACCGGTGTTGTGAGACTTCTTACTGTGTTTACCCCAAACAGCAATCCAGAGGGAAAACGGATGTCAATCCTCTGCTTCCATTGTGCTCCTGAAGAAGTATGCCTAAACTTCCTCAAAACTTTGGGTGGGATTTTCCGCCACCCTCTCCCCCTTGCCTCCCCGAGGCAGATTGCCATTGGCCACTGGCAAGATCTTCCAGTCCCACCGATAGCTATGACGTTTGGCGTGGCTTGCCTTCCTGATGCCAGGGAACCCACCACAGGCAGCTGCCTTCGGCAGAACTGGAAGATCCCACTGGCGCGAAGGGCTGGAAAAGCCCACTTTTACAGGTGTCTGCATCTGACTGGTTCTGGAGCTTAGTTTCAATTTCATTCATGTGTCAGAGCCATTGGCATGAATTTGAGCCAGGGTTATTAATGAGCCTGTTGTGAGTGGACAGACAATCTGGGATCAGCTGGTGTAGGATGGGTTGCTGCCGGGAGACGTGTCTGTGCAGTCAGAACAGCGACGGCCACACCCCCTTCAGCCCTGGTACCTCACCTCAGGAGTAAAACACAAGGCTGACAATGTGATGGGAGTAACCACACGTTTATCCTCTGTCCCTCTCCCCACTGCAAAGCCTTCACATCGTCTCTATTTAATTCCTCGTGACTGCAACCTCCCTTACGGTAACTTTACTTGACTCAGTCATGTTGACAATCTGCAGTTCCAGAGTTGCAGTTTCAGGAATACTTTGTCCTACTGGGAATGAGCGATGGGCTACAGGCGTGTGTGACACATAGCTAAGAATAACTAAACTGTTTCCCATTGGGCAGTCGGCGAAGAAATGAGATAAGGTGAACAGCACATCATTGCGAAATGTGTAAACATCAACGTCTTGGGAACCTTGCAAATTTGAAATCGAATCATTAGTTTTCAACTCCGAGTAAAGCTTCAGACGTAGGCAGGATTCCCAAAACTGCAATCTGGTGACTTTACTTTGAACGTTGCCCTCTGGTAGAACCATAACCATAGTAAATGTAAGTAAATGCAACATTTATCAGCAATCAATTCAGCTGAACAAATGTTGGTGTGCTGTGGAATTGTTTGTCTCATTGAAGTCCAAAGATGTGCAGGTTAGGTTGATTGGCCATGCTAAATTGCCCCTTAGTGTCGGGGGGGGGCTAGCAGGATAAATAAGTGGGATTACAGACATAGTGCCTGGGTGGAATTGTTGTTGGTGCAGGCTCAAAGGGCTGAATGGCCTCCTTTTGCACTGTAGGGATTCTATGATTCTATGAGGTGTGCTGTGTTACTGAAAAAGTTTGGAACCTCTTCCTTTGGATACTACCCTCAAGAATTGCTGCAACAGAACCCTCAGGCTCAGATGATTGCCCTTCAATAGCCATCTTCCTTTACCCCAGTGAAGAATATTCCTCCTCAGTTGCTAGATCTGTTCTAAATCAATCCCATTTAGCCCAGTATCAGGCAATATGATGGAGGCATTCTCAGTGTGAAGATGGGGCTATATCTCATAGGACTGTAGTTGCTCTGGCTATGAACAGATGCATCTGTGACAGCTAACTTAATAAGGACGGACTGAAGTAGGTTTTCCCCTGGTTTTGGTTCACTCAGCAGTTGGAAGCTTAGTCTGACAGCTGTGGCCTTGAGGTGAGTGCTACTGAGGTAACCTTGGTGATGGGCATTCAGGTCCCCTCACCCAGAGTACATTCTGTACTCTTGCTACCCTCAATGCTTCTTCCAACTAATATTCAATGTGAAGGAGCACTGATTCATCAGCTGAGGGAGGAGGTAGGTGATAATCAGCGGGTTTCCTTTCCCAGTTTGACCTAGTACTGCGTCCATAACCGTGTTGAGGACACCTAAAGCCATTCCCTCCCAACTATATTCCACTGTGCTGCCACGTCTGCCTGCACGTACTTAGGGATGATGATGGGACGTGGCTGAAAGGTATGCTTCTGCAAATATTGTTTCCCAGGCTGTTGGTGATGGGCCAATAGGTCAGCTCTTCCAATTTTAGCACAGCCCCAGATGAAAATGAGGAGCACTTTGAACAGTGGTTAGCGCTGCTGCCTCTCAGCGCCAGGGACCCAGGTTCAATTCCGGTCGTGGGTGACTATCTGTGTGGAATTTGCATCTTTTTTCCCTGTCTGTGTTCGTTTGCTTCGGGTGCTCCAGTTTCCTCCCGCAGCCCAAAGATTGTGTAAGGTGGATTGGCCATACTAAATTGCCCCTTAGTGTCCAAAGATGTGCAGGTTAGGTGAATAACCCATGGTAAATGCACAGGGTTACGGAGATAGGGCAGGGGTGTGGGCCTGGGTAAGATGCTCTCTCAGAGAGTCAGTGCAGACTCAATGGGCTGAATGGCCTCCTTCTGCACCATTGGGATTCAATGGATCTATGATTGACTGAGTTGCATGTGCTTTTGTCATGTCTGATGCTTGAGATAGTGCCACATGATTCATCTGGTGTTATCACCATTTTTAGAGTGATTTGATACAACAGAGTGGCTTCCTAGGCCATTTCAAGGGTCAGTATTTCTGTGGGTCACATGTAGATCAGGCTGGATAAGGAAGGTAAATTTCCTTTCCTAAAGAACATTCATGAACCAGGTAGATTTTTACAACAATCTAGTAATTTCGTGGTCACTGGTATTGGTTCTGGCTTTTTTTCTCCAAGATTATTGACATTCCACCAGCTGCCGTGGTGGGATTTGAACTCATGTCTCCCGATTATTACTCAAGGCCTCTCAATTGCTAGGGCTTCTTGTGGAACAGTTTAAATATTTTACATTTAGTAAGGATGCCATGAGCAGTTGTCTGCTACCCCCGTTTTACGATATAGCTTACTTGCAAGGAAACGAGGTGGGACAGCCATATGTTGTACATTTAAAAAAATAAAAAGCACAAGTCACTTGGAGGTGCAAGGCCAGACCCATTTCCACCTCCAGAAAGACTTGATGCCCCCTATCCATGAGGACCAGCAGGACATCCTGGGGTTGTGGCTCTTCCCTGCACGTGCTGAATTATTAGTGCTTGCCCGCATTATTCCCAGGAGAGGAGGATCAGGCTTTCTTTCCCATTACAACTCCTACTGTTTATGCTTTTTGCTGTATAATTTGGTTCATCCTTGCTGACACTTCTTCTGAGTCATGAGATTTTTAAGCATGTATATCTTAGTAAATCTGCTTCCTTTGCTTCTTGGCCCTGAAATCTGCATGCTGCGAAATTGACAATAACTTTTATGCATCAAGTTGTCTTCAAGTTATGCAACTTTCTCCCGACCACTCGCTGGACTTTTAGTCACGGGGACACCTTGTTCATTCTTTCAGTCATATTTGGTCCAGTTTTAACACTAACCAATCTGACAGAAATGGGGCGGGTGGTTAAATAGCGGGCAGGGCACGTGCTGCTGTGTCCCAACATGCTGCGGCTCACAGCCATCTTAACTAGGCAGTTTATGGAGTTGGCCAATTGGTGCATAGACACTTGCCTCCTCAATAGCAATACAATGGAGCCCCATGACACCATTCAGACCCCCAAAATCGTTTCAACTCTGGGTGCGATTTTCCGGCCTTTCTCGCCCCAAGTCTGGAAAATCCCACCCGAGGTCAACGGAATTTTGTATGGCCCTGTCCTGCCCGCTACGATTCCCGTGGTGAGCGGGACGGGAAAATTCCACCCAGAATTGTGGAAGCCCTGGCCAGTGCCCAACTCATCAATAAAACCTCACAGGAATGGTTTGCCAGAGCAACTGACGCAGAATTTAAAGGTGCACTTGGATGTAAACAATTGGATTTGCAGGATCTATGTGCCAGTTGAACTGCCGAGAGTTTTGAGCTTCCAGATGGCTTCATTTTCATTTTTTTCCCTTATTATCATAATTAGGCTTCATCTGCTTAACATTTTACCAGTTTCATTTGAATACAGGAACACTTGGAAGAAGAGAAGCAATGAGTTTTAATAGGTCTCGAGAGGTCCACTGTTTGGGCACAAGTAGTGAACAGGATGACAAAATCCCACTGTGATGGAATGGGCAGCGCATCAATCATATTAAAATGAAGGCCAGGCATTAAATGTTTCCCACTTAAACTGTCTGTCCCATTCACAGCAAATTAAATTTGGGGCAATAGGATTGCTCTTTCTTTCCTCCTTTGCATATTTGGGATCTACGTTCATCCCTACAAATCTGCTCATAATTTCTTTAATAAAGCTTGCTGGCGTCTCCAGCATCTGATGGCTAATGCAGGATTTTCACAATTAGATTATTGAACTTTTTGATGATTGTGCCATTTAAGTGGCTTGTTGCATGCTTGCAAATTGTTAAATGATCATGATTATTGGTGCATCTCTACTTTCTCATTACCGCTAATGAAATAACATTCTTGCAAAGTGTGCATTCATTTGTTCTGCATCCCTGTGCTTTGTCTGCGAATTATAGTGGAAAAATGGGCATTTCTCCCACTTTGTTGAGGCAAATGTGGCAGGCAATCTTAAGCATGCTGGTTAAGTAAAAAGAGGATGGAAATTGACCCCCAAAAATTGGTGGGTTGGGATTAGACGAAACAATAAAACTTTTATAATCTCAAACTTGACCACAGCACGCCCACTTCCAGGTGTAATGGGGTCAGGGGCAAGACTTTCCCTGCAGGCTTCTGAACCCTGCCCTCAGGTTCGAATGCACGTCAGAAGCCCCCACTGTAGGCAGAATTTAATGCCCTATTTATCTGTCGCTAGCAACCCCATCCCTTTTCCCCCACATCCTGCCCACACTCACCTCTCCAAGGCAATCCACCCTGAAGTGCAGTGCTGGCAATGGCCATCATTCACAGTGGCACATCCGATATTGGATAGCTGCGGGTCTCTGACTGGCCAACCACTCTCAGGGGCCAGAATTTCTGCCCTGCTTGGGGCTTAAGTCAACAGGAGGTCGGTTGCCGCGCAGGTAAGTGCCTGAGTGTTTTTGAATAGTTGGGCATTTTGGGGGAAAAACGACGCAGCAGTTTTCCAGCCAGTGAGCAGGCCATCATCACCAGCATTAAATTCTGCCCTCAATGGTCAAACAGTTAGTCAATGTGATTTCCCTGGAATGACCAATTAATGACTGGGGATGGGGGGGCGGGGTGGAACTTACCATCCAATTAAGGACAGTCAACTCCTGAAACTGGAGGGCTGACCAGAGGCCTTGCAGCTTGAAATAAGCAGCAGGCTGTGATGCCAGCTAACTGGTGTAAAGGGTGCTTCAAAATGGACGTGCCAAGCTTTTTAACCTGAAAGTGGCTTATGTGGGGCAGGTCACAGAATCACAGAATTGTTATGGCACAGAAGGAGGCCATTTAATGGGAGGCACGGTGGCACAGTGGTTAGCGCTGCTGCCTCACAGCATCAGGGACCCAGGTTCAATTCCAGACTCGGGTCACTGTCTGTGTGGAGTTTGCACGTCCTCCCCGTGTTTGCGTGGATTTCCTCTGGGTGCACTGGTTTCTTCCCACCGTCCAAAGATGTGCGGGTTAGGTGGATTGGCCGTGCTAAATTGACCCTAGTGTCAGTGGGATTAGCAGGGTAAATGTGTGGGGTTACGGGAATAGGGTCTGGGTGGGATTGTGGTCGGTACAGACTCGATGGGTCGAATGGCCTCCTTCTATACTGCAGGGATTCTATGATTTGGTGCATCATGTATTCACTGACTCTCCAAACAAGCATCATCACTTAGTGCCATTCCCCTGCCTTCTTCTCATCTCCCTGCACATTTTAATTCATGGTTCCACAGAAACTCTGTTTAAAGCCAAGGCCATTGTGTTCTGCAGGATTATGACCTGAGCCAACTTCAGCAGCCAGACTCACTCGATCCTGGATTAGTAAAAGCTCCTGGGATCAGGCGAGTTGATGAGCGACCTATCGGCGCTGAGCCACAGTATCCACTGCGCCCAACAGTTCCTCATCCTGGAGATATCGGAGACTTCATTAATGAGGTAATGACTGGGGCTGAAGGGATCAAGGGATATGGGGGGAAGGGGGGATCAGGATATTGAATTCGATGATCAGCCATGATCAAAATGAATGGCGGAGCAGGCTCAAAGGGCCGAATGGTCTCCTCCTGCTCCTAGTTTCTGTGTTTCTAAATATCAGGATGATGTCTATTACCTTGAACAACAGTGCATTATCATTTAACTTAGATTGTACATTTTGTCACTATTATCAGTGAAAAGCCCAAATCTGTTAGCTCTGTATCTTTTGAGTTGTTGGATTATTCTATCCTTTTCCAGTGGAGACATTTATGTTAAATTGATATTGCCTGAATTGTAAGCTTGAATGAAAGGATAGTGCAATTTTTTCCATCTGAGTCCATAAGATATTACAGATGGTTGCCACACCAATTCACTTTACATCAGAGTTAGAATAATAATTTGTGATTACTACGACAGCTCTGTAGCTGAAGAATTTAAGTGCAGTTTACCAGCAGAAAGTCATGAGGTGGGGTTCCAAAGCAGTTTATCAATCGAGTTCAGACTGTATTTGGATCAGTTTTATCTGCACTTTGGCAGTCTGCTGCATGAAGTTTAGAATTTCCCATCCTTTCGAAAAAAAAGTAATGGAAATCTAACATCCAATGTCCCTTATTTCTGGTGAGCATGGAGCACAATCCAGGTTACCCTACCTCTTGCGTGAAGTACAGAATACAGTAAGAGAAGGAACTTGAACTTTTGAACTTTGAAAATATTGAATAAACAAAGACAAAGTCTTAGACTCTTTGAAATAACCAGAACTTGGTATTGTTACAACTAGTCCAAATTCCTTCATGGATCCTTGGACAATATTGTTTTGGGACATGGATGCCACTGGCTGGCTGGGCATAATTTGCCCATTACCTAATTGCCCTTGAGGGGGGCAGTTAAGCATCAACCACATTGCTGTGGATCTGTCACATGTAGGCCAGACCAGGAAAGGATGGCAGATTTTCTTCCCTAAAGGACATCAGTGAACCAGATGGATATTTTACAACAACCAGCATTGGTTCCATGGTTATCATTTAATTCCAGATTTTTTTATTGAATTCAAATTTCACCATCTGCAGTGGTGGGATTTGAACCTGAGGTCCCAGAGCATTGCCCTGGCTCCCTGGATCACTAGCCTGGTGACAGTACCACTATGCCACCACCTCCACCACGATACCTCTACTGTAAATCATCCTAAACTATTTACTGAAGAAGAAGCTGTGCCCAGGATTTTGCAATGTTATGGCCCTAAAAATGACCTGTTTTATATTGTTAAACCTTTTGAAATTATATTCTGTCTTCACTACAAGTTGTATGATCTACAAATCTTTAAAGATTTTTAAAAATATCTTCACAGGGTCTCAGAGCAGCGGACAACGACCCAACAGCCCCACCCTACGATTCCCTCCTGGTTTTTGATTATGAAGGAAGCGGTTCAACTGCAGGATCGGTCAGCTCCCTGAACTCATCCAGCTCTGGTGACCACGATTATGATTATCTTAATGACTGGGGACCTCGATTCAAGAAGTTAGCGGACATGTACGGCGGTGGAGAAGATGACTAACAGTGTATTAGAAGTGAAGGAACTGTACAAAGGAGGCATCTTTTTCATTAATATTCCCTGCTGACCATAATATTTTAGTGGTGTGTTAGTATTTTTTTATTTTAGAACCTGAGCTGTTAGCATGAATGCTTGTTGTCTTTTTATGCATATTTTTGGTCAGTCAGCAGGAATATCGCTCAACAATTGCTTTACAACTAAAGAGGAAAGGCGCTCTTTATTAACTTGAATTTCTTAGTACAGAAGCACTGTTTTTAAAGTGCCTTTTTGGTACATTTTATCAGATTCCCTCAATCTCAGGAGCGATTCAAATTCAACCATCTATTGATCCCTGGTCCAGTACTGGCTAAGAAGAGAAAATGAACGAACCGGTTTATTTCCACTCTGGTGAATGGACAAACTTTCCTTTTTTGCCTTTTAAACTATTGGTGTAAGATACATTTAAAAAAATGAACTGTACAGAAACACGTGTATTAACAGCCATGTTTAAAACTGAGCAGGTGGGTGGCTAATCACATTGTATATGTTGTATAGAGCTTAACATTGAAAGTCTAATTGTCAAGCAGTGTAAAAAAAAATAATGGCAGGAAAAGACATTCTGAAGGGACTGGTTAGTCTTCATTAGTATTAAGGTAATTTTCTTTTACAATCTGAAGTCGAACGGACATCGGATTAAGGTAACTTAATTTTTTTTTTCAAAAGCATTGTTCCCCTTTGGTTTCTTACTGTAGCGTGTACAAAAATGTCGCACAGCTTAAAGCAGACCCCATCTAGTTAATGTTATATGTATAATTGGAGCTTCCTTCTTTTCCTTTTTGCATGTTTTTTTTTATATTGACAGCATAGAAGCTCGCATGGCTGTGGTCGTTTCGAAGAACGATTTCTTCTTGTGTTGTTGGTTCACATTTCAACACAATCATTGCACAGTTAGAGGAAACTTTTTTTGTAATGGTCAACAGCACAAATATTTTGTATCGTTGTTTGTACCATTTTGTACCAAAAAAAAGGGAAGGTAGTCAAAGTTTTGAATGCGTGTTTCTAGTGCCACTGCAGTTATGGTTAAACTGAGTAACAGCTTTTGCAAATTTATTGTGTACCAGAGCGGAATTGGTGCATTTGCTCCTGGCCCCTCAGTGTTATAAATAAAGTTCCCCTTTTAAAACACTGCTTTGTTCTCAGTTCCTTTCAATGGTGGGCTATTTTTAGGAAACATTAATATCATATCTAATGATCATTCATTTGAAACATTGTGGGCTTCTTTCAATGGTTCGAATGCTGAGAAGATTCTGTCTATTGTGTGTGGGTATATGAAAACTGTAATACGCACTCAATAATTTTGAACAATGGGACTTTCATCTGAATTCTTTTCAAAATGTTGCTGTCAGGCAATGTTGTGGCTATCCGTGTGTGCAGATAGCAGCATGACATGGTATTTCAAGCAGATTCATCAATATAAATTACAACCTCTTAAAGCATTTTGGTGCTTAAATGTACCAGTGGAAAATCCTAATGAGAAAGCTGATTGATTTGATCTTAGCTTTGTGTTAAAGAGTAGCTCTAGTTTTAAAAGAAAACTGATGTTTTGATTCCTCATTAAAGACAATTATGTTACAATTATAAGGTTGATAAGATTGTTATGTTTTAGGACAGTGAGGTTGTGAATGTGATCTGTTCTGCAGTCTACCTGATGGCAAATCTGAGTGGTTTGATTGTTAGCGATGAAAGGAGAACTAGATTATTCTCCTGGGGAGAGAGTGCAAGGTGTTTTACACTTGGGGACAATGGCAGCAGCCCGTGTAGTAACAGTGAATGGTCTCCAAAGTTCCACAAAAGTGTTGAGAATGTCCAGTTGCAAACAGTTGTATGTTAAACTGTCCACATACTTACAAGAAAAAAAGAAAGTTAGAGTCTAAAGGATAGCTAATCAGCAATTCTACTTGGATACGAGGCCCATGTGGTTCACATTGCCATGGTGAGAAAGCAAGGATCTAAGATATCCCTGAAAACTCAAAGAAAAGGTTAGTCTGCCAGGATCTGGGAGAGACTGAGAGCAGCTGGAGGCTGGAAGTCTCTATGGTTCACTGTACCGGCATGTGGGTGGAAGCTTGCATTTGGATTGGAAAGACCAAATTTGTGAGGAGTAAAACAAGGCTGGAAGATTTGTCCAGTTTGCACGAGGGGAAGAATCACCAGGAGCAAGAAACAGTGAAAGACAGTTCCGAGATTTGAGATTATCAGGCTGAGAAAAGATAAGAGCAGAAGTAACCCCTCATGAGCCAAGAATTGCTTTTAACTGGTTCTGTGAAAATTTAAAGTTTATTTATTAGTGTCACAAATAGACTTACATTAACATTGCAATGCAGTAACTGTGAAAATCCCCTAGTGGCCACTCTCTGGTACCTGTTCAGGTACACTGTGGGAGAATTTAGCATGGCCAGTGCACATAACCAGCACGTCTTTCAGACTGCGGGAAGAAATCAGAGCACCCGGAGGAAACCCATGCAGTCACGGGAAGAACTTGTAAACTCCTCATAGACAGTTGCCCAAGCTGCGAATTGAACCCCGGTCCCTGGCGCTGTGAGGCTGCAGTGCTCACCATTGTGCCACCGTGCCACATGTTGACATAAAGGACGGTATAAATATATCCATGAAGTGTGATTCTTCCGCTGTGCTGAAAGTAAAAAAGGAAAGTTCTGTCCTGTGGTTTAAAGTATAAGTTGCCTAAAAGATGGTGTTTAGTAAAGAGTGCTTTTAGCCTTTTGTTACAGTAAAAAAAAAATCTGTAAACATGAAAACTTGTTGTGTTATCCTTTCTGCTATTAACCGGAAATTCAAATTTATGTTTAAAGTTATCGGTCTCTATAGAGATCATTACACTTATCCATGTGCTTGTTTCTTTTGCATATAACATGCGTCTGAACAGACTTTGATCAGGTAACATCAATTCCAGGTGAGCTGTAGCAGGGATCAAAAGGAGTGCAGAGCTTCTCTGGAGTTAACCTAACAGCAAAATTCAATTGTGGCTTTATCACAACAAAGATACTGGATGATACATAGAGATAAGTAAACAGGCTTAGGATAAGGATGGAATGATTAGCTGGTTGTGATCTCTGTGAAGACCAATAACCTCTAATGGGATATCTGAATTCCCAGCAATTAATTGAAAGGATCACATGACAAGAATGTAACAAACAAACTAAAAGCAACTTTGACTAAACACCATGTAGTAAATTACAGGAAAGATATTCCCCCTTTTAACTTATGACATGCCCAAAAATCCCACGCCACAGTTATACTTTACACACTCTCCGCAGAATAATAATTGTCACAAGAACCAAGCTAACATTACTTACATCTTCCAGCGGGTTAACTTCTACCTGTTTTGCTGAGTCGTAATGTCAAGTGATTATTAAAAGGCTCTTCCCTCAGTTTCCGGAGAATTCCCAACCAACCAACAGCAGCAATAAGGCATCTGTACCAGTGATTCTTCACCCCCCCGCAACCGCCCTGGACAATTGCCAGGTTGAATCTTCTGGGTTCCATAGATGGCCCACAGGATGTGTCTCCTTAAACTCAGACTATGGACTATCCTGCATTCTGCCCCAGCAGCTCACAGAGAATTTGCAGCCCCTTCCCTGTTGACCACCTACCTATTGCAGTCCTTTGCCTCTCTGTGAGCCCTCTCCCTCCCCCTCTCTCTATTTTATGCCCCAAATTAATCAGGACAGTTGCTCTTGCCACTGTGTAAACATCTTGCACCTTCTTCCCAGTGCATCAACCTGGGTCTTCCCCATCCTCATAGCAAACAAGCCTCCCAGGCTCATCAGGCAGAATTCGAGCAGGTCACATCATCCCCTTGGTTCTGATATTTTTCCTGGAATTGAAGAGACTGTCTGAAAACATAACAATCTTTAAACTTTGCAGCTACTTGAACTCCAAGTCAGTCTGTTTTTAATCAAACAAACCGATGGCTTACTATTGTAGTAGTAACTATCTTCCTTTATATCAAATTCATTGATGTAACAAAATTGCTCTCGAAGGATGTCTAGTTGGTTTTAAGCTAAGGAGGATTTATTCTTGTATAAATATTATGAAGAAGCTACTGCTTCAGAAGAGCCTTGCAAAGGAGCAATGAGCTGTCAGATATGATGCTGACTGATTTGATAACTCTGAAGTATTAAACCGATGTAGGAGAAGTTAAGAAATGCTGTCAATTCCCAACTCTGCCACAACTGAAGAAATATGGGAAAAAAATACTTTCTTTGAGCGAAGAATTTGTTTGAGAAACTTGCATTCATATAGGGTGGGTTTTACAGCCTCACTCATCCCAAGACTGTGAAATCCTGCCTGAGGCCAATGGATCTTTCCATGTTCTGCCCCTCGCCCACTCCAATTCCCATGGCAGGCAGGATGGTAAAATTTCGGCCCAAGCGCCTTATCATCTCTGAGAAATACTTAAAGGGTTTAATCTTATAATGGATTATTTCAAAGTGCAGTGACTATTTTTATGTAATCAAATGCAAACGGTAATATACATATAGCAAGATTCCACAAACTGATGTGAGATCAATGAAAAGGTGGTGTTGGTTGATAATGAAAGACGTATTGATATTGCACCATTTTGCCTCTTAAAGAAGTGATCAGCTTTCTCTTGAATTGCAGTCACTGTTAATTTTTACTGTAGGCAAACGAGGCAGCTAATTCATATAGAGACGGGGCCCACATACTGCAATAACATGAGTGATCAGTGATTCAGTGTGATCCTTGTTGAGGAACAAATGTTAGTTTTTTTAAAGTAAGTGCCTTTGGTTCTATTATGTTCACCTGAACTGTCAAACAAAGCCCCGCTTTAGCATCTCATCTGCAATTCAGCATCTCCAAAGATGCCGCGCTCACTCAGCGCTGCATGTAAATGTCACCTTATGCTGTGCTCAGTTCCTGGAGGGAGTTTGAACTCTTTGGTCCAACTCAGGATTCCTTTTTGACATTTTCTCTCCTCAGCCTTGCTTCATCGCTTAGACCATCACCCCAGCTGTACAATGTTATACAAACATTTTTCTTCTTCCATGCAGTATCGTACTTTTAAAAAATATATTTGAAGCTTCTATTAATTTGAAGAAAATTATTTCAAATGTTGATTAAAATGTGTTCATACACAAAATATGGAACATTCACTGCATTCCTCTGCATAATGCGTTTAAAATATCAGTAATGATACCTTCATTTTTTATTTTATTATACAAGCAGAGAATGCTACTGAAATTGTCTTGTGTGTCAATTTTCCTCAGTTATTTCTATGGGACCAATTCAGCTGATTTTGCAAAACTGGATGCAAATAGGACACAAATGAGCTTCGATAAAGTTGGGTGGGAGGGTGAGCTGTGAGGAGGATGCAGAGATGCTTCCAGCGTGATTTGGACAGTCTGAGTGTGTGGGCAGATGCAGTATAATGTGGATAAATGTGAGATTATCCACTTTGGTAGCAATAATAGGAAGACAGATTATTGCTTGAATGGGTGTAAATTGAGAGAGGTGGATACTCAACGAGACCTTGAAGTCCTTGTGCATCAGTCACTGAAAGTGCGCAGGTAAAGCAGGCAGCAAAGAAAGCAAATGGTAGTTCATAGTGAGAGGATTTGAGAATAGGGATAGGGATTGCTGCA